>NC_056732.1:1405775473-1406452973 GCF_019279795.1 Protopterus annectens | reverse complement strand
CGTAGGGTTCACTGTGAACCAGAAGTCCCACCTGACCCCTACACAAGACCTAGGCATTTTAGGGTGCAGGATAAGAACCAACAAGATAGCGGCCTTCATTCCCTGCCAGAAGACAAAATACCTCACCCATTACCTCAAAAACTTCTCACTCTTCAAATGTTATCAGCCAGAGAATTCCGGAGAGCCCCGGGCCACATGGCATCCTTGATACTCCTGCTTCATCTGGACAGTGCAGTGGTGGCATTGTCCCCTCACAGCAAGAGGTTCTCCAGTTCGATTCTCAGCTGGGGTGCCTTCTGTGTGGAGTCTGCATGTCCTCCCTGCATTCATGTGGGTTTCCTCTGGGTGCTCCAGTTTTCTCCCATGTCACAAAGACCTGTGTCTGGAGCGTTTCTCCCCAGGCCTCCCCTGAAAATTGGCTTCATTCCAAGTTGGACTTTCCCGGTAAACAAATGTTAAATAGTAATAATAATAAAATAAATAAATAAATATGAGAAAGTTCCAGTGGGTACTGAAGACTTGTTGGAACTAACATTCTCACCATCTGGATATCTCTCTCCCTTTCCCACCATGCCTGAAAAAAGAACTTGAATGGTGGATTGCAGCCATCAATCTCAACCAGGGGATAACCTTACAGATACCTCCACCCTTACATCAAATCTTTACAGAAGCTTTAGACGTGGGTTGAGTGGCAGTTCTGCAACACCACCACAAACTAAGCATAGTGCAGGGAGAGTGGTCTCCGTTCAGGCAAAAGGACCATATCAGTATCGGAGATGAAGGCTCTTTACCTAACATTACAAATCTTCCAACAAGTCCTCCTACAAGGTACCTTGAAAGTAGTCACATACAATATAACTGTCTTGTGGTACATAAACAAGCAGGGATGGGCAAGGTCTTACCCTCTTTACAGCCTGGCCATACAGCTTTGGTCCCTAGCATCAACACTCCATATCCACCTGCAAACAGTGTACATTCTCTTAGCAGAGAATGCAATGGCAGATGCCCTCAACAGAACCTCTGCACCCTCTCACGGATGGATACTTCACAGAGAGGTGTTCCTGGATCTTAAACACAAGTGGAGTATTCCTCAGGCAGATCTGTTTGCCTCCTTCCAGAACAGGCAGATGCCTCTGTTTTGTACAAGGGATCCACATCCTCATGCTTGGAAAGTGGCCGCCTTCTCTTTCTCTTGGGCGGGGATGTATCTTTAAGCCTTTCCCCTTTCACATTGATTCAGAAGGTCCTTCTGAAGATCCAGAGGGACAAACCAGAAATCCTGCTGGTGACTCCCTTTTGGCAAAGACAGCACTGATATCCCGTTATTCATCTTTTAGCCAAGGGCAATCACCACAGGTTACCCCACCATTTAGACCTACTCACACAAGACAAGGGGTTCCTAGTACACCCTCAGGTGATCAATCTCAGACTCACTTTATGGCTGATAAGGTTCTGATCCCCTTCAGACACCTATACTCAGAGGACATACTCAATGTCCTGCAGGAGGCCAGGAAACCTGGTACCAGAAGAAATTATGTGGCAAAATGGAAAAGATTCTCCAGGTAGTGTCAAAAGAAAAACCAGGACCCTTTACTCATTCCTATACCCATGGTCCTTTCTTACTTGTGTGAGCTTCTATGTTTAGAACTGAGTTACTCTTCTGTTAAGGTCCACTTGTCTGCCATTTCCGCTTTTCTTCCTTTGGTACCTCCTTTGGCATGCAGGTTAGAGGTTAAGCTCTTTTTGAAAGGGGTTACATCAGACCCCCTTGTAAGCCAATTCCTCCTCCATGGGACGTCTTTTTTGTCCTTGAAAAACTCACCTTGCCTCCATTTGAGCCAGCTCACTCAGCATCACTAAAGCTATGTACCTGGGAAACAGTACTGCTGGTAGCCGTCACATCCACCAGGCTGGTATCAGAAATTCAAGCCCTGATGGCCATCTCTCCTCACCTCATCTTTCATAAAGACAGGGTCTTCCTCACGACTAACCCTTCCTTCATGCCTAAGGTGGTTAATGAGCTATCCTTATCAGACCATTAACCTTCCTGTTTTCTTCCCTTAACCTCAAAATTCATCTGAAAGAACTGTACATTCCTTAGATGTCCACAGACAACTTGGGTATTACCTGGACAAAACCAAACCCATTAGAATGTCTGACCAGCTGTTTGTCTTCTTTCACCCAAGGGCCTTGGGGAAGGCAGTCTGAAAACAGACTTATATCTTCATGCATTTCACAGGCTATCTCTGCATGTTACTCCCTTCATCGGAAAGTTCTAACTGAAAATGTGAGTGCTCATTCCACCAGGGCAGCTGCTTCTTCAGCGGCCTTTTTCAGGGGGGTAGACTACGCTTCTGTCTTAGAAGCAGCTTACCTGGTCATCAGTCCATACATTTACCAGGCATTATAAACTAGATCTGGTTTCTCGAGCCAGAACTGGATTTGCTAGGTCTATCTTACATGGCCTTATAGACCAGGGACCTCATCATTCCTCCCGGGCTCATACCTGAAAGCTTTGGTGCTCTCCCTGCAGTCATGAATACTGCAACATGAGAATAGAAGGACAGAATAGCTGTGAAAGAAGTTACCATAACTTTAGATGTCCTTCTCTTCCATGTTTCAGTATACAGTCCCACCCTCCTACCCCCTATTTACCTGTTTGTCTACCTGATGGGACATCCCCCCTCTCTCCCTCTCTCTCTCTCTCTCTGTCCTTCAGTAAAACCTCAGCAGCAGGCACATGCCTCCATGAGGCGCACCCTCTGGCCTGGTTTCACATGCGAGTCTGACAAGCTTCTCCCTTTTCCACTTCCTTGCTTACCAGGGGTACTACTGTATGCGGCAGTCCATTCTGAAGTGGGTACATGCAGACGGCACTTTTATAGCCAACTTCTGTTTATGGCTCTGACATCAAACATCACGTGTACCTCTGCTCCTAAGACTTTGATATATTGGCCGGATGTCCGGTGCTGCTGGCAGCAACCTCCCTACAGATGTTCCTCGTGTTTCACTGTTGCAGTCATTACATTTGGGTAATCTGCTGGCAGGTTGCCCTCAGTCGGCCTGATTAACAAAGTCTTGGGTCCTGCGTTGGTTGCTGTTCCTTCTTCCATGACGTCAGGTCGTCAGGGGCATAAAACATGCAGCTGACCCCATTACATCAGTCTTTCTTGCTGCATGGTGCCTGAAGCAGAAGCAGTACAGACACAGACCTTGGGTGACATTTTTCCTGTAAAATCATGATTGAAATTTCACCAATACCTAGTTGCACACAGGACGACTAGTTTGCAGTGATGAGCACTGTCCCCAAAGTTACAAACCAGATACTCCTTACATTGCTTTTTATTCTTACTGCAACTGTTTAATCAATAAAAAGGGTCTTTAGACATAGATGTGAACTTTACCACCATCACTTTTACCAGCTTGGTGGATATGGGCATCCTGAGGCATTGTAGAAATTGCCTCATGTTTACTGACAAACCGTTAATTCTTAAACTGATATGTAATGTGAGAGATGTTTCTACACAATGTCACTGGAGACAGTCACATAAAAGTACTCCTAATGTCAGTAAGGTTGTCTGTAATACACATGCTGCACCCATCACACACAATTCAAAACAAAGATATAGACCCACATATGCAGAGGCACTTAATGTAACCTTCCTAAACCCCAAAGACCTCCTTGACGAATTACACATAATAAATACCCTCATCAGCGCCAAATGCACTCTTTCAAAACAGCACCTATATAAACACATAGAGCCATATTTCATGGAGCCTCTACTTTTAAGCCCATAAGTCAAGCCACCACACAGTCCAACATTTTGGTCATTGGAGACTCCATCATCAGACACACTGATGTCCCTCTCACCAGACTGAGTAAGGAGAAATCCACAGTCATTTGCTTCCCATGGGCTAGGATCCTCCACATTAAGTACGCACTCAGGTCATTGGACCACAAGTACAAGTATGATTCAGTCATAGTCCATGTGGGAGTAATTGACCTGAGACATACCTTCCTAGACTATATGAAGAGCTACATCAAGGAGGTCTTGAAAGCAGGAGGTGAGACCAAAAACAAACTCATATCAGAACAGCCGTTAAAAGAAATAACAGTTAGTAATGAGTTAGACAGGAATAATGAGACATTACATATTGTTAAAAATGTTGATGGCGATTTTAGGATATATAACATTTCAACCAAGTCTGTGAATGTTGAACATGCTAATATTAATCACAATATCATTTCTTCCAGCTCAGCGTAGTAGCATTATATAAAATAAAACGCCAACAAAACAGACGAGGCTCACCACGGCACAATACACAACAATTTATTCACTGCAGTTTAAAAGTAAGCGCTTTCACGTTTTCTAATGCTTCTTCAGACTTTAAACAACTACCAACAACTAACACACATTTAAATAGTATTACAAAGCTCATATTAACCAATCATCAACCATTTAATTACATCATTATAAAATCATTTTAAACCCACTACATAGCAGCAATCATACAAAAATAAAACATTTTCTAAACCTTTAAAATACACAGATCATTATAAAATAATATATATAATATAACTAATGTATATAAACCTCTGTTTCAATGAGCATAGGGGCGTGCTGCTAAAAACGGTCTCATTTAAACCATGTCCTCTATAACTCTGTAGCCTGATTATCCACCTATTCTCACGTTCCTCAGTGTAATTTTTAATGTCCCCCAATCTACTGGTTATTTTAATTAATTCTAGGACACTAAACTTAAATTTGTGCATCATACCTGTATCCAAGACATGTCGAGCCAAAGCATTATGTTCATCATCTCTGTTTATTGCGTATATATGCTCTCTAACCCGCTCCCTAAGGCTCCTATTGGTTTTTCCTATGTAGAAGCATGAACATATCTGACAAACAGCTATGTATAGTAAATTCTTTGATTTACAGTCAGCATAAAAATTTAATTTATATTCATAAGCTGTGTCAGGATGTATAAAGCAATCAATTCCTGACATATAAATGCAGTGAATACACCGTCTACAAGGGAATGTACCCTGTCTAGTCAATGAAATTAATTCCCTTTTATTATTTTCATAACACAGCAACCTCTTGAGTGACTTTGTGTTCTTATATGAAAAAGTAGGTCTCAATCCCATTATCTCAGCAATTTTCTCATTTGTGGTTAGTATACCCCAATTCTTATTAATTACTTCTTTAATTCCCATATTCTTATTAGAATAAGGAATTACTATTCTTTTACCATTTATTCGTTGATCATTACCACTGTTCCCATTATTATTCCTATTCTTGTGCAAATAGGGTTTTCCTTTTCTCATCAAATTATTCATTTGATAAACACCTTTTACTTGTTTACTATATCCCCTTAATGACAAATTTTCAACCAACATCTCTTGTTTCAAACTATAGCTCTCATCATTGGTAGTGAGACGTGACATTCTAAGAGTCTGGCCTCTCACTATGTTATGATAAACATGTTGAGGATGCATGCTGTTATGACGTTATTCCAGCATGGTTTCCTATATACTTTAGAATGTATTATCTCATCTTTCTTCAGCACTTGAACATCTAAAAATTCTATCTTAACATAAGAACACTTATGCTCAAACCTTAAGAAGTCCGTTGTACCATTTATATATCCAATAATCTCACCCAATTCTATTTCAGTGCCATCCCATGTTAAAAACACATCATCTACAAAATGTTTGTAGAATTTAATGTGTTTGCTGTAAATTGTATTCGCCAAAATACAAGTACTTTCCCAATATGCCAGCACAAGGTTGGCATAAGAGTTGGCACATGGGGGTGCCCATGGCAACCCCTTTATTTTGTAGATAATATACATTATTAGACAAAAACACATTATTGTTTAACACTAAGTTCCATTTCCTCATATACTCCTGCGGCGACCAACTGGCCAAGGTCGTCTGTCGAATTGGTAGGGGAAAAGGAAACGGAGTGTTGTTAGCAGATATCTCATCTAATGAATCTAACATGTTATTCATACTAACACCAACTTTCTTTCTAGTTGCACCAGCCATTGTTGAATATAGCTTCTTCATTTTGTCACCAGAAGGGCCTTCTCCCGCATCTAGTTCCACTCCACTAACCGGATTAGTGGCTTCATTTGATATAACTTCCGTGGGCGGAGATATATGTGCTGACATAATCTGTTGTTCTAGATTTCGTATTCTCTCGGACCTCCTCGGTCCCTGTTCCCCTAAAGGGATAGTTCTGTTGGAATTGCCATCTTCCCCCAAATGCTGTTCGTATATGGGGTTGTTTTCACCATCAAAACTAATTTTGTCTATTACACCAAACTGTGTATCTTCTCTATAATTGTGATATCCCCCATTCCTAAAACTGCTATGTCCTTTATATCTTTTGTTCTCTATGTAATATGCAGTTCCCTGTCTATAATCAATCAAATCTCTCTCTAATTTTTGTGTCTTCCTAAAGTGACTCTTGTTAGTAACATTGTCAACTTCTTGCAAGGTTTTAAAATAAACATTTTTATACTCAATTATAGAAAACAACAAATCAGCATTAATATCACAATTAAGTCTGTCTATATCATTTTTACAGTCTACCATCAGTTTTTCATTGTTCTTAATCATAGCTTTAAGGATAGCCAGTCCACAGTCATTAAGTATATTTACAATAGTTTTAAAAAATTCCTAATCATAATTTGTATTGTTCGGAAACTTGTTAAGTCTAAGCCCTTTAGGTACTATCTTATTTTCTATACATTTATTTAAATACCAATTGTCAAGGGCCAACGTTTTATACTTAGTTAAACGTTGTTTAAGAATCTTACATTTGTCCTTATATGTGTTATTTTTGTTTCGCTTTGGTCCATCTCTGGAAACAAAAGCACCAAAAGAGTTATCAAGCCCTATTTAGTATTAACATATTTTAATGGCATGTGTTGGATAAAGAAATGTATTAATGACACATGGGATTTATTTAGTAAAATACCTATGAGAGTAGATGTATTTCAACAGCCACTCAGATGCAGCTTTAGAAGAAATAGGAATCTCAAAAATATTTTTGAGAAAAAGAAAAATATGAATGCACTTACAGGTGGTGCCAGTACCAAATATGGCACATTTAAATGTGGTAGATGTGCACACTGTCCATTTATAGCGGGAACTAAAGATTTGGATTTGCCCAATGTTAATGTGACATTAAAAGGAAATAAATATTATAGTTGTTACACAAAAGGTGTTGTATGTATCTGTTATTGCAAGAAATGTTTAAAATATTACATTGGTAAAACAGAACGTAATTTAAGAACACGAATATATGAGCATATAAGGGATATTACCAAAAAGAATGACAATAATGCTTTATTTAGGCATACACAGAATTGTGAAGAAGCCGATTTTAAATTTTGGGTTGTGGAAGACGTTGTTTTGCCAGATAGAGGTGGTGTCTGGGAAACCAAACTGGAATTGAGAGAGATGATTTGGCAGTTAAGGTTAGACGTATGTGGTATATATGGTTTAAATGACCATATTTCCATTAGCCCAGCCCTCAAATTACTTGCAGAAGACCGAAAAAGACATTTTTAGTCACAAGTTATACAACCCCTTGACAGAACACCATCCCATATTACTTATTAACAATATTAAACAATATCAAATATATAAACACTATGTATTAAACTATTTATATTTATATTTTATACAAGCCGAATTTTAATATTAACATGTTTTAATATTAACATGTTTTATACAAACATTTTATATACATTTTTATATATATTTATTTATATATATTTATATTTACATTCATATATACATGCATATGCTTGATATTATTTTTAAACATTTTTTAAACATAAAACATTATATCACTATAATGTAATTAATTTACTGCTTTTTTCCTTGCGTATTACCATCAAATTATATGTCTTATAAACATTTTAGAATTGCCAGCCAATAAAGTAATAATTGAAACACAATTGATTAATTAACTGATTGTATTTAAATGGAGAATTTACTGTTTCAAACTGATTCTGATGAAGTCTCCGTGCAGGAGATGAAAGCGTTTAATCAGGTTGTTTGATTTGTGTGTTTATACAATAAAATACAAAATATTATCCAGCGTTTTCCGTTTTTTTGGATTACCATTACTTTTGGAGAAGTAGCCTGGTGGAATTGTGCCTGTATACGGAGGAGAGCCTTTATTGATACATAGCTGTTTGTCAGATATGTTCATACTCCTACATAGGAAAAACAAATAGGAGCCTTAGGGAGCGGGTTAGAGAGCATATATACGCAATAAACAGAGATGATGAACAATATGCTTTGGCTCGGCATGTCTTAGATACAGGTATGATACACAAATTTAAGTTTAGTGTCCTAGAATTTATTAAAATAACCAATAGATTGGGGGACATTAAAAATTACAGTGAGGAACGTGAGAATAGGTGGATAATCAGGCTACAGAGGTATAGAGGACATGGTTTAAATGAGAAGGTAACTCTTAAACCGTTTTTAGCAGCACGCCCCTATGCTCATTGAAGCATAGAGGTTTATATATGTGTTTATAAACATGTTAGTTATATTACTTTATAATGATCTGTGTATTTTAAAGGTTTAAAAAATGTTTTATTTTTGTATGATTGCTGCTATGTAGTGGGTTTAAAATGATTTTATAATGATGTAATTAAATGGTTGATGATTGGTTAATATGTGCTTTGTAATACTATTTAAATGTGTGTTAGTTGTTGGCAGTTGTTTAAAGTCTGAAGAAGCGTT
The DNA here is from genome assembly GCF_019279795.1 of Protopterus annectens. NCBI lineage: Eukaryota > Metazoa > Chordata > Ceratodontiformes > Protopteridae > Protopterus > Protopterus annectens. Next base: position 1,406,444,194 of record NC_056732.1, on the reverse strand, counting down.
AGAAAACGTGAAAGTGCTTACTTTTATACTGCAGTGAATAAATTGTTATGTATTGTGCCGTGGTGAGCCTCGTCTGTTTTGTTAAGACTACTGTAGTAGCATTATAACTGACTTGAAACTTTTTGTACGCAAATTAAATCTTGCAGTTTTAATTTCTTAGTGGTTATAGTAATAACATTGATAAATTTATAGACCAAGTTTTTATAATCCACCAACGAACAGCTTGATTAACATGTATGATAAAGTTTGTGGATTTGATATTAGAAATTCTTTAAGTGATTCTTGTCAGAGGAAATATTTAATATGACTAAATTTGAGTGCTTTGTTTTCAGAAATTGTTGATAAGTCTGTTCGGGTGATGAAACCTGACAAGGGGGAGGCTTGGTGATTTCTGATAGTATTGAGTATTTTAACACTGAATGCAGTCTTAATGGAGGACACCTATCGAGACCTTCTGTAATGAAATTTTGTAGCTTTCTCTAACATCAATTTACTCTTGGAAGATATATTGTTGCAGGGATAATTATCCAAGCGAGAATACAATTTATGATCAGTAATAAACCAGCCAGTGCTAGTATTTTCAGTATTCTGAAAATACACAAGAATCTCAATAACTCCCTACGCGGCTTATAGTGGATGCTACTCATTTGAAAACCTTTTTATAACTAAATGGTTATATGGGTGTTTAAAGAACAGTATTACTCACATATCTCAGATTTGTAAAGATTTGTGACACTTTTTGCACTTCTTAAATGATATCCCCTTCATTCACAATGCCATTTGTGTGACCATTGATGTAAATAGTTTATTTACTGTCATTCCACATGATGTGGGATTAGATTGGTTTGAGGAGCAACTTAGAAGATGTTCTAAATTCTCAACAGATAGAATAAATTCCATCATAGTTCTTATGGTGGTTGTATTGGCAAGTAACTTATTTTTTGATGGTCAGTATTTTAAACAAACTACTGGAGGTGCAATGGGGGTGGCATATGCCCCCATATTTGCAAATTTTGTTATGGCGGAGTGGGAGGATAGGTATATATTGAATAGTGAGTTTAATGAAGTGTAAGGCTACATGAATTTTTAGTGCATATTAACTCTGCTATAGAGTTCTAAGTTTCATAGGTTCATAGGTTCATACTAGGCTATCTGCACAAGGGCATTTATAAGCCTAGCCCATAGTTATGTGGCTTTCGCCACCCCTTTAGTTTGAATAAAACTATGCCTATTATTTTGCTGTGCCTCTGTCAAGCAGTGACACTGAAGTAATCCCTGGGGTATATCTGCGATCTCCCATCCATTGGTCAAGATTCCTCTTGAACAAGGCCAGCGAGGTGCTCTGCCTCACATGTACCGGGATTTTGTTCCACAGCATAGGGAGTCTCTGGGTGATGAATCTGTCCCTCCAGCACGTTCTATTAATAACCGTGTCAAGGTTTAAGTCTCCCGCCCTTGTGGTTCTGAGGGATCTAGATTTTTTGAGGTGAAGCATATTCATCAAATCTGGGTTTGACATGGCCTTATATGTCGGGCACAGGTCACCTCTGAGCAAGCGGTATGAGACTGAATAGAGCTGGAGTTCTTTCAGTCGGGCAGCATAAGACATATTTTTGAGACCCTTTATCCTTTTGGTGAGGAACTTTTGGGGCCTTTCCAGCTGCTGCAGGTGTCGGGTCAGATACATTCCAAATGGGGCATTGTACTCAATCATAGGTCTAATGAGTGATGAGTACAGGGGGACGATGACCTCCCTTGATCTAGATGTGAATCCCTTCATGATCAGGTGGGCAATGTAGAAGGTTTTCCTAACTACTTTAGCAACATGAGTGTCAAGCGAAGGGCTACTGCCACCCTGGGCCCCCAGATCCCTGATGGCGACTTCTGTGCTCAGTGGATTGCCACCTATATGGTAGCTAGGGGTAACCTTGTTTTTCCCGAAGGGTATGACTATGCATTTCTTGGCGTTTAACTTTAGGCCATGGCTGTGGCACCAGTTATCCATTTCTGTGAGGCCCTTCTGAAGGATATCTGTGTCAGATGTGTTTTCGACTATGGCCCAGTTTGCAGTCATCTGCAAACTTTGTCAGCCATAACCCTCCTGTGTTTGCTTGTACTTCAGAAAAGTAGATGCCGAACAAGAGTGGACCCAGGACTGAGCCCTGTGGGACACCACTTGTGACAGGCTTTGAGTCTGACATGGCTCCAGCAACTCTGACCCTGTGGGTTCTGTCACTTAGCCAGTTTGCAACCCATCTTGTGATGTATGGGTTTACATTCAAGCTGATGAGTTTTTCGATGATACCTGAGTGGGGTATTGTGTCGAAGGCCTTTGCCAGGTCGAGGTAGGCTGTATGGACTGCCTTTCCCTCATCAATGGCCTTGGTGACTGTCTCGAAAAAGTCAACCAAGTTTAAAAGGCATGATCTGCCTTTGACAAAGCCAAACTGGGTTGGATCCAAAGTCTGCAAGTTCCCTATGTCTTTATTTATGAGTTCCATTATGATCCTCTCCATGGCTTTGCAGATAAGGCTTGTCAAGCTAATGGGACGGTAATTTCCAGGGTCGGTGGAGGCACCGCCCTTGTGAAGTGGGACCACAGTCGCCGTGTGCCACTCCTTGGGTACGTATCCTGAGGTGAGGCTAAGATTAAACAGCTGTCCTAACTGTGGGTTTAATTCCTCATTGAGTTTGTGGAGCACACAGCCGGGGACACCATCCGGTCCCATGGATGCTGTGTTTTTTGCCTTGGAGAGAGCAGTTCTCACCTGGGCGTTGGAGATGTTTGGGGGGCTACAATCCTCTGGTATAGATATCTCTCCTTTTGGGGGGAGGGGGGGGAGTTTGCACAGAACCTGTCAGCTAGTATGTTGGCAATGTGTGTAGGTTCAGTAATCTTCACATCATTTTGAACTAATTCTGAGCATATCTGGGAGTTTCCTCCTAGGTTTCTAACATAGCTAAAGAAGGCCTTATGATTGTCTTTTGAGTCCTTGGCGATTTTTCTCTCAAAATTTGCCTTGGATGATTTTTTGAGAGCTCTTAGTTTTTTACTTATAATGATCAAAGGTGTCTTACCTTTCAAGGATTTTGCTCTATCTTGTAGTAGCTTCCTCCTTTTGTTGTAGAGCTTGTTTATGGCTGGGGTCCACCAGACTGGACGCTTGCCTTTGGTACAAAGAGTCTTAGTTTTGTTTGGGATTGCCTGATCCATGCAGTCCTGTAGGTGCTGGTAGAAGGCATCTGTAAGTGATTCAGCGGTTTGAGTAATGTTTACCACTGGCTCAGGGGCCTTAAAGGAGACCACACTAGTTTTTAGAAGTGTGAAGTCGGCTTTTGAGAAGTTTTTCACTGTGGTCTTTTTATTTCAGGTGGGGGCGGGATGAGGACCTCCAGCGAGATTAGTTTATGATCTGATCTCACCAGTGAGGGGTATACTTCCGGTGTTGAACATTGTGATCCCATGTTCGTGATGATGAGATCAAGTCTGTTTTCTCCTCTTGTGGGGATGGTGACTAGTTGTTCCATGGCATTTGAGTTTATGAACTCCAGGAACCTTTGGGCTAGAGTGTTTGGGCTTGAGTAGTGTTCCCAGTCTATATTAGGGTAGTTGAAGTCACCTAGTATGATGGTGTTTGGAGATACATTTATCCCCTCCAATGTTTTCAGGAAGGCCATGTGAGGTTCCTGAGTTTGAGAGGGTGGCCTGTAACATGCTACAAATTGCAGAGCAGTCTTGCCTATGGTTAATTGCACCTGGATGGTCTCCGATGCATCGTGCGTTGCCCCCAACCTTGAGGTGTGGGTGTCCTTTATGAATATGGACACCCCCCCTCCTTTCTTGGTGTTGTCCGGATTTTGGGGCCGGAACGCATGATATGAGGTGAAACCTGAAAGTGCTGGGGTGCTCTCAGGAGCCTTGAACTAGGTTTCTGTCACAGTACAGACATCGATGTTCTCCATACTGAGAAGGGCCTCGAGTGCGTGCATCTTGAGATTGAGACTTCTGGCATTGAGCAGCATTACCCTTAGTTTTTCCTTTTTGTGTTCTAGGGTGGTAGGTTTAGAATTTGAGCCTTGCCTAAAAAAGGCACTATGGGGGTGGCAAGAGCCTTTGCCAATATCCGGAAGCCTAGGGGTGACAGGTGCAAGCCGTCCCTTGCGAAGCAGCGTGGCTTGTCCAGCATGTCATCCCAGGCAGACAGACATTGGATCCCCTTTGAATGACACCAGAATTTAAGCCAATTATTAAAGCTGATCATCTTATCACTGTATTGTGGCATCATTCTAGGTGAAGGTAGGATACTGCTCAAGGTCAGGGTCATACCTGCCTGGGCTACATAATCAGAGAGCTCCTCAATGTCTCTTTTCATGTAGTCCAAGGAGGTACGTCTCGGGTCGTTGACACCAGCGTGGACAATGACTGAGTCGTACTTGTACCTGCTGTTGAGAGACCTGAGTGCTTGCGTTATGTGGCGGATTCTAGCGCCCGACAGGCAGCTTACTGTGACCTTCTCCTTACTCAGTCTGGTGAGTGGGACGTCAGTGTGTCTGACTATGGAGTCACCTATGACAAGTATGTTTGGTGTTGTATTTGGCCTTAAGGGCAGTGACTGCTTTGCACACTGATTTTGTTGTTTATGTGTTGTTTGTGTGGTGTATTGAGTTTGCAGTTGCTTGGGTGTCTGCTTTGGGGGCCTCTGCTGTTTAGGTAAATTTTTACTCAGAGCCTCCGAGTATGTCTTAGTGTGTTTATGTGTTTGATTCAGTGGTGTGGTTGAGTTATGTGAGACTGGTATTGTGGTGTGTGTAGTTGCCTTCTCCTCCTGCCTGGTCTTGCCAGTCCTGAGTTGAGAGAGCTCAGCCTCCAGTCTGGCTAAATAGCTGCATCTCTCACAAGTGTTAGTGTTACGTGGGAGGAGGAGAGGGTTGTCCGTGTACATGAGGCAATTGTAACATTGTCTCAGAATTCCCAGATTCACCAACTGGGCAGGAGAGGACGCCAGCATCTGACCCTTCGACATGCTAGAAAGAATTATGAGTTGGTATGAGACAGAAAAGTAGTGGGCTTAGCAGGGAAGTGGGCACTCCTGGGGGGTTTTGCTAGTGAGAGATTTGTATAATATAGGAGTGCTTGACCTACAAAGAGAATGCTTATAAGACAAGGGATATGCTTATAAGACAAGTGCTGAGCTTTTTGAGAAGAAAAAGCTATTTGGAACAAGTGCTGCACTTTTTAGTGAGTAAGACTAAGGTAGCATTTTTGGATGTGGAAATAACTAAAGATTTAAATCATTAGAGATATTCCTCTAATGACTGTCTGCATTTTCCTAGTATGCATCCATGATACCAGAAAAAAAATTGTGGTTAAAGGGCAACTAGTTAGTCTTATTTAGAATCTTGTAAAATACAAGGGATTTCAAAAAGATGTGAGATTTTTAAGTGTGGGAGGTGTTCACAGTGTCCTAATATATTGGTAGGGGAAGATTTTTGTATTAATGGTATAATTTATAAAATACACAGCCATTGTTCATGTTTTACAAGGGGGGAGGGTTATTTAGCCCAGTGCCAGTTATGTGCTAATTTTTATGTGGGAAAAACTACCCAGAAGTTTGGTGACTGTGTATATGAATGCCTCCTGGATATTAAGAAAAAGAGAGATACTAATGCTTTATATAAGCATACAGCAAATTTTAGTGAACGTTACTTTAAGTTTTTAGGTATTGAACATTTAAAACAGGATCTTCAAGGGTTGGCAACAAAGGAACATTTAGAAGTTTATGAATTTAAATGTCAGGTTTTGCTAGATGCTGCTGTACACCCAGTAATAAATTATGCCTGCTCTGTTAATTCTGTTTTAAAATTAAGGCATTATACTATTTCTAATTGTTTTAAATTTTGATTGGATGTTTTTAATTCATGTGGTAGGGATGTTGCTTTGTAATTTGGTGGTGTTAGTTGTTCTTTGTTCTGATGAAGTTCTAATATCTGGAAATGAAATCGCTTAACTTTATTTGAATAAACTGTGGAGTTTTATTGTAATTTATTGCCGGCTCATTCCTCATCTTCCACTACCACAAGTGTGTGTTGGTTTTCTGGTTTGTTTTCCAGCATTTGGTTCCTGGTTTGTCAGCTCTCAGAATATGCGTCTCAGGCTGGTATGAGGCTAACGTAGAGCAGCATTTTACCTTCTCCAGGGTTGATGCCACAATACAAATAAAATATGACTGACTTCAATAATTGACTTAGTTTCAAGTGTCTTTCTAAGCAGGTGCAGTATTTGTCAGTATGGAAGGAGATGGTTAACAGACCGTGTTGCAAGGGATGGTCTGCTCCTCTCCCCTCTAGGCTTTTGAATACCAACTAAAACTTTTCCTATCTTGCCTTTTTATGCAATACGAAACAAAAAGCACTTCCGACATAGCAAGTCAAAACCAATAAAATCTGTAGGTATTACTGCTCAGTGCTAGGAGTATAAACAAAAAACTTCACTCTACAGAAGCTGTATTCATGCCAGAGAATGCTGATGTTTGTGCGATCATTGAGACATGGTGTAACGCCATGGAGAGCACACCAGCAGTGCAAAGTTATAATGCTTTCCACACGTTTAGACCAGCTACTACACAGACAAGGACTAAAGGTTGGAGGTATCTCAATTTGCATCATAAATAAATATATCTGACAATGCACTTGAGCTGATCCGTGTTCAAATCACCATAGGCAAAATCCAGTGCCACTTCTCTGCAAGCTATAGGTACCTTTCTATGAACCAGGAAACCGATACCATGTATTTAAACTTATTGGAAACACTCGCCATTCAGTCCAATACCATATTCATGGGTGACTTTAATTACCCCACTATTAACTGGGAAGCCTATACAACACCAAATGTACAAGCACAGAGATTCCTGTATTTCATAAACACAAACTCCCTGGACCTGATTCTCAGTACACCAACCAGGGGTGCAACAATAGTGGATCTGGTCCTCACCAATATGGGTGAGTGGTGCACACCCCCTACTGTAATGTCTTCCCTGGTAAGATCTGACCACAAAATGGTCTCCTTTAAAGTAAAAATAAAACCTGGAACCCCAGCTAAACCTGGAGTATTCAGGAACTACTCTCAGGCTGACTTCCTGTTAAGTGATAACCTGGCAAAATTTCAAGCACACATAAACCCTGAGAATGCTGCTACCTACACAGAACTGTTAATAGATACCCTGTACAAATGTGTTAGTAACTGCATAAAGGCAGCTGTACCCACCAGGAAGAAGTACAGAACTAACTCAAAAAATAAGATACCCTGGTAGAGTCACAAAATAAGTAGGCTGTATAACAGAAGGAAGAAAATCATGGCAAAAAGTAGGAGGTGCAGCACCCAGCAGGATAAAAGTATTCTCCTCAAACTAAACAAGCAACTCTGAAGAAAAAGTCTACCACAGTCAGATTTGAGGTAAATTTGGCCTCTCAGGCCAAGGGCAACCACAAGGCATTATTTAGCTATGTCCACAACCTCAAAGGCAGTACACAGTTGTGTGCAGAGCTTATTGTAAATGAAGCTGCATACACTGAGCCAAAAGATATAGCAAACCTGGCCATGAAAATCAGCCCCAACTTTACCCCTGTCTCCCCCTCAACATTCCCTCAGGAAATACCCTCAAATAAAACTCCCTTTGCTATCACTAGAGAAACAGGTCCTTAATGCTCTCTCTAAGGCCAAGAACACTGCATCAGTGGGCCCAGGCAATATCCTAGGATGCTTTCTAAATAGCATGAAATGTGACCTATGAGGCTCTCTGGAATTGCTATTTAACTGTAGCCTCCAAACAGATTTCATGCCTCATGAATGGAGAACAGCAACAGTCATCCATCTGCACAAAGGTGGGCCATCAACAGACTCTGAAAAATACAGACCCATGAGTCTCACTAGTCTTGTATGTAAAGCCAAGGAAAGAATTAGTGTACACCTGTAATCCTAGTATCCTGGGAGGCAGAGGTTATTGGATCGAATCCAATTGTGAGTGAGAGACTACACTTCCTGGAAAAGGGGAAAATAAGTAACCCCCAAAGGAAACAAATGTGAGGTGATCAGTAGTGATATACTATAACTCCAGACACTGGACCCAACCCAATTTGGTTTAGTCAAGGGCAGGTTGTGCCTACTCAACCTGGTGGACTTCTTTAAGAAGGTCACCAAAGCAGTGGGTGAGGGCAAAATGGTTTACACTAACTTTCCTTAACCTGGCCAAGGCATTTGACACAATAACCCCATTCAGGCTTTGTTGATGAGCGCAAGAGGTTAGGTACAAACCTGTATGTTACCTAGTGGATAGCGGTCTCACAGACAGGACCCATGAAGTTAGAATTGCGGAGTCCACCTCTACAAAGAGCCCAGTCACAAGTGGAGTCCTTCAGAGATCTGTCCTTGGACTACTCCTTTTTGGCATTTAATTCTTTGAAGTCAAGGGGCCAATGTCAGTGGTTTTTGACTGACTAAATTTGTAGATTGCAAATTAGGAGTTGTCATTGAATCTCACACTGACACAAATGTCTTCCAGGAAGGTCTGACACAGACAAACAACTGGTGTCAGAGCCATGGACTCAAACTATTTGCCAGGAAATGCATAATAGTATCTTTTGGAAGTCATCCACCCCTGGTAACTATCATATTGACAGTACACCACTTAGAGTTGACCCAATAGTCAGGGACTTAAGGACACAACTGGAAAAGGCTGCAGGCAAATGGACCAAGTAAAACAAGTTTACCTGACCTAATGTCCTTTCTTTGCGCTTATGTCCAAGTGGTAAAAATCCAGTAAACCAAATGTCGACCACACCGTGTTGTTTCAAAATGAAAAAAAATATTTATTTAAGCGATACCAACTTCAGTAAATTTTGGTTAATTCAAACAACACAAAATAAAACGCTTTTCGTTTCCAACAGTTCAGAAACTTTTTCAAATCACCTGTACTCCTCCCCTTTTCTCCTTTTTATAGTGATCATGACATCACTATCTTTTAAAGGTACAAGTCCACCTAATGTACAATGTGCTTTTAAAATATCAAAGTTTTATATTACTCTGTCACATGTTATCAAATAACATGACATAAAATAAACATTTTCTATCCTCCTTTTGTCTGTTCAACAGCGAAAAAGTTTGTTGTCAAAAAACTTAAAGGTTCAACCTCATGGCTTGATACAATATGTAAACACCATAATATAAGTGCGCACTGCTCTACTTATGTGTGTACTAATGCGAGGCCGCTTGTATAATGCCAACTCTGATGGTAAAAATTAGTTTGTTTACATGTATACTGTCTGTAACATAAAAAATCAAACCATTATAACACAATGTACACTATGTGGGCTCCGTTTTGTAAGAGCGCTCTGCGCTGTTTGTGTTTGTACCTATAAGAGAACACTTATGATTAAAACAACCATGATAAAATAAATTAAAACTAATTTGTTAAAACACATAACGTGCCTAACTTGTAGAAAATGTATGTTAAAATCAAACTATTGTGGCAAAAATAATTCTATAGAAATTATTCTTAAAGTGTGTTTATCGACCACAACAGGTTATAAAAGTAGCACTATCCAGATTATAAAATCTTCTGTTTAACACCACTGTAACGAACATATTTATAAGCTATAAATACTACCATTGTAAATTTGTATAAATCTCTATAAACGTTTATCATAACATTGTGTTCTTAAAGCTAAAGCCTATCCATCCAAAACACACCACCTCTATAAATACCAAAAATTACGAAAATCACGCATTATTTGAAATACTGTCTATAGATGCACTTGTAGTATAACCACGTGCAATAGTTATTAACTAAGTTTTAAAAAACTAAAAATAGTTCTATGGAAAACTATGCGTACATATGTGCGCCTATTGAATATGAGAGAAATTTCTCTTTAGTTAGAAGCAGTCTGACCAGACAATATGTAACCACTATGTTGAGTTATTGTGTGAATATGAAATATAATAAGTTCACGTAATATATAAAAAAAATGGTACTAGTCTAAACACAACTCTATTTCAGCGATAGTTCCGATACTGCTACTAAGATCAACTACTTCTATCTAAATTCTTCGATCTAAGAATGCAGAGTATCGAGGACATTTCTTTAATACCTGGATAGGTACATGCATGAGTAGTAAGTTGCCACATTAGTTCTAATCTATCCAATAATAAACTAACTGGCCCACCCCTTTCATCAATTTTTATTTGATCTATTACTCGAAACTTAAAGTTGTGTCCCACATACTCTGTAATATGTCTTGCCAAAGCATTGTCAAGTTTACCATTCTTAATACTAAATAGGTGTTCGTACATTCTTTCTCTGAGTGTGCGTATAGTTTTACCTATATAGAAAGCTTGACACTGCTGGCATGAAGCCAAATAAACTATCATTTTAGATTGACAGTTGTACTTACTTCTAGTTTCATATTTCCTATCCCGAATACTAAAAGTCCTTCCTATGTCTATATGTCTACAAAAGTTGTCGTACCTGAATTTCTTGGTATTGAATTGACTTGATGTTCTAAAAGAGTTTTCATATTCCTACCTTTTTTGAAAATCAATTTGGGAAGTTCTGTAAGTCTTTTCCTTACATATGGATCATTTTCCAGTATTTCCCAATTCTTGTAAATAACTTGCCCAAGATCTTCTGCATTAATGCTATCGTGTAATAAAATTGTAGGTAATGTAGTTAAGTCCTTTTTGTGTACTGCTGTCGATCACAGCTTCTAAGTTACTCTCAAATTCCCTATTATCAATATCTAGGATTGGTTTGTATATTCCTCTCCTTCTTTTAATGGTAATTTCATTAATCAAGTCACATACCAAGTCTAATGGGTAACCCCTATTCTGGAACATCATATCTAAGTTCTGACATTCAGTGAAGAAGTCTTCATCTAGAGTTGTCATTCTAGCTGCTCTTACCAGCTGTCCTTTTATCACTGATCTTTTTTGATGGAATGGATGACAGCTGGTGAAATGTAGCAGACTATTAGAATAAGTTTCCTTTCTAAAAATAATACTAACGTACCTATTATGTATGTTATCTTTCCTTAGTTCTATATCAAGAAAGGAAATTCTGTCTTCACTGTAACTTGAAGTGAACTTCAAAAATTGTGTAGTATTGTTTAAGTACTGTATAAAACATTTAGATGTCTTTTCGTCTCCTTTTATTATGACAAAAATATCATCTAAAAATCTTGTGTAATAGTGTCCTCCCATTGGGCCATTACTAAATTCGCGAAGCTTGCTCCTAGGGGGGAGCCCATTGCTACTCCTACTTTTTGTAAGAAAAATTCATTGTCGAATGTGATGTAATTATTGGACAAAACATGTCCATTAACTCCTCCGCTAGGTTCAGCTCATCGCATGCCATACCTAAGCTAGTTAGTTTTCTAATGATCCATTCGATCCCTTCTTGATCGGGGATACATGTATATACAAGTCCTTAACATCTGTTGTCATAAAGTTAAACTCTACTTTGTATACAAGTTGGTTAATGTCCCTCAAAAAGGACCAAGACTCTTTGCAAACGTGACTTTCGCACTTTATGTACTTTTTTAATAGTGAGTCCACTACTTTAGCGCAACCATAACTAATACTGTTGCGCGCAGCCACTAGTGGTCTCACAGGGGGATTTTCTGTACTTTTATGTACTTTAGGTACCCCAAATAATAATGGAATTTTTGGTGCTAACATAGTCATATAGTTGTACATATTTAGGTCTATTTTTGCTTCTGTGAACAAGTCACTAATGTACACTTTAATTCTAGCATAAGCAATGTTCAATTAATTACTTGAAACTCTTGTATATGTTTCACTGTTCAATAGTTCTTTCATTCTCTGTTTATAATCTTCTTTTTCCATAATGACTAACCCCCCTCCCTTATCTGGCTTCATAAATCTGAGGGGTAATTTTAGTATAGAACTTAATGCGTGTTTCTCTAGTTCAGAAATGTTTCTTTGATTTTTCTTAAAATTACTGTTTGTTAAACTATTTCTTATATCAGTTTCACATATTGTATCAAATAAATCCACACTGTTTTGTAATGGAGGGTTATAGGTACTAGTGATGTAAAATTCAGTGTCTTTATATTGATCTGTACCCAGAATGACAGCTAAATTGACTTTACACACAAACAATTTAAAATCTATAAATGTCTGTGTCAGATGTGCTCTTTCTGCATGGATCATGCAATCCCAAATAAAACCAAGACCCAATCCTCCAAAGGCAGGTGTCCTGTCTGGTGGACCCCAGCCATAAACAAAGTATAATACAATAGAAGGAGGAAGCTACTACATGATAGAGCAAAATCCGAAAAAGGGAAGGCATTTCTGATCAGTATTAGCAAAAAACTACGGGCGCTCATAAAATCGTCTAAGGCCAGTATCAGAGAAAAATTGCACAGGACACTAAGGATAATCACAAGGCTTTCTTTAGTTATGTTAGGAGCCTGGGTTGGAATTCCCAGATATGCTCAGAATTAGTCCAAAATGACAAAAAATACACCACCCACAGACTTTGCCAACATCCTAGCTAACGGGTTCAGCGCAAACTTCTCCCCCCCACCAGCAAAAGGGCAAATATCTATCCCAGCAGAGTGCTGCCCCCCTGACATCTCAGATGCTCAGGTAAGAGCCGCCCTCTCCAAAGCAAAAAACACAGCATCAATGGGACCAGACAGTGTCCCGGGCTGCGTGCTACATGAACTCCAAGAAGAGCTAAACCCAAACATAAAACTACTGTTCAGTCTCAGCCTTACTACAGGATATGTACCCAAAGAGTGGCGTACAGCAACAGTGGTCCCTCTCCACAAAGGTGGTGCCTCAACGGATCCTGGAAACTATTGCCCCATAAGCCTGACTAGCATGGGCTGCAAAGCTATGGAAAGGATCATCATGGACCTCATAAATAAAGATATTGGGGAACTACAGACACTGGATCCTACCCAGTTCGGCTTTAAGGACAGATCCTGCCTCTTAAATCTGGTCGATTTCTTTGAAACAGTCACCAAGGCCATTGACGAGAGAGGAAGGTGGTCCACACAGCCTACCTGGACCTCGCAAAAGCCTTCGATACAATACCCCACTCGGACATTATAGATAAGCTCACCAGCTTAAATATAAACCCCTGTGTCACTAGATGGGTTGCAAACTGGCTCAAGGACAGAACCCACATGGTTAGAATTGCTGGAGCCATGTCAGACTCCAAACCAGTTACAAGTGGCGTCCCACAAGACTCAGTCCTGGGACCTCTCTTGTTCGGTATATATTTTTCGGAGGTACAGGCCAACATGGAAGGACTGTGGCTGAGCAAGTTCGCAGATGACTGAAAACTAGGCGCCATAATCGACTCTCCAGCTGACACAAGCATCTTCCAAAAGGGCCTCATAGAAACAGACAACTGGTGCCAGAGCCATGGCCTCAAGCTAAACGCCAAAAAGTGTATAGTCATCCCCTTTGGCAAAAACAAAGTGCCCACAAATTACCACATAGATGGTAATCCATTAAGTATGAAAGAAGTAATTGGGGACCCAAGTTGATAGCAATCTCTCATTTGAAAACCACGTGGCCAAAGTGGTTAGAAAAACATTTTATATAGCCCACCTAATCATGAAGGGATTCACATCTAGATCAGGGGAGGTCATCGTGCCTCTTTACTCATCAGGCCCATAATTAAGTACAAATGCCCCTTTTGGGATGTACCTTACCAGACACCTGCAGCAGCTGGAAAGACCCCAAAAGTACCTCACCAAGAGGATCAAAGGGCTCAAACAGATGCCATATGCTGCCCGGTTAAAGAAACTCCAGCTGTATTCAGTGGCATACCTCCTGCTTAGAGGCGATCTGTGCCTGACGTATAAAGCCATGTCCAACCCGGAATTAATGGACATGCTGCACCTCAGAAAATACAAATTCCATCGATCTACACGCTCGAGAGACTTTAACCTCAGCACTGAAATAAATAGGACACGCTGGAGGGACAGATTCATAACCCAGAGGCTCCCTTCACTCTGGAATAAAATCCCAGTCCAGGTTAGGCAGAGTCCCTCATTGACTTTCTTCAAGAGGAATCTTGATAAGTGGATGGGAGATCGTAGGTTTACCCCGGGTATCACTTCTGTGTCACTGTTAGACAGAGGCACAGTATACTAACCTCGAAAAAGGGCATAGCAAAATTCATTTAAAATGGGTGGCAAAAGCCAAACACACTCTGGCTAGGCTTATAAATGCCCTAGGGCAGATAGCCTAGTATGAATCTATGAACCTATGCTATAACAAAGGTGTTTCCTGTAGAAAAAAGTTCAACAAGTACAGGATCAATACTAGTCTCTGTGTAATTGTAGACCGTAAAGTCTCTTTGTGTGTTAAACAGCAATTTACAGTACCTGGTGGTGTTCTGATACACATCTATTTCCTCCTCCTCCTCCTGTTGTTGTACTGCTGTTGGTTCCTTCCCCGAGGATTGTGGTTCTGAATTTGGTGATGAAAATTTTCATTGTTATTTGCAATGTTGTTACTAGGAATTTCTGTGTTGGTAGAGTTATTTTTCTGAATAATTCTCTCACTTCTTCGTACTTCTCTATCTTCATGAGTGTCTACATCAGTAGATCCTTCTCTCCTTTGTGGGGAGGTACCTCAGTTGTGCGCGGTCCAAAGTTTGTGTTTGTTCTTATAGCTGGTTCCTTCTATCTCCAAACTTGTGAAGGTGGTGGTTTTGGATATGCTGTTCTATTCTTATATGCCATTTTATCACGTTGCATTTTCTTTTCTTTTGTTGTCTTCAATTTAGCCATAAGTTGGTTAATACTTTCAAAAGTTCTGTTGTACTCAAAATTGTACCGTTCAAAATCACAGTTACTTGTAATTTCTTGGTCAATTTTCTCTTGGTCAATTTTCTCTATGTCCAAAGCTAAAGACTCCAGATTTAATTGGTAATGCCTGGTCTTTAGTTCAAGAAGTTCTGTTCCATGTCTATCGAACATGTTAATTAGATCGCTATGAAAAGCTGACCCCTCTACAAGGCCTGTCAGGTACTGCCATGATCTCAAACATTTAGGCACTACTTTTTTTTAACACATTCTTTAAAATAAGAAGCTTCTAATTGCAATTTCTTATATTTGACCAAAGCATGGTCAAGTGACTTCGTTTGTGACAATTGGAATGTTACCTCCGGCCGAGTTCTCTTGTACTTCTAATTCGTTATTATCAAGATGCATTGGTTCCTGTAGCCATGCTGATAAATTAAGAGTCTCAATAAGCCCTGAGGTGGTGTTCTCATTTCCTGCACTTCTAGTATTGTCACTTTGGTTGGACGATATTCCTATATTGTTATTCACTGTGTGGTTCACTGGGGCAGAGTTTGTATTCACTCTCTGTGAGTAACAATTGGTGAGTTGTTGATTTAATGCAGTATTTTGTACTGTCTCCTTCTCATTTGTACTATTATTTACATTCCCACTCATTCTCTCCACTTTGTCCATCAACGTTTCTACTCTTTGAGACAGGAGATTTATAAGTGAAGTTAAATTACCCGACTTGTTGTCTTGTGTGTCAGGTATGCATATACTCTCTCCGTTTTCTGCTGCCATCTACACAAATGACTGACAAACTCGATAAAGATAAACCAAACACTGGAAAAGGCTGCAGGCAAACGGACTAAGTAAAACAAGTTTACCTGACCTAATGTCCTTTCTTTGTGGTTATGTCCAAGTGGTAAAAATCCAGTAAACCAAATCTCGACCACACCGTGTGGTTTCAAAATGAAAAAAATATTTATTTAAGCGATACCAACTTCAGTAAATTTTTGGTTAATTAAAGCAACACAAAATAAAATGCTTTTCATTTCCAGCAGTTCAGAAACTTTTTCAAATCACCTGTACTCTGCCCCTTTTCTCCTTTTTATAGTGATCATGACATCACTATCTTTTAAAGGTACAAGTCCACCTAAGGTACAATGTGCTTTTAAGATATCAAAGTTTTATATTACTCTGTCACATGTTATCAAATAACATCACATAAAATAAACATTTTCTATCCTTCTTTTGTCTATTCAACAGTGAAAAAGTTTGTCAAAAAACTTAAAAGTTCAACCTCATGGTTTGATACTGTATGTAAACACCATAATATGAGTGCGCACTGCGCTACTTATGTGTGTACTAATGCGAGGCCGCTTGTATAATGCCAACTCTGATGGTATAAATTTGTTTGTTTACATGTATACTGTCTGTCTGTAACATAAAAAAAATCAAACCATTATAACACAATGTACACTATGTGGGCTCCGTTTTGTAAGAGCGCTCTGCGCTGTTTGTGTGTACCTATACGAGAACACGTGAGGAAACAACACGGTGTTGTCGACATTTGGTTTACTTGATTTTTACCACTTGGACATAAGCGCAAAGAAAGGACATTAGGTCAGGTAAACTTGTTTTACTTGGTCCGTTTGCCTGCAGCCTTTTCCAGTGTTTGGTTTATCTTTATCGAGTTTGTCAGACTTAAGGACACACACAGACAGTAATCTAGCCATTGACCATCATGTGAATACAGTAGTGAAGAAGTCATTCTGTGTTTCGCTGCTTATAAAAAAGGTATGGCATCTAAGTCCAAGGAAGTCACTGTATTCAGCATTCATCAGACCTATCATTGAGTGCAATGTGCCATCTGGTACGCACCTAACCAGGCATATCCAACAACTGGAACATCCAGAGGGGTTCCTCACTAAAAGAATATAGGGCATAAGTAAAATATCCTTTGCAGACTACCTCAGGGCCTTATCCCTGTATTCTGTCTCCTACAGGCTTTTGAGAGTAGATTTATGCCTGGCATACAGGGTATTGTCAGACCCCGCCTCTGACGGATTTCCTGCATATCCACAAAACAAACAGCACCAGAATTGCCTGCTGTTCTTTGTGGTTCACTGTTGCAGTCATCACCTGTGGGTTATCCCTGCTGTGGTAACCTTCGGCCTGCCCGAATTCCAGAGTCAATTTTTTTTGCATTGGCTGTAGTCGCCTGTAGTCTGACATCAGGTTGTCAGTGCTATAAAGCAAGGCAGCTGATGTCATTACATCAGTCTTTCTTGCTGTGGAGCCAGTAGCAGAAGCAGTTCACGCGTGCTAGTTGGTCGCTACCAGAAGTGGAATTTCAGCTGAAAACGTCTAAAGCTAAGTACCCTGTTGGGGATCCTTTGTTTTTGCACTATCCGATGTCCGAACAAGTTAACAATTGTCTCGCTTGTGGAAAGCAGATCCCACACCAAGACTTCCATTCTTACTGCGTTACTTGTTTAGGCCCAGACCACAGTGCCCCCCATTGCCGGTTCTGTACCCTCTTTAATGCAAGAGCCATTCGCTGTAGAGCTCTTTTTGTAGACAGTTATTTTCGTGTTCAGACTTTGCATTCCGGTATGGCATCCATAAGCCAGCAATCTGTACATTCCAAAAAAATGTAGAGATAAAGATAGAGACAGATCACACAAGGCTAAGCCTTCCAACGATGCTACCGCTGAGCAGGTCGTCAGTTCTCTGGAATTCAGTGAGGCACTTTTGCAGCTCCTGATGCCTGATTTGATATCTATGCAGGCCCCTACCGAGACTCTTTCGGAGTCTGGTATGCAGCAGAAATCATCTTCATCTTCCGAGCCTTTGGCGGTCTCTGCCTTGGTTGGGTCCAGAGTCGCTACACAGCCACTGGTTTCCAAGGAGGCCTTTCGCAGTACTGAATCTAGGAAAAAAACATCTTCTTTTCCGACTACCGTTTCTTTCAGACCAATGGATTCTCTCAGGCCTAGAAGCCAGACCACTCCTAGGAAATCTGCTTCTAACTACCATCTTGCTACTGCTCCACCACCCCAATCACAAATGCAGAAAATGGCAGAGGATCTCATCTCCCTTATCCGGGATAGTCAGGCCACAACCTCTAAAAGGAAAAGGTACCTTTCTGCAGAAATTATGACTGAACAGGGTTCTGAGGAATCTGACTTCAGTTTTTGAAGAGGAACAGCATCCCTTAACTGCTTACGAGGATTCATACGCAGAGGAATCTATCTCTTCTGCCTGCCCTCCAGAGGACCTTTCCTTTGGGGAAACCCTTCACTCACTCGGGGAACATTTCCAGTGGGAATCCCAGGACTTCCCACGGTCTAAGAAAAGGCTTAGTTTCTGGACCTGCTTCAGCACAGACCCCTGGCAGTCCCCCCCTATTTTAGAAGTGGTGGATGATGTTTTCCATGAATCCAGCTTAGCCCCTGACACCCCTCCCTCCTGCTCCCAGTAAACCTGACAGGTACTACAGAGTACCAGATTCTCACAAATACTTGAACAAAAATCCTACTGCAGACCGAGAGGTCATTACACAGGGACCTAAAGGAGTTAAGACTAGTTCTGCCAAAAATCCACTTACTTCTGACAAGGCCTCCAGAGCTCTGTACAGATTGGGTAAAAAAATATACACCTCTGCAACATACACCTCTGCAACATTAGCTATCAGAGCACTCAACTGTCAGTTCCATATGTTAAAATATCAACAATACACTTTGGAACCATTAAAACAGAAAATTGCTACTTTTCCTGACTGTGCCAATTCAAGAGTTAGCTGATTTACTGCACTGTGCTTGTCAAGTGGCCAAACACTCATTACAGTGTGGATATGACGCCTTAGAAGCCTCTAACAGGACAGCAGTGACAGGATCTGTTATTCGGAGACATGCATGGCTGAAGGAACAACCTGTCCCTGATCATGTCAAGTCAAAACTTATTGATGCACCCCTAGATAAGGAGTGCTTGTTTGGGGAAAAGGCAAAAGAGGTGCTTAAAAAGATGGAAGACAAAGCAAAATCTATGCAAACTGTAAAAGAATTCTTTCAAGTACAACCCCCCAATTTCAACAGGAACTTTCCCTCTAAGCACTGGGCCTTCCCTGTACCTAGCAGACAGGGCCAAGGTAAGCCCTGCAGGGACAGACCACCTAAGCTCCTATCCCAGGGCCAGCCGAGAAGCAAACAATGGACCACTTCCGTCTCTAAGGCAGGGAGTTCTAAGCCAACCTTCTGTAGCAAGCACTCACAATGACTCCCCCTCCTCCCTCTGCCCTCCTTCACTCATCAAAAACTAGGAGGAAGGATCTCCCTCTTCAAAGACAGTTGGCTTTCTGTAACAAAGGATCAATGGATCTTAAAGATCATTTTTCAGGGATACAAATTCTCTTTCAGCAAACTCCCAATTTCAAGAGGGTACCCGGACTTACCTCCAAATCAGTGGGCAGAGGCAACAGGTACAAACTCTCATATCCCAGGGGTCAGTAGAACCTATACCCTCTAATCAAACGGGCAAAGGATTGTATTCCAGACTATTCCTTGTTCCCAGAAAAGAGGGCACTTGGCGACCCATCCTGGATCTCTCCATTCTGAACACTTCCCTGGTGGTCCCCAGATTCAGAATGCTAACTTTGCAGCAGCTGCTGCCTATGCTAACAAAAAATGCCTGGTTAGTGAACATAGACCTAAAAGATGCCTACCTCCACATCCCCATCAGGGAATCGTGCAGGAAATTCATGCGCTTCAGAGCAGGCTCACAACACTTTCAGTTCTCTACGCTGCCCTTTGGCTTACCTACTGCACCCAGAGTATTCACCAAATGCTTGGCCCGGGCCATAGCATTCTGCAGACAAAGAAATATACAGATTTACCCTTATCTGGACAACTGCCTCTTTCAGGCATAGTGCAAAGAAAAGCTGCTCCAAGACCTTCTCTTTGTCAAATCTCTCCTAACTTCCCTAGGGTTCACCATCAACGAGAAGAAATCAAAGCAAAACCCCACCAGGAAGATCATTTTCTTGGGAGCTCTGCTAGACACACCATCCCAAATGGCCTTTCTGTCTCCAAAAAAGCAGAGCTTCCTGCCTCTCTACTTTACCCAGCTGGCTTTCAGAAGTCACCTCACTGCGAGGAAGTTCCTGCAAGCCCTGGGATACATGACATCCTGCATCCTTCTCATTCTTCTGGCCAGGCTCCACATGAGAAAACTTCAGTGGTATCTAAAGAACCTTTGGTGCCAGCGCACTCCGGCCCTAGAGACCTCTCTCCCTTTGATCCCATATACAAGGGCTGAGTTTCTCTGGTGGGCAGAGACCTGTACCAGGAACAAGGGTCTTCCCTTCATCCTCCGCCCTACTGGCCAGACCATCACCACTGACACCTCAGACATTGCTTGGGACTCTCATCTAGCAGGCAAGGTCTTTGGGATGCCCAGCAACTTCACTTGCACATCAATCAGAAAGAAATGATGGCAGTGCAAAAGGCTCTGGCATCTTTCAAACCCCATCTCAGGCCAAGGGTGGTTCTTATAAAAACAGACAACACCACAGTAATGTGGTACATCAACAAACCGGGGGGGGGCAATCTTACTCCCCGTGCAGGTTAGCCATGAGCCTCTGGCTTACAGCCACCTCCATGCGTCTACACCTAATTGCCCAATACCTACCAGGAGTCAACAACACCCCTGGCAGACCACCTAAGTAAACATTTACTGGACCCCATGAATGGTACCTCAACAGGAAAATCTTTCTGCAAATCAATCAGGAGTGGAGGACTCCGAAAGTGGATATCTTGCCTTGCGCCTCAACCAGCAGCTACAAAAGTTCTATACCAGGGAGCATCACCTCCTAGCGTGGAAGGTGGATGCCTTGACCTTCCCCTGGAATTCCCTCTTTGTGTATGCTTTCCCTCTTCTGCCCCTTATTCCCAAGGTACTGATCAAGATAAGGGAGGAGAGACCAAAAGCCATCCTCATTGCTCCAGATTGGCCCAGACAGCATTGGTACCCCTTACTGTGCATCCTGACCTTACACCCCCCCCCCCCAAGCAGCTTCCCCTGATCTCAGACCTCTTGACCCAGGGGAGGGGGAAGATACTGCACCCAGACTTCAGACTCTCAATCTCTCAGCATGGCGTATACCTTAAAAGCTAACAAGGAGTTCCTTTTAACAAACAGGTCCTAGACATCATCACAAAGGCCAGAAGGCCCAGCACCAGAAAATCATATGCAGGAAAATGGAAAAGTCCAAAGGGTTCAGTACTTCCCATCCTTCCATCCCTCTTATCTTGGATTACCTAGCCGAGTTGCTCAATAGTGGCCTCTCTTTCTCCTCTATTCAAATCCATGCCTCGGCCATTTCTGCCCATTTCGATTCAGACCCACCCCTCTTCTCCCATCCTTTGATTAAGCAATTCCTTAGAGGGGCTTCTAATATCAGACCTCCCAGGCGGCCTCCCATGCCACCCTGGGACCTACCTGAATTATGTTCTAGAAAAACAAACTTTACCTCCTTTCGAACATGCTGCTTCTACAGAATTAAAATACCTCTCCTGGAACACTGCCTTCCTACTAGCTATCACCTCAGCCAGAAGGGTATCAGAGCTTCAGGCTGTCATGGCTGTTGAGCCCTTCATCATTTTTCATGCAGTCAGGGTCTCTCTGAGGACTAACCCCTCCTTTATGCCCAAGGTGGTATCTGATGTGACACTCAACCAAGCCATACAGTTATCCACCTGTTTTCCCAACCCTCAAACCAAGGGGGAAAGAATTCTACACTCTCTAGATGTGCACAGACAACTCAGATACTATCTGAACCATACTAAACCTTTCAGAAAAACAGACTAATTACTTGTCAGCTTTGCCCCTGTGGCAGAGAGGAAGCCCATTTCCAAACAAACCATTTCCAAATGGATATCACACTGTATCCATTTTTGCTACAGACTACATGGGAACCCCCCCCCCCCCAAGTCTATCCATACCCATTCCAGTAGCGCAGCCTCCGCTTCCACAGCCTTCCTTAGAGTAGTCCTCACCAGGGACATCTTGGAAGCTGCCACCTGGACCACTGTCCATACCTTTTCAAAGCATTACCACCTACCTCTTTTTTCTAAGTCTAGGGCAGGGTTTGCATCTGCAGTTCTACAGGGCCTGCTGACCTATGTCTAGGACCTTTCCTTCCACCCCTCCATTAGCTTTGTGAATCCTCCCACAGGTGATGACTGCAACAGTGAAACATGAAGAACATAGTACAGTTGTGTACACTTACCATAAATGTAGATGTTCGAGTGTATTCACTGTTGCAGTCCTGGTTTCCCTCCCTCCATCCCCCATATAGCTTCTTCCTCTAGGGGGACATAAGCTTCCCATGGTGGCTTTTGGCCATCTGGACCACTTTTCCTTATTTCCTTGTGCTTCTGATGGGTTAGGGCAAGAAAAAAAAGATGTAATGATTTCGGCTGCCTTGCTTTATAGCACTGATGACCTGATGTCAGACTACAGGTGACTGTAGCCGACAAAAAAACATTGACTCTGGTATTCGGGTCGGCCAAGGGCTACCACAGCAGGGATTACCCACAGGTGATGACTGCAACAGTGAATGCACTCGAACATCTACATTTATGGTAAGTTTACACAACTGTACTTTCTAAAGACTTAAACCTTGCTTGTGATATAAATAGAACCTGCTGGAGAGATGGGTATGTATTCCAGAGACTACCCTGTCTCTAGAACAGGCTCACCATCCGTGTGAAACTGAGTTACTCCCTAACCCAGTTCGTGGAACTTGGACAATTGGATGGGGAATAGGAAATCTCATCACTGGTTTGGCAGCTCTGTCTCTGATGGACACAGACAACCTGTAAATGGTTCATGTCCCAGGCCCCTGCTTGTAACTGTTTCATCTCCCAAGCTGCCTGTTAAACTTATCAAAGGTATATTTACTTTTCAGGGATTTGGTATGCATGGCTAGACTTAAAAAGGCCCTTGTGGTCATTAGCCTAGTAAACACCTATGAACCTATATGTACATCTCTTAAACAATGTAAAGCTGATTTTGAGTAATAGATGATTATCAGACAGCATGAGAGAATTCTTGAGCTGTCGTGATACCCATCTCATTCAGGCTGGCTATGGAAGTTGTGGGTAATTGCTGGTCCATGGTACCGACAGGAATGACTCTGGAGGCAGGGGTAACTATAGCTGCTTGGAGTTTGGTTTTAGGATAATGTTTGGGTGGACGTAATGCTGAGTATTTAAAGTTCAGTGTAGAACAACTAGCCTGGAAACTCCTCCTGTCACCAGCAAAAACCAGTAAGCTAATTATAGTAAAATGACTCAGTAATTTAATACTAAATTCAGTGCAGGAAGTGTCAGTACATTCAATATTAAACAATTTTATAAAAGGTCTTTTAGCCTGGCAAGTAGTTTAAGGTGAGAGACTTTACGAAATGATACTTATGTGGTTATTGCCAACAGCCAATAAATGAGAAGAGGGTGTGAATTATGCTCTGAAATTATCATAAGGGGCAGGCAACAACAGGTGCACTGGGTTTACAAACATAAGTACAACAGGGTGGATAGGACGGAAAAACAATTAGACCCTTAGCTCTGAGCTGACTGGCTTGGATCTGCCTTAATGCAAAAAGACAAGTCCTAAACTAGTCTGTTGTACACTCTGCACAGAAGAATTAAACTAGGGTTTAGTGACAACAGTTAGACCACTTAAGCAGGCTTTTCCTATGTAGTGCGTATCTGCAATGTTTTGGCACCTAAGAGGAGTCCAAGCTGGTTCTGAAAGAGCTCTTTCCAGCTGGAGATTCCTCTCTGGCCTCCTCCAGCAAGGAAAATAAATCTAATCTGGGGAGGGGGTCGCAAGAGCTCCAGTATCTCCAAAGCTGCTAAGGGGCACCAAAAGCATTAGCCTTCCTTCTCTTCTACTGCTTCAGCCCAAGACCTTCACACCTTTGTCCCCCCTCCCCACAACAGCTTCTGCTCGGACTCCTTGGAGTCAGTTGCTTTTGGCACCAGTTGCAGGAAAGGCTCCATCTCCCACTGTCAAAGTTCTGAGCCCCTTCCTATCTAAGGGTGCTCCTTCAGGGTAGGACCTTTTCACCTTTCTCGATGTCTGCCCTGCAGATGTTCTCACCGGAGTCTTCCCCATCTTCACCCCCTGATTGAAACTTTTCCAGTTCAGATATGGTCATTGGAGTCCCTGACTAGCAACCGAGTCTCCAAGCCTCCTCCTGTGGCTTTGTCTGCTCAATTGTTCCCAGTCAGTTAGGAGCTTATAACCCACAGAGTTGAAATAGCTGATGTGTTCTTTTTTTTTGCAGGCACAGATGCAATTGGGACTCATCCCCCTTGCTTTGGGCCCTCGACTCAAAGATTTGATTCCGTTACACTAATTTCCCCCCTCATCAGCTCAGAGGTCATCAGAGCCAATTGCTTTTCTTCCCTTAAGGTTGGATCTGATGGGTTAGTTGATTTTGGCACCAACCCTTACCTTGATTTCCTCGTTTCTGGCCACATCAGAGCCAAGTGGACCCCAGAACCAAGATATTGACACAAGATCATGTGGGTTATCTTAGTCCCTGTTTCGAGGTTGTCCCTCCTGGTCAGGCCTCTGCCCTAGATAGTTCAGCTCCAGTCTCTGCGTCTGGGCAGGCTGGAGTTGCTGCTGGGTCTGGTACGTCCTGTGAGTCTGGATCCTGGATCTCCCAGCTCTGGGAGGCCTGCTTTAACTTCTACCTTTGACATTGTCGAAGGAATGATGTCATGTAGTCCTGTCTCGCCTACATTCTTCACCTGTGGGTTCGGAGCTGAATATTGGCTCCGACTCGGCCTATTTACTAGCTTGAAAGTCTTTGATTGGCTGGGCTAAGATGGTATCCTACAGTACACTGCTCCACATCCTCAGATCTTGTTTGCCGCGTGTAGAGCTCGGACGTGGTCACGACTTGGCTGTGGCTAAGTATTGCTAAAACCTTTTTTCCTGTGAAAAATTTTCCATTGATCCACCCAGGAAGTAGGTGCTAGGGACGCTGTCCCACAGGTGAAGAATTTAGGCGAGATAGGACTACATGACATCAGTAAGTTATGTACTCACCATAACATTAGATGTATGTAGTCCATCTCGCCTCACATTCTTCATTACCCCCCACCGTCCCCCAGGCCTGGAGGTTTTGGAGGAACACCATGTCCTTCTTGTATTGCTGAGTCCCTTTGGATAATTTGTTGGACCCCTTTGTTAAGGATGTGTGTGTGTTTGGGTGAGGCATCCTGTTCTTCTGTTGGCAGCAAACTACATCTGGGGATGTGGAGCAGTGTATTGTGGGATACCATCTTAGCCCAGCCAATCAAAGACTTTTGAGCTAGCAAATAGGCCGAGTTGGAGCCGATATTCGGCTCCGAACCCACAGGTGAAGAATGTGAGGCGAGATGGAATACATACATCTAACGTTATGGTGAGTACATAACTTACTGTTTTCCTACCAGGGGAAGGACTGGTCAGGTACAGACAATGTTCCCCCCTCTTCAACATCTGCACCAGTGGACATGATTCCACCTGTCCCAGGACAGCTCTCCCCAGGTGGTCTGCAGCCTGCTCTACTTTTAGGGTTCCTGTTCTCTGCTGTCCCCCCCAAGATTCTACAGAGTAGAAGATTTTGCACAAGAGGTGGTGCCAGAGAAATTACTCTCCAGAAGAGTCCCTTACCGAGGAAAAGAACTTCGGCAATAGAGGAACCTCCCCATGAGCGCACCTGTTTTGGTGACCTTTTTTGAGCTGGTTTGTCAGACCAGGGGATAGCCCACTGAATTCCCGTGTCCTGATGAGTCTGTCATTCTGGAGGCTTTCTGGGTAGTTCCCCCTCCGGATGCCCTCATTGACCTGGTGCAGTGGTCATGAAAGAAGCCTGATATACTCCGAGGAATCGATCCCTAAAAAACCAGACAAAAGCCCCCCCAACTGGCAACATGGGATTAAGTGTCTGGCTGTGCATGCTCTCATGGTGGCAGCAGCCACTAAAAAGGATATATTGGTAGTGAGTTCCTTGATTCATCCCCTGAATAGTTTCTCAGAACATACCTCTCAACTGTACAGATTTTTGCCTCTTATTTTTGGTCTATTTTTCATAAAATTGTGGTTTTCTGGCAAATGACTGACACATTATTGAGGAGCTCTCTCTCTCCCTGTCTGCAGTTAGTTTATTCATCTCTCTTCATTGTTATTTGGTGTAGAAGTCTTAGCCTAGAGGGATTCTCTGTGCCTTAGTCTTAGTCCCTTATCTCTGAAATTATTTCTGCTGAATAGTTGCATACTGGAGCTGTTTGGTTAGCTTTTGCACACCCTACATCAACTATATTACAAGCTGAGATAAGTACAAACTTGCAATGTTATAAGATAGTATTGAATTTTATTTTTTCTGTTTATTGTTTCATTGAATATTGTGTTAAAAATAGTACTGCATTTATCTGCCTATTTATTTGTTTACTGAAAATTGGAAGCTCTCTCTCTCTGTCTCTCCCTGTCTGCAGTTAGTTTTCCCCATCCACCCTCCTTGTTCTTGTTGTGGTATTAATCTTGGTGGCCTTGGAATTGACCGCCCCTCCTGTAAATTTGTGTTTGAACAATCCTCCTGGGCCCATCTCATTTGCTCACTCAACCAAGTACAGTGAAATCATATTTTGATTTCAGACACTCCTACCATTCCCATCTGTTCAGCCCTATCCCAGCTCTATCCTAGTCAAGTCTCATTAGCTCATCCTGCCTAATACACAGAGAACATTTGAGTAGGCATACCCACTTAGGCCCTGAACTTGTCTGATTGAAGACTGCTGGAACAGGGCTCTGTTCTGATGTTTTTTACTGGTTAATTGGGATTTTGTTCAAATCTGTTTACTTGTTTTCTATTGTTATATATATATATATATATATATATATATATATATATATATATATATATGTATGTATAAAAACAATTTGCACTTTATCTGCTTTTACTGTATTTGTGTTTCTTCCTACTTTATTTTGCTTTTGCCTCTTCTTAAAAGTACTCAATTGTGTTTATTCTGCTGCATTTATTACTGCTTGGTAGTAGCCTGATTAAACTGTAACTGTTATTCTAAGTCTTTTGGTTATTGCACTTGGGCTTCAGACCAGTTGTTTTAGATTAAGAAGGTTTGTGGTCTGCACTGTTGTGGCAGGACAGGTAGCTTACATCCTTCTAAGTTGGGAATTGCTGATTGAAGGCTCAGTGTCTTATTCTAAAAGTGTATTAGTTCTGGTTTAAGCACTTAGGCTCCAGGCCAGTTATTTTACATTAAGAAGGTTTGTGGTCTGCACTATTGTGGGAGGAGAGGCTAGATTCTACCCTTCTGAGCTGGGAATTTCTGGTTAAAGTGCCTGCTCATTTGAACTGTTTTTTTTTTTCGGATATTGGTGCATTGTCTGCTGTAGCATAGACTAGATTCAGGCCTGCTGAATCTAGCTTGGTTTGTATGACTTGAGCACTAATCCAGGCCATCTTTTTAGGAGAAGGTTCCCCTACACCCTCATGGCAGGAGTGTGCGGTTAGAACTTGTCAGATTGAAGACTGCTGGAACAGGGCTCAGTTTTGAGTTTTTTTACTGGTTAATTGGGTGATTTGTTTAAATCAGTTTGCTCGTTTTCTATTGTTATATAAAAAATTGCACTTTATTCATCTGTTTTTACTGTAATTGTGTTTCTTCCCACTTTATTACCTTATTTTGCTTGTGCTTCTTCTTAGAAGTACTCAGTTGTGTTATTATGCTGCAGTTATTACTGCTTGGTAGTAGCCTGATTAAATTGTAACTGTTATTCTAAGCCTTTTGGCTTAAGTACTTGGGCTTCAAACTAGTTGTTTTACATTAAGAAGGTTTGTGGACTGTGTTGTTGTGGCAGGACAGGTAGCTTACATCCTTCTAAGTTGGGAATTGCTGATTGAAGGCTCAGTGTCTGTTATTCTAAAAGCACATTAGTTCTGGTTTAAGCACTTTGGCTTCAGGACAGTCATTTTACATTAGAAGGTTTGTAGTCTTCACTCTTGTGGGAGGAGAGGCTAGATTCTGCCCTCTGAGCTGGGAATTTCTGGTTAAAGGCTTATTGTGCCTGCTTATTTGATCTTTCTCTTTCTGAAATTTGTGCGCCTTGTTTGCTGTAGCCCAGAAGTTAGTTGTTTATTGGCCATTTTGGGCTAATTTTTATCTCGTTCATTTCCCTGCTATAAAAAACGCATTTGCGTGGTTTTGCGCACCAGGTCATGCCGGTAAGGTAGGGTTAAACTATTCCCAGCTCCACAAAGTCTGCTCTTCAATTTTTCCCTTGGAACTAGACAAACTTAAGCACTCAAACCATTCATCTCACAGCCCAGCACTCACTCAAAACTCATAGCAAGCACTAATTAACCCTAGCACTAGAACCACTATACTGTCCAGAAGGACAAGGCTCTCTATTCGTCCCTGACAGCTAATCAGTAAAACAGCTCACTTTACCTATTCAGACATGTCCAAAGGGCAGTTTCAGGGGTACTCTCCAGTCCAACTGGTGAATCTGGACATTTTGAGGCAATGTTACAACTGCCTCATGTACACAGACAACCCTCTCCTCCTACCACCAAACACTAATATATGCGAGAGATGCAATTATACAGCCAAACTGGAGGCAAGGCTCTCTCAACCCAAGACTGGAACTGACGGTCAAGAGGAGAAGGAAAATTCTTGCAGCACACCACCAGTCTCGCATAGACCTACTAAACCAACACCGGCAAATAACACACATAAATACATGAAAACATACTCTGCTCTAAATAAAAATCTGCAAAAGCAACAGAGACCTCCAAAGCAGACACACAAGCAACCTCCACACCTCATCACAAATCATGAAACATATACTTCACATAATCAGTGTGCCACGCAATCACAGCCCTTAAGGCAAAATAACATACCCAACACACTAGTAATGGGCGACTCTGTAGTCAGGCACACTGATGTCCCACTAACTAGGCTGGACAAGGAGAAGGTTACAGTTAGCTGCCTGTCAGGTGCCAGGATCCGCCACATAACACAAGCACTCAGGTCAGTCCAGAACAAGTACAAATATGACCCTGTCATTGTCCATGTTGGTGTGAATGACCTGAGATGTACCTCCCTGGACTACATGAAAAGAGACATGGAAGAGCTCTCTGATCACGTAGCCCAGGCCGTTATGACCACGACCCTGAGTAGCATCCTGCCCTCACCAAGAATGATGCCACAGTATAAAGAAGAAATTATCAATTTCAACAATTGGCTAAGTTTCTGGTGTCATTCAAAGGGGATCCAGTATCTGTCCACCTGGGATAACATGCTTGATAAGCCACATTGCTTCGCAAGAGATAGCTTGCACTTGTCACCTTTAGGCTTTCGAATACTGGTCAAGGCTTTTGCCGTCCCCATAATGCCTTTTTTAGACAAGGCTCAAAAGACAAACCCACCACCGTAAGTAGCACAAGTAACAAAAAACTGAGAGTAATGCTACTCAACGCCAGAAGTCTAAACCTCAAAATGCATGCACTCAAGGCACTCCTCAGTATGGAGAACATCGATATCTGTGCAGTAACAGAAACCTGGTTTAAGGCTCCAGAGAGCACCCCAGCATTACCAGGCTATAACTCATACCAGGCTATAACTCATACCATACTTTTCGGCCACAGAACCCGGACCGAAACACAAAAGATGGGGGTGTGTCCATATTCATCAAGGATACCCACATCGCCAGGTCAGTGGCACAGCACAATGCCTCAGAGATAATCCATGTACAACTAACAATGGGCAAAACTGCAATTCAAATTGTAGCTTGCTACAGATCACCCACCATGACCCAGGACCCCCATTCAGCGTTTCTGGAGACACTGGAAAATATGAAGGTCCTACCAAACGCCCTAATATTTGGTGATTTCAGTTACCCAAACATTAACTGGGAGAACTACTCAAGTACTAACTCCCTTGCCCAACGCTTCCTAGAATTTATAAACTCAAATGCCCTGGATCAACTGGTCAACACCCCCACCAGAGGTGACAACATATTGGACCTGGTAATCACCAACATGGGCGACCGGTGTTCTACACCAGAGGTCAAACCCTTGCTGGTTAGATCAGACCATAGACTAATCATTCCAGATATCCACATTCCGACCCCACCCCCAATCAAGGAAACCACCGTGAAAAAGTTTTCAAAAGCAAACTTCACGTTACTTAAGACCGAGGTGGTAAGGTTCACAGCCCCCATGCTAAAGGACAACACTGTCCAAGCCTCTGAATCCCTTACAAAGGCATTCTATGAGCACCTGCAATAATGCATGGATCGTGCTATCCCAAGCAAAACCAAGACTCACTCCTCCAAGAAAAGGAAACCAGTCTGGTGGGCCCCTGCCATAAACAAGCTATATAATAGAAAACAAGTGCAGAAAAGAGTAAAATCCCAAGAAGGAAAGACATCCCTGATTAGTATCAGCAAGAAACTACGATCCCTCATAAAATCATCCAAGGCTAGCTTTGAAAGAAAAATTGCCAAGGACTCCAAAGATAACCACAAAGCATTCTTTAGTTATGTCAAGAACCTAAGTGGAAACTCTCAGATCTGCTCTGAGTTAGTGCAGAATGGCACAAAATACTCTGAACCGACTGGTATTGCCAACATTCTGACAGGTTTAATGCAAACTTCACCCCCCTCTCACCCCCTAAAGGGTCCATACCCATACCAGAAGAATGTAGTGCCCTGGCAATCACTGACACATAAGTTAAAACAGCCCTATCCAAAGCCAAAAATACAGCTTCAGTGGGATCAGATGGTGAACCAGGCTGTGTCTTACATGAGCTCCAAAATTTTATTTATTTATTTTATTTATTTGCAGTTGGTTTACCAGGATAGTCCATTGGGCCAAAAGAACCCATTTTCAATGGAGTCCTGGGGAGAAAAGCTCCAAAAACAGACAAACTAGGTACATACGGAAGACTTCAACTAATAATTATACAAAAACTAATACAAATTTATACAAAAACTAAACTTCAAAAACAGACAAATTAGGTAATTACAAGGATTGCTAATAATAATTATACAAAACTAAGGATAATACATTTGAGTTCAAATTTCAGAAAGCATTCACACTATAGTTAGTGTAGGATAATGGGAGTGAATATGCTGAGCAAAAGACATTATTATATGCATACAGACTGGGTATTTAGTAGGGAACATAAGCTTTGTGAGGAGAAGTAAGTAACATGAGTGTGAAGGGAGGGTAGAAATATCATATATTTATGAGGGGTGGGAACAGGAGCATTCCCTTTGGGACTTCAGATGTATATGAAGAGATTTTTTGAACATGTAGTGGTTGGAAGTGGTACGGAGGGATGGTGCGAGTGAGTTCCAGATGCGGGCTAGGGTAAAGGATAGTAAGTTTTTGCCTGGGGGATGTGAAGGTTTATGAACTTCTAGTAGGTTTTGGTTGTTAGACCGTAAAACTGTATTGGGTAGATGCATTTTAAAGGTAGAAGACAAGGAGGGACAGAGAGAGGGGTTGAGAATGAGCTTGTGGGCTAGAGTTAGCTGTGTATGGATGAGGTGATTAGGTAGTTCCAGCCAATTTAGTTTTTGGAGAGAAGAACAGTGGTGGGTGGAGGACCTATGGCTGTTAGCGAATTTAGCGATTTTGTTATAGCAAGAGGAAAGTTGTTTTTTTTGAGAGGACTGAAGATTAGTCAGCAATGGTGCCCCGTAGAGAAGGGAAGGGATGAGAAAGGAAGAAGCAAGAGTGATTTTAGAGGAGCTAGTAGGGTACTGATTCTGACGGTAGAACATGCCAAGTTTTTGATGGGTTTTTTTAATATTTAGTTGTATATGGGAATTGAAATTAAGCTGGTTGTCAATTTGAACACCAAGTAACTTGGTGTCAACCACCAGTTCCAGGGTGAGTTATTTTGACTAGTAATTGAGAATGTGTTTATGTTGAAGGGGGTAGTTTTAGAGGGGGGTAAATACCATTAGTTTAGTTTTGGAGGCATTGAGTGCTAGGTGGTTTACTTTCATCCAATGTTCAGTAGTAGAAAAAGCTTCTTGAGTAAGCTTTTGAAGCAAAGAAGAAGATGTGGCAGAACAGATGATGGTAGAATCATCAGCATATTGGATGATGTTTGAGAAGGGAATGGATTTGTGGAAATCATTTATAAATATATTGAAAAGAAGGGGACCAAGAATGGATCCTTGGGGAACTCCAGTGGGGGTACTAAGGAAAGATGAAGTGGCCTTTTTCCATATTACAGCTTGGAATCTGTTTGATAAATAGCTGGAGAACCAGTTCATGCAGGAGGGTGAAAGGTTAAGTTTAAAAAGTTTAGTTAATAGCAGGCTATGTGAGATAGTGTCGAAGGCCTTAGAGAGGTCAAGTAGTAAGGTGGAGACAATTTGGCCAGAATCATGTGCTCTATTAACAGTCTCAAGATAGGAGAGGAGGGCTGTCATAGTGCTATGATTTGGCCTAAAACCGTGTTGTGTTGGGGTTAGAAGGTTGTTTTCTAAGAGATGTGGTAAGAGTTGAAGTTGGACACACTTTTCTAGAAGTTTAGAGATGGGGGACAGGATGGCAATGGGTCGGAAGTTGTTGATGTTACAGTTATTACCACCTTTATGGAGAGGAATGATAAAGGCTTGCTTCCACAGTTGGGGCACTGTGCATTCATGGATGGAGCGGTTGATTAGAATGCTTATGGGATAGGCAATTGCTTCAGCAGCTATACTTAGGAAGTAAGAGGGAATGTTATCAGGTGCGTTAGTACATGGCTTCAATTTCTGAAGGAGTTTCTTTATAGTAGAAGTAGGTATAGGTTTTAATGAGGAGAGAGCTGAGTGGGGAGAGAGAAAATTGGGGGATGATAAAGGTGATGTGGAAGATGGAGTAGGAGAAAAGGTGGAGGATGGACAGTGAGTAGGTGGGGATGAGGAAGAGATGGTAGAGAGGGGTGGATTGTTTGCAGGAGAGGGTGGGGTGTATTAGATATTGAGGTGGAGCTTGGGAATGAGGAAGTTAGTTTGTTAATAGATTCAATGTAAAAGGAGTTAAACTGAGTAGCTAAATCTAAATCTGGAGTATTTGGGTCTGGGGTTGGGGTGAGTGGTTTGCTAGGGTTAAGAAGGGTAGAGATACCTTTCCAGAATTTTTGAGGATTAGTTTTATTATTGTTTTGGAGTGTAAAGAAGTATTGTTGTCTATCAGAGATAATACGTTTTTTTTTTACTTTATTTCGAAGGGTTTTGTACACAATATGGTGTTCTGGGGTCTTGTTTTTCAGATAGAGTCCCCAGGCCTTATCTCTAAGGCGCATGGCTGATAGTATTGTTTTGGATAGCCAGGGGGCAGAATTAGTTTTTATTCTCTTTGTCCTCAAAGGGGCTTGAGAGTCTAGTATTTCAAGGAATGTTGAGTTGAAGTAAGCAACTGCATCTTCTAAGGATAATGTCCTTAGATTGTTCCAGTTAATTACTTTTAGGGAGTTTAAGAAGGTTGATGGGTTAAAGTTTTTGTGATTGCGGGTGGTAATATAATTGTGGGTGCGGTGTGAGATGCAGGGGAGTCTGTGAGTGAAGGTAGGCATATGATCGCTTAGAGGGTCGGGAAGAGTGCCACTGTCTGAAAAATAGTGAGGATGTGACACTAGAATCCAATCCAGAATGCTGCCACAAGAGGGTTTTTTTGACGGATGTGTTACAGTGTTAATTAGTTGGGAAAAGTTATATAGGTTGATGTTAAGAGGGTTAGTTGGAGACTGGATGGAGGCCCAGTTAATATTTACATCTCCTAAGATTATGGTTTCATTGCTGATGTTGTTGGAGAGCCAGGAGAGGATATTTTCCAGTGTGGATATATTGTCCCCTGGGGGAATGTAGAGGGATGCTAGACATATGTGTTTGTGTTTATTAACTTGTAGGAGAGTGAGGAGTAATTTAGCATTGTTAAATTGTGGAATAGGTTTGTTGTAGGGAGTGATTAGCAAGGAAGATAAATATAGGAGAGCTACTCCGCCACCTTTTTTGTGGGTCCTGTCTTTCCTAATGATAGAATAGTTAGGTGAGGTTATTTCAGAGTCTTTTATAGTGGGTTTTAGCCAAGTTTCTGATAGAGATAGGATGTCGGGTTTGTTATGCATGAGCCAGGCATGAAGGTTTGTGACTTTATTAACTATACTTTGGGAGTTTAAAGAAGTAAGTAATATAGGCTTGTTTGTGGAGGTGGTGGTGGAGGGGCCTGGGTTGGGATGGATATCACCAGATAAGAGGCTGGTAATGAGATGAAAAAGTGGGTTAGAAAGGAAATGGAACAGTTTAAGAAAAGGATTGTGGTCTGTAGTGATGATAAAGGGGTTTTTGGATGCTATGGGGATGGAGTTTTTCTGAGAGGAGAACAATTTGTATGAGAAGGATAAGGAGTGTTTTATATGGTATAGAGGAGGAGAGATAGAAGAGAGTGAGTGCGAGAGGGGAATTTAGATGGTTAGTTATGTGGTAGAATTGTGAATGGTAGGAGGTACAGGGCTGGGTAAGGTAGTGAAGAAATGAAAGTTTAAGTAGTAGTAGTAGTAAGATAGAGATGGAAGAAGGTTTTAGAAGCATGTCAATTAAGGTTGTTTGGTGTTATAGTGTTGTAATTATTTTATATGAGTTTATAAAGGATTATTATACAGGAGAAAAGGTGGAAAAGCCTGGATGGTAGTGCGGAGTGCAGAGAAGGTAGGTTAGAGTGGTGAGATAGATTAATTGTGTAAGTGGGAGCTTGCCTGACAGTATAGGCTAGATGAAGGTGTGGTTACAAGTTGGTAATAGGGTAGTACAGGGTGTGTCTAGTGTGTTGGAGGATGATTGGAGAGGAGAGGAAGTGGGCGTGCCTACAAGAGGGATATAGCTAAAGGTCCTAGGGGCGGGTGGAATTTGGGGGCAGGGTAGGGGAGTGGAGTGAGCCCGTAGGGCGAACGGAGCAGGAAGACAACAGGAGAAGATCGAGAGCCAATCAGTAGAGCATATATTACAGGAGGGTAAGTTGTAGCAGGGTAAGTAGGTGTTCTGTATATAATGGATGGAGTGGGCTATAAGGTATGGGTGAGAAAAGTGAGAAATGGGAGTTACAGCAGAGGGAATTCAAAAAGTGAGTAAGGTAAAATAATAGCAGTGGGGAGGGGACGCCCTCTAGTGGCCAAATGCAGAATTGCACTGGGTCCACTAGGGTGGTCTATGGACTAGATAGGATAGAATTAAGAAAGAGCTAGTGAACACAGGGAAATAGATGAGGGTAAGAATAGAGAGGGAGAAATAAGAGGGGTTTAGGCCGCTGGCTGTCCTGGCAGGGAGATAGCCTACAAAGATAACAAGCAGTAGTTAGAATTTACAGGAGCTTGAGTAGCAACAGATGCACATACTTCCACAGTTTCCTCTGGGAGTCTCCTGTTCCACTTTCCAAAAGGGGGTTGAGGCAGCAGAGCAGTTGTACTGCTTGATCAGAATAATGGATGAGGTGGGTGACTGTAGTTAGATGTAAGTGTCCACCCGGCGAGGTCCCTAGGGGAAATGCAGGGCAAAGCAACTGGAGATAGGAGAAAAGATGAGAGAGAGTTAATAACTGTGTAATGGTAACAACGCCTAAATCCCTAATAGTAGTAATAAGTAGGTAAAAGTTGCCCTATCACAATACAGTTAATAATACAAGGAGTAATTCAACATCCATATTCTGGTAGACTCTAACAAAAAAAGCCCTGGCATAGTACAAATAATAATGCATAGAGTAAATTAACAGCCAAACCCTAGTAGAGTCTTACAATATGGGTAATGCTCATTTGAACCCCAGCAAACCTGATTAGGAGACAAGGTTACAACTAAGCCCTAACAACAAACAAAGTGAAAAAAGGAGCAATGCCGTCAGGAAAGTTCAATTCTATCAGAAGGCACCAAGCTAGTTAGCAAGCTCTTTATATAGTACATAAATGTGACTAGTCAGCAAGCTCTTTATGCAGTACATAAATGTAACTGAAGCAATTTTCAAAAGTATTGCTACAGTAGGCAAAACAGCAAATAACCCTACTGCGCCATACATCAGTGACTAGCCAGGAGTATATGAGAAGAACTCATACACGTGGACTTGGCGTGCTTCATAAACTTTAATTAGTAACTAAAATACAATTTATACAAGGCGCAAAACAATTAAGGTAGCATTGAACAATCCCAAAAAACGACCCATCCAATATACCCTAATTGTTAAATACAGCAGCTGTGCATGAAGCAATCAAGTACTGGGTACAGAAGAAAATATGCAGTACAGTCCAAACCCAGGCACAGTGGGATTGTACAGGGCAATATCACACTACATACAGTAGCGACTACAAGGCACAATAACAGCTCAACCAAAAATGTAGCGATGTTTTGCGATAACCATCATAATAAGAACAAGTTTCACAAATACATGTATAATAGTATATGCAGTAAACCAACCAACAAACATTCAAGCTACGCTCAGAATGCTCACTAAAAACAGTAGAAATGTTAACTACACACTTTCCAGAGCAGTCGACAGTATTCAGTAAAAGAAAGCTGGCATAGCGTGGCTATGGTAGTCGTTTTAACATACAATTAAAGGGAAAGCCCCGATAATAGCGCTACAAATTATACATGGAATTTACTTACAATAGGAGCGCACTCCTAGCCAGGTACATGCAGCAGCCGTGGACGAAGGAGGTTTGAAAATGGCGCTCTGAGGTGAGGGGGAGGTTATATCACTTCTAGGCAGATGTAGAGGGAGGGGGGAGGAGCGGGGATGGGAGCTATCAGGAACAGACCGGAAGGGACTATATTCCTACAGTGCGAGAGATAAAGGGCATGTAAAAATGAACTAACCCCTCACCTAAACACACTGTTCAAACTCAGCCTCTCTACAGGCTACGTACCCATAGAGTGGCGCACACCAACAGTTATCCCGCTCCATAAAGGTGGAGCCACAACTGATCCTGGTAACTATCGCCATATAAGCCTGACTAGCCTGGTCTGCAAGGCTATGGAGCGGATCATCATGGAATTCATTAACGGAGACGGGAACCTTTAAACATTGAACCCTACCCAGTTTGGCTTCGTAAAGGGCAGATCATGCCTCCTAAACCTGGTGGACTTCTTTCAGACAGTTACCAAGGCTTTAGACGAGGGAAAGGAGGTCCACACAGCCTACCTAGACCTCGCAAAGGCTTTTGACACCATTCCCCATTCTGGTATTACAGACAAGCTCACCAGCCTGAACATAAACCCCTACGTCACAAGATGGGTTGCCACTTGGCTCACGGATAGAACCCACACGGTGAGAGTTGCAGGCTCTAGGTCCAACTCTAAACCAGTTACAAGTGGCGTCCCCCAGGGCTCAGTCCTGGGACCCCTCTTGTTTGGTATATACTTCTCAGAGGTGCAGGCAAGCACAGGAGGACTATGGCTGACCAAGTTGGCAGACAACTGCAAACCGAGGGCCATAATTGACTCTTCAGCTGAATCAGACATCCTCCAGAAGGGTCTCACCGAGACGGATACCTGGTGTCAAAATCATGGCCTCAAGCTAAATGCCAAAAAGTGCATAGTCTTCCACTTTGGAAAAAAACAAAGTACACGTGAATTACCACATACGTGGTAGTCCCCTAAGTACAGAAAATGTAATAAGGGATCTGGGGACCCAAGTAGATAGTAATCACTCCTTTGATAATCATATTGCCAAGGTGGTTAGAAAATCCTTCTATGTGGCCCACCTAATCACAAAAGGGCTCACATCTAGAACAAAAGAGGTTATTGTGCCCCTCTATTCATCACTCATCAGACCCATCATAGAGTACAGTGCCCCATTTGGGATGTACCTTACAAGACACCTGCAACAGCTGGAAAGACCACAGAAGTACCTCACCAAGAGAATTACTGGCCTCAAACATATGCCCTATGCAGCCTGACTGAAGAAACTCCAGCTGTACTCTGTTGCATACCACTTACTCAGAGGTGATCTCTGCTGACATACAAGGCCATGTCCAACCCAGAATTAATAGACATGCTCTACCTAAAAAAAAAAAAAAAAAAAACATTTCCCCAAGAGCCACACGCTTTAGGGATCTAAACCTCACCACAACAATAAATAGGACGTGCTGGAGGGATAGATTCCTGTCCCAGAGACTCCCCATGCTTTGAAACAGGATTACAGTCTACATTAGGCAGAGCTCCTCACTAACATTCTTCAAGAGAAACCTTGACGAGTGGATGGGAAACAGAAAATTTACCCCGGGGATCACTGCACTGGCTCTGCTGGACAGAGGCACAGGGAACTAATGGCTCTGCTGGACCGAGGCACAGGGAACTAATCTAAGGGGGCGGCGAAAGCCAACACATTCTGGCTAGGCTTATAGATGCCCTCGGGCAGATATCCTAGTACATACCTATGAACCTGTGAGTGAAGTCGGAAAATAATGACAGACATTTGAGACACAAACTTTCTAAATTTCAGAAAATTCATGCTAATGCAAAACCTGTTGTTCTATCATCTTGCTAAGTTTCTAAGAGCAACAGTTAAAAATTGACCGTATTTTTGAGCCTTTGCCACCCCCCCCCCCCCATTATTTATGACTTTGTCCATAAATTCTTGCTATAAGAAGTTGAGACTTATGGATTGTAAGGCTTCCAGTCTCCAGTGTGGTGGCCTTATAGGTTCTTTCTTTCCATTGCTGTCTTGCCCAAAACATCCGTCTTATCTTGTTCAGAGGCTCTTGGAACAAATGGTGTTCTCCATTTGTTTTGTCCCCCTTACAAGGTACTGCATGAGAGCTGTACATTGTATTTTCACAGTACAGTGGTCTTGTCCAACCACATCTGATGGAGTTCCCAGTTGCATTGACATAGGTCTGTCAGAATCAAATCAGGTGGTTGGATAGTACCTAGTGTCCACTAGAAGACTTTCATTCTTCCTCCTCCTCTGGGTATGGTTACCACGCATGCATGTTTTCTGTGGGGGGGGGGGGGCACATTTCGAAGGAAGGACCATCCAAGAGACCTGGTCCAATATCAAAGCCAGTCTTCGCAGCAATGTCTTGCAGATAAGAGCAGTCCTCCATGCATAGCAGGCTTTTGAGGATGTTCTCTCCTAGGGTGTGATTTCAGTTCAGACCGACAATGTATCTATAGTATGGTACTTAAACAGGAGAGCTCATTCTTATCCTCTTTGTTGAGAGGCCATGAGAGTTTAACAGTGGGTGATTTCATCTCACCAGTTTCTGGTTGCAATGCACGTCCTTGGGCAATACAACAAATTATCAAACAGTTTGAGCAAGAACATTCTGTTTCCACATGAGTGGTCCCTGAATCCGAGAGTGGCTGGTTGATTTTTCAGGGCTTGGTCACTCTTTGTTGTGATATCCCCTTACAGTATCAAGTGTAGTAGCTGTTACGCCTTAGTTCCTTCTCAAGGATAGTCACTCAGGGACACTTCTGTATGTGTGACCCCTGGGAATCCTTTGTGCCTATCCCACAACTCCCCTTCCACTTAGTAGAGATAGTATGCCTTAAGCATCTCTCAAAGTTTCAAAGGCCTTCCATAGTAGTTCCTTCATATTGCATTCTCTGGTTCGGGACCCTGTTCCTCCATGGGATTTGTCTTTCATACCACAGGTGTTGGCTGTGCCTCTCTTTGAACCATCTGCTATGATTGTCTTGAAGTGTTTTATTTTGGAAGACCTTCTTCTTGGTGACGGTTACTTCCGCCAAGCAGGTGTCAGAATTACAAGCCCTTTCGTCAGTACCATTATACTTGATCTTTCATAAAGACCAGACTTCCCTCTGCATGAATCCTCCTTTTCTTCCTAAGGTGACTACAGAGAACAATTTTAACCTCTCCATTCACTTGTCGTCCCCCCCCCCCCCAGTTTTCCAACAAGGGGCAATAATTGTTGCATTATCTTGATATTCATAGACAACTGAAGTTTTACCTAGATAGAACAAAATCTTTCAGAAAGTCTCAACAGTTGATGGTTTCCTTCCTAAAAGCCTAGTTGGGCATCTCTCTGTGTAAGGTTACTCTCTCCAAATGGCTGATTGTATTTCTTTTGGGTAAAGGAAAGCCTTTACAGGGTAAACCAAAAGGTCATTATACTAGAGCTGTGGCTACTTCTACAGGTATTTTGTCCAGACCTGCATTGGATGAGATTTGTGCAGCTGCTATCTGAGTGGGCCCTCGCACCTTTGTGTCCCACTACAAACTGGGTATTCATTTGAGGTCCAGAGCATCTTTTGGTTCCATTGTAATGCACGATATCCTTCTGCGAGACCACAGTAGAGTTTTATGTGGCTGGGGACTCTTTCCCACAGGTTGAATCCGTATGAAAATGACATCAGATACGAAACTTATGTACTTTCCATAATGATAGATCCATGTTGTCTCTATTCATCTGGTTCAACCTTCCTTCCCTCCAACCCCCGCCTTTTTGACAAGTCTCTTGACCACAGGATGACTGAGGTGGAGAGATTCTTCATCTTCCCTCCTTTGTTGGGGTCCTTCGTGTTTTTCCCACAGAATTTGGGTATCATCCATTTGAGGTAGCAAAATCAATCTAGGGTTGCCTTGAGGAGCAAGTGATTATTGGTAGAGGAGGTAGACGTCAACAAGTTCAAGTGTATAGTCTGAGTTGGGTCTGATAACCCACAGGTTGAATCAGATGGAAAGAGACAACATAGATATATTGCTATGATAATTACATAACTTTTGTTTATACGTTCTAGTGAACAAGCAGAATGTAATGCACAACACATTGTAAAAGCTTAAAGGGATGTGTCTGAATGGCACTAAGGTCTGTGTC
The DNA here is from genome assembly GCF_019279795.1 of Protopterus annectens. Lineage (NCBI taxonomy): Eukaryota > Metazoa > Chordata > Ceratodontiformes > Protopteridae > Protopterus > Protopterus annectens. Next base: position 1,406,403,455 of record NC_056732.1, on the reverse strand, counting down.
TTGATCAGGGGCAACCTCCTTCCAGTCTTGTTTTGCGCAAACAGACATTTGTATGTATAAACATTACACAGTAAATGTTAAAAGTCGAGTCATTGTTGCAATACTAGCTCCTACTACTCCCCTCTTATGGTTTTAAGTGAATTTTTTATTACTAGTCTTAATACCTGAGGTGGAAGATGGTGGTATTACTACCCATTCTACTACTCCTTTTTCCTGTTTTTCTGCTCCAGAAGGGTGAGCTCAGGAATGGAGTGTTTTGTTTCTGTAATCCATGACCTGAGCTTTGCAGGAGCTGCAGTGGGAACTCCATGCTGGAGGCTATTGCCACTCTTTTTGTAAATGTATTTATTGGGCTAATCCAAGAAGCAGGCATGCATTCCTGCTTCCAGGAGAAGCCTATCTGCAGCAGAATATTCACAGAACTCTGAGTTAGTTTGGCCCACTGGATGTTAACCTCTGGCTAACTCACATATACAGTGAATACTATTGCAGTAGCAGTGCTACTCAAACATCTGTCAATATTTATCTTTATTCTTTGTCATATAACCATTGGGATTACTTCCTGCAAAAGCCCAAGAACCAGCCTAAAGTACCAGTGTGCTTACCCCTATCCCTGGCCCATTGGATGTCTTCCTCGAAGCAGAAATAAAAAGAAAAATATATATATACATTTAAGACTTTTTCCTTAAAAAGCCTGTTTCACATTTTACGTGTTTAGATGTGAACAGTAGCTGAGTGTACTGAAATCTGTCCAGGTGTGGAAGGTGTCTATGAGGAAGCACATTGACTGAATGTATTTTTTTTCTCCAGCTCGTAAATTAAGACATCATGCACAGATGTTGGCCATGGAAGAGGAAGAAGAGGAGGAAGATGATGCAGTAAAGCAGATGGCAGATATGAGTGGTCAGAGTACTGTGATCATTGAAGGAGTGGAGTACAGCACTGAGAGACTGCCCAGTCGACAAACCCATTCACCTCTGACAGGGTAAATTGTTACTTCTTTTTTAATGCCTTGTTCTCCATCATTTTCTCATTCTCAAGCTGCCTGGCTGTCTTGATGGAGGGGAAGGTGAGTTCCACGACTCTGATTTCCCAGGTTCCTGTAGTAACTCAAGTGCTGGCTGACCAGTTTAGGGAGCATTTCTGTGGCCAGAAGCCAACTTTTTCAGTGAGTAGATGGTAATACATGAGCATTTTAGCAGTTCCCGTTGGAAGTGGAATCCACAAAACCAGGCAGCATTTAAAGCACTTATTTTGGCAAATGTCCCAGTGGGTTTCTTACATGCTAGCATTTGCTTTATTCTTGGTTTGATATTCTTGCATTCTCTTCATCTGTGGCTGGGTTGAAGGTGGGCAGGATACATCAGAAAAGGCACACCTCCTACCTATGGGAACAAATGTTTTTATTTTGTGTTACTGGTGGTGCTGTCAGTAAGTGGAGTGGTAACCTTTCCAAAAAGTATTCCTTCCCCAGTGTTATCAAAAATTCAGAAGTTGCGCCTAGATAGACAGTGGCTGCAGAGGCCTTGAATCTTGATCTGCTGTTATAAAAACCTGATGGAGAAATAATTAATGATTGTTAGGGCAGCATAAAATGTGGCATGGACCACTGTGTCGTTTGTCACAAACATGTTGTCCACTTTGTGCAGCACTGTTTATTTTGAAGCTATAGGACATAACTCACTTGTATTTTGCAGTTGTGATTTCACTTAACTGTCAGAACCTTCTCATTCAAAACTAGCAGGCAAGACTTTGGCTGTATTGCTTTCCTAAGAATCCAGTGCAACTGAGTTGTGTCCTTTGAAGGAAGAGGGTGTAGGGTAGGTAGTTGAGTTAGCACCTTAAAGAACCAAGAACACTTCAGATAGTTGGTGCTAAATGTGCAGTTTTCTATGTATTTTATTGTAAACCTGAGTGTCTCATGGTTTATCTACTGTCAAGTTATTCTGTTTTTTCATTTTGCCATCAAATGCATCTCCACCAGGATGATGTTTATATGAGCACCTGTACACACACAGTGCATGTGCTTTACTACAGATAGTTACACCACCATAATCTTTTTAGGCCATTTATTTGCTTCTTCACTAACTTTTGTATTATTCTGATTGGGTATGGCATATGGTAATACCCATTCAGATAACCTTGATTTAAGTGCATTCTGGAAAGTATATGGATCACATTAAGACTTGCTCAGCTTTGATATATCAGAAATGCAAACTGAGGAGGGCTATCAGCCACAACTCTGTGCTGAGATTCCAGACAAGTAGAGGCCTCTGTGCTTCCTAAAAGCCATAAATCTGATGATGTCAATGTTCATTTATTCTTGACGAATGGGACTCTGTTCCGACCCCTAGGAACAGGCTCAGCCGTTGTGCAGCTCTCACTAGCTAAAAAAAATCTCGAGCTAAGACTATGCCCCTTCTGAGGCATTGTAGCAATTGCCTTATGTACATAGACAACCTTCTGCTTCTAGTCCACACAAACTCAACACATGAGAGATGCAACTATATTAAAAGCCTTGAATCCATGCTCTCTCACATTCCAGTCAGTACATCTGACACTGAGCAGGTTGTCCGCACACACACCTCACCACCTACTCCAAAACCCATATCACACATACCTACATATGTTGAGGTCCTTGCAAGAAACCGATCTAAAAACCAGTGACCTCCCAAACACACACAAGCACGCTACACATACTTCCTCTGCAGAACACAAATACACACAATAGTCAATGTACCATTGTCTCATCTGTGAAGTCCATAAGGCTAAACACTGAACCTGACATATTAGTTATAGGTGACTCCATCGTGAGGCACACAGATGTCCCTCTAACCAGGTTGGATAAGGAAAATGTCACAGTCAGCTGTCTGTCAGGTGCCGCGATCCACCATATCACACACGGACTCAGATCTCTTAACCACAGGTACTGTTATTAGTCCGTCATAGTCCTATTTGGTGTGAATCACTTGAGACATATGTCTGTAGACTATATGAAGAGAAACATGACTGAACTTTTGGACTGTGTGTCTCTTGGGCAGGTATGTCCCGAGTCTTAAGCAGCATTTTAACTTCACCTAGAATGATGCCTCAGTACAAACAGAAAATTATTTGACTTCAATAGTTGGCTTAGTTTTTGGTGTCATTCTAAGGAGTTCCAGTATCTGTCAGCCTGGGATGACATGATCAACAGACCTTGATGCTTTGCCAGAGATGGTCTTCATCTGTCACCCCTGGGATTTTGGTTACTGGCCACCCCCATAATGCCTTTTTAGACAGTATCACAAGGACAAAACTCCCAATGTAAAAATACCAACCAGAAGCAACTTCAAGGTCATGCTGCTAAATGTTAGGAGTCTTAACATGAAACTTGACTCACTGGAAACCGTCCTGTCCCTGGAGGACACAGACATTGTGCAGTCACGGAGACCTGGTTCAAGACTGTGGAGAGCACCCCAGCAGTAACGGGTTACACCTCCTTCCACGCATTTGGATCACAAACAGAAGGCAAGAAAACTAAAGGAGGCGGTGTGTCAATATTCATCAAAGAAATATACCTCCAGATTGATTAAACAGTATGATGCCCTAGAGATACATCAGGTGTAATTAACTGTTGGTAGGACACCTATTTAGGTCATTGCCAGCTAACAGAACCTCCTCCATGAATCAGGACACCCACTCTGCCTACTTGAATCTATAAAGGTAGATCCAAGCACCATAGTTTTGGGTGACTTTACCCCAGGATTGACTGGGTGAATTACTTGTGCTCAAACTCACCTGTCCAAAGGTTCCTTGACTTTGTCAACTCAAATGCCCTGCACCAGCTGGTTGACACGCCCACTAGGGACACCGACCTGGATCTGGTGTTTACAAATATGGGAGACCAGTGTAGCACCCTATTGTGAGGTCATCACGGGTGAGATCTGACCACAAATCAGTCTCATTTGAAGTAACTCTCACACCTGACCCCCCCCCCCCCCCAGCAGCGGCTAGATTAAAAAAACTTCTCCAAAACAGATTGTAACATCTTATGGGATGGTATAAATTGCTTCGCTGCACCTCCCCCTTCCGACATAACCAGTAACTATGCCGAGCTGTACACCAATGTCCTGTACAGGCAGTTGTATAACTGCACTGACTTGGCAGTACCTGTTAGGACCAAAACAAGCTCTTCAGAGAAGAGCAAGCCTGCCTGGTGGAAGAAACTGCTGTCTAAGATTAAGGAGCGGGCTTTAAACTGGGGACACTCCCTCCTTAGCTTAAATAAGCAAGTAAGATTTCTTGCGAAGTCCTCCAAGGCAAACTTCGAATCCAAGTTAGCTTCCTCAACAAAGGACAACCATAAGGTGTTCTTTAGTTATATCCTTAACCTAAAAGTTAAGGCCCAGATTTGCACCGAACTGGTAGTTAATGGTAACATATACTGAGCTGGTGGATATAGCTAACATGTTGGCTGACAGGTTTGGTGAAAACTTCACTCCCCTGTCCCTACTACATGTACATCATGATATCCCTTCCACTTTGTATCTCTAAAGAGCAGGTCATAAACACCCTCTCTAAGGCTAAAAACACAGCATCAGTGGGACCTGATAACATCCCAGGTTGCTTCCTAAACGGGTTCAAACAAGAATTGGCATCACCATTGGGTACTCTCTTCAATCACAGTCTAAGCAGCGGCTTCATCCTTGCTAAATGGAAAACAGCCGTCATTATCCCCTTGCACAAAGGTGATGTCTCTACTGACCCCAGGAACTACATACTTTAGTCTGGCTAGCCTTATCTGCAAGGCCATGGAGAGAATCATCAATAACTTACCTTCCAATGACGTGTAAGATATACATGGGAATTGATGCTGATAGATTTTATAGTCATTTAGAAGAAAACTTAATTATGGCAGTAGAATAAAAGAACAATAAAAGAAAGTCATATGGAACAAAGGATCATGTGTTGTTAAATAAAGTCATAGTGGAGAACTGTAAAAAGGGGAAGAATCTAAGAATGGCATGAATTGACTACAAAAAAGCACATGATAGTATCCCACATTCATAGATGAGTGCTTAAAAATGTATAAGATGCACCCTGCACTGATCGACATTACAGTGACCATGAAATGGTGGCAGACCACTTTGCAGTTAAGCCATGATAAAGGACAAATTATTATCTCAGGGATAAAAATTCAAAGAGGGATATTCCAGTGTGACTGTTGCTGTTCTGCCTTGCCCTTAACCCATTCAGCTGTCTACTTAGCTTAGTTTATGCCTATAACTTGGCTCCTAGAAAACAAGAAAGTCTAAAGACTTCTCATATTCTCTTTGTTAAGGATTTAAAACTGGATAGTTCATCAGATGAGGAACTGAAAGCACAGCTGCAGGTTGTCAAAACCTTTTCAGATGATATTAGAATGTCATTTGGTCTTGATAAATGTACAAAAGCAACCTTTAAAGCAGGAAAACTGCAGCACCAGGAAAACATCAGTTTGGGGTAAGAATGTGATGTAAAAGAACTTGAGCAAGATGGAGTGTATAAATACTTGAGAAGTAATTTAGGATCAGTGATAAAACATGAACAAATGTGAATAAGACCTAGTAAGGAATACTTTAGAATCTTAAATTAATCCTGAAAACAGCATTGACATCTAGGAACAAAATCTAAGCTACAAACCAGTTTGCTCTTCCTGTCTTAGCTTACAGTTTTGGAGTGAGTGATTGGCCCCAAAACGTGTTGGATAGGTTACATATTAAAATAAGAAGGATGCTTCATACTCACCAAATGATCTGTAAAAATCGGTGCATACCAAGATTAAATATTCCCCGTTCCAAAGGAGGGATGGGCCTGCCTCCTTGAAATTGATTACATGTATAGATCTGCAATCGTGAGCCTCCACACATATCTGCTGACCTCACAAGACCCAAACGTAATGAAAGTTTTGAAACATGAGGAGAATAAATCTAAGATGACTTCTCTGCTTAACCTAGGAGAAGCATATCGACATCAAGCAGGAATGGAAATCAAACCAGAAGTAAATAAAAATCAGGCAGCAACTGAATGTGCCAAAAAACAAAGGAAAGAATCTAAGGTGAAGGACCAGATGAGAAGGCAAGAAATGTGGGAAAAGCATAAATATAGTTGCAAGTCTATAAAACTTCTGGAAGAACCTCATGTTGATCAGGAACGAACGCAGGAATGATTAAGGAGAGGTGAATTCAAACCAAGAGATGAAAGGTTAATATTGGTGGCTCAAGATAGTGGGCTACGTGCACCCTCTTTACAAAGTCCATTGAACATGGGAGAAACAGATAAATGTAGGTTTTATAAAACCAAATTTGAAACGGTCACACACCTCGTTGCTGGTTTGGACATACTAATGGCAGAAGGACTGCATACTGAAAGACATAATAATGTAGCAAGACTGTTGCACCTTGGTTTGTGCAAACATTATGGTACTGGAGTGGCTGAAAAACACTGGAAACATGAGCCACAAAGCATCATAGAAAATTATGGTGTGCATCACATGGGATCATCCATTACCAGCAGTTCAAAAGATAGATGCTAGAAAACCAAGTATAGTGGTAGAAAGATGCACAGTTCCAGTAGTAATAGGAGCAACAGATCTTATAAAAAAAAGTCTGCAATCCTATTTAGATATGTTACCAATACATGTAACTCTTTACGAACTCCAGGAGTCGTCATTACAGGGCACGTTGTGGATGCTGCAAAGAGCACTTTTGTCTGACATCAAAGTGTGAAACACAACTAATTTCATGAACTTTAATCGTACTTTGACTTAGGAATGGGGTCTGTTCCTGTCATGGTATTAGAAACCCAAAAGATTTAGAGAAATTAAAAAGGGAGAGACCTTATCAACAAAGATATAGGTAATCTCCAAACATTAGATTCTACTGAGCTTGGATTTGTCAAGGGGAGATCCTGCCTGTTAAACGGTGGACTTCTTTGAGACAGTCACTAGGGCCCTGGACGAGGGAAAATCTATGCATATAGCCTAGCTAGTTCTAGCCAAGGCATTTGACACTATCCCTCACTCATGCATCATTGAGAAACTCTCCCAGCCAGATAACCCTTGTATCATAAGGTGGTTTGTGAACTGGCTCACTGATGGAACCCATACTGTCAAAGTAAGGGAATCCACCTCAAACACCAGACGAGTGACCAGTGGCGTTCCAAAGGGATCGGTCCTGAGACCTCTATAGTTCAGAATCTATTTCTCTGAAGTACAAGCTCAAACCAAGGGACTGTGGCTGACAAAGCTTGCTGACGACTGCAAACTGGGTATAGTCATAGAATCTTCTTTAAGAAGTTCTTATGCAAACAAATGACTGGTGCCAAAGTCATGGCATCAAACTCAATGCAGAAAAATGTATTATCATCCTTTTCGGTAAAAGCGATGTTCCTGCAAATTACCACATCAGTGGCAACACCCTAAGTATGCACTCAGTAGTGAGAGATCTGGGCACTCAGGCTGACAACAACCTTGCTTTTGTTCATGTTTCCCCAGTGGTAAGAAGGCCATTCTACATGGCTCATTTCGTAAGTAAGGCCATTGCCTTAAGAAAAGGAGAAGTTATCACCTCCCTTTATTCTTTACTCATTAGGCCAATAATTGAGCACAGGTCCCCTTTAGGCATGTACCTTTCAAAGCACCTGCAGCAGTTGGAGAGGCCACAAAGGTTCCTCACAAGGAAAATGCACCAGCTATCCTATGTGGATTGGTTGAAATCACTGTCACTTTTATTCTGTTTCATACAGACTACTCAGAGGCGATCTCTGCTTTGCATATAAAGCAATCTCTGACCCTGCTTTATTGGAAATGCTGCACATCCACAAGTCAGATGGCACACTGGATGTTTTGTGTTTCACTGTTGCAGTCCATTACACTTGGGTTATCCCACTGGCAGGCTACCCCCAGTCAGCCTGAATTCCAAAGTCTAGGTCAGGCGTCGGTTGCTGTCGCCTCTTCCCTGACGTCGGTGTGCCAGGGGTACAAAAGATGCATCCGACGCCATTTTCTTCAGTCTTTCTTGCCGCGCGGTGCCCAAAGCAGAAGCAGTTCGCAAGTGCCGGTCAGCCGACTCCTGAGATTTTCGTGTTTGAGTTTCAGATCCGAAGTCTTCATTAAAAGCTAAGTACCCCATTGGGGAAAACTTTTTTCTTGCTCCAGACAGATGTCAGAAAAAGTTAATAATTGTATTTCTTGCGGGAAGCAAATACCTCATAAGGATTTTCATTCTTACTGTATTCCTTGCCTAGGCCCTGACCATGACGTTGCTTGTTGTCGATTTTGTACTAGATTTAACCAGCGCACTATAAAGCGCCGGTACAATTTTGCATTTCACTATTTTGGCAGAAGATTTAATTACACGATGCCGTCGGATAGCCAAACGACTACCGCAATTCAGAAGAAATGCAAAGAAAAAGAAAAGGACAGGCATCCGAGGTCTAAAACCAATGACGAGGCTTCTTCTAAGCCAGTTGCCGGTTCGCCAGCTCTCAGTGAGGCGCTTTTGCAGCCCCTGATGCCTGCTACTTTGGACCCACAGGCCGCTATAGACTCCCACATGGAGTCACCTAGGCCACTGGCCACATGGAGTCACCTAGGCCACTGGAAGCTCAAGGTATTGGACCTTCGGAAACTATTCCCTCAGATGGGTCCAAAGCCGCTGAGCAGGCATTGGCTTCTGAGGGTGTTTTCAGACCTACTCAATTGTACATTAAAGCGACTCCAGCTACAAAGGCAAAGAGTAAAGCATCTTTAAAGACAAAGAAACAAGTACAACAGCCTCATGGTCAGGCCTCCATGCCCAAAAAACAGATGCTCAAAATGACCAAAAACTTGATTACTTTGATCAGGGGTTCCTATCCCCCTCCTGATAAGAGGCCTAGGCAAGAGACAGAATATGAATCTTAGATCAGGTTTCCATTTCTTCTGATTCTTCTTCTGATTAGGAATACTCTCTTCCTCTCTATGAGGATTCTGATGCTGAAGAATCTATCCCTTCAGCCTCTACTCCTGAGGATTACTCTTTTAGGGAAACTTTGCATACCAGGAGGGAACATTTCCACTGGGAGAGCCAAGATTATTCAGAATCTAAGAAAAGGCTCAGAGACTTCCTTTTACTCCCACAACACATGCTCCTAGCTATTCCCCCTGTGTTAGACATTGTAGGTGATATATTTTCGGAGTCCAGTCTGACCCCTGACTCCTTACCTCCAGCTCCTGTTAAGCCGGACAGGTACTACAGGGTGCCTGACTCTCATAAATTCCTTTTCAAAAACCCTGCTGCTGACCCAGAAACTATTTCTCAGGGTCCCAAAGGGGTCAAGACATCCACTGCAAAAAACCCTACCCCCTCCGACAGGGATTCTAGGGCATTAGACAGATGGGGAAAGAAGATTTACACCTCTGCTACCTTGGCTATAAGGGCTTTAAATTGTCAGTTTCATATGCTCAGATATCAGCAATATATTATGTCCCTGCTTAAACAGAAAATGTTGATAAATTCTGAAGGTGCAGAAAACAAAGAAATGCAGGATTTATTGCATGCAGCTGAGCAAGTTGGAAAGCATACTTTGCAATGTGGTTTTGATTCTTTGGAGACCTCCTGCAGGGCCGCTGTCTCGGGTTCTGTCATTAGGAGGCATGCTTGGTTAAAGGAACAAAATCTACCAGATCATGTTAAAGAAAAATTATTAGATGCTCCATTACAGCATGATACTTTGGTGTTAAAGAAAATGGAGGACAAAGCTAAATCTATGCACACAGTCAAGGATTTCTTACAGGTACAGCCTCCAAGATTTAGCAGACACTGACCTGCAAAGAATTGGTCCTTTCCAGTGTCAGACAGACCACAAAGGGGCAAATACAGATGCCCAAGAGGCAGATCCCAGCCCCAAGGTTCATACAGGTCTAAACAATGGGGTGCTTCTACCTCCAAAAGTGGAGAAGACAAATCACAGCATTACAGGAAACAGTCCCAATGACTTCCCCCTGTTTGCGCCAAGCACTTATCTTCTGGCAGCACCTTTAGGGGGAAAACTAGCCCTTTTTTCTCAAAATTGGCACATAATAACCCAGGACAAATGGGTCTTAGGCATAGTGTCACAGGGCTACAAGTTTCACTTTCATACCCTGCCAAGGGCAAACGGTTGGCCAGACCTACCAAAAAAACAATGGGCAGAGGCACAAAAGCAAGTCTCATCCCTCATGGACATGAGGGCCATTCAGCAAGTACCAGAACAAGAGCAGGGACAAGGATTTTATTCAAGACTGTTCTTGGTACCCAGAAAGGACATAGCCTGGAGACCAATACTGGACCTATCTATTCTAAACACATATCTGGATATACCAAAATTCAAAATGTTGACCTTATAGCAGCTTCTGCCCATGCTGGGCAAGAAGGCTTGCCTTGTGACTTTAGACCTAAAAGAGGCATACCTGCATGTCCCAATCAGACAAACATGCAGAAGATACCTCGGATTCAAAGCTGGCTCAATGCACTACCAATTCTCTGCACTGCCCTTTGGCTTATCTACTGCGCCCAGGGTCATCACAAAGTGCCTGGCACCAGTAATTACATTCTGCAGACTAAGAGGAATACAAATATATCCCTACTTGGATGACTGCCTCATTCAAGCAGAGAACAAGGACATTCTACTACAGCATCTGGCGTTTATAAAGAGATTACTACCATGCCTAGGGTACACAGTCAATGAACAGAAATCAAAACTAGTACCCTCTCAAGAGGTAATATTCCTGGGTGCAAGCTTAAATACAACTGCCCAGATGGCTTATCTCATACCAGACAAACAAAGGCATCTGACTACCTATTTCAAACTGTTGGCAACAAAGGCCCAGTTATTTGCAAGAAAAATTCTGCAAGCTTTGGGCTTCATGGCATCCTGCATTCTACTAATTCCATATGCGAGACTGCATATGAGGAAACTTTAATGGTACCTAAAAAGCGTTTGGACTCAGCATTGCCACAGTCTGGAAACAGTAATTACTCTCATTCCCTGCCTGCAACAGGAGTTTCGATGGTGGGCAAAGGCCTGTCACCAGAACAAGGGACAGCCATTCACCTTACCCCAGCCAGGCAGACATTGACAACGGATGCATCAGATTATGCCTGGGGGGCACACATGGCAGGAAAATATATTCAAGGCACATGATCTGCCAACCAAATGCATCTACATGTCAATCAAAAAGAGATGCTAGCTGTTCAGTATGCCCTGACAGCCCTCAAGGACCTACTTCATCCGGGACAACTACTGATAGACAGACAATACCACGGTCATGTGGTATATAAACAAGCAGGGAGTCGCTCATTCTTACCCCCTCTGCAGACTAGCCATGACTTTGTGGGACACAGCATTGACTTACCAAGACATCTGCAGGCACAATTCCTGCCAGGAAAGATAAATGCTCTGGCAGAGGAACTAAGCAGAAACCTCATGGATCCCCACGAGTGGAAATTGGATCCAAAAGTCTTCAACATGATAACAAGGAAATGGGGATGCCCGGACATAGACCTATTTGCCTCTCCTCACAACTGCCAACTAAAGAGATTCTGCACAAGGACTTATCACAGACAAGCATGGAAAGTGGATGCCCTATCTTTCAGCTGGAAAAACTTAACAGTATATGCCTTTCTTCCACTGCCTCTCCATCCCAAGGTACTCCTAAAGGACAGACAAGAGAAGCCAAAAATGATAATGATTGCCCCAGACTGGCCCCGCCAGTACTGGTATCCAATCCTAAGGAACTTGTCTCAATGCCCAGCTTAGACATTACCTCAAATACCTCACCTACTGTCCCAACAAAACAATCATATCCTGCACAGCCAACTCAAGACCTTAAATCTGGCAGCATGGCGGATAATGTAGTCATACAAAACACACCTCTCGCTAAAGCGGTGATGGATGTCATTTTGGAGGCCAGGAGGCCTAGTACTAGAAACTCTTATGCTGGAAAATGGAAGAGATTCTGTGCCTGGAACCAGGCACAAGGAATTGACACAGCAGTACCAAATATTCCTCAGATTTTGCAATACTTAACTGAGATGCTGGACAAAGGCCTATTCTTTTCATCAATTAAAATTCATGCCTCTGCCATTTTGGCTCATTACAATACAGAGCCACCAATCTTTTCTCATCCTTTAAGGCAAAATACCTCAGAGGAGCCAAAAACTTAAGGCCTCCAAGGAGATCACCACTACCTACATGGGCCTCAATTATGTTTTGGAAAAACTCACTCTGCCCCCTTTTGAGCCAGCCGCTACAACTGATATAAAGTTTTTATCTTGGAAAACAGCTCTAGTCCTAGCAATAACCTCTGCAAGACTAGTCTCAAAGCTATGGGCACTCATGGCTGTGGAACCTTTTATCATTTTTTTATCCAGACAGGGTTTCTCTGAGGACAAACCCGACATTTATGCCTAAGGTAGTGTCCAGTGTGGCCCTTAGCCAAACTATTCATCTGCCTACTTTTTATCCAAACCCACAGAATAAGGGGGAGAGAATTCTGCATTCTTTGGACATACACACAGACAGCTACGCTTCTACTTGAACAGAACCAAAGCTTTCAGAAAGACTGAGCAACTACTAGTGGCATATGCTGCAGGATCACAAGGAAAGGCTATCTCAAAGCAGACTATTTCAAAGTGGATAGGCCACTGCATTCGTTTCTGCTATTCACAACATGGCAAGCCAGTGCCTAAGGGCATTAGGCCACATTCAACCAGAGCAGCAGTCACTTCAGCAGCCTTACTCAGCGGAGTACCAACCAAAGACATTTTAGAGACTGCTACCTGGAGTTCAGTGCACACCTTTACAAAGCACTATCATTTACCACACTACTCTAAATCCAGGGCAGGCTTTGCCACTGCAGTTCTGCAGGGCCTCATAGCTGCTCCTAATGCTATTTAGCTCCAGCCTCCCAACCATAGCTTTGGGATTCAACCCAAGTGTAATGACTGCAACAGTGAAACACGAAGAACATAGTACAGTTGTGTACACTTACCATAAATGTAGATGTTCGAGTATATTCACTGTTGCAGTCCACCATCCCCCATCTCTTTTTGCTGGAACTTAGCTGCACTTCTCTAATCTATACAACCTATGTGGTGTATTTGCTTGTAGATGAAGGTATAATATATTTTGGTGCATGCTTGTTATATTGGCATATTTTTAGACTTCCCTTTTGGGGGCACCTGACGTCTGGGGCAAGAAAAACTGAAGAAAATGGCGTCGGATGCATCTTTTGTACCCCTGGCACACTGACGTCAGCGAAGAGGCAACAGCAGCCGACGCCGGACCTAGACTTTGTAATTCAGGCCGACTGGGGGTAGCCTACCAGCGGGATAACCCAAGTGTAATGACTGCAACAGTGAATACACTCGAACATCTATATTTATGGTAAGTGTACACAACTGTACTTTACTTGCTCTAGGAACCTATACCTGGTATATGACATCAGTAGAAACCTCTGGTACCTGCTGTAATAAAAGAAACGGATTTTTAACTTGGAAGTAAATCTCTTTTTTGGACTTGCTGTGCTGACTGGAGGTTGATGAGATTTATAAGTGACATTTTATTCTATTACCTTTTAGAGCTGTGTTTCGCCCTAATCCTTTGTTACACTTTTATCAGTAGAAACCTGCTGGAGGGATAGATTTGACTCCTGGAGGTTACCACACCTTTGGAATAGTCAAACAGAGCACCTCATTGGCCCTCTTCAAACACATTCTGGACAATTGGATGGGTAACTGCAAATTCAACCCGGGGGTTCCACCTGTGTCCCTCTTGGAAAGGGGCAGGTGCTGTGCGTAGTAACAAGGGCAGATTTGGCTAGGCTTGTAACTGCCCTTGGGCCATTAGCCTAGTAAACTTCTATGATCCTTTGATCTGTACCAAAGTGCATGTAGAGGAATACAAGAAATAGTGATACATACTGACTGAGCGGCAAGTTTGAATCAAATGAGTCTTTTCTTATGTTGTGGTTGTTTAAGCCTGAAGGGACTGTAGAATGCTGTCTTCTGTCGTATTAGAAAACCAGGAAATGTCAAAAGTTATGACCAGTAAAATGCCAGGAAATATCCATTTATTCTTGTATTTATTTTTATAAGGACAGCTCTCTATTTTTAGAACATGTCAGCTTTAAACATGTAAGACTGTGTCATCCTGTTAGCAACTGTAGAACTGAAAAATGTTGCGACATCCGTGATGTTACAGTAAAGAGTAAGGACTGGTAGTTTTTATAGTTGGTATTTGGGTCTTTTGAAGCAGATTATTAGTTTCAGCTTTGTGGATAGATTCTTCTGTGGAGAGTGGTAGTTTATCTCTGCTTTTGACTTCGACTTAGATGATAAATAGTGATGTGCTGATGCTAGGACATATAGGGTTAAGACTGTGGCCTGATAGTTGGTATCGTCCTTTAGTGCTGGATTTCATTCAAGCCTCAAACATACATCTCACACACACACACACACACACCAGTTGTATTCTGTGACTGTGCTTGCCATTGAACCAGACCAAAAATCTAGTAATATCCTTCAGAAAGTGGACATTTTGCCTAGTGGCTTACAACTCAAATAGTTAAATGGTCCAGCTGCAATTAAAAACTTCTTATGTGTAGTCTGCGCTTCTTATGTGTAGTCTGCGCTGGTCCTGTCTGCTACACTGGAAATCCTAAGATCAAATTAGACTTGGGGAAACTCTGTCCATTGAAACATTTTGTGAGTAATTGAGATTAAAGAAAAAAGATCTTTTCTTACTGTTAGTTCTGTTCAGACCTTTTACCAGGCAGCCTACGACATTATAATGTGATTTCAAACTGAAGTTTGGCAAAGGATGATACAACATGCTAACAGTGGTGATTACTGGAAATTGTTCTGTGGTTTCATCAACATCTTCTAGAGTGACATGTTCCACTTGTCTATAAGAAGGTTATTGGAAATAGAGTTCATCATGTCAGACCAGGTTTCTTTAAGGCTGACTAACAGCAAAAACATTATTGAGTAAATATACCATAAATTTCAATGTAGTCAAAATGACATATAAAATGTAGGTGAGCATTAGGCAAGGTTATAAAGTGAGCTTAAATCTGGTTGTGTGTTTAAACTAGCCACATAAGTATGTCAGTGTAAAAAAATTTTTATAAGCATCTCAGAATGCATAGTAAAATTATATATATATATATATATATATATATATATATATATATATATATTGATCTATTCATTAATGATGTTATTCCAGATTTAAAAAAAATTGTAGTTGAAAAATCCTTTGAAACTTTTTTTGTTAACTTAGACACCTTTTAGTATCAGCATTGTCAATGATAACACTTAGTAATAACAGAGAAAGATATGTCAGTGCCATTGAAAGAAGTAAAATCAGATACTGCTGAATGGCCTGATGACCTAAATGATTATTTTCTGAATAGGAGGCCGAGAGAATCAAGGCTTGCACTATTAGACCACAGGAAACAGCTCATAAACAGCTCATTAATCATCTATCATTGAGAAATATTTTATAGAACTGCTGTTAAACATTTGTGTCAGTACTTTAAACAGTTTAAGGGTACAAAATGCTCTTGCTTCTGTAACAGTAGCTAGTCTTTAGAGCTCTCACTGTATATACACATGTAAAGATGATTTCTAAATGATCACTGGTTGAATGCGTACCTTAATTGTACATACTGTAAATACTTACATTTGTATGTTAATATCAACATCTGTAATTCTATCTTCTTTGTTACTGTACTATGTGCAACTTTGTAGGCTTTAGGCTGTGTATAATTTTCTGTTTGTGCCTTGAACCATGGTACCCAGATATTTTAAAATGACATAATTAACTCTGAGTTGATGGCCAGTATTATGGATTTAGACTTTTTTTTTTAAGTTTTTGGTGTGGAGCCACACTTCACTCTGTCTTAAGAAACAGCATGTTATAGATGTCAGACTGTAATGGAAAATGTGGTAGAACTGCAAACATGTTCTCTAGTATAATAACTATAATTGGGGGGAGGGCCAATCAAGCATCTGTATTGGGGCTCTTTTTGTTGAATGTGTTTATGGTCACTTTATAGTTATATGGATTTATAAATTTGCAGATTACTGAATGACCGAATCAGTAGTCATCATCTTATCAGAACAGCTATTGTCTGGTCACCTGATAGTAAAGTTATTTTAATACTGGTGAGTGTAGGGTGCAACATCTTGGGACTGGAAGCAAAACGTTACCCTTATACCATTGATCACCATATATTACCAGCTGGAGAGACTATAAAATGTATGAGAATAGCTTTTCATCAATTTTGAGGCTAGTACTATTATGCTGTTACAAAGTGCTGCATTATCTTAAGGAATATCATTCATACTGCTGCTTGTAGGCAGCAAGTAGTTTTGGTTTCACAGCTTAAGACATTAACACCTCACATTGCATGTATTGCGGGCCAGACTATATTAGGTAAAGCTTATTCACATCAGTATAAAACTAGAAGTAATAATACTTTTTTGAAGTGTCATAAACTTTAAAAAGTCCAGCTTTCGTTATACTACAACTAGGTTAAAGAAACATTTGCCAACATTAACAGATAATCTGAATACCTTTAATCTACACAAGAACAAGTAGTTTGAAGATCAGACACGTGACCCTTGCTTTGTTGAAGAAATATTCCTTAATAGTCTCATTTTTGCAGCTTTTGAGAGTTTGTATTTCTGTTAAATTGTTAAAATGGCAATTTGAGATGTAATTACTACATATATTTACATTTTAAAACTGAATGTAAATGCCTAAGTGTATGTGTTTATTGTGGTAATAAGACGGAACATTGCTATTAAGGGTAATTTGTAGCCATGACATTATCACAGCACACACCTGAAAGAACATCAGTACAGAGGTGCAGACATAATAGATATCTACAGTGGATGTTTTTTTTAAATTTTGAGTGAAATAAACATCTCAAATTTAAAAATGTCTGGAAGTATTATAAAATGGGTATTCAATTTTTCATATGCCCTTGAGGAAGATTTTCTTTTACAACATGTGATGGCTTTTGAGTCTAGCTTTAGCACAATGTTCTTTCATCTCTTAGGTTAATTAGGCCAACTAAGTCGAGTTTAGTTTGTTCTTGCAGCTGTGATATCCTCTCTTCAGTTTTTCAAGCAAATTGAAAGTGACATTTGTTCATAGGTTGATTGTTTTTCTCATTTGTCCCAGACTGAAATAAGCCTAGGACAAGCCGCAAAACCAAGCCACCCTGGTGGACTCCTCGTGTAAGTAGATTGTCCAACAAAGAAAGAAAATTATGTCTAGAAATAAGCGAGTGCATGCAAACCAGAGCAAAAAAATCCTCATTAGTCTAAACAAGCAAATCAGGAGATTAGTCCAGTCTTCAAAAGCACAATTTGAGGCAAAAATAGCCACACAAGCTAAGGATAACCATAAGGCATTTTTCAGTTGTCTGCAGTCTTAAGGGCAACACCCAATAAAGTGCAGAATTATTTGTAAATGGCATCATCTGTACCCAGCCAGATGATGTAGAAAATCTGCTGGCTGATAAATTTAGCTCAAATTTCATCACCTCATCATCTTCAGTTACCCCCCCCCCCCCCCAGTAAATACCTTGTACCATTCCTCTACCAGTTATCACCGAAAAACAGGTTGCCACTGTGCTTCCTAAAGCTAAAAACATGGCTTTGATGAGTCCTGACAGTATCCCAGGATGCCTCTTAAATAGGACCTGTCAGACCTACTAGGATCTGTTTAATCACAACCTCCAGATTAGCTTTGTACCTGTAAAGTGGAGGACAGCAGCAGTCATCCCACTGCATAAAGGGGGGACCATCAACAGACTAGTGAAA
The DNA here is from genome assembly GCF_019279795.1 of Protopterus annectens. Lineage (NCBI taxonomy): Eukaryota > Metazoa > Chordata > Ceratodontiformes > Protopteridae > Protopterus > Protopterus annectens. The sequence goes on along the minus strand of NC_056732.1, from coordinate 1,406,385,576 downwards.
TTTCAGACCCATAAGTTTGATTAGTCTTGTATGCAAGGCTGTGGAAAAAATAATTGTGGGCCTGATAAAGATATAGGAAACCTCCAGACACAGGACCCAACCCAGTTCATCTCTGTCAAGGGCAGGTCATGCCATGTCAGTCTGGTGGAGTAATTTGAGAAAGTCACTAGGACCATGGTTGAGGGTAAAACAGTGCATACTGCCCACCTTGACCTAGCTAAGGCATTTGACACAATTCCTCACTCGGGTATTCTAGGTCAGCTCAAAAAAATAGGCATAAATCCCTACGTCAGCAGATGGATAGCCAAATGACATGGCACATGTTGTTAGAGTAGGTAAATCCAGATTTAGCAAGATGCCAGTTACTAGTGGTGTGTCACAGGGCTCAGTGCTGGGACCTCTTCTGTTTGGAATATAGTACTCTGAAGTCATGGCTAATGTAGAAGCCTTTGACTAACTAAGTTTGCTTTTGCTGATGACTGCAAGTAAGGGGTAATCACTGAATCTCCCAGTGGTGTAGATATCCTTCAGAAGGGTCTGACTCAAACAAATGATTGGTGCCAGAACCATGGCCTAATGCTAAATAAAAAAAATGCGTAATCATACTCTTTGGGAAGTCAAACCCCTGCAAATTACAACATTAATAGCACACCCCTAGGAGTGGACTCAGATGTGAGAGCTGTAGGTACGTGGATAAATAGTAACCAGAACTTTGACCTCCATGTGTCCATAGTGGTGAGGAAGGCCTTCTCTGTGGCACAACTTATAAGTAAAAGCTTGGCATCCAGTTCCAAGGAAGTAATAATCCCAATGTAGTCTGCCCTCATCAGACCAATATTTGAGTACAGTGCACCTTTTGACATGTACTTGACCAGGCATTTGCAACAGCGGGAACAACCTGAGTCGTTTCTTACAAAAAGAGATACAGAATATAAACAACATATCCTGTGCAGTAAGACTGAAAGCCCTATCCCTTTACTGCATCTCCTACCAACTATACCAGCCATTAAGGGGTGATCTATACCCAAACTACAAGTAATTCACAAATCCAGCTCTGATAGAACTGTTACATATTTGCAAGACAAAACTGCACAAGGGTCACCCAGTCTAGGGATCTAAACCTGATCTGTAACACTAACAAAACATGCTTGAGAGAGAGAGATATCCGTTATGGACAGGGGCAGTATGTAAAATACTGGAAGGCATCGGCACAAACCTAAGCCCATCCCCTAGCCCTTAGAGATCAAAAATCATGTAAAATTTGAGTAATGATGGCTAGGCCTTTAAGGGCTCTTAAGCTGTTAGCCTAGTAATCTCTTGTGATCCTATAAATCTATTAGGCTAATTGACTTTGCTGGCCATTTTAAGCTTAGCCAATTTCTCTTCAAAGGTGAGAATCAAATTCTGTACCTCGTATCTGGTAAACACTTTAACTATTATGTCATTCTCCAACCCCAGTTTGGAAGTTAGTGTGTGTTAATTTTTCAGTGGCTTTTGCCTTGGCATTGTCCATTTTCAATGAGTCGGTCATCCATTTATAGCCAGGTCTCTCTTCATGTTGATTAAAGATACATTTTTATTAAAGAGAATTTACATTTACAAATGAACTGTGGAACTTTGAAAGTTAGGGCATCCCATTCATAGCAGTGATATTTCTCTAAAACCAAAAAGCTGACATTTCTGAAACAAATTGGCATAATGGTTAGCAGATACAAGGTATACGGTTTGATTCTGACCACTCGCTGGTTATTGGCTAGGTTAGAAATAGTTTGCAGACTGATAGTCTAGTTATTTACTTATGAACAAACATTAATGAAATGACATATTACTGTAAATGATATACCAGCACATAACACATTAGACAGCACAAAACACCAGTATTTCAGCAAAGTAAGTGTTTTTGCAAGGAAGCAACCTTGCACCCACCATGTGGGAGCTTTAGCCCTATATTGCATTTTTGTATATGCTGTTTCTGTGGTCATACATCCTGTATGAACTATGCAGTACTGCAAACTGACATAAAATAAATTCACTACCTTGCTAATGGAACACTTGAGTTGAATTATCTTTTGATGCTTGATTGTCACATTGAACACATTCAGTAATTTAGAATCTGAAATGACTTCATGGTGTCACTCAGAATTGTCCTATAATGACGAGGATTGGCATACTGATTATGTTTTTAAACTCACAGATACAAGGTGCAGGGTTTGATTCTGACCTCTGGTTATTGGCTAGGCTTGTAATAGTCTGCAGACTGCTAGCCTAGTATTTACCCATGAACCTGTGACATAAAATATATGTAATGGTCTCAGCATTTAGATGATATCACAAGTGAACATTGCTGCCTTGAACTAAGATCAACATGACCCACACCCAAATGAATTTCATGCTGAGCAGCTGAAGGACAGAATCAAATGAGGGCTGGAGGAATTAAACCGTGTACCACAGGAACTACAACTCTCAGTTTTAACCCTTGGCGTGAATTACCTGTGGTGCCTTTAGCTAAGCAGTCTTCTTTCCACAAATGTGGATGTATGCAATTACAATTCACAGTTTGAGGTAGACTACTGAAATTCCTTACTTAAAATTATGCAGTATAGTTTGAAATTTATATATGTGAAGAAGTATATTCTTGCACAGAAAAGTGTAAAATTAAAAACAAAGGTTTTGAACAGACAGATACAAGAAAAATGAGCTTGACTTACCTATCACAGACTAGATAACAGTAATCTGTCTTGTGACTTTTAAGACCATTTAGCAGTTTCAGGAAGTTAACAGGCTTCATTTATAGATATGCGCTCACTGAATGGGCAGTATGCTATCCTAATACTTACGTGCAGCACATATAAAGTTGTTGTTTGCACTATTCCCAAGCGTGTTTAAAGTCCAGCAAACACTGCAGAAAGAAAAAATAGACTAACTGGATCAACTGCTGACTTTTAAAAGGAAGAGCACCTGTACCTAAAGAAAATTTAGAGGGGTGTTATGGAAGTAGTCAGTACTGAAAACTATTCAGTCAGTATTCCTTTTAGGCAAAATCTTGACTTGCTGATGGGTCACATTTTGAAATCTTTGTGTCTGCTGCTATTTTTCCTTGATTAACCCATTAAGTTGTTTACTAGACTACTTATGGCTTTAGCATATTTTCCATAAATCAACCTTGCCCCAATGACATCTCATCTACTTTCTTTAGATGATTTAAAACTATACATCACAGCAGATATGTAACTGAAAGCAGTACTGTAAATGATTTCAGCTTTTTCAGGAAATATAAGCATGACATCACATTAATAAATTTGCAAAAGTGATGTATATAGCAGGAAAAGTGAAATATGAAGAATGCGGTTACCTTCCTTTGTTCGACAGCCCATTTGACTGAAACCCATTTGATCGAAATTTCATTTGACTGACAACCACTAATTCAGTACACTTCAAGGCAAATAACAGGGATTGGTCCCCCTCCCCAATGTCGTGCGACCCTGGAGTTGGTATATATAGTTAGGGGGGTGTTGAGGGGGGCATAGCCCCCCACCTAGTTTCCTTTAAAAGAAGAAAATAACACAAAGTACAGATTTTGAACGAAAATAGGTGGGGGGCTTCGCCCCCAACACCCCCCAACTATTTATACTAATTCCAGGGTTGCACGACCTTGGGAAGGGGGACAAATCCCTGTTATCTGCCTTGAATACTGGTTTTCGATCAAATGAGTTTAGATCAAATGAAATTTCGATCAAATGAAAGTAACCCGAAGAAGGATATCAGCCTGGGAGAAGAGTATGATATTAAAAAAACTTAAGAGGGAGTATATAAAGATCCAAGAATCAAGTACATGTTAACAATAAGCCCTGAACAAATAAAAACACAGCTTACTAAGGAATGTTTTATAAGACAAAAGCTAATATTAAAAACTGCCTTGACATATAGGAATAAAGTTCAGTCTGTAAATTAGCTTGTTCTTCCTGTCCTGACTTACAGCATTGTCACGATTGACTGACCCTAAAATGGTTTGTGTCAGTTGGACAAGAAAATAAAAAAACTGCTTCATGCTTATCAAATGAAATATGAATTAAAAACAAGTGCATAACAAAAATCATAGATTCCTCATCCTGAAGAAGATATGAGCCTCCTTGAAAACTGACTATGTAAAGGACTGCATGCATGTCAAGTCTAAACAGTGGAATTTTAAACTATGAAGAAAACAAATTTAAAATTACATATTTACTCAGGTTAGTAGAAGCATTTTGGAAAAGGCCAAGACTAGCAATCATACTAGTAGTAGACAGAAATTGGACATAGTGCCAAAAATAAGAGGAAAGTATAAAGAATGTGATAAGAAAAGAAAATTGGAAAGCTCACAGTTATAGTGGAAAGTATAGAGAACTGCTGGCACAACCACATTGATCGGAATTTGACACATTAATCAAGAGCGTACACTTTCCTCTTTATTTGCTATGTATTTGAAGCCATTGGCAAGGAAAATAAGGGACTCACAAATTTAAGAATATAGCTGAAATGTCAACCAAGAAAAGTTAACTTTATTTGTAGATGATATGTACTTGCTAAAAACTGCGGTGGTGGTGCTGCGGTAGCGTTGGCGCCTCATAGCAAGATGTTGTCCCGTTCGATTCACAGCTAGAGCGTCTTCTGTGTGGAGGCATACGTGAATGGGGCGTGCCTTTGTTGAAAGTTGTGCGTCAGGGCTGGTAACCCAGTACGTAAAAATCCACTACCAATCATTAGCGGACCGGAGTTCCACTGTGGCGACCCCTAACCGGGAAAAGCCGAAAGACGCAAACAGTGTACTTGCTAAATCTAGAAAAGGGCATTTCAGTTGTGGAATAGCTTGAGACAATTTAAAGTCTTTTTGTGATATAAAATTAATGAAGATGTAGCAAATGTTGTAGCTATAAACTGTGTACCCACACATGAATTGGTTCAGCAATAAACATGTTTATTCGGATATGATAAGATGTAGTATCTAGGTGTACGGCTGAAAAGGATTCTGTTCCGGTGGCTAAAAGTATGTGGGAAGAGACTAAACAAAAACTAAGAAACTGCAAGCTCTTGTTTGTGGTGAGTGTGAAAATTATTTTAATCTTTCTAGTTCTGTACAGATCAGGCATATTTTTATCAACCAGAGAAGTGGTGGTAAATAAATAAGAGTTGAAGGATTTTATTTGGGAGGGGAAGAAGGCAAGAATTAAATGTAATAAGCTTATTCTCATATAACATTAGGTGGTTTAGGATTTTCTGATTTGAATAGATACTTTAGAACTACACAGCTAAGGTTTGTATACATAACACAAGCAGAAGGTTATACATTAAAGTGAAAAGGGATGGTAAAACTGGGAAGTGAGGTTTGAAAAATAAGAGTATTGGATTTTGTTTTCAGATCCTTAAAGAGAATAACAGTCATGCAGAAAGTTGTATTCCTTAAGTTGAAGAGAGTTTCTAAGAACCAAGTCATCACTGGAATTGAGAAAGGAAATGTTGCCATAGAGATGGCTGCAGGTAGGAGTATATAATATAGGCAAGAGGAGTGGTGGAATTTACTGGAGAAAACTGACACAGGAACTAAGGCAAATAACTAGAGAGGGAAAGGTAATAAAGTGGGATAAAATCAAGCAGAAGTTTGGACTGCAGGTTAGAGATTCCTTTTGTACCTGGGATTGATATCGCAGTATAGGCAAAATGAAAGGGATAGGGGAGTGCTTCATGAATGACCAGTTCTAGTATAGTTTTTAGGCACATCTAGAACAGAAGCTGCTGTTTAAAAGGTGAAAATCAGTAGGACTTGTAAAATATTGCATGATAACTATTAAGTATCAGTCAGAGAAGGTTAGAAAAGATGCTGGAGAGAGACTGAAAAGGCAGTTTGTAAAGGAACAATGGAAGGCCGTCTGTGTAGCTCTCAAGTATGTGACAGAGTCCAAAAGGTTTAGGATTTTTGCCTGGGATTGTTTGCATAGGTATATTTGTACCCCAAGCAGACTTCAGAGAATCTTTCCTTAGGTAGATCGCAAATGCTAGAGGGTTGATGGAAAACAGAGAAGTAAACGGGAATCTGTTTTTAGGAGTGTAATAAGTTAGCATGTTTTAAAAATTCCCTTATAGAGTACTCTGTCAAAAATATTGGGGGAGCATATGGCTGTAAGTAAGGAAATGATTCTTTTGACCTGGGATACATAATCTTTATTGCCTGTACATAGTTAGGCCTTACTAAGTTTAATGCTATTGTCTGCCAAAAAAGCAATTACTAGAAAATGGAAGTCAAAAGCTAAACCAACCATAGGTGAAGTACTGAATATTGTAAAGGTAATAAAATAACTAGAGAGATCTATAGAAAAGTAAAGTAACATATTGCATAGAAATAAATTAATTTTTGGGGGTAGTGCATGCAGACTAATGTCCAAGAGAAGGAGCGGGTTTTAAGGGAAGGCAGAATTTGAGCGGTTTATGTAATATTGGAGTATTTCTTCGTTAAAAACAAAAATATACACGTATAATGCATTAACAGCTGAGTGGACTAGTGGGCTAATGCGCTATGCTGTAGTTGACAGGGTGCTGGGTTCAGTACTTGGCAGGGGTGTGTATTACGGGGTGGGAGGCTGGTGTAATGGTTAAGATATTTACCTTACAGACACGAGGTGCAGGGTTTGATTTTCACATGGGGTAATTCGCTAGGCTTAAAATGGCCCACAAGGGCAGTTAGCCTAGTACTAACCTATGAACCTATATCGTAAATGTTAATATGATTTGCTTTCTGTTAAAAGTATGTGTGCTTATGCCGTAAGTGATAATTTAATAAATGTGTTTAAAATCAAGATTTGATGTATGAATAGCTAAGAAAAGGTGAATTTAATCTTGAATCTCCATATAGTCCCGAGAGGTACATCTCAAGTCATTCACAACAGCGTGTACTATGACTTAGTCAGAATTTTAATTTTTGTTACTGAGTGACTTGAGTGTGTGCATGATTTGACGGATCCTGGCACCTAACAGCAGCTGACGGTGACCTTCTCTTTGTTCAGCCTGGTGGGGGGGGGGGGCATCTGTGTGTCTCACTATTGAGTCACCTATGACCAGAGCATTAGGTTTTGAGGTGTTTTGGCTTAGGAGCTTAATTGTTGAGACACTTGTGTGTTATGTGTAGTGGTAAACTGTTCGTGTGCCAGTATGTGTACGTTTGCACTTGGGTGGTCTCTGGTCTTTTGTTAGGCTCTTAGTGAGTACCTCCATGTATCTTGGTTTGTGTCTTGACCTTATCTTATGTGAGAGGGGAGTTGTGTGTGCTGGCAACCTGTTGTATGCCTTGTTTATTGCTATGTGAGAGGACTTATCCTAATTTCATGGTATAGTTGCATCTCTCACATACTGTATTTGTTTGCTTTAGGAGCAAGTGGTTGTCAGTATACATGAAGCAATTGCTACATTGCCTCAGGATGCCCATGTCAGTCACACTGACTGGAGAAATGGTGGGAAACCGTCCATTCATTATGGCAGGTATATAATGTCATAACTAGTGAGGATGGGACTAGATGGACCAGGGTTTGCTTGTGAGACTAACAAAGGTGGCTGTTCTGCGACCGGCTAAAGGTGGAAGACTGCGTCATCACCTCAATGTGCAGCTGAATTGCTCACTGGGTAGCAATACTTAACTGCATTGTGCACAGAGAGGCAGTGGAGCTAAGGAGGGTTCTCTAGCTGATATCAAGGGAAATTTTGTGATGTTATGTAGTCCAATCTCACCTACATTCTTACCCGTGGGTTCGGAGCCGAACCCCGGCCATACTCTAGCTTAAAGTTTTCAGTTGGCTCGTGGCTAAGAGGTATCCCATGCTGCAATGCACCTGTCCCCCAGATTTTGTTTCCCGCTCGGATGTGGTTTCTCTCTTGGCCATGGCTAAGTACAATTTTTCTACTATTTTTTTGATTTAGTAGCTCAAAAAGCTATTTTAATAGCTAGTATGTGTGTTTTGCTTCTATCCGGTTCAATTGAACTTATCTTGGTATTCCGTTCCCTTGATGTTTAACGGGCTAGGCCCGTTTTCAGTTAGAGGACCAAGTCCTCCCCTGTTTTTGTTCTTGTTGTGTAGCAGGTTGATCCCTTTTGTCAGTGTGTTCTTTGTTTTGTGACTGTTTGTTGTTCCCCTGTTTTTTCCTGGGCTAGGCCTGTTTAACTTAGAGGACCTAGTCCTCCCCGTGGTTACGTCACGGTCTCTAGGCTGTTTAAGTTAGAGGCTCTAGTTTCCCGTGGTTTCTGTGGTGAAGGTGCCCCTACCGTTTTCCCCTGTGTGTGTGTGTGTTCTTGTCCTTAACATGTCTAAGGACTCTAAAGAGCACAGGCCGTCGGGCTTCAAAAAGTGTGTTAAATGCAACAACAAGATGTCTTTGATGGATGGGCACTCTGTTTGCGTGTATTGCTTGGGGGCTATTCATTTACAGGAATCCTGCTTGTTCTGTCACGCTTTCAGCCCCCGCGTGTGCTGCAAGAGAGGAAGAACAAGGTAATATTAAGGGGATTGCTGTAACCTTCCTTTGAAGAGGATTTGGAAAGATTTTCCAGTTCCAAGTCTTCTCCTTCCAAACCAGACAAAAAGATGGACAAAAAATCATCTAAGAAATGCTCTCCGGCTCCGTCAATCTCCTCGGAGCCGCCGGAGAAAATCATTAAAACTACAATTGCTTCTTCGGCTCCACTGGCATCGGGGCCGACAGAAGACAGTGCATCGATGATGTCTACATCAGCTCCCGGTTTATTGGAGCCGGTGACAGATTTGTCAGTTCGGAGCCACTCTACAGTTTTTCGACCGGTTTCTCCAACTCGTAGGTTTCCCTCTACAGGGAGGTCCAGATCCCCAACCATGTCCTCTAGGTCCTCCAGGACACTTTCCGATGATGATGATGTCGATAGAGTGGTGAGGAAACTGCTCCAGTCATCGGTGCTGGTTAAATTGCTTTCGGCTCCGGAGCCCGTCCTCCCTTCATCTTTGGCTATTCCTCCACCGGACCTTTCTTCGGAGCCAGAGCTGTCTGTTTCGTCCGATGCCTCGAGGTTGCTTCCAGTAGCCCCTTCTGGCATCTCTGCTCCGATCACTGCTCCGACCCCGTCGGCGCCGTCCACTGGGTCCAGTATTCACAGCTCGCCGGTCGGAGCCGAGAGGGAGGTATCGGGTCGATCTTCAGTTCCAAGCCTTCCTCTTGGCGCTTCAGCTCGGGTGAGCATGGACCCGACATCTACTTCAGACATTATTTCTTCGGCTCTGAGGGTGTCTTCTGCGGTTAATCGACCTTCGGAGCCAGGGGGGAGCAGCTTTTGAGGTCATGAGGAGCGTGTTGGCCAGGTCGTCAGCTGCATCTTACGGTACTGACACTCTTCCCCCTCCAGCACTGATATCAGTATCAGATCACCCTCTAGCTAGGGACAGCGGAGACCTAAGTCCTCAGGATACCTCCATGTGTGGTCCCCAGCTTTCTGAGGCCTCCCCGGGCTTTTTACCCGAGGAGCCACCCAGAAAGAGTGTGTGCAAGAGGAAGCACATTGACTCCCAAGATGACTCCCTCATGTCTGACACCGACCTCGAGGAGTCAGAGGGGTCCCCTAAGTCACCTTTTGAAGATATCTCTTTTTCAGATATCTTGAAATACTGAGACAGAGGCGTGACTGGCCATCTAAAGCCCCTTCTGAGGAGTCTGTGTTCCTGAAGGCTTTTGGGTCCCAACCCTCTGCCTCTTGGGTTTCTCCCCCATTCGACGAGCTCCTGGACCTCATTTGTCGAAAGGTGTGGGAAACTCCGTACACTGTGGAACCGGTCCCTTGGAGACCCAACAAGTATTTGTCCGCTCCCCCTGATAAAGAATTTCTTACAAAAAGCTTTCCAGTAGATGCCATGGTGGTGGCAGCAGCCACCAAGAAGGAACTTGCAGAAACTTCATCTACCGTCCATCCCCCTAACAAGAAGTCCAGGGCTATGGTCAGGTATGGGAAGCATGTGTTCTCTTCAGCAGCCTTTACACTGCAGTCGCTGAACTATTTATCGCATTTTACATGGCTCTAAAGAGATCTCCTAAAGGAGTTGGGAGATTCTCTACAGGGTAACATGTCTGATGCTGTGGCTCAGAAAGTCAGTGCTCAGATGTCTATCCTAAATTCTGTTACCAACTCCTCCATGAGGCTGATCTCGTACGCAGCCGATGGAGCGAGCAGGGATGCAGGTTCCGGAGTGTCTCTTAGGAGACGCTCCTGGATGCGCCTGTGCAACATCGCGGAGGCCTTCAAGTCTACCTTCACCAACGCGCCCTTTGATGGTTCATCCTTATTTGGAACCAAGGTGAAAGACACTCTCACTAGGTGCGAGCAGGAAGAAAAAACCCTGTCTGCTGTAGGAGTCCATTTTTCCATGCCTTCTAGACCTTATCCCACAGGCCAGAAAGGTGGAAAAATGTGGTTCAGAAAATCACAGAGGTTTATTCACGACGCACAGAGTGATTCCCCCTCCAGAGGCAGAGGAGGGGGTGAAAATTCAGGTAGACGCCGCCCTAGAGGCAGAGGAGGCCAGCGTAACCAGGGGGACCACGATTCCTTTCGTGGCTCTCCCTACTGGCGCTCCTGAGAGGAGGCCCAACTGTGCATCTCTGGAGCCAGTCAGGGGTCGCATTTCTCTATACCCAGAAGCCTGGTGAAACATCATCCAAGACAAGTGGGTATTGGAGATGATCTCCAGAGGTCATCATATTCCCCTTCTTTCATCTCCCCCTCCAAACAAAAGAATCCCAGATGTCCCACCCAGTCAAAGGGATTCTGCAACCTTAGAAGTTCAAAAGTTGCTGTTAAAAGCCATCCAGCTTATCCCCTAAGACCAAGTAGGATTAGGGACTTACTCCAGATTCTTTTTGGTGCCGAAAAGAACACGGGACCTTACACCCATTTTGGATCTCACCCGTTTGAACCTTCATGTAGAGAAGTCCAAGTTCTGCATGGTCACGTTACAGTCAATTCTCCCATTATTAGGGAAAGTGTGTGGATGTGCTCCATTGACCTCAAGGATGCTTACTACCTTATAAAAATGGACAGGGCATCCAGAAGTCACCTACGCTTCCAGCTAGGAGCCAGTCATTTTCAGTTTCGTGCCCTTCCCTTTGGTCTCAACACAGCCCCCAGGGTGTTCACCAAATGCATGGCAGTGGTAACGGCTCACTTGAAATGTCTGGGATTCCAAGTGTTTCCGCACCTGGACGACTGGCTCCTGTCTGCCACCACCAGGCATCTACTACTACAGACCAGGGACACCACTATTGCACTGTACCAAAGTCGGGGAATTACCTTGAATTAGGAAAAGTCTGCGTTGTTGCCTTCGCAGCGTGTTACCTTTATCGGTGCCGGATTAGACACGGTGCTCATGAGGGTTTTCCTGCCTGAAGAGAGAATTCAGGTTTTACAGCAGCAAGTCTGCACTCTACTACCACTGAAAAAGGTCAAGGCAAAAGTGGTCCTCAAGTTGCTAGGGACCATGGCTGCCACGATTATGCTAGTGCCTCTTGCAAGACTTCACATGAGGCTTCTTCAGTGGCTACTTTTTGCCCAATGGTCTCTTCAGCATCTCCTGCTCTTCCACCTTATTGTAATAACTGACAGGTGCAAGCAGGATCTGCGCTGCTGGCTTCAGACCAGCGATCTCAACGTGGGTATGCCTTTCGTTCTTCCTTCTCCTATTGCCACTGTGACCACGGATGCCTCCCAGATCAGGTGGGGGGGGGGCCATTATCTTGGCAGGACAGTCCAAGGCACGTGGCAGGAACACGAGATCCATTTGCATATCAACCTCTTAGAGATGAGAGCGGTGCTATTAGCATTATAAGCACTTCAAAGCTTTCTTCCTCATGGGACAATTGCAATCCACTCGGACAACATGTCACTAGTTTGGTATCTGAACAAACGGAGGAACCAGTTCGTATCCCCTTTGCAGAGAGGCAATTGGAGTGTGGCAGTGGGCAGTATCTTCCCGGCACTGTCTAGTGGCAACGCACATACTGGGGAAGTCCAACGTGATTGCCGACAGGCTGAGCAGAGCTATTGTGATGCCTCACGAGTGGTCCCTGAACGAACAAGTGGCAGAACGGATTTTCCGCAGATGGGGTCAGCCTTGCTGAGATCTATTTGCCAGCCCCCTCAATGCCAAATGCAGCAGCTACTTCACCCTTATTCCCCCAGAGGGGGAAGCACCCAGGGATGCTCTAGTTCACGATTGGCCCTCCGGTCTTCTCTATGCCTTCCCTCCAATTCCCCTGATAACAAAGGTTATTCAGAAAGCACAGTCCTTGGGAAGCAAAATGATACTGATTGCACCACACTGGCCTCATCAGATCTGGTTTCCTTTTCTGCACCCTTATCTAATGGACGATAAGTGGATTCTGGATCCAGAGCCAGATCTGTTGACTTATATGTCAGGGCAGTTCCACCCCTCTATTCAGACCCTCAGATTGACAGCATGGCTGCTCCAATTCCATCCCTCGTCAGGCTTCATGATTTTTCACCGGAGGTGGTTCATATTCTGTCTTCCTCCCACAAGCCTTCTACTAGGAAGATTTATTCCAGTAAGTGGAAGAGATTCTCCATTTGTGCTCATGAAAGGCAGATAGATCCCTATACAGCTCCCATCTCATCAGTGTTTAGAGTTTCTTTCTCAACTGTTTAGCCAGGGATCAGCTGTGGCAACTATCAAAGTGCAGTTGGCAGCCATATCTACTTTTCATGTTGCTAATAAACCCAATCTAATGGCGCACAGACTTTGTAGGGCTTTTCTGAATAGGACTATGCTACTTCCACCTCCAATCTTTGATCCTGCAACGCCATGAGACCTTAATTTTGTGCTACAGCAGCTTATCTCGCTTTCTTTTGTGCCCACTGCAACCTGTAGCATTAAATTTTTATCTTGGAAGACAGTCTTTTTGATAGCCATCACTTCGGCTAGGCGGGTCTCTGAACTCCAAGCTTTATCGGTTCGGCCCCCTTACTTGGTATTTCACAAAGATAGGGTTTTGCTAAGACCTAATCCTTCCTTTATGCCTAAGGTTGCTTCAGTGGTCAACCTCAACCAGTCTATTGAGCTGCCTGTGTTTTTCCCTGAATTCTCTAACAAGGCAGAATTTAAGTTTCATCAGCTAGATGTCCACAAACAATTGCGTTTCTATTTACATAGAACAAAAGATTTTAGGATATCTGATCAACTCTTTGTATCGTTTTCAGACAATAGACTAGGGACTTCATTTTCTAAAGTAACTCTGTCCAGATGGATTTCTAGCTGCATTTCCTTCATCTATTCTTCAAATGGCAAGGAATTACCCTTTAAAGTAAAGCCTCATTCTACAAGTTCGGTGTCTACTTCTACTGCCTTTCAGGCTAGGATGTCTATGGATGATATTTGTGCTGCAGCTACTTGGGCATCTCCTCACACCTTTATTAGTCACTACAAATTGGATCTGGTATCATGGGGCAGATCCTCATTTGGTTCCACAGTGCTCAGGAGTATTTTCCAGTGAGCCGCCCAAGGTCTAGGTGCTAGGGACGCTGTCCCATGGGTAAGAATGTAGGCTAGATTGGACTACATAACATCAAGAAGTTATGTGGTCACCATAACGTTCGATGTATGTAGTCCATCTCGCCTCACATTCTTACTAACCCACCCACCTACCCCCTCCTGGAGGACCTAGAGGTCGAGTCTCTGTTTTCAGCACTCCTTCTTGATATGTTTAGTTGGCTCTTCCTCTCAGCATGTTTGTGTGTGTATGTGAGCTCGCAGTAAACAAGATCTGGGGGATAGGAGCATTGCAGCATGGGATACCTCTTAGTCACGAGCCAATTGAAGACTTCGAGCTAGAGTATGGCCGAGTCGGAGCCAAGATTCTGCTCTGAACCCACGGGTAAGAATGTGAGGCGAGATTCGAGTACATAACTTCTTGTTTCTAAGAGTTTGCATCTATACACTGCAGGTGTAACCCCCTTTGAACAGTGTGCAGCTATGCACAAACGCGGTTCTCGAATTAAAGCGAAGTTAAACAGTTTTAACACAAACTAACCAGCTGGAAAGCCCAAAAGTGAGCCTTAATCCCAAACTCAGATGGGTCCTGGGCTGCATACTTCTTCCACAAATGTAGAAGAGGGCCTTTTTAATGTAGGATGGCTGGTTTTGGTGCTCAGTAAAGGCCAAACAGCTGAGATTCAGCAAGTCTGAATCTTGTCTATGCTGCAAAATGCAGAAATGCAAAAAAAAAAAAAAAAAATAGTCACAGCAGGAGAGCAGTAAAAATGAAGCAACAATTAGTCAAAGTGCAGTTCAAAAAAGTGCATTGTAAGCTTAGAATATACTTATGTTTTGCTGAACACAGTGGATGCCTTGGATTTAGTTCAGTCGCACAAGGTCTCTGACTAAGGTAGCAAAACTCAGCAGCTTGGCTAAACTATAAAATATCAAGGGGGGGCATGGCTGTGTTAATTACCACAGGCTTTAGTTAAAACTAGCTACAACACATTCTGAAAATCACCTAGGCTCAACACTCAAACCAAAAATCAATTATTAATTACATAGGATGAATTAGATCCTGAATGCTGAAGAGGCCCAGTCGTTGCAAAACCATGGTCTGCTGTTTTACATAAAATAACATTTGGTTATTCCCACTGTACTGATGTTGGTTCAATTTTTAGATTTCATGTGCAACTGAGTGTGCAGTTTCCTGTAAAGTTTTTGGGGTATATAAAATATAAGGGTGTATAACCCTTCCCCAAACTAAAAGATGGAACTTTTAGTTTGAAGACGTAATAAGAGATCTGGGGACCCAAGTAGATAGTAACCTCTCCTTTGGCAATCACATTGCCAAAGTGGTTAGAAAATCCTTCTATGTGGCCCACCTAATCACAAAAGGGTTTGCATCCAGATCAGAGGAGGTCATTGTGCCCATCTACGTGTCACTCATCAGACCCATTATATAGAGTACAACGCCCCATTTGGGATGTACCTTACAAGACACCTGCAACAGCTGGAAAGACCATGGAAGTACCTCACCAAGAGGATCACTGGCCTCAAACTGATGTCCTATGCAGTTCGACTGAAGAAACTCCAGCTGTACTCTGTTGCATACCGCCTACTCAGAGGTGATCTCTGCATGACATACAAGGCCGTGTCCAACCCAGAATTGATGGACATGCTCCACCTAAAGAAAACCATATCCCCTTGAGCCACATGCTCTAGGGATCTAAACCTCACCACAACAATAAATAGGACTTGCTGGAGGGATAGATTCCTGTATCAGAGACTTCCCATGCTCTAGAACAGGATTCCAATTTACATTAGGCAGAGCTCCTCGCTAACCCTCTTCAAGAGACTCCTTGACGAGTGGATGGGAAACGAAGTATACCCCAGGGATCACTTCAATGGCTGTGCTGGATAGAGGCACAGGGAACTAATCTAAGGGGGCGGTGAAAGCCAACACTTTCTAGCTAGGCTTATAAATGCCTTTGGGTAGATAGCCTAGTACCAACCTATGAACCCATGAAAAGCTAGGGACAGTGGACTACATCATATTGGTTTGCAAGGTTTGTAGAAAAAAAATGGAAGTTAAAGACGAATGTAATCTCTGTAGTATGGAACTCAAAATGGTTGTACAACTTTGCTGATTGTGATATATTACAACATACAGCTAGCAGAGAAGAAATGAAAGCATGAACCACAAAGAATTATTGAAAATGAAGAAGTCATGATTACATGAGATCATCCAGCATTAAAAGTTTAAAAAGTTATCCCTGGCAGTTTATAGTGTCTTGCATATTGAGAGACATAGCCAAAACAACAGGATACACAATCAGAATGTAGAGCAATATGTAATAAAAACAGCCAGTAGAAAAAGCAACAGAGCTAATAAAAAATAATTTTCAAGCACAAGTAAATGTGTTACTAATGCATATAACTCCATATGAACTGCACAAGGAAACATTTATGGGTACATTGTGTATGCTGTAAAGGGGACTCTTGGCAAACATCAAAAGATAGAAGCAGTTACTAATTTCATGAACTTTAATTGTACCGTAACTCAGGAATGGGGTCCATTCCTGCCACAGTATTAGAAACCCAAACCTTTTGGAAAAATTAAGAAAGGGGGCAGTTCCAGTTTTATATTTTAAATGGCTTTTCACATCGCTAATCAAAGACCTAGAGGTTTAAAGCTTGAGTGTATTGTTAGACCGTCTTCAAGCCAGGATTTGGCCTTTAGTCTACAGCTGCAAAGACCTTAACAAAATTTTGGAAAGATTGTATAAAAATTCTAGTGAAGATTTGGCATATTTTTCCAGACAAAAAAGACAAGTGAATTTTTGCTGAGAATTTTTTATATAAAACATTTTAGGTGGAAGGCTACCAGAATTTTCAGATGTGTGTGCATTGAAATCAGTAAGATCAACTGTGGACAGTTTTCAACATCAGTGAATATCTAACAAATTCAGATATCTTCCATTTGGACTGCCATTTTCTTTTTATTTCATAGAAACTCTCTCACAGATGTTAATTGAAGGATGTGTGTGCACACAAGGAACAGACCTTTCACTTTCTGTTCTTGATGAGAATGGAGCAGAAAAGATTTGCCAGGTAGAACCAGTCTAGGAGGTGGAGGATCAAGTTCCTGTATCTCTGATATCAGACCATGACCAGCAGTGAGTTTGATCAAGATTAATACAGAGTAAAATTCTGTCCCTGTGGAAAATTAAATAGGATTCTTAGTTCCTTAACACTGCAAGGCCTAAATTTCAGTTGTACTTATGGTAGTAGTAATATCCATCAGATATAAGGTTTCCAGGATAAATATCTGAAGTCATAGAAATAGAGGTTCAAAAGAAGGAAGTATTAGGCATTTGAATACATTGAGTTCTTCCCAGGGGAATACATAACCCTGGTTTTATTTGCAAAATTCACTTGTTAAATATTCTGGTACACAGTAATGATGTGTGTTGCATCTTCATTTGCATCTGATTTCCAGGGTATAGAAGCAGCAGAAAGATGGACTTGACTGGAGTGATACCACAACCCTAAATAACATAACTAGAAGAGGAAGTCAGCAGTTACATGGGATTAAGCAATTGTTACTTGCCCATTTAACAAAGTTTTCCATTTGACACCACTGGTGACATTCTGAACTGTTTCCTGGTAGCGAACATAATCCTTGATCTCCAAGACCTCAAACTTCAAGGTTTGCTACATTCTGAAGAGCCAGACATGGAAATGTAGCATATTAGGCTATGATGAGCAGTTACGGTTTCTTTGATCACATTCCCAGGAAATATGGAAAATCGTTTAGTGGGCAGGAGACAGCTACTAGAGAGGGTATAACTGTTTTTTTTTCTGCCAAAAATAGTAGTGCTGTAAGAGTAATTTTAGTAAGTGAAAACTCTCAGAAGAATGGCCTGGAAGGTTGTAATTGGGAGACAAAGACCTCTCCGATTCCATGACCGAGAGAAAGTGATCACAGTGCTCAGGATGTTAAGTTGTTACTAGACTTGCAGTCCAGGGAACTATTGAGAAGCTTAGCCCAAATTCATATTTGCCACCAAGCATGTCTGGTTAAGTGACTTGCTGAAGGTCACACAGTAGGCAAATGATGGATGAAGGAATCAAACCGTATACCACATGTCCTTTGCAGACAGCTCAGAGTCTTAACCTCTACACAAATTGCCAGGTCAGATCATGTCTTAGTAAGTTGTCATCTGACAGTTTTGCACTGTTTCTGGTCAAGAAGAAGTTGAATTTTGAAGTGGTGCAGAGATGGAAGTGGTGCTCCATTAGATGCAGGTGAGTGCTGGACTGTTATGAGGTCATAGGCAGTTAGATGAAAGAATAAGCTAATTCTTGAAGCAGAAAGAGAAACATTGGGAAAAAGCTTTATCCTCCTGTTCAAGGAAGTGAAAACAGAGGTCATCCAGTGGGCTGAAGTGAAGTCTGGTATTCCACCTGTGATCCAGACGGTGACAGGACTGATGAGTGTAAAGGATTAGTCAAGATAAAAATCACTTTAGCTAGCAGATCTAGGAGGCTGACTCTTTCAGATACCCTCACTGTGGGAGGAATAAAGACACCTCGTTGAAGTTTCCAGTAGTTTGTTGCAGGTAGATGGATGAGTGCTGCTGTTCTAATGGACATTAAGGAAACTCCAAAGAATATTCAAATCCATTTACTAGAAAGAAATGGATTAGTGTTATGCTCTGTTTGCTTTGAAGAAGGAGAAGCTAAATCCCCAGAATATTTGATGAAACAATAAAAGTTGGATGAATCTGCTAACCATTTAATATTCATTAGTAAGAAATTAATTGAATTTGTGGATAATGGGAATGAAGAGGAACAGAACACCATTCCCCCATTATATGAATGCTATTACCAAAGGTAGGTTGGCCTACAAAGGAAGTTTGTCCAAATTAGATTAAGTTAATTGTAAATAATAATTTTGATGCAAAATTCTGGAACTTTTTAGATAGTAGTGGGTTGAGTGACTCAGTACATGGTAACTTTGTT
This sequence comes from Protopterus annectens, assembly GCF_019279795.1. Classification (NCBI taxonomy): domain Eukaryota; kingdom Metazoa; phylum Chordata; order Ceratodontiformes; family Protopteridae; genus Protopterus; species Protopterus annectens. The sequence continues at coordinate 1,406,367,025 of NC_056732.1, read as the reverse complement.
ACTTAGTCAGTTAGTCAAACTTTAAGTTTATACTGGAAAGTTTTTTGTGGAAATATATACATAGAATGTTTGTGACACCCTATAAAATCACTAGGTTTAGTAAAATGACTTCTTCAGTTTGTTGGAAATGTAGTAAAGATGTAAAAGTTGATTGGCTACACATTTATAGACTGTGAAAAATTAAATGCATATTGGGAAGAGATAAGTACTTTTTTAAGGAGCTATGATCTAATAATTGTTTAACAAGATCAGTAATAATGAATGTTCCACTTCCTGTATCTGTAAAAGTCAAAGAGCAAAAAATGTTTTGGGCGGTCTTGGCAGTTGCTAGAAAAGTTATTACAAAAATTGGAAATTGAACTTGGTTCCTAATTTCAAAGAATTTTTATATTTAACAGCAGTACTATGAAAACTGAAAAAGAAGTCTTCTTTGACAAGTTGACAGCAACCTCTCCTTCGACCATCACATTGTCACTGTGGTCAGAAAGTCCTTCTATGTGGCACATCTCATTACCAAAGGTTTTGCTTCCAGGAAGAAAGAGGTCATCATCTCTCACTACTCTTCCCTCATTAGGCCAGTCGTAGAGTATAATGCCCCATTTGCCATATACCACACTAGACACCTGCAACAGCTGGAAAGGCCACAAAAGTACCTCACAAAGAGGATCCTAGGACTTGTGTCCTGCATGGGCAGACTCAAAAAAACTCCAGCTATTCTCTGTCTCATATTGTCTACTAAGAAGCAATCTCTGCTTGACTTACAAAGCCATGTCTGACCCAGCTCGGTTAGAAATGCTACATCTAAAGAATTCCCAATCCCTCCGCACCACACACTCCAGAGACCTCAACCTCATTACCACAATTAACAGAACATACTGGAGGGATAGGTTCATAGCCCATAATAATAATGGGAGATTATTTTGTAGTTTAGAGAGACAACATCTAGAAATACATTAGCATTTTCCAAATGATTTTAAGTTAGAGGGAATGACTCTTCTGAAAGGAAGTTCTTTATGGGTTGATACCATTCAAGCAAGATCCTGGTTTGTAGTGCATTTGTTTGGCAGGTAAGGGTTACAGCAGTAAACCTCAGTTGTACTGTTTGTATGTTGGTTGAGTTCAGAACACTTTTTAAGTAAAGAAAGGGTCAACAATGCATTGCAAAGGAATATTCTGCAACAGACCTAGCTGTCCATTAATAATTTTGTTTTAAGTGATGAAAGCTGGGAAGAGTAAAATGAGTGAGGATATGGAAAGCATAAAGGAGAAGTCGTAATGCTTTTAGCAGTAATGGTCTTAATATGCTTGACTTTGCAATGAACAGAAAATATCTGATTAATTTTCAGTGTAACTGACTTTTTATCTAAACCAAATGTATCAGTTGTTGGTAAAGAAAAACTGATCGTTGACTCCAAAGTGCAGACTTCATGGCAGGATGAATAGTCATAACTGTGGTCCAGATGGCCCAGGATTGGAGCTAGAGGAGCAGACCAGAAAAAATTGGAGTTAACAGCAACATTTGGTTCCCTTAGCTTGAGATAGCGCTGTAGCAGATCAAGCCACTTCCCTATCGCATAGTGGAGGCCATCCATCATGTCCAGAAGTTACAGAGCGCCAGAACATATGCCAAGCAAGCAGTATGTCACTGCTTTAGTCAAGGTTAAGGGCATGTTCAGAACTAAGCATATATTATGCACGAGTTGTGAAGCACCCAGACATCAGGACTGATGCAGTTACTGGGGAGTTAGGGCACATAAAATTCCTTGATGGCTGCCTGGATGATGGCCTTCCAGGGCTGGCTGACTGTTCATAGTGGAATGAATGAGCCAGTTGTGTACATGATTGACAGATGGTTGGCAGTCATGCTCATAGGTAGGTACTAGGCTATCAGCCCAAGGGCCTAAGTAAGCCTAGCCAACAAGGTTCCCTGGCTTACGCCACTCAAAAAAAGTTATTTTCCTGTGCCCCTGTCAAGCAGAGCCACAGAAGTGATCCCAGGAGTGTATTTCCTATTTCCCATCCACTTATCAAGATTTTTCTTGAAGAGTGCTAATGAGGAACTTTGCTTGACATAGATGGGTAGCTTGTTCCAGAGTATGGGAAGTCTCTGGGACAGGAATCTAACCCTCCAGCATGTCCTGTTTATTGTGCTGACAAGGTTTAGGACCCTAGAGGGTGTAGCTCGGAGGGATTGGGATTTCTTTAGGTGTAGCATGTCCAACAGCTCTGGGTTTGACATAGCTTTATATGTTAGGCAGAGATCACTTCGGAGTAGGCGATATGCTATGGAGTAAAGCTGGAGTTATTTGAGACGGTCAGTGTAGGGAATCTGTTTGAGGCCAGTAATCCTCTTTGTGAGGTACTTCTGTGGCATTTCCAGCTGGTGCAGATGTCTTGTGAGGTACATTCCAAAAGGGGCATTGTATTTTGTAATGGGTCTGAGTGTCGAGTAGAGGGGAACAATGACCTCTTTTTTCCTAGATGAGAACCCTTTTGTGACGGAAACCATCCAGGTGCAACTAACCATAGGCAAAACTGCTCTACAAATTGTAGCATGCTACAGGCCACCCTCTCAAACTCAGGAACCCCACACAGCCTCCCTGAAGACACTGGAGGGTATAAATGTATCTCCAAACACCATCATATTGGGTGACTTCAACTACCCGAATATAGACTGGGAACATTACTCAAGCCCTAACTTTCTAGCCCAATGGTTCCTGGAGTTCATAAATTCAAATGCCATGGAACAGCTAGTCACTGTTCCCACGAAAGGAGAAAATATACTAGATCTCATCATCACAAACATGGGGACAAAATGCTCCACACCGGAAGTATATCCCTCATTGGTGAGATCTGATCATAAACTAATCTCACTGGAAATCCACATCCCGCCCCACCCCAAACAAAAGACCACAGTGAAGAACTTCTCTAAAGCAAACTTCACACTACTCAAGACTGGTGTGGTATCCTTCAAGGCCCCTGAGCCAGTGGAAACCACAACCAAAGCTGCGGAAGCCCTTACAAATGCCTTCTATGAACACCTCCAGGACTGCATGGATCAGGCAATCCCAAATAAAACCAAGACTCTTTCCACAAAGGGCAAACGTCCAGTCTGGTGGACCCCAGCCATTAACAAACTTTGCAATAAGAGGAGAAAGCTATTACATGATAGAACAAAATCCATAAAAGGGAAGTCACCCCTGATCATTATTAGTAAAAAAAAATACGAGCACTCATAAAATCAACTAAGGCCAATTTTGAGAGAAAAATTGCCATGGATTCAAAGGACAGTCATAAGGCCTTTTTCAGCTATGTTAGGAACCTGGGTGGAAACTCCCAGATATGCTCAGAATTAGTCCAAAATGATACAAAAATCACTGAACCCACAGACATTGCCAACATACTGGTAGACAGGTTCAGTGCAAATTTCACCCCCCTCTCCCCCCCTAAAGGAGAGATAACTATCCCAGCAGAGTGTAGCCTCCCAGACATCTCAAATGCGCAGGTGAAAGCTGCTCTCTCTAAAGCTAAAAACACAGCATCAATGGGACTGGATGGTGTCCCCGGCTGTGTGCTACACAAGCTAAATGAGGAATTAAACCCGCACATAAGGCAGCTGTTTAATCTCAGCCTTACCACAGGATACGTGCCCAAGGAGTGGCGTACGGCAACTGTGGTCCCACTCCACAAAGGCGTTGCCTCTATGGACCCTGGTAATTACCGCCCCATAAGCTTAACAAGTCTAGTCTGCAAAGCTATGGAGAGGATCATAATGGAGCTCATAAACAAAGATATAGGGGACTTGCAGACATTGGACCCGACCCAGTTTGGCTTAGTCAAGGGCAGATCATGCCTTTTGAACTTGGTCGACTTCTTCGAAACAGTCACCAAGGCCATTGATGAGGGAAAGGCAGTCCATACAGCCTACCTTGACCTTGCAAAGGCCTTAGACACAATACCCCACTCGGGCATTGTAGAAAAACTTACCAGCTTAAATGTAAACCCATATGTCACAAGATGGGTTGCAAACTGGCTTAAGGACAGAACCCACAGGGTTAGAGTTGCTGGCGCTATGTCAGACTCCAAGCCGGTCACAAGTGGTGTCCCACAGGGCTCGGTCCTTGGCCCCCTATTGTTCGGCATCTACTTCTCAGAAGTAAAGGCCAACATGGGAGGACTTTGGCTGACAAAGTTTGCAGGCGACTGCAAACTGGGCCATAGTGGAAAGTGCATCGGACACGGATATCCTTCAGAAGGGACTCACGGAAACAGATAGCTGGTGCCAGAGCCATGGCCTGAAGTTAAACGCCAAAAATGTATAGTCATACCCTTCGGGAAAAACAAGGTAACCCCAAGCTACCATATAGGTGGCAATCCACTAAGCACAGAAGAGGTTATCAGGGACATGGGGACCCAGGTTGACAGTGGCCTTTCTTTTGACACTCACGTTGCTAAAGTGGTTAGAAAGACCTTCTACATTGCCCACCTGTTCATGAAGGGATTCACATCCAGATCTAGTGAGGTCATTGTTCCCCTGTACTCTTCACTTATCAGACCAATGATCGAGTACAATGCCCCATTCGGGATGTATCTCACCCGACATCTGCAGCAATTGGAGAGACCCCAAAAGTTCCTCACCAAAAGGATAAAGGGACTCCAAAATATGTCATATACTGCCAGATTGAAGAAACTCCAGCTCTATTCAGTTGCATACCGTCTGCTCAGAGGTGACATGTGCCTGACATACAAGGCCATGTCCAACCCGGAATTAATGGACATGCTCCACCTCAAAAAATCCAAATCCACCAAAACCACTAGAGCAAGCGACTTAAACCTTAGCACGGATATAAATAGGATGTGCTGGAGGGATAGATTTATCACTCAGAGACTCCCTATGCTGTGGAATAAAATCCCAATCCATGTGAGGCAGAGCACCTCGCTGGCTCTGTTCAAGAGAAATCTTGACCTGTGGATGGGAGATCGGAGGTTTATCCTGGGAATCATCTCTGTGTCACTGCTGGACAGAGGCACAACAAACTAATGGGCACAGTATTTTTTCATATAAGGGGTGGCGTAAGCCACAAAAATTTGGGCTAGGCTTATAAATGCCTTAGGGCAGATAGCCTAGTATAAACCTATGAACCTATGAGGTGTGCCATGTAGAAGGATTTCCTGACTACTGTGGCGATGTGATTATCAAAGGAGAGACTACTGTCCACCTGGGTCCCCAGGTCTCTTATCACACATTTGGCGTTAAGTAGACTGCTGCCTGTGTGGTAGTTCATGGGTACAGAGTTTTTTACCAAAGGGGATGACAATGCACTTTTTGGCATTGAGCTTGAGGCCATGGCTCTGACACTAGGCATATGTCTCAGTGAGGCCCTTCTGTAGGATGTCCACATCATTTGAGGACTCGGCTATGGCTCCTAGTTTGCAGTCATCTGCAAACTTCGTTAGCCAAAGGCCTTCTGTGTTAGCCTGTACTTCAGAGAAGTAGATATCAAACAGGAGAGGTCCCAGGACTGAACTCTGTGGTACTACACTTGTCACTGGTTTGAAGTCAGATTTGGAGTCTGCAACTTTTACAGTATGGGTTCTGTCAGTGTGCCAGTTGGCAACCCATCTTGTGATGTAAGGATTTATACCTAGTGTAGTGAGTTTACCTATAATTCCAGAATGGGGGATGGTGTCGAAAGCCTTGGCTAGGTCAAGATAGGCTGTGTGAACCACCTTACCCTCATCTACAGCTTTGGTGACTGCCTCAAAGAAGTCAATCAGGTTCAGGAGGCATGCTCTTCCTTTCACAAACCCGAACTGGGTGGGGTCCAGAGTTTGGAGGTTACCAATGTCATTGTTTATGAGTTCCATGATGATACGTTCCATGGCCTTACAGACCAGGCTCGTCAGGCTAATGGAGCGATAGTTCCCGGGATCAGTGGTGGCTCCCCCTTTGTGGAGTGGGATAACTGTTGCTGTATGCCATTCAGTGGGTACAAAGCCTGATGTGAGGCTATAATTGAACATGGTGCTTAGGTGGGGAGCCAGTTCGTTCTGAAGTTTGTGTAAAACGCAGCCTGGGATGTTGTCCAGTCCCATGGATGCTGTGTTTATGGCATTAGAGAGTGTAACTTTTCCCTGCGTAGTTGTGATTACAGGGACTCTGCATTCTTCTTGTTTAGTTATGGGCCCTTTAGGGGGTGAGAGGGGGGTAAACTTAACACTGAACCTATCTGCCAGGATGTTGGCAATGTCAGTTGGTTCTGTAATTGTCATGCCATTGTGCTGTAACTCAGAGCAGATCTGGGTGTTGCCATTGAGATTCTTGACATAGCTATAGAATGCTTTGTGTTTGTCAGTAGAATCAGTGGCGATTTTGTTTTTGTAGCTAGCTTTGGAGGATCTTATAAGGGATCTCATCTTCTCACTGAGGCTGACCAGGGAACTCCTCCACTCATGGGATTTTACTCTCTTTTGCAACAGTTTTTTATTCTGTTGAAGAGTTTGTTTATGGCAGGGGACCACCACCAAATTTGCTTCCATTTTTTGGAGGATAGCATCTTGGTTCTGTTTGAGATGGCACGATCCATGCACTCATGTAAGTGCTTATAGAGTGCATCTGTGAGGGATTCAGTAGTCATAACTGTATTGTCCATCTGCATGGGTGTCATGAAGTTCGCCACTTATGTCTTAAGCATGAAATTGACGTTGAAGAAATTTTTTACTGTGATTTCCTTAATGGGGGGGGGGGGGTGCGGGATGTGGATATCTAGGATGATTAGCTCATGGTCAGATCTGACCAACGAGGAGCTGACTTCAGGTGAGGAACACCGGTCACTCATGCTGGTAATGACTAGGTCTAGGATATTGTTGCCCATGGTGGGGGTGTGGATAAGTTGATCCAGGGCATTGGAATTTATGAATTCCAGAAAGCGTTGAGCAAAAGAGTTGGTACATGAGTAGTTTTCCCAGTTAATGGTAGGGTAGTTGAAATCGCCCGTTATTAGGGTGTTTGGTTAAACCCTAATATTTTCCAGTATATCGAGAAAAGAGGAGTGGGAATCCTAGGGCATGGTGGGGGATCTGTAGCAAGCTAAAATTTGGATTGCAGTTTTGCCCAGAGTTAGTTGCACTTGGATAACCTCGGATGCATTATGCTGAGCAACTAGCCTGGAGGTGTGGATATCCTTAATGAATGTGGACACACCTCTCTGCCTTTCGTTTTCCGATCCAGGTTAGGTGGCCGAAAAGTGTGGTATGAGTTATAGCCTAGTAATGCAGGGCTGCTGTCTGGAGCCTTGAACCAGGTCTCGGTCACTGCACAGATATCGATGTTCTCCATTTTAAGGATTGCCTCGAGGGAGTGCATTTTGAGATGTAGACTTCTAGCATTGAGTAGCATCATCCTCAGTTTCTGCTTGTCTGTTCCTGTTATGGTGGTGAATTTGTGGGATAAAAGTGACCTAAACAAAAAGAATTACACAGAGTATGTTGATGGCTGGGACAGTCTTTTAATCAGAATTGCTGGTTAGTATTGTAAACCTAGAGTCCATGGTCTCACTGCTACATTTTTATGAAAAGCTCAGTGTTTTTGTTTGGTGCATTAAAAGCAAGACCATAGTTATGTAGCCATTTTTAAATTTTTTTATGAAACTAATTTGAAGATTGAAATAGACTGCTTTTGAGTAGCCAAGTAAAATATAGCCTAAACTGTTCAGTAGGCTAATGATTTAACTATGTGATTGTTATGTTCCTTATCTCTTACATGGCTTGTAAAAGAGCAAGGGACCAGAGTGTCTACTTTGTGGAATGGCTAACAAAAACTGGAGTGTGAATGAGATATGTTTTCTCATTTTGTGCCTCAGGTTTTATTTTGGAAGTAGCTACAGAAACACAGGATTGCAGGGACAGCATTTTAGATGACTGTGTCAGGATCTTGCATAGATCAAGGGACAAGCCTCCCCCCCCAGAAGATTCACTTCAATTGTTTCTTAAGGAAAATATGGATAAACATTAGTTTTGGTGCTACAGAAATAGCTTTGATTGCTACACCCAGAAACTACATTGTCTTATGATCTGAAAGAAATACATTTATAAAATATCAAGACTTACAAACAGACGTTAAAGCAGTGATACATAGTCCCATTTGTAGTAGGAGCTACTGGGTTAATGAAAAATAATTCTTAAGCATATTTAGTTATGCTACTAAAGAGGAAATTCTCGTTTTGATTGTCATACATGGACCTTAAAGCTGATCTAAATCAAGATATTGCTAAGAAATAAGGAGAGTCCTTAGAATTTGCACACTTCCTAACTAAGCCCAGAACTTCAGGAGGCTTGAACAAAGTTTGTGAGCAAGGTGTGTAAGATTTACCAAGGCAGAAAGAAACTAAAATCAGAGAGATGGAAACAGGATTGGGGAAAACTGAGTAATGACATTAGAATGGGGAAAATAATGCTTAGTACCTAGACATACTACAAAGGAAATCTGAATGTTTGCATGAAGTGCCTGCATTAATATTTCTACACCCCAGGTAGGCTCCAGAAAATGTTTCTAGTGGTGGACAGTAGTTATTGATGTGCAAGTGGAGAACTTGGAGACTTGGGAATTATGCGTGTTCTGGTCATGTCCTGGACTGGAGACTTTTATGTATGACCTACAAAAATGCTAGAGAGGATGTTTAGTTGCAGGATTTAGTTGTCAAATAGTGTATTTATGCTCATTTACAATTGTAGTCATAACATGACTAATATAAAGTCTTAGTAAGATTGATATTATTGATAGTTACAAAACCAGTAACTAAAGAAATAGAAGTCGGGGATTGCTATAGAAATGCAGGGTATCAGCTATTGCTGAGTGAGAGCTCAGACTTGGAGAGAAGGCTATAGTGGAGAAATAATTTTTTAACATTGTTGTTAAATCTTGACATTTTAAACTGCAACCTGAGTTTACATACATTAAGAGAACTGAAAACAAACCATTAGAATGCTTTTCATTGTTGTTATGCAGTTGACATATATGTGTTCTTTTGAACAATTTTCATTCACTCTAACATTATATTTATTATCTATTGGTTTTCCCAGGTCTGAGACTGAAATCGGTCCAGTGGGATCAGTGCTCTACCACAGTAAACACATTCAAAATCATCATCTTATTTCAGCTGTTCCCGTTAGGGGTCGCCACAGCGAATCATCTGTTTCCATTTCTTCCTGTCCTCTGAATCTTGCTCTGTCACACCAACCACCTGCATGTCCTCTCTCACCACATCCATAAACCTTATCTTAGGCCTTCCTCTCTTCCTTTTACCTGGTAGCATCATCCTTAGTACCCTTTTCCCAATATACTCAACATCCCTCCTCAGCACATATCCAAACCAACGTAATCTTGCCTCTCTGACTTTGTTTCCAAACCTTCCAACCTGGACTGACCTTCTAATATACTTATTCCTGATCCTGTCCACTCTCGTCACATCCAGTGCAAATCTTAACATTTTTAACTCTGCCACATCCAGCTCTAACTCCTGCCTTTTTGTCAATACCACTGTCTCCAACCCATATAGCATAGCTGGTCTCACTACCCTCTTGTAGACCTTCCCTTTCACTCTTACTGGTACTTGTCTGTCACAAATCACTCCTGACACTCTTCTTCACCCACTCCATCCTGCCTGTACTCTCTTCTTCACCTCTCTTCCACACTCATCATTGCTCTGAACTGTTGATCCCAAGTATTTAAACTCATCCACCTTCGCCACCTCTACTCCTTGCATCGTCACCATTCCTCTATCCTCCCTCTCATTCACACACACATATTCTGTCTTAGTCCTGCTGACCTTCATTCCTCTTCTCTCTAGAGCATCTCCATCTCTCCAGGGTCTCCTCCACCTGTTCCCTACTCTCTCTACAGATCACAATGTCATCTGCACACATCATAGTCCACGGGGACTCCTGTCTGATCTCGTCTGTCAACCTGTCCATCACCATTGCAAATAAGAACGGGCTCAGAGCTGATCCTTGATGTAATCCCACTTCCACCTTAAATGCATCTGTCACTCCCACTGCAGACCTCACCGCTGTCACACTACCCTCGTACATATCCTGTACCAGTCTTACATACTTCTCTGACACTCCCAATTTCCTCATACAATACCACAACTCCTCTGTAGGCACCCTGTCATATGCTTTCTGTAAGTCTACAAAAACACAATGCAACTCCTTCTGACCTTCTCTGTACTTCTCCATCAACACTCTCAGAGCAGACATCACGCCTGTAGTGCTCTTTCCCGGCATGAAAACATACTGTTGATCACTAATCATCACATCCCTTCTTAACCTAGCTTCCACTACTCTTTCCCATAACTTCATGCTGTAACTGATCAGTTTAATCGCTCTGTAGTTACTACAGCTCTGCACATCATCCTTATTAATTGGTACCAAAACACTTTTTCTCCATTCCTCAGGCATCCTCTCACTTTCCAAGATTTCATTAAACAATCTGGTTAAAAGCTCCACTGCCATTTCACCTAAACACCTCCATGCTTCCACAGGTATGTCATCTGGGCCAACAGCCTTTCTATTCTTCATCCTCTTCATAGCTGTCCTTACTTCCTCCTTGCACTTCATGATTCACTATCCCCACATTATCCAACCTTCTCTCCCTCTCATTCTCTTCATTCATCAACCCCTCAAAGTACTCGTTCCATCTGCTCAACACACTCTCCTCACTTGTGAGTATGTTTCCCCAGTAAACAAATTCAAAATAAAATATGTAAATTGCTGAGTTTCTGCCTTTCCTTAAATGACATTCCTCTTGCTTATGAAAATTATTCTGCATGTATTGTTCCCACAAAGTACATTTATTTTTAATAAATTTGTGCCTTCCCTTTTCTAGAGATCCTACCCTCCAGTTCTTTTACCTTCTTTACAATGTTGAAAACTTTTGTTGCATTTATAGATTAGGTTCTTAGATTAGTTTTAAGCTAACTGCCCTTTCGAGCTATTTTAAGCCTAGCCAATTGTCCTTTGTGAGACTCAAACCCTGCACATTGTGTTTGCAAGGCAAACACTTTAACCATTAGGCCACCCTCCCAACCCTTTATTTGCATCTTGGCCTAGAAGGATAAAGCTATGCCTGTAATGCAGGCAACCTGGTTTCAATTAGCAGCTCCATTGTCTGAGATGCAGGCAGTCAACTACAGGTATGCCCAACCTGGGAGGGGCACACAGAGTGGTTATTGTTCCCTAGTGAAGGCTGGGGAAGCAACCGCATTGTGCTTGTTGAGCTGAGCGGGCCAAATTCCCAACATCTCCTTGCCGAAGTGAGGCGCTGGTCAGCGTGGTTTGTCCATTACACATGCACACAGGGTGGGAGAAAATGTAGGACAGCACCCCTAGATTAGTACAAAATAGACCCAAGACATCTTGATCTCTTCACTAGTTCTAACCCTTATTGCAGTAAGTGTGTTGAGACCTGGTAAACAAGGAGAAGCATTTGATTCTGGTGATGGTCAATTGTGGGGGATAAACAAACCAAAAAAACCCACTTTTCTTGCATTTGATATAGATTTTTTATTTTCTAGTAATTGCCTTTTTGGCAGCCAATAGTAAGGCTTTACATTGTCTAGGCAGTGTAGATCCTATATCCCTTCTCAGAAGAAACATTTTCTTATTGATTACCATTTGTACCCCCAATATTTCTATCAAAGTATTCTATAGCAATATTTTTTAAATCTGCCAACTCTGTACATTGCAAAAAACATGTCTCCATCATTTGCTATCTACTAGAGGAAAACACCTATGACATCTGCTTGGGTTATAAAAATGCCTAAGCCTTCTGGACTATTTTGCATACTTGGGAGCCCAACATATTTCTTCCTATTATTCCTTTGTAAATTGCCTTTTTTTTCTCTTTTCCCAAACTTTTATAACGTTCTTTGGTTGACTGTTATACTTGCTATGCAGTATTGTGTGTCCTACTAAGTATCACTTTTGTAACTGCACTTTTCTTTTGTAGGCTTAGCTAAAAACTCTACAACAGCTGGAAGTTCACTTAATAATCCACCTTCCATTTCTCTTTGCCTGTACAATATTATCAATCTGTGATACAAAAAGCAGTCTCTATCCTGTAGTTTGAACTCCTGCTTAGGCTCATTATCTTGGTTCCTTTGCCAAGTTCCTCCAATAAATTCCAGTCCCCCATTGCTTTTCTATACCCCCTACTTGCAGACATGCCTACTGTAAAATCTCCTTTCTGTATTCCTGTATTGGATTTTTCTGAGAATACTTTCTGCTATTTTGAATATAATATTCTGTGTAGTTGTTGCTATTCTCTGTGAGGACTTGCATCTAAGATCATAGTCTCCTGGTTGTTGACCCCCCCCCCCCCTTTTCATCATCCTTTTTCTATGCCGATATTTTTAATCTTCTGCTTGAGTTATTTATGCGAGCCTTAATGATGTAGATTTAAAATACCCCTTCAGATCAGACTACTGTGTTCTGTGGGGCAAGTCACGTAACTCTTGCCCTTTTCCCTTACTAAATAAATGAATTAAACTCTTTGTCATCTACAAGTTCTCTAGTTGATAAAAATATGCCATACCTGTATGTTAAACTAAAATGACTAAAATGTGAGGAATGTGGGAGAATGCCCCAGAAGAAGTCATCTTTTTATCCTGTTGGCTGAATAACATGAAACATTGTAGAATTTCAAAAAAAAAAAACATTGTTGATTGCAAGATTAGGTGCAGTATTTATTTGAAGTCATAGGAGTGATGAGCTTTCCTGAGTGGTGGGTGCATGTAATAAGATGTTTTTGTTATATTGTCACAACACTATTAAATAAAGATAAGGAAAAGACTTTCCAAAAGTTTTTAGGCAGTAGACAAGGGTTTTATCTTTCCCCTCTTCTATTTGCTGTTTACCTTGAACCCTTGGCAAGTGGGTTGGAGGGAGACAAGTGAGGATTATATAAGAAGTAGGCATTTACTCACAGTTTGGCACTATACAGAGATGACTTTCTTCTTTGACACATCCTGGAACAACTTTTTAAGTAATATATCTGGAATTTTTGTTGATACGGAAGAATTGCTAGATATAAGATGCACAAAAAACTAAATCCATAAGGAGTAACTGTTCATCTAGTAACAGATTGTGCAAAAATGACTACCTTAGTGTCTCTAGTCATCTGGTTTACGGTGGTACCTTGGTACTTGTCATTAATTCATTCCAGAAGACAACTTGAGTGGCAAAAACGATGAATACCAAACAAATTTTCCCATAAGGAATAATGTACATTGAATTAATGTGTTCCAGACCCCTAGAAAATCCACATTTTATAAGGCAGAATGTACATTAATGGAGTTTTATTTTACTAATAAACAGTATAAGTTCACTAATAAACGGTATAAGTTCTCTTTTAAACAGTGTGACTTCACTTTTTAAACAGTACAGTATAAATTCACTAATAAACAGTAGGTACAGTATAAGTTCACTAGTAAACAGTACAACTTTAAATTTTACGTTTGTATAGCTTTGATGACATAAAAAGGGATGGTGTGGTGAGAACAGATGTTATTGTTTGGAAGGAGAGTCCCCTTCCATAAAAACTCCGGTCAGCTGCCCTTCAGGGGTTCTTTCTCTTTCTGTCACTTATCACCACTGAACCCTGCTTGAGACTCACCCGGTTTCATTTTCACTAGAAACCTATCCAATGATGCTTGTTTTTGCCTGCATTTCAAGATGCCTCTAAAGTGGGACATTGTTTGGTCATTGAACAAATTAACATTGTAGCTTGTTGGAGCTTTGTCAGGGTGATATTTTTCCTTAAAATTTTGCACTTCCAGCCATTTTGTGCACATTTCCTTGATTAATGAACTGGGGACAATTCCCCCTTACCTTCTCCTCACTGTGAAGACTGTTCCTCAGCCACTATCTGTTGTTGCTCCCTCTGAAGCTCCTGCAGTTCCTCCATGCTGAGCTCTTTTTTATGCTCCTTAACTAACTCTTCCACATCATGTGCATTGAGGACTGCCCTATAGTCACAATTTCCTCCATAATACCTGGAGGCCTAGGCTGAGTCTCAAAGCCTTCAAAGTCCCTCGGAGTTGCAGCTTCTGGCCACAGTTTCTTCCAGACAGAGTTCAGGGTCCTGTGAGAGAGAGAGAGACCCCCCCTCAGGCCTTATCAATAAGGTTTAGGCAGTGGAAGATATCAAAATGTTTTTTCCAGAATTCTTTCAGGGTCAACTCTGTATCAGAGTTCACTTCAAAGCACCTCTGGAAAAGTGCCCTTGTGTGCAGTTTATTAAAATTAAAGATGACCTGTTGGACCAGAGGAGTTGTGTTAGGAGACAAGAACCTCACTGTGATATGTAGTTAAACTCCTCCAATAAGTTGTCCTGCAAGCCTGGAGGGTGAGCAGGAGCATTGTCCAAAACAAGCAGAGCCTTCAAAGGCAACTCTTCAGTAAATATTTTTTCACAGATGGGCTAAATACTTCATCTACTCTGTGAAGAAATGCCTGGTGACCCAAGCTTTACTATTAGCCTTCCACATCACATTTAACTTGTTTTATCACATTATTTTTCTTGAAAACTCATGGGTTTTCAGTGTGGTAGACTAGCAGAGGCTTACGCTTTAAATCCCCACTTACATTCCCACACAACAAAGTTAGTTTGCCTTTCATTGGCTTGTGCCCTAGTAATGCCTTCTCCTCTCGAGTGATATAGGTCCTGCTAGGCATTTCTTTCCAGAACAAGCCTGTCTCATCACAATTGAACACTTGTGGGGGAATAAAACCCACAGCCTTTGCATATTTCTTAAACTCCTGAGCAAATTCATTAGCAGCTTCTTTGTTGGCACTAGGTGCTTCTCCATGTTGCACCACACTAGGTATGCCACTTCTCTCTTTAAAAGTTTTCAAACCACCCTTGACTGGCTTTAAACACTTCAGTGTTGTCAGCACTTGTTCCAGGCTTGTTTTTTTTTATCAGATCAGCATGCAGCACTTTTGCATTTTCACAAATTCATGGCCTGTGAAATACTATCACCAGCTAACTGTTTTTCATTTTACCCAAATCAACAACAATGTTTCCACTTCCTCTAGTGTCTGTGATCTTTGTTTGGTTACAGCTTTCACTCCTTTAGCAACACCAGCTGCTTTGATGGCCTCTTTAGTTTTCACAATGTTGGAGATGGTTATTTTTGGTATTCAGTATTGTATAGCGAGATCAGACATGCAGATACCACTCTCATATTTCTCGATTATCTCTTTTTTATGCTCTATCGTGGTTCTAACTAATTTTCATTTCTGTTGGGTGTTGTCACTAGCCTTCTTAGGATCCATGATTGTACAGTACTGTACTTATTTGCACAAAGAATAGCAAGCAAACACAAGAAAGTATACAGCGGACCAGTTCTAGAAGGCACAACAAGTACGAAGGAAATGACTAGTACCAAGATGATATTTTCTGTTCAAAATGCAACAAATACCAAATTCGATGTGTTTTGAGGCCGACAATTACCAAGGTACCACTGTACTTGGAACTGACAGTGAGACCCACACTGAAAGAGTCATTGTCTTTAACAGTGAGTGAGTATTTTAAAAGTAAAATACCCATATGAGAAATGGAAGAATATTTGCCTAGATGTGACAGAGAGAGTTTGGACAGTCCAGTGATTTGTTCTGCCATTGGGTTTGTTCACATCTAAGGATTTAGTTTCTTAAGATGATTTTTTTTTTTTTTTTTTTTTTTTTTTTTTTTTTTAGTAAATTGGGTAAAAAGCGCACACAGTGTATATGGGTGGAAGAAAACCTTTGGGTAGCATGGAATATTATAAACAGAAGCAGGAGGGTTGGGGGTCCCTCACATTTTAACATATTGCAAAGCAACAAGGCTTAAAATGTAGGGGGTATTGAACCCCAACCATCACCCTAGATGGAAACCATTCCTAATACAATATATGGGAGTGATTAGAGGGGGGTGTACAATATATTAAAGGGCAGATGGTTAGACAGGAAGACATACAGAGGAATATTGGTGGTAGAGCTAATAAAGTTGATAGTCACCGAAAGAGACTTACTAATTTGGTTTAATGAGCTGGCTTTAATATAAGTGTTAAAAAGTGAGGACTGCAAGCAACAGAAACTTCAAGGAGTTTGAAGGTTTGTAGGGGATTAATGTAGTGAGAGCAGTTAAGGATAAGAGGAAAACGTGTGGAGCAATGTATGGATAGGGGTGTAGACTGTGGTACAGAGAGCTGCTTAATAAATTGATAGATATTCTGAATGCTTTGAACATTTACACAGTCCTAAGTGATGAATGGGTGAATTTTTTGTGAGAGAAACAGTACTGCAGTGAGACTAGGGTGAAGGAGACAGCTGCCCCAGGCACAAGCTGGGGGGGGGTGTGATTAGCCTATTTGTTCTCTCATGAGCAGAGAGCTGATTGTGGGGCTGTTGTCCAAGCAGTTGTCATGGGCTCTTCCACTGCCCCGATGCTAGCACTGACATTCTTTTGGAGGAGGAGCATGAGATTTTCTGTGTGGTTGTACCCTAACCTCAGCAACTGTGCCATGGCAACACATCCATCTGGCCCAGACTCTGCTGGCTGTACCACCCAGAGTTCTCACTAGCTGCTGACCAAGTGACAAGCTAACCCACCTCCCTTCCCCCATGATGGGTGAGCCATATGCCACTCACTCCCATCCCCTTGTCCCACTCTCTCCAGCTTCTTCGTCTACTAATTGAATACGAGTCATATGGATTGCAGTTATGGCTTTTATCCCTCTGCATCATGGGCGGGGGGGGGGGTAAATGGCAACATTTGTCGAGGATTAGTCTCCCTGTGTGTGACTGTCAGCCCTTACAGATTTATTTTCAGTGTATTATTTTTTTCCCTAAATCCTGTTTTCACTAAAGAACTGAGAGTAGATTGTATCGCTCGCTCCTAGATAAGAGTGCATCGTTCTAAGGCATGGGTAATAATGTTTAGCGCTGCCTACCAGTTCAAAGGAAGTTGTATTTGTATAAGATTTCTTGCTGATGAGGTACTGTTTGAGAATTGTGAATTGTTGGATTTTGTGTAACTAACATTTTTGTGGTTTACTAAGTTTTGCTTTCTGTTGTATGTATAGAAGTGTTAGGATGTGCTGTACTACCGTTTTTTTAAGTGCTTTGTGTTTACTGTACACATGGTGCAATGGTGCAATAATTCTTACAGTATTGTTTCTTTTAATAGAGGTCCCATGTTGTAATCATTTGTAAACTTAAAAGAGTAAGACGTAAAAAGTAATTACTTGATCTGGAGAGCCACATGTCTGATCTGAGCTCAATGTACTTTTTCAGGATGTCCCCGGTGGATGGCAGAGGAGATTCTCAGAGGAATTCCATTGAAGATGGGATTAAAGTTGAACAGAGGCCTAATTCCATGTCTGGGTAAGGTGGAAAAGAATTCAAGGTTACAATGAAGGCATTCATTTTATTCTTAGATTCATGAAGATTGTGTTAGCCCAGTAACACTGCAGTTACCTTTTTGCATTAATATGAGATTAGTTGGTGTCACCCGCTTAATATCAACCTTTATAACTTCTCACAGTTAATTAACTCCATTACTCGCCCCTCAAAAACCCTTTCAAATGGTAGCATTCTAGACTGGATTTTAGTCTCTCACCCTCATTATTTCTCTGATAGTGGTATACTTCCAGACCCCCTTAGTGATCACCTACCCACCTTCACATATCGACTCCCTACACCTTTACAGAGAACACATAATTATGTCACTACCCGCAACCAAAAAAACTTCAACCCAATAGCTTTCACTGACTCCCTAAAAGTAATTAACCGGAACACTCTAAAAACTCTACCTCTAGATAATGCTGTGGCCCACTTCAACTCAACCTTCTTAAACCTTCTAGACTACCATGCTCCTTTAAGGTCTAAAAGAATAAAACTAAAACCACCCCCTAGCTAACCAAAAACACACGAACAGCCATGCAACACAGAGATAAAGTCTAGACACTCTACCAGAAAAATAGGTCTCCCCTCATCTATAATGAATACAAAACGCTTAGAAACAAAGTAAAAAAGCTTATCATCACTGATCGACAAAATTACTTCTCCATACTCCAAAATAATAATAAAACAAACCCTCAGAAATTCTGGAAAGGAATCTCTACCCTTATCAATCCCGGCAAAACAGTCAACCCCAGCCCAGACCCCAATGCTCCTGACATAGACTTAGCTACACAATTTAACTCTTTTTTCATTAATTCTATTTCCAAACTAACCTCTTCATTCTCTAACATCACCACACCCTCCACTTCACCCCCATCCTCCTCTACTAACACTCTTCCCTCCACTCCCACCACCACTCTCACTTCCTCTCCATTATCACTACCCTCTATAATACCCTCTCTCCCCTTTCCTCACCTTTCTCACTAAAACCTATACCCACATCTACCATAAAAAAACTCCTCCAGAAACTGAAGCCATGCTCTAATGCCCCAGACAATATTCCTTCATACTTTCTTAGCATAGCTGCAGAAGCCATTGCCTACCCCATTAGTATTCTAATCAACTGCTCTATCCAAGAAAGCATAGTACCCCAAATTTGGAAAAAGGCTTTTATCATACCTTTATGTAAAGGTGCCAATAATAACAATACTACAAACTTCCGTCCCATCGCTATCCTGTCTACCATCTCTGAACTCCTAGAAAAGTGTATCCATCTACAACTCCTACCTTATCTCTTAGACAGTCACCTGCTAACTCCAACTCAGCATGGTTTTAGACCCGGTCATAGCACTATGACAGCCCTCCTCTCCTTTTTAGAAACTATAAATAAAGCCCGGGACTCTGGTCATATTGTTTCTACCCTCCTACTTGACCTCTCAAAAGCCTTTGACACTATCTGTCACAAACTACTAATAAATAAACTCTCTCAGCTTAACTTATGTCCTTCCTCGCTGAACTGGTTCTCTAGTTACTTATCTAATAGATATCAAGCAGTAAAATAGAAAAAGGCCACCTCCTTACTCCTTAATACCCCAACTGGAGTTCCCCAAGGTTCCATACTGGGTCCTCTCATATTTAATATATTCATAAATGACGTCCATAGTTCTATCCCTTTCTCTAATATCATCCAATATGCAGATGATTCAACTATTATCTGTTCTGCCACATCCATCCCAGTACTCCAAAAGCTTACACAAGATGCATTCTCAATCACCGAACAATGGATGAAAGAAAACCACCTAGCACTTAATGCCTCTAAAACCAAATGAATGGTATTTACTCCATCTTAAACTCATCTCTATCAATACAAACACTTTTTCAATCACTAGCCATAACAACACATCCTTGGAATTGGTGCCAGAGGCTAAGTTACTTGGGGTTCAAATTGACAGTCAGCTTAAATTCAACTCCCACATTCAACTAAATATCAAAAAAACTCATCAAAAACTAGGCATGCTCTGCCGATAAAATCGTTACCTTACACCCTCCACTAAAATCACTCTCTCCACCTCATTCCTTATCCCCTCTCTTCTCTATGGAGCCCCACTCCTAACTAACCTACAATCTTCCCTTAAAACACAACTTTCCTCTTGCTACAACAAAATCGCCAAGTTTGCTACCAGCCATAAGGTATCTACCCACCACTGTTCTTCTCTCCACAAACTAAAATGGCTAGAACTATCCAACCAACTAATCTATTCTCAACTTACTCTTGCACACAGGCTCATTTTCAAACCTTTTCTCTGCCTTTAAAATGCACCTTCCCAACAGAGTACTCATATCTATTATACCATGACCCCCCCCCAAAACGTGCACGCTGATTGGCCAGCGTGCACATTGTAAATCGAGTTATACTAATGGAAAAAGGTCCGGTCGCCCAGACTTTTTTCCATTGGTATAACTCTACTTTTAAAACACTGTCTCGCTATGTTAAATGGGTTTAACATAGCGAGACAGCTTTAAAATAAGCAACGGAGATCTCCGTTGCTTATTTTAAAACTGTCTCGCTATGCTAAACCCATTTAACATAGCGAGACAGGTTTTACAAAAAAAAGCAACGGAGAAAGCAAGATCTCCGTTGCTTTTTTTACTATTTCGCTATGTTAAATGGGTTTAACATAGCGAGACAGTTTTAAAATAAGCAACGGACATCTCCGTTGCTTATTTTAAAACTGATAAACTTCAAAATACGTCAAACACAGGAACAAGTTGTTAATGTCCTGGGGTTTATTCAACGCTCCATGTATACAGCAGTAGCAGCAAAAATGCAGTCACAATACACATCCACATTAACGCTTTTCAAAATCCATTGCGTTTTCGTTGCAGCATTCTGTAAACGCGTGACTGCATTTTTGCTGCTACTGCTGTATACTTGGAGCGTTGAATAAACCCCAGGACATTAACAACTTGTTCCTGTGTTTTCCGTATTTTGAAGTTTATTGGTGTTTCTTACCACTTTGGCGTTTCTTGTTATTTTAAAACTGTCTTGCTATGTTAAACTCATTTAACATAGCGAAAACAGTAAAAAAAAGCAACGGAGATCTTGCTTTCTCCGTTGCTTTTGCCCACAGCTCTAATGTACTGCGCAGGTGCGCAGTACATCAGAACTGCGGCGGATGCCAGACATCTGCGGAAGGGCAGTAAACAGGCATTATACTATGCCATTATTTAAGAAAAGTAATAGTTTCTTTTCTTAAATAATGTCATGGTATAATAGCAATAACCCACTTCTGGGTGTGGGTAATGCTGTATTTACCCACGGTTGGCTTTGTTTGGTCCCTCGGGCTTCACCCTCGGGACCAAACCACGCCAACCCTGGGTAAATCCAGCATTACCCACACCCAGGCGTGGGTTATTGCTATAATAACCAAAACCTAATAGAATTGTACAAACCAACTCGTCCCCCAGGTAAAAATCTCCTATCCTATGGTCCAGCACGTCTTTGGAACTCCCTACCTCCATCCATTCGTACCACTTTCAACCACTTTATATTCAAAAAATCTCTTCACTCTCATCTACTATCCCAGTGGGAATGCTTCTGTACCCATCCATCATAATCTACACTGGCTTTCTCGCTTTCCCCCTCCTTTCTGGGAACTTCCTTGTTTCTGCCTCTCCTAACTCATACATTCCCCCTTGTACTTAGTAAGCTAATTATAAAAAAAATATTATTTTGTTTCCTATTTGCTAGCTTCCTATGATATAATGGCTTCTCAGTTTTTCTATTGACATGTTTCCTTTTCTAGTATGTATCATCTGTATTGTTCGTCACCAGTATGTACTACCTGAACTGTTATGCTCTAAACTGTATAATTTGTAAATATTGTAATCTTATCTAAAACCTATTGTAACCTTGTTTCTGGAGCTTTTCTCCCCAGGACTCCATTGAAAATGGGTTCATCTTGGCCCAGTGGACTATCCTGGTAAACCAACTGCAAATAAATAATTAAATCATGCATCATCTCCGTAAAGGGGAAAAAAATGCTAAAAAATTGGGTTAAGAATATATCCTAGCCGGCCAATGATATGATAGCATGATCAGCAGTTTTTCTTTCCATCCCAAACTAAAACTGGTGAATTTTGAGGCATCCAGCAATGAATAACTATAGTTATCATTAAGGAAAACTGAAGTAGTGAGACAGTGAGCCATGTGATTGCTGGGGGGGGGGGGTAACGGGGCAGTGTGGTTCATTGTATTCTGAAGGAGTGATGAATTAAGGAAAGCAACTAAAATAATAAAGCATTGATATAATCAAGAAAATATCAACCACAGTCTTTAGGTCTTGTTTTTGTTGTGTTGTATTTATTGATGCATTTTTGTGTTTTTGTTTACCAGGTTTTCCCAGTAGCTCTGTGGCCTATTTTCTGAGGAGCCTGTTTGCTAGGAATTTTAATTAGGAAAACCATGGCCACTCTGTTTCAGGTGTAGAGAAGGACCTGGTCATTGTTCTACTACTTATCTATTAATAGAATGATTAAGGATACCTCAAAATGCCCCCGATTTATCATTTTAGGAAATGCAGTGATGTTAAGTTGTCTATCTCGCCTTCATTCTTCCTGGATGGGTTCGGAGCCGACCCTCGGCTCCGACTCGGCCACTCTAAAAGCTCAAGAGCTAGTTCCACCGGCTCGAGGCTCCCCTATATCCCACAATGCTAGGCGGTAACTCCCCAGATCTCGTTTGCCGCTACAGCGATCGAGGTGCGTTCCTACCGGCTCAGGTTAGTTTTTGAAAAGAAACTAGTTTTTTCTTAGCTTTTTTCCCCTTTTTAAGTTAGTTTTTCTAAATAGTTTTATATTGTGAGTAGTCCCTTCCCATTCCCAGTAATTTTTTTCCCCTTTTCCTAAAACTCACCAAAAAATTTTCCCTTGGGCCTTAGGCCCAGTCCCTCCCATCCTAGTAGTGAGTAACTGTGTTTATAGGGATTTATTTGTCTAACTTAATTTAATTTAGTTTAAATTAATTTCTAAGTGTAATCGGTGTGTGTGTGTTTGTGTGGTTACACTTCTTTCTTAGACATGTCTAAGGACTCAAAAGTCTCAGGCTTTAAGAAGTGTGACTCGTGCTGTCAGAAGATGTCTCTGACAGGGGGCGTGGCCAAGGATGAACACAGGATAGCAGCAGATTTCTTCAGCTCCACCAATTTCATTACATTGACAGGAATTAATTACTTAAAAAATTAATTTTTGAAGTAATTTTCTTTCTAAATATGTTTGTTTTATATAGTTCTTGAACTATATCTAAAAAAGAAAGGAAATCTTAATAATATTCCTGTCAGAAATTACTTTGGAAATTTTCCTGTCAGTTTATCAGTCTGAAATGAGTTCCAGTAAGACAAATTCTCAAGACTCCATCATCAAGAAAGAACTTCAGTCTCTGATAATTATAGTCCAGCAACTTACTGCTAAGATGGATAAAATGGATACTAAAATAGACACTTTCATAGCAAAAACTACAAAACAAATAGACTTGTTACATATGGACCTGCAACAACAGAAGATCCAGATGACAGGCATAGAAGAAGCTGTGAATGACATGGAAAATAGAATACAAGAAGAGGAAATCAATATTGAGTTTCTGCTGAAACAAAATACACATTTACAAACAAAGCTGGATGACCTGGAAAATAGATCTAGGCGCAATAACATTAGGATTTTTGGACTGCCAGAAAATATTGAAGGTAACAATATTACTTCTTTTTAACAACATGGCTCCCTAAAACTTTAGATTTACCAGAAGCATTCTCTTTTGGTATCGAAGAGCACATAGATCTATAGCTAATACTAACTCTAACAAAAACTATCCTAGATCAGTTATAGTTAGATTTCTATCATCTTTTGATAAAGAGATGGTTCTTAAATCTGCTTGGGCTAAAGCTCCTGTTAAGATTAATGAAACAACTGTGCGTTTTGACAATGACTATTCTTCCATGGTATTAGCTAAAAGAAAAGTTTTTCTGCCACTAATAAGGGAGCTTAAAAAAGCACAGTTTAAAACATACCTTCTGTTTCCTGCCAAGCTTAAAATCTTCCTTCCTGATGGGCCTAAAATTTTCGATGACTTAGACTCTGCTTTACTGTTTATCAAAAAAAATAAGATTTTGGAAAAAATAGAAGAATGGGCTAGTCCTTCGTTAAAGAGACTGGCAACTGAAACTTCGTGGAAGACTTCAGAGAAGAAGAAGAGACTAAAAAACAAATGATTTGTACTATGTTTTTTTTCTCTCTCTCATCATTTTATTTTATTATTAATCCTTTTAAATATAGTTCCTGCATTTCCAAGAAGCAACAAATATTTTGAAAAAGATTTAATCAGTTATTCTCTGTGTGCAAAGAAATGTTTTGTTTCATAACTAGTCAAAATATCTGGAGATTTAATGGCAAGCTGTGATTTATCTTGTTTCTCTTTCTGAAGAGGAAAAATAAGGTCAGTAATTTGATACATTTTTTTTTCCTTTAAAAGTTTATATGTTCTTCAAATGCTATTCCTAATTATACTTTCTTGATTACACTGCTTATGCTTGTTTGTAAATAATCTGTCATGCTTTAACTAATAATAATTAGAACTAAATAATATGTTTTATTTTTAACTCTATTAATAGAAACAGTAATAGTAAAAGTAATCTTCTATTGTATATACTTCTTATAGCTTTCTCTTACATTTTTTTTATTTCTGCCTTACACCCTTTTACTTTCTACTCTCTTTTTCTTTTCTTTATTAATATATAGAAATACTTTGATCATATAGACACAGTAAATAATAAGATTCGCATAGGAGTTGAGTTGGGACAAAAATGTTGAGTTTTGTTACTTATTAATAATTTTGGGCTTGATTTCACTTACATAGAGTCTGTAATAACCTGTAGAATGCATTGTGAAGGTTTTGTCATGTTTAGATGCATTTACACTGCTAAATGAATGTTTGTCACTAGTTTTTAATAAGTTTCCCACCAAAATGTTAAGAGAGACAATCTGGGATGTGGGCTGTCTCATGCACAGTGTCCATGAGCTACTTCAAAAGCTTCAACTCTCAGAATTCTCACAGAGAAGCTGAAAGCAGCTGGTCTCACCTTTGACCTAAATATCACACTGACACATCACAGATACAGGAATAGCAGATTAATAATATGTGTTAAAAACCTATGTCCCAAACATATACATTACTATAACTCATTTAATTCATCTGATTGCCAAGCATAAATAATTTTATAACTCTATACTGGAAGAAATTGTCATGTGATATATTTTAAAGCAGTAGTATAGCATGTTTGTAAAATCTGGTTACTAAAATGTGTTTGCTGTGCATTATTTTGTATAAAGCAGACAGATTTATTGAAGGGACAGCAATGTAAGATGGTGCTCAGTAAAGATACAACTCAGTGAGATCAGATATATATATATGTATGTGTGTGTATGTGTGTGTGTGTGTGTGTATGTGTGTGTGTGTATGCATGTGTATATATATATATATATATATATATATATATGTATATATATATATATATATGTATATGTATATGTGTATATGTGTGTGTGTATGTGTGTATGTATATATATATATATATATATATGTGTGTGTGTGTGTGTGTGTGTGTATGTGTGTGTATGTAGATATGTATATAAATGTTTCTGAGAATCTGCTTAACTATGAAGTATGATTTATAACAATTTCTATGAATACAATATTTTATTCTATTGGCAATAATGATTTTGAGTAAATGCTCATATTCAAGCAATTTAAGGTTTTTTTTGGAAGCTGTTAACTGTATTTACATGACAGAAAATAGATGCATCCTAATATATGTAATGTCTGAATCATATTAGCCAAAGTTTTTGATTTAAATGAATGTTAGAACTTATTTTTCTCTCCTCTTGATTTCTGACATCAAGATTATTTGAATGCTATTTGAATACAAGTGTTTTATATTACATGGATGTATATAGTAGTATGAACAGGTTTTAAAAAAAAAAAAAAAAAAAGGTTTATTTTAGTTTATATGATGCTGTTTTACCAAATGTGTAGTCTTGTCTTGCTAGATAATTGAAATGAAAACTGTTAACTTCAGTTAAATATAACTAGTATTAAATTGATAAGGTGGTAGCTGACGTACTGCTGCTTAGGGTAGGGGGTTAACTTGAGTGGTAAATACTACTCTAAGTTGGAGTTTACAACTCCAGGCTGGATGCAAGGTTTAATCCTTACATTATTTTCACTTGTTCATTGTTATTTGTATATAGTTTTGACATCCACAATATATTTTGTACATTCATTGTCACTACAAACAAAATTGAATCCTATACGAAATCCCATAAGAGATTCAATAAATACAGCTATAGTTAAAGGTACACCTAAAGGAGGAGATGTAACATTACTTATCTTGTTATTTGTTATTTTGATCATAAGATTCTTAAGTTTTAAAAATGCCAAATGACATCTTTAAAAGGAATTTCTTTAAACATTAATGGATTGAATAATCCATGTAAAAGGGCAAGCCTAATAAGATACATTAATTTGCATAAGGCCAACTTAGTCTTCCTACAAGAAACCCATCTCTTGAAAAAGATATTGATAAACTAGCCACAAACAAATATACAGTATTGGTTAGTTCAGAGCACACTCAGAAAAAAGAGGAATGGCTATTTTATGGAATAAAAGTATGCCCATTCCTAAAACCATTAAGTCTTATCAGGATGACAAAGGAATGTTTTGTATGGTTACAATACAAATTAATGGGAAGACTTACACTTTAATTAATGTATATTGGATACCTGGAATTGGTATTAATACAGTGAAACATCATCTTGATAAGATCATATCATTCTCTATAGGAGATATTATTTTAGCTGGTGACTTTAATTGTATACTACATGAAAGTGATACTACCACTATAGGAAAGAGAAGAATTACATCTAATGCAAAACATTTAAAGGATTTTGCTAATTCTTATCATTTGAATAATATTAATAATCAGATAGATTCAAAATCATTACCATACACCTTTTTTTCTAACAGATACAAAACTTATTCAAAAATAGATAGGGTCTTTATTTCTAACCAGATGGTAACAGATTTAATTAATTCCAAAATCATTTCATGTCCTATATCTAATCATAATTCAATTGTTTTTGAATTCATGATAAAAAATACTCATAATGTTCAGATCAAAAGGATACCAGCATACTTAACTCAACTCAAAGACTATAAAGAATATATACTTTCAGAAGTAAAACATTTTTTAGACATAAATAACACTCCTGAAGTCTCCATTGTTTATGTTTGGGATGCCTTAAAATCATATCTATATGGACAAAGTATCAGATGGTATAATAATAAAAGGAAATCTTGGGATAAGGAATTGTTAGATATTCAAAGTAAATTAGACTCTTATAAACATAATAATAAAGAAAATATTATGGACAAGAAAGTTATTGAAGAAATAAACAAACTAAATGAGAAATACAAAGAAATTTTAACTCATAAAGTTAAAATAACTTTAGAAATACAAGTTTTTGTTTTATTCAATAAGCCCCAAATACTTACATAGACTTAAAAATAAAACAAAAAGGTTGAATAAACAAAACCATATCAAAGAAATCTTTTCTCTAAGGAAAAAGAAGAATGTTTCTAGTATACCAGAAATACTAGATGAATTTAGAAATCACTTTCACAAAATTAACCATAATAATATTAACATGGAACCTAAAGATAAAATAAAGGAGTTTATAACCACAAATATGAATAAAAAGCTTAATAAACAACAGATTAAACTATTAGACAAGAGTATTTCATATACAGAAGTTATTACACAAATAAATAAGCTTAAATCAAACAAAGCACCGGGTAATGATGGTATTATACCAGAGATATATAAAATCCTTTCTAAAAATACATTTTCATTAATACATAAGGTTTTTATTTTGGCCCAAACTGAGTTAATAACCCCCCCATCTTGGCAATATACATTTATTTCGCCAATTTTAAAACCTAATAAAGATCCAACTAGATGTTCTTCATATCGGCCCATCTCATTACTTAATGTTGATTATAAAATGTTTATGAATATCTTTGCTGATAGATTGAAGACAATCATTCCCGGCATTATAGATATAGATCAGACAGGCTTCATTGTAAATAGAAATACTTTTGATAATATAAGGAGAACTTTAACATTAATAGATTTTGCAAATAGGAAAAAGAAAGATTTAACACTTATTAGTCTTGATATAAGTTCAGCGTTTGATTCAGTAAGTTGGGACTATCTGTTTACCTTAATGAAGTGCACAAACTTCTCGGATGCATTTGTAAATCTAATTGAACATTTATACAAAGGAACGTTGGCTTATATTAAGGTAGGAACATATGTTTCACAAAAAACACCCATTCTTAAAGGTACAAAACAAGGATGTCCACTTTCTCCACTATTATTCACTTTAGTAATGGAGCCTTGGGTTAATTTGATCAGAAACAGTACTGACATAGAGGGTTTTGAAATAGATGAAAATACAACATCCAAAATTCAACTTTTTGCAGATGATGTTCTAATTACATCAGCAGGATCTAATTCTTCTATACAGTCTCTATTTGATAACATGATGAATTTTAAAAGTATTTCTGGTTTAATATTCAATGAAGAAAAAACTAAAATACTACCTATATATACACGAAAAAATATTCTCATTAGTGATTTTACTAAATATGTACCCAATTCAGGTCAGATAACTTATTTAGGTATAATACTATCTAAAGATATTAAATCTATTATATATAATAATTATAATACCTGTTTTCTTAATATACAAAATCTTTTAATACCTGGAATAATATGTTTTTACTATGGAGGAGAGACTTACAATTATTAAAATGATAATATTCCCCAAGATTTTATACTTAATACAATCAATAATACTTCCACCTACAAAAATAATTATCAAGAAACTGAACACACTAATGTTAAATTTCTTATGGGCACCTAATAGACCTAGGATTGCATTAAAGAAACATACTAATAGCTGGTCTCAAGGGGTATTTCTTTTCCAGACTTTAATTTATATACTATCTCTTCTATTGTAAAAGTTATTACTTTATTAATAGATCAGTCATATGTCACAAAATGGAAAGATTATTGGGAGCTAATTAGTATACACTCCATGAAAATCTCCTTAACACATAAAAATATGATTGTAAATAACTCCATGTTATGGTTACTAAAGGAATTTTGTACTTCACCTATTACACCTAAACATATGGTTTGTTACCCATTAAATATTATTATTAGTTATCGTAACTTTATATTCATGCACCCTAAGTATAGGGAATGGAATTTTATTGTATTTCCTATAATGTATACTCAGGGTATGCTTTTGTCATCTACTTCTGAAGGAACTCATTTAGCTATAGATAATGATCTAAAGTACTGGTATCAGTTGATATCTGATAATAGTTAAAAATCTAGATTTCTTAAAACAAGAATTTGATCTAAGAGAAACTTGCTGGTTAGAGGTTCAGACCTTTAGACAACATCTCATTAATAAAATAGATTTAATGTCTATAACTGTTAAAGAATCTATTCCAACACTGATTGATTACTTGATATTAAATTTACAACATAAAGTTTCTGATAAAGGTAAACTTTCATACATACATAAAGTTATCAGACAAGAAACTTTTACAGTGTAGATTCATACTGGAATTATTTCACTTCTATTAATGGGGACCCACCAAATCAACAAGATAAACAATATATATTGGAATCTGCTTATAGAACTACGCCTTCCATTGTCTGGAGACTTTATACATGGAAATTTTTACATAGATCTTTTATACACCTTTGATGATGAATAAAATAAATAATAAAGATAATCTATGTAAGAGATGTAATGTAGAAATTAAGGCTGACTGGGCTCATATGTTTTATGACTGTATAAAATTGAAAGAATACTGGAAGTCAATTAATGAATTTTTGCAGGCTCTTTTTACAAATAATTTCATTATTTCTAAATCTCTTATATTATTCAACACACCTGTACCTCAAAGTGTTAAAAAGGTTAAGCTTCCCTTGTTATGGTCTATTCTAGCAGTGGCTAGGAAAATAATAACTAGAAATTGGATTTCAGATACACCTCCTTCGTTCAATGAATTTAAAAATGTTATGAATATAGTGTGCCATATGGAAATAAACACAATTAGGACTAGAACAAATAGAAAAACATCTTATTTTATTGTATGGGATAATTTACAAAATTTGTTAAAAAAATTTTAATTTCAATAGCATGGTATTTTAGTTTAATTAATTGATCTGATTGTAGTGGATGTCTTTGTAAATACTTTAGTTGTTTTGTTGAATATTATAATACCACCTATTTTTAATTACTTGTATAAAATTGTTATGATATTTCTCTTATATGTTAAAACAATAAACCTGTTTTGAAAAAAAAAAAGATGTCTCTGACAGACGGTCACACTTCTTGTGTGTACTGCCTGGGACCTTTGCACCTGCAGGACTCATGTGCTGTTTGCCATGGCTTCAGCCCTAGAGTCCTGCAGGAGCGCAAAAATAAGCTCATTCTGAGGGACTTATTGAAGTCTGAGGGTCCCCCGACTCGGTCTTCGGGGAAACCCTCGAAGCCTACCAGACTGTCGGCTCCGGTCTCTGAGTCGTCTTTTGGGGCTTCGAAGGCTGTTCAAACATCGGCTCCGGCCGGAGCCGATGACTCTCGAACTCTTGTACCTGCTATTTCCTCAGCTCCGGCCGGAGCCGAGGCAGACATTGGTGAGTCGGCTCCGATCAGGTTGTCGGAACCGACCACAAGAAAAAGGTCCCTGTCACCATCTATCGGTTCTGTTCATTCGGCTCCAGCATCTCCATTGCTGTCTGAACGGACAGGTCATCGAGACTTTCTGATCATGACCTTCAGAGAGTAGTGAGTCGACTTCTTAAGTCTGAGGCACTGGCCCAGATGCTTCAAAGCCTGACTCAACAGTCGATGGCTAATCCCATCATTCAAAATATTCCTCCTCCAACTCCTG
This sequence comes from Protopterus annectens, assembly GCF_019279795.1. NCBI lineage: Eukaryota > Metazoa > Chordata > Ceratodontiformes > Protopteridae > Protopterus > Protopterus annectens. The sequence goes on along the minus strand of NC_056732.1, from coordinate 1,406,336,493 downwards.
TGAGTTCGGAGCCAGGGCGTCTCGGACTCGAGACTATGGCTGCGTCGGAACCGATACCTTTGTCTTCGGTACCGTCATATGCTCCGATTTCTTCCTTGGAGGAATATCGGCGCCGGATTTCCCTCGTCGGCTCCGAGGGGGCGAGTGGCATCTGACACTTGGCCGACCCCACTCTCCCTCTCGGTGCTTGGGCACTGGTGAGTTCGGCTCCGACATCGGCCTCGGAGCCATCACTGTCGGTGCCGGGGGAGGTTTTCGGCTTTTCGGAGCGGAGACCTCCGGCCCTGCCTGACAGGGGTGCCTTCAAGGTCATGAAGAGCGTGTTAGAACCTGGTTCAACCCCACAGTCGGCTCCATCTGCCCCCCCCCCCTCCACGGTGCCTCAGGTGATTTCTGCTCACTCTCTCATCCCGGATCGCAGAGAGCCAGCTCCTCAAGTATCTCCAGTGGGGATCATCTCCTCTTCTGAGGCCTCTCCTGACCCGGTAGGAGAGCCTCCTAGGAAGAGGCAGTGCAAGAGGAAGCACATCGACTCCCCTGAGTCTGTCACCTCTGATACAGATTTAGAGGATTCTGAAGGTTCCCCTCGTTCCCCCTCTGAAGATGTCTCTTTTGCAGACATCCTCGAGATCTTAAAACAGAGGGGGAATTGGCCAGCCCTCAACCCTTCAGAGGATGAATCTGTGTATCTTGAGGCGTTTAGCTCTCACCCTTCCACCTCCTGGGTGTCCCCTCCTTTTGACCCCCTTATGCAGGTGGTGGCAAAGAAGGCCTGGACGGCTCCTGACTCTGTGGATCCCACACCCAGGAGACCTTCAAAGTTTATCACCGCCCCCAAGGACAAGGAGTTTTTGACCAAAGGCGTCTCTGTGGATGCTATGGTGGTGGCTGCAGCCACCAAGAAGGAGCTAGCAGATCCTTCAGTGCCTGTCCATCCTCCTAACAAGGAGTCTAGGACTATGGACAGGTACGGGAAGTGGATGTTCTCGTCAGCGACCTTTTCTATGCGCTCGCTGAACTACCTGTGTCATTTCACTCGTCTCCAGAGAGATTTGATCAAGGAAGCGAGTGAAATGTTAAAGGACTCAACAGCTGTGGGTTTTCGGGACAGGATGAACTCTCAGCTGGCTACCCTCAATTCAATAGTTAACTCCTCCATGCTCCTCCTTTCGTACGCGGCTGATGGAGCGAGTAGAGCGGCAGGTACAGGTGTGGCCTTAAGTTGGCACGCCTGGATGCGGCTATGTACTTTTGCGGACCCTTTCAAGGCATCCTTCACTAACTCCCCGTTTGATGGATCATCCCTCTTTAGTCCTCAAGTGAAGGAAACCCTGACTAGGTGCGAGACGGAAGGCAAGACTCTTTTTGCCGTTGGAGTCCGTTTTTCTACCCCTTCTAGGCCTTACCCCAAAGGCCAGAAGGGGGGAAAGATGTGGTTCCACAAACAATCTCAAGGAGCATTGCCTGACACACAGAGTCGGTTCCCCTCTAGAGGCAGAGGGGGAACAATAATGGTAGACGCCGCCCTAGAGGCAGAGGGGGCCCGCAGAATCAGGGCAGTCGAGAAACCTTTTCTGACAAGTCCTTTCAGCATCCCTGAGGTGTTGCCCGACTGTCCACCTTCGGAGGCAGTCGGGGGAAGATTATCTCTGTACCCAGAAGCCTGGCAATCCCTAACTCAAGACAAGTGGGTACAGACTATCATTTCCGAAGGCTATACAATCCCGTTCTTTCACTCTCCAAACCAAGCAAAAAAATCCCTTCCAGATGTTCCACCCAGTCAAAGGGGGCAAGCAGCTTTGGAAATATCAAATCTGCTTGCAAAAGAGCCATTCAGCCAGTTCCAGCAGACCAACAAATTCTTTTTGGTTCCAAAGAAAACAGGGGACTGGAGACCCATTTTGGATCTCAGCAACTTGAACAAGTCTGTCAAGAAAACAAAATTTCGGATGGTCACGCTGCAGTCCATTCTACCCCTTTTGGGGCGGGACAACTGGATGTGCTCTATAGATCTCCAGGATGCGTACTACCACATCAAAATGAGCAGACGCTCCAGGAGTTTTCTCCGCTTCAGGCTGGGAACCAGTCATTTTCAATTCAGGGCCCTGCCCTTTGGTCTCACTACAGCCCCCCGAGTGTTCACCAAATGTATGGCAGTGGTCGCCTCTCATCTGAGACATCAAGGATTCCAGGTGTTTCCATATCTAGACGACTGGCTCCTTACAGCCCCCACCAAGCATCTTCTGCTTCTCGCCAGAGACTATACCTTTCATACATGTCAGACATTAGGCATTTCAATAAATTATGAAAAGTCTGTTTTGCCGCCTTGTCGTGTTATTACCTTCATAGGCGCAAATCTAGACACAGTCAGCATGTCAGCCAGACTCACAGAGCAGAGAATAGCGGACATACACAGACAAGTCTCTCTTGTCTTGCAAAGCAGCAAAATCAGAGTCAGACTAGTCCTGAAGGTCTTAGGGTTAATGGCGGCTGCTATCCCTCTTCTTCCTTTAGCCAGGTTCCATATGAGGATTTTACAATGGATGCTCTTCACTCAATGGTCGTACCAACAACTTCCAATGTCCCATGCCATTGCGATAACACAATCGTGCAGAAATCATCTTTCTTGGTGGATCACTTCCCCCCAGCTCTTCCTAGGAAGACCTTTTGTTCCTCCCCCTCTGGTTGCTACACTGACAGCGGACGCCTCCCTGATCGGGTGGGAGAAGGAATTGCTAGGAAGCTTAATTAGGAAAACCATGGCCACTCTGTTTCAGGTGTAGAGAAGGACCTGGTCATTGTTCTACTACTTATCTAGTAATAGAATGATTAAGGATACCTCAAAATGCCCCTGATTTATCATTTTAGGAAATGCAGTGTTATGTAAGAGGCTGAGCTGCATTTTGAAGATGTGGATTTTGAATCATTCTGTTCTTGGTCACCATGCACAAGTTGCCTGATGTCCTTTTTATTATTTTTTTTCTGAATTCACAGCATTCTTTCTGAAGCTATTTTATTTCTTGTGTCATTTTAAGTATCTTACAATTTTTAAGATTAAATGAATGAGATATTATGTGAACTGTCTAGCAGGGATGTTTGGACACTACACAAGGTAGCCAGGACCATAGTTGCATTTTCCAGAACTTCCTGTTTTTGCATAGCTTTAGGTACAGAACTAAACATGTGGGAAAAAAAAAAAAAAAAAAAAACTTGAGCACATATCAAACAAACCAGTCTCTCTCTCCCTGTTACTACTCCGGGGGAGCCAGGATTGTCAAACATGTTTTTATTCATAGACTCTTACTAGACTATCGACCTGGGAGGCCTTTGTAAGCCTAGCCAAGTTTTTCTAAAAAAAAAAAAAAAAATAATGACGTTCTTTATCCAAATAAGACCTTGAGTGCCAGGTATTTATAAGCTCCCTCTGTCTAGAAAGGACATGTGTGCCAAGCTTGAAGTAAATTTCCTGTTCCCCATCCACTGGACTAGGTTACGCTTAAATTGGATAATAGACAAACTCAGCTTCACATGGACGGGAAGCCTGTTCTATAAGAGGGGCAATCTGTGGGACAAATATTTCTCTCTCCAGCGTGTTCTGTTTAAGTCACAGACAAAATGCAGGTCCTTAGACCTTGTATTTCTAGTACTGTTTGACTTATGAATATGCAGGAGATTCAGAAGTATGGGGTTTGCGGATGCCTTGTAATCCAGTTATCGATCATCCCTCAGCAATCTGTAGGAGACTGAGTAGAGGGAAGGGGCTTTAAGATGCTCTGAGTAAGGCAGGTTTGTTACACCTTGTATCCTTTTTGTGAGGAACCTCTGTGGTTGCTCTAGCTGCTGCATATGCTTGGTCTGGCACATACTGAAGGGAACTTTGTACTGTAACATTGGTCTGATAAGGGCATAGTACAGTGAGATAATGACTTCTTTGGACTTGGATGCCATGCCCTTACTTAAAAGTTATGTAACATAATTGGATTTCTTCACCACTGTGGCCACATGGTGGTCAAAGGTAAGGTTACTGTCTGTGCATACTCAGATCTCTGACTACTGGGTAGACTCTTAGGGGCATATTATCAACATGATAATTAGCTGGCATGGTTGACTTCCCAAGGGGTAGAGTTATGCATTTCTTAGCATTTGACACCATTTGTTTGACAGAATTAGGTCTTCCTGAAGAATGCTAGTGTCTGCAAGGGAGTCTGTGATAACCCCTAGCTTACAAACATAGTCAGCCATAAACATCCAGCATTTGCTTCCACATCAGAGAAGTAGATGCCAAAAAGGAGCAAGGCCAGTACTGAGACCTGGGAGACTCTGCTCGTGACTGGCCTCTTGGTGGAGGTGGCCTCACCTGTTTTGGGTCCTATCAGTGAACCAGTTGGCTATCCATTAGGTGATGAGTGTTTATACCTAGTTTAGTGAGCTTGTCTATAATTCCTTAGTGGGATATTGTATCAAAAGCATTAGCCAGGTTGAGGTAAGCTGTGTGCATAGTCTTGCCCTCATCCATTGCTTTGGTGACTCTCTCAAAGAAGTTCACCAGATTTTATAGGTATGACCTTCCTTTAACAAAGCCGAACTTTGATTGGTCCAGGATTTGCAAATTACCTATGTCCTCATTTATAATGTCCATGATGATTATTTCCATGGCCTTGTATAGGAGGTTATTCAGATTTTTATGGGCCTGTAATTACCAGGATCACTGGTTGGACCACCTTTTATGCAAGAGAATGACTGTAGCCATCTTCCATTCCTTGGGCACAAAACCTGACTTTTGAAAAATTAAGATACATTCAGTACAGTAACAACCACTGTGCAACACTGGTAAATATTCTAGTATAAATTTACAATGAACATATAATTTATACCAGGCAAACTTTGGAAATTCAGGCAAACACTTGGATTTCCTATACTACATAATAAGTCTGTTTCTTGCTGTTGTGGCTAAAGCTATCTTTTTTGCATTATCCCTTGAAAATTTATCAGTCTTATCAAATAATGATCAAGATCAGCCTTGAATTTTTCAAAATTCTACAAAAGCTGAATAGTCTGTTTTTACCAGCTTTGCAGATGTAAGCAAAACCGCCAGCATTGTGCAGTAGAAGCATGAGGGCAACCACAGTGCCAGCAAACTGGTAAAGATAGTATTCATTTGATATATTCTTAAAAGTAAATTCCATACAAAATCTTAACCAGATCTTAACCTGAACTGACTGCAGAGAATGGTTATTTTTAATATTCATAAAAGATCTTCAGCCATTGCCCTAGCTCCATTTTAGTAAGACCAACTGAAGAGCAAAGGAAATCAATGACCCTTGTCTGGGGAATTGAATCCAGGCCACCCTGCATTCTATGTGGTTGTCACTGCCACTGTATCAACATGGATTCTCTGGACAGTTGGGCATTTTAGTTTTCCCCAAGAGCAAATTCTTCCTTCCATTAAGCCGATTTTGAACACACCAAAGGGATTTTTAAACACAGGCATCCAGTGAACAAACCATTAACCTATTATTGTATTAACTGCATAGGAAAGGAAAACAGTGACAATTGTGTGAGGGTTGAATTAAAGACCCCCCCCCCCCCACTGCTGGACTAAAGAGGGTACTCTAGACATTTATTGTACCTGGTTTTCCTAAAGAGCAGTGCCTTCTTCCAACTACAACAACTCTGGAACATTAGGCAAAGGAACTCCAGATGGAGAAAGAAAGCATGGATGTTTATTTCAGGCTTCCTAATCCTCAGTAGAGATGGGCCATAGTGGTCTAGTTTGGACCTTTTCAAAATTAAACCTATTCTTAAGGTTTTCAAAATTTAAAATGCTGACCCTGCATACCCTTCTCATATTAATGCTTGTGTGTTCTCTAGGTATCATAGTCACCTGTCTGAATGTTCCTTTACACGAAGAGCTTAGGAGATTCCTCTCAATCAGGTTAGGAGATCCTACTTGCAGTTTGTCTTTTGGTCTTTCCACTGCTCTTACGTTCTCAAAATGTCTAGATCCTACTTGCAGTTTGTCTTTTGGTCTTTCCACTGCTCTTACGTTGTTCTCAAAATGTCTAACCCTAATAGTGCTATTTCTAAGGACAAAAGGCATCCATATTTATTCAAACCTGGAAGACTGCCAGCTGCTTGTTCAGCCTGAAGAGTAAACTGCATGTGCAGCTCCAGTTTACTGTTAGCTGCTTGTTCCTCCTCAGTCTTTCACAGCTTCATAATTCTGTGTCCTTGTTTGTCTCTGAGCCTGCTTACTTTTTTGAGGGTAGAAGTGGGGAGCATTTGGCTGAATGAGCTTTACTGGGTTCAGCAAGTGTTGTTATCCCATGCGCTGGTGACCATGGATGCAGGCAGTGGTGTGTGTCATTGTAAGATGGAACTTTAAATATTGCTCACTACAGTGGACTCCTCAAGATAATCTGATTTAATAAGTACTGAAGTTTTGTTTTGTTTCTTTTGCGGGGAGTAGTAATGGAGAACTCCACTTTTGCTATAAAGTTTGTATTCTGGTATGGAACTTTGATGAGCAAGGTTAGTAAGTTGAACAAAAACGTTTTCCAGAAAATGGACTATGTTTCCTTTTTCAGTACTTGGACCATGTAGTCCCCTTCCCATGTTCCTGCCATTATATTATCAGACTATTTTCTGAAAACTGTTAAGTATAATCTTTATTTATTTTATGTGGACATCTAATTCTGGTCATTGCAGACTAAGCCCTGGAAGTGGAGAATCCAGTGTACCAGTCAGGACTGCTAAAGCAGAGAGAAGATACCAAGACCGAGTGCGAATGCAGAGTCCGGACTTGCTAACTGAAAAAGAGCTATCTCCCGCTGAACGCCGTGCACTTGAAGCAGAAAAGCGAGCCATGTGGAGAGCAGCAAGGTAAGTAGGAGTTTGAGCAGCTCGTGATAATTTTACTGTAGATATTTTTATCAAGTTTTTGTGCAAGTGTAAATGTAACATTAATCAGCTTAATGTAAACCATGTTTCAAAGTGTAAACTAGTGTACTGAAGTCCATAAACATCCTAAATAGGAAGGGAAGGGTGACTGACTGAAAAGCAGCAGTTTATATTATAGCTCTTGATGGACAGGTGAGTATCCCTTAATTGTTTTTAATGGGGTCCCTATTAGATCACTGAAAATTCAGTTCAGCGAACAGCATTTTTGGTGCACTTACATCGAACATGCTGTTCGTAAAACTGTTCATACTGAGATCGAGATACAGTGAAGATGAGAAAATTTGCCCTTTCCTCACTGTAGTGCGATCTGAAAGTTGGCATATATAATTTGCAGGGGGCGTGGGGGCCTGCACCCCCCACAAGAGCGGAATTCAATGAACGGCATTTCATATGAAATGCCATTCGTTGAAGTGAGTTTTCGATGATTTAATATAGACCCTTTTTAATGCGCTATGCTGAAAGATAAACAGTTCCACCACTATTGGAATATGTTATTTAGTAGCTTAGCAGGTGCAATCATGTACCTGTGATGCCAGGAAAATTCAGCAGATTGTGGGGTGTGTTCCTGCATCTGGCACATAAATTCATGTGATGCCAAGAAACTCTAAAGGCTTTAAGATCTGTTCGTACACAGGTGCTTGGATTTATATTCCAGTACTGACATTTTAACACAGCGTAAGACAACTGCTACACTCCTGAAGTGCCCTCCTTCGTATGAGGTATTAAACTGAGGTCCCATTTACCTGAATTGGTCATAGTGAGGTGGATGTATAACATCAAAGAATTTCCTCAGTGTCCTGGTCAAATTATCCTTAAGTCAGAATGGATACCACCCGAAAATAAGCCACAGGTCAAGTGTGACTAACCCAGTCAACAAACCTGACAAAATATGAATTCCAAAGTGGTGGGCATGAGAGATGGAGTGTTAACCGTAAGTTTAGGATGCTATTGATTTGAGCAGAATGCTTTAATTTGCTACATCTGCAAATATGAATTTAAATCCTGTCAGAGTTGAGACTTTGAGCCTGCATACATTTTTAGACCTCCTCTACTTCTGCTATTCCGAAATAACAATGTACATTGTGTATGCTACTTCTGAAACCAAGTATTCCCACAGGAAGAAGGCTATGCAGGTGCAAAGGGAATAATGTGGTGCTAATCATGCAGAATGTGGTGAAGATAGTGATGTGTAAGCATGTAGATATTTATTACAGAACAACTGCTATGGTGAACATTTTTTCTTGAGATAATTATGAAATTGGATAATACAAGAAAGGCTGGATACAGTATCAGTGCTAGAGTTGGCATGACTTTTTACCATTTCTATTAATACTGAACAGAAGTGTGCATGCGGATGACACAGCTGTGTCTTATAAAGGCATGCTTAATCACCACCTCTGAAGTCATAGCATGCCTCTTGGATTCAAGGCAAAGTGGCTGTTTCATTATATTTCTGTAGTAAGTATGAAAATGGGTTACAGGCTACCTGGAAACTGTATAGCGTGGCACTGGACTTCCTTTGTGAAGGAAAAATCATATTCTTGTTTGAAGCACTTTTGTTCAGCAGTTCCCTTATTTCTTAACGTCCTACCATTGGATGTTCTTTTGAGTGAATGCCACAGCTAGTTGAGCATCACATGGTGCTGTGTTGTGCTGCTGCTGCCTGTCACCTTCAGCTGGGTCCAAGTTTTATTACAGGCCTTTGGATGCTGTCTGCATGGATATTTTTTCTTAGTATAAGTTGACTTACTGTTACCTCCGTTTCTTCCCACCTGCCAAAGACACACTGCTGCTAACAGCTCTTAATTGCTCCTATATTTGCATTGTAGGACTTTTCCCCAGATAATTGCTTCAGTGTGCCTGACTGAGTTAATAAAATTAAGTACATTTATTTTTTCTTTTTTGTTAGGATGTTTATTTCCTTTTCACCACTGACGTCTCACTGGCACTAACAAAGTAGTGTGAATGGAGTGCTGCCTTATTTCTAAACCATTACCAATGCAAACAGATGGTGGAAAACAGAGTTAGCACTCTCATGCAGGCCATGTAATTTTATTCCATCTCCGTCTGCAAGTGTCATTTGCAGTCTGCTGCTGGCTGATCACCTGCCAGTTCCATCAGTTACCTGAGCCACTGATGGATTCTAGATTCCCTGGACCATAGCTTGGACATTACTGTTCTGTGCCACTGGAGTTAGTTTACTTTTGAAAGGTTGTAGGCTGCTTATTTTTTTTCGGCCTGGGCATTGATAAGTCTCACCTCTCCTGAAACTAACTTCTGGAGTTATAATAAATGATACTGAAGACAAGAGTCTGAAGACTGCCCAAATTTAATTCCACTAAAACCATATGAATTTAACAGAGTACTTTAGCCTCCTAAAACAAATACGAGTTTGCCTGATTTCAGTTTTCACAGTTGCAGAGTCTAGGTCATAACAAGTAAAGAGAATTTAGCAACGCCTAAGTGAACCTTTCCTATGGGGATATTTAACTGCATTGACTTTTTGAGCTAGTCACTCATTGGAAAATGCTGTCGGTGACCACCCCACTAGGTTTATGATGGCTTTCAGTGAATGCTTAGGAACATAGCAACATTAACTAGGCAAGCAATCATGAGGACTGCAAGATGCCTAGTCTTTAAGCAGCCACATGTAAAGGTTCATGCTTCCTTTTCAACCACTTAATAGTGTGTACCTCCCAAATCAAGCAGGGCTGTACATGACAATCCTGTTGTAACTCTGTGTGTTTACCTATCCATTCATCATGACTAGCCTTAAAGGATGTGAAAGTAATACTTTGTCTGACCTATAGTGCAACTTATTCCATGGGCTGGGAATATTTTGAGGTATTATTCTTTCTCCAGACAGTCTTGTTTATCTATCTGTGTAAATTTAGGCCCCTAGTTTAGATGTTTGTAGAGCCACTGGTTTTGCAGAGAAAAAGATTGGGCCTTTCATGGCTTGAAAAGCAAGATACAGGTCACCTCAGAGCATCCTATAGGCTACTGAGTATAATGAGAGTTCTAATCTGAGTTGCATACTAATGAAATCAGTTTTTTAGATATAAAGCTGAGTAAAGACATCGTGGAGTCCAGATTTATTAGTAAAATTCACCGTAAACCCACTTACTCTAACGGTTTTCTTCACTTTAGTAGCTGTCACCCTTACCATCAAGAAAGAGCGGTAGTCAAAGGACAGATGGTAAGGGCAGCTCGGATGATCACTAAAGATGCAGATTTTTTGGACGAATGTAACAACTTGAGTAACATGTTTATAAATAGAGGTTACCCTGGGCCCCTGATAGTAGAAGTTAAAGCTGAAGTGATGCTTAAGAGGCAATCGGGATATTTTAAACCTATTTTAAGTAAACAGACATTGCCTTCGGTTCCAACCCATAATGAGACCATGGTTGAGGACAATAACACCAATATAGTTAACATTGGCATTAGATTTTTATGCACTTTTTCAGTTGACCATTACTTTATAAGAAATATTCTACAAAAGAATTGGGCTATTATTGTAGAAGATAAACATTTACACCAGCTATTGGGATCTTCCCCAAGAATAACTTATAGAAAAGGTTTTAGTTTGAAATCCTTGTTGGAAAGGAATAAGAAAACTGCCTTTCAAAGGATAAAAGGGATGACTAAGCGCGGATTTTGCCATCAATGTAAATCTATACAAGAAGTGAATAATGTGTTTATTAATGGACAGAAATATAAGATTTTAGGAAATTATAATTGTGCCTCAAAAGCAGTGGTTTATGTAGCCAACTGTAATAAATGCTCGGCTTTCTACATAGGAAAGACCGAGCGGGCCTTGCGAAAGCAAATATACGAACATTTATATGCAATAACCAGGAAGGACATGAACAATGCATTAGCTTGCCACATTACTGAACATCAAGATCATGTTTTTAATTTTGCTGTCTTAAAACAAATTAAAGACGACTTTGGGTTAGGTCCATGGCAAATCCTATTAGAAAAAGAGGAATTGTTTTGGCAGATAAGGACGGCAGCGCATATTAACCCAGGTCTAAATGAATCTATTTCCTTAACTTGCATAAACATCTAGCACTAAGGAGGTAGTAATAATAATAAGATTATGGAGAATTCTTAATAGTACTAGTGTTATCTTTAACATTATTGTTAAAGATATGGTTACTACACCATCTATGGTTATTGTTAATTTTGTTAACATGTTTGATTTTTAAATATAAGATGACTTTTTAGAAATAAAATTTAAAAATTCAAAAACTTAAAAATAAAATAAGAATATTTTCTGCACAACTTTTTAATATGGTTATCATTTTTATGATTGTTATGAAGCTAAGAAGAAAAACTCCGGTTTTTAATTGCTAGATAATAGGCTTTACATATTATAATCTTATTTACACTCAAATTATACACTTAACATCCATATCAACTAATTTACTAGGTATTATTTATTATTATTATAATCATATTATTATTTAAGTACAATAGATTTAAAATATATAAATATGTACTAATAGGTCATAATTAGAATGAAATAGCTAATATTTTAGTTTTAGCGCTATTATTACATTTTTCACCATTTTCATTAAACATTCGAGCACACAAGCTTTATTATGACTGAGACGCTATTATTTTTCATGTCAACGATTAATGCTTTAACATAGCGTCCTAAGTAAATTCATTACTAAGTAATACATAACTGATGGTTCCCCTGGAAAATGGAGATGAAGGTCATCGCACATTTTTAGTGTGTGAAACATAATGTAATTTGAGATGAGAGACACAGGCTAAGCATTTTAACATCATGTTAAAAAGTTTGGATTAACGTATTTTGAAGGGTTGTAGGCTGATATTTAATATAACGTATTAATTAGTTGGTTAAGATAGCGTAAGCAACTGAGAGTTATTAAAGGAGATTTTATAACAACATTTGGGCACTTTTTAGTAATTATATAATATTGTTTAATCACTGATCTAATTTATGATGCCACTAATTATTTAACTATGACCATATTTAATGGGTCGATTTGTGTAATTTAGTGTTTTGTCTGAGGAAGGAAGGATACAAAGCCTTCCGAAAGTGCTTGTGAATAAATTGAAGTTCTAACATTACAGATTTGAGTTGCTGCATCTTTGGAAAATATACATTTACTGGATATACCGCAGTTGTGGGATTATTGGATTCTGCGTGGGTGCTTTCTTCGTGTATTTTGTTTTTCCACAGTTTGTTTGGTTTTTTTTTGGAGTTCTCCTAAAACAAATACGAGTTTGCCTGATTTCAGTTTTCACAGTTGCAGAGTCTAGGTCATAACAAGTAAAGAGAATTTAGCAACCCCTAAGTGAACCTTTCCTATGGGGATATTTAACTGCATTGACTTTTTGAGCTAGTCACTCATTGGAAAATGCTGTCGGTGACCACCCCACTAGGTTTATGATGGCTTTCAATGAATGCTTAGGAACATAGCAACATTAACTAGGCAAGCAATCATGAGGACTGCAAGATGCCTAGTCTTTAAGCAGCCACATGTAAAGGTTCATGCTTCCTTTTCAACCACTTAATAGTGTGTACCTCCCAAATCAAGCAGGGCTGTACATGACAATTCTGTTGTAACTCTGTGTGTTTACCTATCCATTCATCATGACTAGCCTTAAAGAATGTGAAAGTAATACTTTGTCTGACCTATAGTGTAACTTATTCCATGGGCTGGGAATATTTTGAGGTATTATTCTTTCTCCAGACAGTCTTGTTTATCTATCTGTGTAAATTTAGGCCCCTAGTGTAGATGTTTGTAGAGCCACTGGTTTTGCAGAGAAAAAGATTGGGCCTTTCATGGCTTGAAAAGCAAGATACAGGTCACCTCAGAGCATCCTATAGGCTACTAAGTATAATGAGAGTTCTAATCTGTTGGGTAGTTGAAAGTTTTAAGGCCTTTGATTTTCTTGGTAAGGTATCTTTTAGGCCTTTCTAGTTGAGTAATATGTTTTAATTTTGATTTGTACATACCAAAGGGGCATGTTATTCAACAATGGGCCTGATAAGGGAGTAATGAGTGTCCAGATGACTACTTTGGATCTTGAAGACATTCCCTTGGAAATTAACTGGGCAAGATAGGATTTCCTGACTATGATTAAAATTTGATTGAATAAGAGAGAATTGTCAGCATAAGTATGTCTCTCATAGCCTTGTCTGTCATGAACATGCCCACTGAAGGTATGTACTGTGGCCATTTGATTATTATTTCACATCGTCATCAAGCATTATTAAATAATTTTATTTATTTTATTTTACATTTGTTGACCGGGATAGTCCGACTGGATGCATGTCCATTTTCAGCGGAGGCCCGGGGAGAAAAGCTCCAAGGCTAAGCAGATACAGCATTACATAATACCAGCATTACATATTACAGACAGACTATTTACAGAGATTACATAAGTAAGCAAGTTAAACAAGTTCCACAGGTTACAGTTAATCCTGAGCGCAAGTCAGGATTAAATTAAATTACACAGTAAACTGGTTAACAGATTTTTACACATTCTAGAGAGAGTTAGCTAGGCTTGATACATTGACATAGCCAGTTAAGTGACAAATGTTGTTTGAGTCTAGTTTTAAATTGACCTAAGGTGAAAAGTAAGGTAATATCAGCTGGAAGAGAGTTCCAGGATCTACTTACAGAGTTTGCAAAGAGAGAATCACCGGCTGTGTTATTAATTTTGCTAGTCTGAATTAGTAGTTTGTTAGAGGATCGAAGCGGTCTAGGATTGTTACAGGGGGTGATAATATTTTTAAGTGCAGGAGTATTGTCCAGATTATAGAGGTTTTTATAGGCCATAATCAGTTGGTTATACTGGATTAGGCTGGGTAGTTCAAGCCACCCAAGCTGATTTAGATTGATGCAATGATGTGTCCTAAAAGGCAGCCCAGTGGCAAACCTGGCAATGTGGTTGTAGCAAATTGGGAGTTTGTTAAGGACAGTCTTGTTTAAATTCGAGAGTAGAGGGGACGCATACAGAAGGGTTGAAAGAAGGTGAGAGCGAGCTATGGCAATTTTAGCCGGAGGGGTTAGGAAGGCTTTTATTCTGTAAAGTGACCCTAGTTTTTTATTGATGGTTTTGATAGTTTGGTTAACATGTAGGTCAAATTTTAGATTATTGTCTATGATGATACCTAATAGTTTTGTAGAGGGGTCAGGGGAAATTATTGTGCCATCATTTGATTTTATGATAAAGGTGAAAGCGGTAGACCTACGTGTTGGTGAAAATAACAGCATTTTAGTTTTTTGGGATTTAGGATCAGACGATGTTCAGAAAGCCAGTTTTCTATTGTATTAAAGGTGGTCTGGGTAGCTGACCATAACTCTACTGGAGATGTGGCTGAGCAAATCAGAGTAGAGTCATCAGCATATTGGATACAGCTGACTTTTGGGATGACAGTATAAAGGTTGTTAATGAAGATGGAGAACAGCAAGGGCCCTAGTATAGAGCCTTGTGGTACTCCAAGGGTGTTAGGTAGAAGGTTAGAGAGTTTCTTCTGCCAGAGGACAGCCTGCTGTCGACCATTCAGGTAGGATTGAAACCATTGAAGGGCTTCAGTATCTAGACAGAATGTTTGCAGGGTGTGGATTAAAAGTTGGTGATCAACCATATCGAATGCCTTGGAAAGATCCAAGAAGAGGGCTGAGGATATATAATGAATGTTGCGATTATGGTGTTGGTAAAGGCTAGGAGAGCTGAAGTAGTGCTGTGATGAGGACGGAAGCCATGCTGAGTGTCTGCCATAAGGTGATTCTGGATTAGATGGTGCATGAGTTGTCTATGAATACATTTTTCCATAATCTTTGCAAGTGGAGAGAGTATAGCTATTGTCCTATAATTGGATAATTCAGTAGAGCTGCCTCCTTTGTGAAGTGAGATTACATAGGATATTTTCCAGATGGTGGGAATTTTAGCTTCTACTATGGTTCGATTGATTAGTATTGAGAATGGGGTAAGCAATAGCATCAGCTGATTTTTGTAGGTACTCTGCAGGGAGTTGATCAGCAGAAAGTGTAGTGGGTTTTAATTTTTTGATCAAGGTACGGATAAGTTAAGTGGCGACTGGTTGGAAGCTGAATGCGAGTAGGTTTCTAGGGGTGCTGCTTTCAGGACCACGGGAGCTAGGAGGTAGTTGGCTAGCTAGGGCTTGAATTGTCTCAGTAAAGAATTGGTTAAAACTATCAGAAACATCTTCAGGGGTTTTATCAATAGTAGCAGCAGGGATTGGGTTTGAAGTTTGTCCAGGATGTAGTAGATTATTTAAACCTGCCCAAAACTTCTGAGGGTTATTTTGATTTATTGTCTGTAAATTACAGTAGTATTGTTTTTTGTCTTGTAAAATTGATTTTTTGGTTTCGTTCCTGGATTCCCTGTATTTAATGTGATCTTGAGGGTCTTTAGAAGAACGCCATAAAGCCCACCCTTTGTTTCTAAGGGTAATTTTGAGTTTAGACTCTTTAGAAAGCCATGGTGCAGTTTTTGCCTTGGTTCTCTTTGAACGAACAGGTGCATGCAAATCAAGGATCTCAAGGAATTTGTTGTTAAAGTATGCTACTGCTTCCTCTAAGGGGATGTGTTTTCGAATAGACCAATTACACGAGTTTAGTTCTTGTTGGAATTTGGCAGGGTCAAAGTTTTTATTGTTTCTAACCTTTCTGAGTAAGGGTTGTTGGGAATTAATGGTTTTGTGCTTAATTACATATGTGAGAAGGTGATCGCTTAGGCCATCAAGGAGGGTACCAGAGGTGCACAGTTGGGGGTGACTATGAGTACCCAGTCAAGTATACTTTCTTTTTGGTTGGGTTTACCTATCCTGGTAGGGGTCGGTATAATTTGTGTAAATGCATGCAGGTTAATATGGGTGGTTGGGGATTCTGAGGAACAGGTGCCCCAGTCTATGTTAAAGTCTCCAAGTAGTAGGGTTTCTTGGGGGTAGTGACATGATAGCCAGTGCAGGATATCTTCAAATGTAGATATATTGTTACCTGGGGGAATGTACATACAGATGATATTAATGCATTTATTTTTATTAAGTTGCAATTTGGTGGCAAGAATCTCTGAGTTATTAATCTGAGGTGGTTGTATTACATCTATGGTGACATTCAACTCAGATTTATAGAGTACAGCTACCCCACCCCCCTTCCTCGAAGCACTATCCAGCCTGTGTATGTTGTACCCAGGTGGTAACACTTCATTGTTTTTAGTGTTAGGTTTTAACCAGGTTTCAGATAAACAGAGAATCTCAAGGGAGTGGACATCCAGAAGTGCATGCAATTCATGTACCTTGTTATTAATGCTTTTAATATTGAGATGACAGACTAGGGGAGAGTTAGTTGGCCTATTAATTTTAGGTTTGTAGCTTAGATTGCAAGTAGAGGGGGTATGTGTATCTGAAGTTAGTGGGCCAGGATTGGGGTGAATATCGCCACCAAGTATTAGGTTGAGTCTATATTTGGTGATGAACTTCAGGAATTTGTGTATTAGTTTGTGGTAGTGTTTGGATCTAGAGCTAATGTGCCTGGGGTTGAGATGTTGATAGACTGAACAAGATGTTGGATAGGATGTGGTACTGTAAGTATGGTTGAAGGTGGAAGGATTTACAGCTGGGGTGATAGTATGGCCTTTTGGGACCTGAAATCCCATGAGAAACTGGTTTTCATACAAGGTAAGGAGGTATGGTGCGAACAAGAGGGGTAGTAAAGAGGAGTATATCATTATCTGGGATTCAGCTAGTGAGTTAAGGAACTGTTTTACCTGGTGATGCAACACCAGAAGATAGAGTGGTGAGGTAAAGGTACTGGAAGGGGGATGGGAGAATTATTTTATTTTATTTTTGTTAACTGGGAAAGTCCGACTGGACACAGTTCCATTTTCAGCAGAGGCCCGGGGAGAAAAGCTCCATGAATACAATACAATATTAGATTAAAACAGTACAAAGCAATTCTTAACATTTATAAGTAGTATAGAGGACCATTTACATGGCATGTGATAACTCTAGTAGAATATACAGTCAGTAGTCTAGTAGAATATACAATTAGTACAAATAATACAAATATGTATAAACATTTTTTTTTTGTAGAAATATTAGTAAATATAAAGTTGTAATACATTTATGCTTTAGTATAACCGAGAAGTAAATAAATGCCCATAGTGGCATAAAATAGGATGAAGGTATAGGTGGGATGAGAGTAAGATAAGCCCTGTTGGGTATTGTGTTAGTCTAGAAACGGATTAGAGTGTTTTTCAGGTAAGGGATATAGTACAGAACAGTACAAGTGTTGGAATGTTTGCTGCTGTTAGATTGATGAAATGTTAGGATGAATCTCTGGGATAGCAGTAGAGCTCAGTAAAGGAAAATGTTATAGTGTAGCATAGTCCTTGCAACTGAGCATAGATGTTGCTACCCTGGGGTATAGCAAGAGCAGAGCCAGATATTAGAATAGTAGGATTTCAAGAGGTGTTTGAAATGGGTGCAAGAAGTAGTGCTGGTTATATTGTTTGGGAGTGAGTTCCAGGTTTGTGCTGTTGTGCAGGCAAAGAGAGATTTACCTGCTTTATTTTTATGTCTAATTACTTGAATGAGATTTTGATTGCTAGATCTCAGGGCTCTAGTGGTGGTGTAGGGCTTAATTAGTTGTTGGAGGGCAGGAGTTTTTTCAGGGTAGTAGTGGAGTTTATGTGCAACTGTGGCTTGATTGAGTCTAAGTAGCTGAGGAAGTTCCAGCCACTTGAGTTGCATTAGGGAAAGACAGTGATGGGATCTATTTGAGGAGTCTGTTGCAAATTTGGCAATTTTGTTGTAGCATGATTCCATTTTGTGAAGTTCAGTCAGGTGAAGGTTAGTTAAGATAGGGGAAGCATAGAGAAGGGTAGAGAGGAGGTGGCTTCTTGCAATAGTGGCTTTGGTCTGATTAGTCATGAACTTTTTATTTCTATAGAGCAGACCCAGTTTTCGGTTGACCTTTTTGATGGTTTTTGCTATATGGATATTATACTTTAGGTGGTTATCAATGTCAACTCCTAGTAGTTTGGTGTGATTTGAATATTGTTTTTGGAGTTTATAGTGAGGTTATAGTCTGAGTTGGATGATCTGCCAGGGGTGAATAGTATTAGTTTGGTTTTCTTTGGGTTGAGAAGAAGTTGTATTTTAGTAAACCAGGTTTCTGCTAGGGTAAAGTTGTATTGGGTGATGGTGTGTAGTTCCTTAATGCTGGGGGCAGCACAGGTTATGGTGGTGTCATCAGCATATTGAACTACTGTAGCAGTGGGTAGTGAAGAAGAAATGTCGTTAGTGAAGAGGGAGAACAGCAGTGGGCCAAGGATTGATCCCTGAGGGACTTCTATGGAAACTGGTAAGAGGGGGGACAGCTTTTCTTGCCAGAGAACTGCTTGTTGGCGTTCTGATAAATAGCTGCTGAACCAGAGTATGGTGGAGGGGCAAATATTGAGACTAGATAGAGTATTGAGGAGCAGATTGTGGTTAACCATGTCAAAGGCTTTTGATAAGTCGAGGAAGATGGAAGATATGAAAAGACCTTGGTTTCTAAAGTGATTGACTGTATTGGTATAGGATAGAAGGGCCGTGATTGTGCTGTGGGAGGGACTGAAGCCATGTTGGGAGTTGGATAGTAGTTTATTTTGTTGAAGATATTGCATTAGTTGCAAGTGGACAACTCTTTCTAGAATTTTTGATAAGGGTGATAGTATGGCAATTGGACGATAGTTGGTTAGCTCTGAGTTGCCACCTTTATGCAGAGGGACAATATGGGAGATTTTCCAGTGGGTGGGAATGTGTTCTGAGATTGATCTATTAATAAGAATCGACAATGGGTAGAATATGGTGTCTGCTGCTATCTGAAGGAAATCTGCAGGGAGTTTATCGGCAGCTAGTGTAGTTGGTTTTAGCTTCCTAAGGAGGTTTGCAACCATTTTAGTGGACACTGGTTGTAGGGAAAAGGTAGAGAAGTTATTTTTTGTATGACTGTTACATGCGGTAGAAGATTGTATAGGGGTATCATTATTTTTCTGGGTATTGGCTAGATTTTGAACTGTTTCTGTAAAGAATTTATTAAATTGAGTAGGAATATCATCTTGGTTGTTTGGCAGTACAGGCGTGGGAGTGGATGCTTTTCCAGGGTGAAGTAGTCTATTAATGGAGGTCCAGAATTTATGTGGGTTATGGATATATTTATCCTGTAGGTTTTTTGTAATGGTTGGACTTGTCTAGTTTAGTTAGTCTCTTGGCTGTATTACGTAGTTATGTATACTTTGACCTTAGGATAGTGTTTGAATCTTTGTGGGAAGCTATCCAGAAGTTTGTCCCTTTCTTTCATTATCTTTTTTGTCTCTTTGGTGAGCCATGGGGCTTGGTGGGTTTTTGTCCTGATGGATCTAGTAGGGGCATGATGGTCTAGGATATGTAGGAAGGTAGAGTTAAAGTACTGTACAGCTTCCTTGAGAGGTAGTAGTTTGAGGGAGCCAGTTGCAGCAATTTAGTGCTTTATTAAAGTCATTGGCTCTGAAGCTTTTTTTATTACGTATTATTTTTAGTAGAGGTAGGTTGGGTAGGTGTTGGGTCTTGCTCCTAATTAAGTAGGTGGGTTGATGATCACTTAGACTGTCAGGTAAACAGCCGGATTGATGTACAAAAGTGGGGTGAGATACCAGAATCCAATCCAAAATGGATTGACGTTTGGTTGTTTTGTCTGTCCTAGTGGGGGTTGTGATTATTTGGGAGAACCCCTAAAGGTTGATGTGCTCTGAGGGATAATCTTTGGAGCAGTTGGCCCAATCTATGTTAGTCACCTAGTAGTATTGTTTCGTAAGGGAAGGGAGAGTGACAACCAACTTAACATGTTTTCCATAATGGGAATGTTGTTACCTGGGGGTATATATGCCCCTGCGATGATTATTTGTTTGTTTGGGTTTAATTTAAATTTGGCTAGGATAAGTTCTACGTTGTTGATTTCTTCATTATTATAGTCAAGTAGTTCTAGTGAGAGGTGACTTTGGAATAGAATTGCTACACCTCTACCCTTTTTCCCTGTCCTGTCTTTACGCAAGATATCATAACTTGTGGCTATGATCTCATTATTGTGGTGATCAGGTTTAAGCCATGTTTCTGTTAGTACCACTATGTTAGGTTTGTATAGTGCTAACAAGGCATGCAGGTCATGTATTTTGTTTAGTATGCTTCTTGCATTGATATTTAGGAGGAGGAGAGATGCTTTGGGCTTGTAGAAATGGGGGGTTGGTAGCTTTATTTTGGCTTTTTCTGTTGAGGTAGGGCCAGGATTTGGGTGAATGTCTCCACAGCTGGAGAGTTTTAGGAGTAAGTTGAAGTATAGTTTGGTGAGTTTATTAAGAATTTTAGATAACTTGTGTGAGGTATGGGTGGTAGGTTTTATTGCTAATTTGTTATAATAGAGAGATGAGGTTAGAAAGGATGTAGAGTTGGGGGTTGTAATAGGAGAGTTTAGAAGTTGTGTGTGGTAAGTTATGGGTTTGGTTTGCCATGGGGGTGGAAAAGTGATATTTAGATGGGTGTGATAGGAAAAGAGTATAGAGAGTAGAAGTAGGATGGAGATAGTTGCTTGATAAAATAAAAGTTTATGGAAAAGGGGGTGTTGTATGCTATACATGTTTAAATTAGTGTGAGTATAAAGTTGATTTGGAAGTAAAATTGGTGAGTAAGTTAGGGTGTAGATGTTGTGGGTGTGGAAGGATGAAAGCTAATAGGTGCTATTAAAATGTAGGTAGTAGAATGGAGGTGGGTGGAATTATCCCAGATGAAAGCAGATAGGATCTAGAAAGTGGGGGAGTGGCTATAGTACTATAAATTTAGAGGTACTGGGGGCGGGATGGAATTGGGGGCAGGGAGGGGAGCGAAGAGAGCCCGAGCGTAGCGGGGCTATTGCAGTTTGCAAGGTTTCCTAAGGTGTCCTAAAGCTATAAGGTAAGTATTATAGCTCTTAATGTAAGAGTCAATTTACTTAAGTTACAGGGGAAGGAGGCAACCATTCAAGTAGAAAAAAAGAGCCCTATGGCTGACCAATATGGTGACCGACCTGCTTAATTACACAGCACTGTAAGTGAAAGCTTAACAAATGCTTTTTGTGTGTGCAACCTACTCTGTTTAAATGCTGAGAGAAACTGATTGCAGTCCTGTAGACACCGTTTTGTAGGGAACTGTAGAGTTCAACTAGGAAAAGAGAAAAGCAGAGATTCTAGGGTAAGCATGAAGGCAACAACAGGCAGTTATTTTATAATAATGCATTCAGAAAGATTTGGTGGGGGGGGGTAAAGTAGCATACTTCAGAATGAACTAAGATTTATAGCTAAGAAACCTAAGCAAGAGAGCAATGCAGTAAATAAACACTTGCCAGATTTTAAAGATATACTGGAAAAACTAAATCAATTGTTCACAATTGTACAACTGGAAAATTGCCAGTAAAAGCACTTCAGGTATAGCTAGCCCAAGTTATTCAAGTCATAAAAGCACTTCTTCAATGCGTGTGTGCAATTTAAACATTAAAAACACATGCAGCAAATAGGAGCTCTGATATACACTTTCTTTAGGTACAGGTTCAGTTTAAACACAAATATTACCACAGAAATTCAATAAAGTCACTAGCTACTTATAGAGCCTCTGAAAAAAAAATAGAGCAGTCTGTGCAGAATCAGAATTTAGCAGCAGGTCATTCAGTTACACAAAAACTCCATACAGTGAAGAAACTTACTCTGAGTCACACCAGGTCAGCCAAGGGGGGAAGAGAGAGGGAAATCCTAAGCACCTAGATTTGAAAATGTAAGTTCGAACTCTGGGAATAGAACCTTCTTTGATACTTGAAGCTGCAAGATTTTGCTTTCTATGCCCCTTCTTTTGGTCTTGCTCTGTCCTTCTATGGAGGTTTAATTTATACTGCTTGTATTTTGACTTTCTGTTGGTCATTGCAGAGAGCCTTTCAAAGTCCAAGAATAACAGAAATGCACTCATCGTATTAATGTGTATAAAGGCCCTCTGCACCTCATTTTTACTGTGTATTCATTTTTTTTGGCCTGTTCATATGGCATCTGTTGATGGATTTTCATTCAAGCCTGGCAAATATATCATTTCATATTCTTTTTTTGTTTGTTTTCAATGTGGCTTTCAAGTCTGTTCATTCATTGCATGCTGGGATTGAGTGTTCCCTTATAACTTGACATGTGACATTGTTTCATTTGTTTATTAACCAGTCAGGTGGGCTGGTCCAGGAACCCTTTCAGCCATAACTTGGACCAATTAGCTGTACAAACTATAGGTTAACATAACATAAGCAAGACATTCCACAAGTGGAGGAGTCTAAGAATGATAGTGTGAATAACAGTGTGAATGAAAATTGTTTCATAGTGAATTTGAACCATTGTGTGGTTGTTTTGGTACTGTTTTTAGAACATTTAATTGGGTTAGGTTATTTATAAAGTAAAAGCTGCCAGTGGTCAGTAGTAGGTATTTACAGTTTAATGCACATTTACAAGAAAGCAACATATTTAAAAAGAAAAAGCAGTAGTCCATGATGGATAGTTACATTTCAGCCACTGTACAAACAAGACAGAAGTTCATAGATGTTTACATTTCTCACATTTATACATTTGACAAACAGGGCAAAGGATAGTTATGGCTGTATAACACAGTAAGTTTAAAATGGTTTATATATATATATATATATATATATATATATATATATATATATATATATATATATATATATGGTCTACTTTAGATTGACAAAAAGTCGAAATGTTGAACGCTCACATAAGTGTAAATGCAGGAAGTCAATGTTTATTTTTTTGGATCGCAGTACAGTGAGGATCGGAATATTTACCCATTCCTCACTGTAGTGCAATCTCGGAGATAGAATATATATTTGGGGGGGGGGCACAACCCCCCACAATAGCGATTTCGAATTTCTGCATTTACGCCCACGTGAGTGTTCGACATTTTGATTTTTCGTGTATATAGTATAGACCCTATATATATATATATATATATATATATGTGTGTGTGTGTGTGTGTGTATGTATATATATATATATATATGTATATATATATATATATGTATATATATATATATATATATATATATGTATATATATATATATATATATATGTATGTATATATATATATATATATATATACATATATATATATATAGATATATAAAACTTTTTTGAGGCATTATTCATTTGGAGAGTGGTCTTCCTTAGAAGCTGTTTTCCACTGATATGAAAACAGTGGCAGGCATAAATATGTTTGAGATTAAATATCTTTGTTCTGAATTGTGCATAGTTGATCTTGTTACAGATTTCTTTTGCCAGCTGGTTCTAGTTTGCAGGAGCTGTTTGCCTGAAACTTCTACCTATAGTTGAAATGCTGTTGTTTCTAGTGAGAGAACTTTTAATGTTGGGGCATGGACTGTAAGGGACTGATTTGACTGTTGCTGTGTGGTCATGAGGTGGGTAGTAGCTGCTGCCTGTGTAGCTTGAACTTTTTAAGCTCCTGTTAAATGTCACTTAAGACATAGGCACACACACATTCATAGAAAAAGCAAACAAACCATATTAATATTTTTTCTGTTTACATACATTATCCATTACATATGTTTTTTTCTTTCTTTATAACAGCTGTCTTCCAGTCCATTACATAAATTGCTTGATTTCTGCCTTCTCTTAAACCTCTCTACTCCTAAACATTATTCTGCATGTATTGTTCCCACAAATTCTATTTATTTCTGTGTAATTTGTCATTCCCGTTTTTAAAGATTCCTCTTCCAGTTCTTTATAGTATACAGTACTTCCAGCACAGTTGCTTTAGATCTTGATTTCATTTTCTAGTAATTGTTTTTTGGCAGCCAGTAGCCTGGAGAAGTGATCTCAGCCCAGCAACTAGTAGTTTATTGGCCATTTTGGGCTAATTTCTATCTCTTTCATCTCCCTGCTACTGCTTTAAAACCTGCATTTGCGTGGTTTTGCACTTGTATACAACTCAGCAAAGCTCCTCGTGGTGTCCTGCAGAGTCCTACAAACAGCAGAGTGACAAAAGAGTGACTTTGGATTGATTAAGTATCATTTCTCTGCATTTTTTTCTGTGACTGTTAAATTCACCTAAAACGCGATCTTCTAGCGTTTCTGTGCTCTAAAAAAGCTATTTTTTTTTGTTGCATACTGTACTTATTTTTCTGATTGTACTTTTAAAGTCGTTTTTAGTCGTAATCATCTGTTTAACTGTTGTAGGCTACACACTCAAGTGCGCTAGCCTATTCTGAGCATTTGAAGTGTTTTTAGAGTAAGTTGCTGTACTTTTGAAAAAAAAACAAAGAAAAAAAAATATTCTTGTTTCCCGCCTTTTCTAAGCTAGTCTAGTCCAGTTTTCAGGTTCTGCTGAATTCAGGGCTGTGGTATAAGTTCCTGCATTGCCCATACCTTACTTGGATAGAAGGAATTTTCTCTGTTCACCAGTGAGAGTGGGGAGCTTTGAGCAGCCTATCTGTCCCTGGAGGAGTGGTCTCAGCCCAGCAACTAGTAGTTTATTGGCCATTATGGGCTAATTTCTATCTCTTTCATCTCCCTGCTTTAAAACCCGCATTTGTGCGTTTTTTGTGCACCGCGCAGCTAGGGTTAAACTATTCCCGGCTCCACGAAGTTTGCGCTTCAATTTTTCCCTTGGAACTAGTCAAATTCTCAAGTTAAGCACTCTAATCTTCCTTTTACAGTCCAGCACTTGCTCTAATCTCGCAGTAAGCACTAATAAACGCTAGCACTACACCCCCCATACTATACAGTAGTACAAGGCTCCCTATTCGTCCCTACCGGACAATCAGTGAAACAGTTCATGTATCCGTACAGGCATGTCCAAACAGCAGTTTCAGGTGTACTCTCCAGTCCAGCTGGTGAATCTGGGCATCTTGTGGCAATGTTACAATTGCCTCGTGTACACAACCCTCTCCTCCTTCCAACAAACTCAAATGTATGTGAGAGATGCAACTATACAGCCAAACTGGAGGCCAAGCTCTCTCAACCCAAGACTGGAACAGTCAGTCAGGAAGAGAAGGGAAACACTTGCACCACACTACCAGTCTCACATAGACCAGTCATATCTGCATCAGCAAACAACACACATAAATACACAAAAACATACTCGGAGGCTCTAAATAAAAATCTGCCAAAGCAGCAGAGACCTCCAAAGCAGACATCCAAGCAACCTCCACCCCCCCAACAACAACCACGTATCACATACTTCAAAGTCAGTATGCCACGTAGTCACAGCCCTTAAGGCTAAGTAACACACCCAATACAGTAGTAATAGGTTCATAGGTTCATAGGTTCATACTAGGCTATCTGCCCGAGGGCATTTACAAGCCTAGCCCATAGTTTTGTGGCTTACGCCACCCCTTTAGTATGGGGAACTATACCCATTATTTTGCTGTGCCTCTGTTGAGCAGTGACACTGAGGTAATCCCTGGGGTATATCTGCGATCTCCCATCCATTGGTCAAGATTTCTCTTGAACAAGGCCAGCGAGGTGCTCTGCCTCACATATACCGGGATTTTATTCCACAGCATAGGGAGTCTTTGGGTGATGAATCTATTGTCAGGCACACTGACGTCCCACTCACTAGACTGAACAAGGAGAAGGTTACTGTAAGCTGTCTGTCAGGTACCAGGATCCGCCACATAACACAAGCACTCAGGTCACTCCAAAACAAGTACAAGTATGACTCTGTCATTGTCCATGTTGGTGTGAATGACCTGAGACGTACCTCCCTGGACTACATGAAAAGAGACATAGAGGAGCTCTCTGATCATGTAGCTCAGGCCGGTATGACCCTGACCCTGAGTAGCATCTTGCCCTCACCAAGAATGATGCCACAGTATAAAGAAAAAATGATCAATTTTAACAGTTGGCTAAGCTATTGGTGTGTCATTCTAAGGGGATCCAGCGTCTGTCAGCCTGGGTTGACATGCTCGACAAGCCACGCTGCTTCGCCAGAGACAGCTTGCACCTGTCGCCCTTAGGCTTTCAAATACTCACCAAGGCTGTTGCCACCCCATAGTGCCTTTTTTAGGCAAGGCTCAAAAGACGAACCCACCTCCATAAACAACACAAGAAACCAAAAACTGAGGGTAATGCTACTCAATGCCAGAAGTCTAAACCTCAAAATGCACGCACTCGAGGCTCTCCTCAGCATGGAGAAAATCAATATCTGTGCAGTAACAGAAACCTGGTTCAAGGCTCCAGAGAGCACCCCAGCACTACCAGGCTATAACTCATACCATACCTTTCGGCCCCAGAACTTGGACCAAAATACAAAAGGAGGGGGTGTATCCATTTTCATGAAGGATACCCACACCTTCAGGTTAGTGGCACAGCACGAGGCCTCGGAGACCATCCATGTGCAACTAACAGTGGGCAAAGCTGCTTTTCAGATTGTAGCTTGCTACAGATCACCCACCTTGTCTCAGGACCTCCACTCAGCGTTCCTGAGAACATTGGAAAATATGAAGGTCCTGCCAAACACCATGATATTGGGTGATTTCAGCTACCCAAACATTGACTGGAAAAACTACTCGAGTACAAACTCCTTTGCCCAACGCTTCCTAGAGTTTATAAACTCAAACACCCTGGAACAACTGGTCACCACTCCCACAAAAGGTGACAACATATTGGACCTGATCATCACCATCATGGGGGATCAATGTTCCACACCAGAGGTAAACCCCTCGCTGGTAAGATCAGACCATAAACTCATCACACTGGACATCCACATCCTGACCCCACCCCCAGTCAAGGAAACCACTGTGAAAAACGTTTCAAAAGCAGACTTCACACTTCTCAAGACCAAGGTGGAAAGTTTCAAAGCCCCCTTGCTAAAGGATAATGCTGCCCAAACCGCAGAATCCTTTACAAATGCATTCTGTGAGCACCTAAAGGAATGCATGGATCGAGCCATTCCAAGTAAAACCAAGACTCACTCCTCCAAAAAGAGGAAACCAGTCTGGTGGTCCCCGGCCATAAATAAGCTATACAACAGAAGGAGGAAACTATTACATGATAGAGCAAAATCCCAAAAAGGGAAGACATCCCTGATCAGTATTAGCAAGAAACTACGATCCCTCATAAAATCATCCAAGGCCAGCTTCGAAAGAAAAATTGCTCTAAAGATAATCACAAAGCCGCCTTTAGTTATGTCAAGAATCTAGGTGGCAACTCTCAGATCTGCTCTGAGCTAGTGTAAAATGACAAAAAATTCACTGAACCAAATGACATTGTCAACATCCTGGCTGACAGGTTCAATGCAAAATGTACCCCCCCCCCCCAACCCCCAAAAGGCCCCATGTCCATCCCAGAAGAATGTAGCGCCCCAGACATCACAGAGACACAGGTGAAAACAGCCCTCTCCAAAGCCAAAAACACAGCATCAGTGGGCCCGGATGGTATCCCAGGCTGCGTCTTACACGAGCTCAAAAATGAACTAAACCCTCACCTAAATTCACTGTTCAAACTCAGCCTTACCACAGGCTATGTACCCAAAGAATGGCGTACAGCAACAGTTATCCCGCTCCACAAAGGTGGTACCACAACGGATCATGGGAACTATCGCCCTATAAGCCTGACTGGCCTGGTCTGCAAAGCTACGGAGCGCAACATCATGGAACTCATTAACAGAGACATTTTGAACCTCCAGACACTTGACCCTACCCAATTTGGCTTTGTTAAAGGCAGTTCTTGCCTCCTAAACCTAGTTGACTTCTTTGAAACAGTTACCAAAGTCATAGATGAGGGAAAGGTAGTCCACACAGCCTATCTGGATCTTGCAAAGGCCTTCAACACCATTCTCCACTCTGGCATTATAGATAAGCTCACCAGCTTGAACATTAACCCCTATGTCACGAGATGGATTGCCAACTTGCTCATGGATAGAACTCACATGGTCAGAGTTGCGGGTGCCATGTCCCACTCTAAACCGGTTACAAGTGGCGTCCCACAGCACTCAGTCCTGGGATCCCTCCTGTTCGGTATATACTTCTCTGAGGTGTAGGCAAGCATGGGAGGACTATGGTTGACCAAGTTCGCAGATTATTGCAAACTGGGGGCCATAATCGACTCTCCGGCTGACACAGACATCCTCCAGAAGGGTCTCACGGAGACGAATACCTGGTGTCAGAACCATGGCCTCAAGCTAAATGCCAAAAAGTGCATAGTCATCCCCTTTGGGAAAAACAAAGTGCCCACGAACTACCACATAGGTGGTAATCCACTAAGTATGGAAGATGTAATTAGGGATCTGGGGACCCAAGTAGATAGCAACCTCTCCTTTGATAATCACATTGCCAGAGTGGTTAGAAAATCCTTCTGTGTAGCCCACCTAATCACAAAAGGGTTCACATCTAGATCAAGAGAGGTCATTGTGCCCCTCCACTCATCAGGCCCATAGTAGAGTACAATGCCCCATTTGGGATGTACCTTACTCGACACCTGCAACAGCTGGAAAGACTACCGAAGTACCTCACCAAGAGGATCGTGGGCCTCAAACAGATGCCTTATGCAGCTCGACTAAAGAAACTCAAGCTCTTCTCGGTTGCTTACCCGCCTACTCAGAGGTGATTTCTGCCTGACTTACAAGGCCATGTCTAACCCGGAATTAATGGACATGCTCCACCTCAAGAAAGCCAAATCTCTTAGAACCACACG
This sequence comes from Protopterus annectens, assembly GCF_019279795.1. Taxonomy (NCBI): domain Eukaryota; kingdom Metazoa; phylum Chordata; order Ceratodontiformes; family Protopteridae; genus Protopterus; species Protopterus annectens. The sequence continues at coordinate 1,406,307,776 of NC_056732.1, read as the reverse complement.
CTCCAGGGATTTAAACTTCAGCACAACAATAAATAAGAATGCTGGAGGGATATATTCCTGTCCCAGAGACTTCCCTTGCTCTGGAATAGAATCCCAATCTATATTGGACAAAGCCCCTCACTGACTCTCTTCAAGAGAATTCTTGACGAGTGGATGGGAAATCGTAAATTTACCCCTGATATCACTTCAATGGCCCTGCTGGACAAAGGCTCAGGAAACTAATCTAAAAGGGAGGCGAAAGCCAACACATTCTGGCTAGGCTTATAAATGCCCCTGGGCAGATAGCCTAGTACCTACCTATGAACCTAATAGAATTAAACTTACTAAGACCTTACAATCTCTGGGCAGTTCAGGTCGTGTGACCTTGCAGAAAAGAATCATCAGCTTAGTTTTATTCATTTGTTCCCTCAATATTTCTAACAGCATATACTCTGTAGGGCATTTTTAAAATATGCCAACTCATTATGTTCCCAAAAGCATGTTCTCAGTTACCTCTTTCTTCTCCATCACACCTCCAACATTTGCCATCTACCTGAGGAAAAATTCTTTGAAATCCGCTTGTGGTATGAAAATACCTATACAAACAATTCCAAACAAAAATCCTAAACCTTCTAGAGTTTGTTGCATAACTGGGAGCCTTACATGTTCTCCCATTGTTCCCTTGTAAATTGATTTTCCAGCCTCTCTTCCCACTGTTTCCTAATCTACTCTGATTGTTATAGTTATCATGTAATAGTTTATATGCCCTACTAAGTATTCCTTTTTAACATCAACTTCTTTTCTAGATTCAACTGAAAACTCTCCCAGGACAGATTTTTCACTTAGTCACCCTATCCCTTTCTTATTGCCTGTACTCTATCAGTCCCTGGTAGAGAAGGCAATTTCTAACCTGCAGTCTAAGCTACTACTTGATCTCATCCCACTCTGTTACCTTTCCCTCTCTAATTATTTGTTCCCAATACATTGGCTCCTTTGATTGATTTCTGTGCTGTTTTTCTCCAGTAAATTCCACTCTCCTCTTGCCTATTTTCTGCACCACTACTTGCAGTCATCCTGTTAGCAAAATCTCTCTTCTCCATTCCCATGATGCCTTAGTTTTTAGAATACTTTCTGCAGCTTTATGAATATAACATTCTGTATGGTGGTTGTTCACTTTTATGGATCTGCATCCAAAATTCTGCGCTCTCTGTATTTCTTGAACTACCCCCTGCTTCATCATGATCTCTTTCCACTTAGAATTACAACCTTTTACTTGTGTATATAAGCCTTAACTGTGTAGCTCTAAAATATCTTTTCAAGTCAGGTAAACCTAAACCACCTTCTGTTGGGAGGATCAACTTTTCCCACTTTACTCTTTCCTTCCTAGATAAACTCCTTTGACTCTTTATTATTGTCCACTTCTTCTTCTCTGGTTGTTAAAATGTGCCTGACCTGTATATAAAACTAAAAGGACAAAAAAAAATCTTCACTGCTTGTATCTTATTATCCATAAACAGCTTCCAGTTTCTCAGTTTTTTTATTGTCTTTTGATCTCCTGTTGTCTATTTTTGTCCAGTTCAACTATGGGTTGTCCAATCTGACCTAGAAGCTCTTTGGTCGAAGGGCTATGACTCCTCCCCTACTCATAATTCCCCAAACCCCACCTAATCACCCCAGATCTCATTTATTGCCTGAAGTGTTTGGTCATGTTGAGGACTCTTGCTTATGTCCTTTTGATGTTACTGTGGCAGATTGTCTTTTTTTCTTACTCCTCCTCTTTCCAAGAGGTCATTTCCTCTCCAGTTAGTAGTTTTTGTAGTGTGTTACTGCCTTTAGATAGTTTACATATAGATAGTAAGCTGTTATCATTAAAGTTTGTTAGTGTTAAGTACAATTAGGATATATTAAGTTTGTATAGCGTGTTGTGTTCTTACTGCTTACAACATTAGATATTTACCATTATTGTAGTTATAGATTTAGTATAGTCATAGTTGTTCAGTCATATTTATTATTTTAGGAAGTTTTATTGCGTTCATGGGTGGGTGTGGGGGTGTGTGTGTATGTTTGTTTTCTGGAGTAATGGCTGATGGTCAGGGTTTTAAAAAATTTACAGTGTGTGGGCACAAGCTCCCACCTAATGATCCACACTCTGTGCGTTTATTGTCTGGGAGCTGCCCACATTGACACTCATTGTTAGGCCCGCTCCACCCTCAGCTCATCTGCTTTACAGACTAGAAGGAGAAGTTAATTGTAAAGGGTTTCCTTCCTAATCAAATGGGATCTGCCATCCCATCCACTTCCTCTGCTGCCTCCTCGCCTACCAGTAAGGGTAAGAAGGCCAACAGAAAGAAAAGGAGAAGGGGGTTTGATAAAGAAAAGCAAAAAGACAAAGGAAAGCCACAAAGAAGAAACTATCAGAAGGAAATTCCTCAGTCCATCCACTTAATAAGAGTCTAGGACTGTGGACCAGTTTGGGAAATGGATATAAGCTTCAGCAACTTTGACCCTTAGAGTGCTGAATTTTTTAGCCCATGTCACCAGTTTTCAGAGAAACCAGACCAAGGAGATCTCCAAGTCTCTGTTTCTCTGGTATCTTGCCTGCAGATGTTCTGAAGACAGTGGACTCGCAGCTTTCTGCCCACCAGTTTACTTCCAACTTAGCCATGTGACTGCTTTCCAGTGTAGATGATGGCATGGCAAGAGCAGTAGACACTGACATGATTCATCTGCACACTTGGATTCATTTATGCTGTTTTGATGAAAGCTTTAAGACATCTTGCCCCTTTGATGGGTCCACCCTATTTGGACCTAAAGTGAAAAAAACACTAACCAGGAGTCAACAGAATGGTAGGACACACGCTGCAGTGGGAATCTGCTTCTCCACTGTGCAGAGATCCTACAAGTAGGAATCAGCAGGCTGGGAAGACAATGTGGTTCAGAAGAACACAGAGACCTTACCAAAGAAACTCCTGGCTATAGACCTTCTCATGACAGAGAAGGTAACAGTAACAGACAGAAGCTGACTGCATAATAAGGGCTTTTACTGTCCCTTTACCAAGAAGCTCTTTCAGCACCCTTGAAGGGTTGCCTGACTGCTGCACTTTGGAGGCAGTTGGGGGAGATTCTGTCTGCACCACAAGCCTGGCGAAAAATAACCACAGATTCTTGGGTGCTAAACATTATTTGCAGAGGCTAATCCATGCCACTTTTCCTTCCTCCCATAAAGAAGAAGGAAGATCCTGATGTTCCACCCAGCCAGTACAAACTCACAGCAACAGAGATCTCCAAGCTGCTGGAAAAGGAGTCATCTGTCTGTTCCCCAAAGATCAGTTAGATTCCAGAATCTACTTGAGATTCTTTTTAGTACCCAAGAAAACAGGGGCCTTCAGATCCATTCTGGATCTGAGCCATTTAAATCAGTATGTCAAGCAGACAAAATTCCAGATGGTCGCACTTCAGTCCATTTAGTTTCTGCTGAGCAAGGGTAATTGGATGTGCTCCACAGAGATCAAGGATGCTTACTACTGTGTAAAAATAGAGAAGCATTTGAGGAGATGTCTCCTTTAAAGGCTGGGAGCTAATCATTATAAATTCAGAGCCCTGACATTTGGTCTCACCACAACCCTCAGGGTGTTCTCCAAGATGATGGCAGCACGTCTTTGCTTGCTAGGATACATATTTTCCTGCACCTTGACAGTTGACTCATGACCACTACTGCTAGCAGCCTGTTATTGCACCATCTGGACCGTCTGCTCCAGCTGATGGTGAACCTATGGATCACTGTCAGTCTATTGAAAAGTCATCTTATGCCTGCTGAACAGATAGAGTTTATTGGATGCCACCACCTGACTTCCCAACTGCAGAGTGCTCTCACTGTGCCTCACCAACACTCATTCTCCATCACCCCTGCTCACCAGCAAGGCTAATTCTTCACCTATTGGGTCTCATGGCTTGCACAATTCTCATGGTTTCATTAGCTTGATTTTGCATGAAGGTGCTTCAGTGGAATGTAGCTGTGTAATAGTCCCAAGTATATCTTTCACTTCACACAAATTTGGCTTACTGAAATTTGCCGGCAACACATATCCTGGTGGATACCGTTTCATTCTGTGCTAGAAGGACATCCATTCCTTACAGCCCCCCCCCCCTCATGATGATGTTGATGACGGACACTGTCCTGGTAGGGTGGGGGGGCATTTTGAAAGGATGACAGTCCAGGGTACCTGGTCACATACAGAGGTCAACCTCCTAACATTGCAGGCCATACAGGAAGTCCCTCCCCAGGGTTGTGATATCAGTATGGGCAGCCAATATGTCTGTGATTTTGTACATCAACAATCAGGGAGGAACACGCCCTTAACCCTTGTATTGAGAAGCCATGAGTTCCTGACAGTGGACAATGTCTTTTCAACACTTTCTAATAGCAATGCGCATCCCAAGGTTGTCCATTGTACTGGCAGACAAAGTGAGAAAATCTGTTGTGATGCCTCACAAATGGTCCCGCAGTCTAACAGTAACAATTTTGATTTTCAGTCACTGGGGCCAACCTTGCTATGACCTCTTCGCATCCTACCTAAACAAGTGCAGCAGTTACTTTGCCCTGATTCACCCCCCCCCCAAGCAGGTTCAGTCACTGAGGGATGTTCTAGTCCACAATTGGTCCACAGGTCTTCTCTATGCCTTTCCCCTTGCCTTTAATAAACAGGTTCATACAGAAAGCAAGAATGTGCAAGACCAAGGTGATCCTCATTGTCCCTTTCTGGCCTCAGCAAATATGGTTTCTCTTCCTGTGGTCCCTACTGTTACATTCTCCATAGATGTTGGATTAATATCCAGATTTACTAACACACCCTTCTGGACTGCATCCTCTGAGCCAGAAAGCCATGAAGTTAACTGCTTGGTTCCTCCAGTTCTAGCCTTAGCCAGATATGCCAGGCTTTCCCGCTTCTTGTTGTTCAGGTCATATCAGCATTCCATGAATGAGCCACTACAAAAAAATATCATAGCAAGTGGAAGAGGTTCTCCATTTAAGCTGTGTCCACAGGGTTTAGATCCCTTTTCTACCTCCAGTTTTAAAATTCTTGGTTGAACTTTTTCACAATGGTTCCAGTTATTCAACTGTTAACGTGCAAATTTCAGCTATCTCATTTCCATATGGATCAGAATGGAAACTGTCTAGCCTGTTTGAGAATCTCAAAGACATTCCTAGAAGGAAACTTTCTTCTATGGCTGCCTATCAGAGACCTAGCACCTCCATGGGGTATTACCATCATGTTACAAGCATTGACTCAGCCACCTTTTGAGCCAGCAGTATCAGTTGATTTGAAATTCCTGTTTTGGTAAACAATTTTCCTAGTGGCAGTTACTTCAGCCTGATGGGTTTCAGAGATGCTAACATTTTCATGCAAGCCCTCTATTTGGCCTTTCACAAAGACAGAGTTTCCTTAAGGACTAACCCATTTCTTCCTAAGGTGGCATCTAAAACTAATTTAAGTCAGTCACTAAACCAGCCAGTCTTTTCTATTTTTGTTTTACTTGGATCGCTCATCTGTGTACTTAATAAAGGATTTTCAACTGGAAGCAGACTGCCTGCCTTGCTTGGATTACTTTCGAATACTTAGTAATGCTGTACAATTATATATTTTCTGTTATTTTTTGTTTTGGTTTTGTTTTGACTTAAGACGAGTTTAAGTTCGCTTCTTCTACTACTATTGTCTGATCTGATTAATATACAGTGATTAACTAGAAATATATGGACTGAAAATCTTCCACACAGAGAAGTTTCTTGCACTGTTTTTTTTTTTTTTTTCAAGATTTTGAAACCAGGATGAATGGATTGTTACAAGTGCCTTGTACACTCATTACCAGCTTAAATTCTGTCTTCTTTGGACCAAACCATTCAGGAAATCAGATAAATTGTCATTCTCAAAACCTAGTTTGGGCAAAGAAGTATCTAAAGATACTCTGTATAGATAGTTATCTGAATGTATTTCCTTCCTGTACAATAAAAAGGGCTTGTCTTTACAATCTAAACCTAAGGTTCATTCCACAAGGGCAGTGGCCACTTCATAAGCATTTGCCAGTAGACAAACGGCTGATAATGTCTGTGCAGCAGCTACTTGGTCACCATTCATACCTTTGTTCATCCAGCTTATAATGAGATGCAATCTAGATCGCGTTCTTTCTTTGGTTCCACCATCCTCAGGAATTTCCTTCCTTGATACCACCCAGGTCTGTATACTTGTGAATCTGTTCCCTAGTTGAATCAGATGAAAACAGACAGTGGATATAAAAGTTATGTACATACCATAATGATAGATCATGTTGTCGGATTTTCTTCCAGTTTACTTCATTCCCTCTTGACCCCTTCCATATTGTCACAATAGCAATCTGATGACTGGGTCGACTGTGGCATACCCTGTCTTTGAGCAGTCCTTACTGTGCCTGTTTCCCGTAATCCTACAATTTTTTTCTGTTCTACATTCTGGGGTTAGTCTTCATCACAGTTTATATGACTGGTATGCAGTTGCATTGACCTGTATATGGTCATAATATCTAAAACTGGAGGAAAAGTTGATCTGAGGTAATTAGGTGGAATTCAGGAAATTATGGGTAGGGGAAAAGTCGGAGCTCTCTAACCGGAGGGCTTCAGAATTTGTTCAAAGGTTGGATCCATTCAGGTCAAGCAAACCATTGTGGAACCAGACAAAACTCGGACAACATGGATCTATTATTATCATAAGTATATATAATTTTAGTCATTTCCCACATATCCTTAGCTGCCAAAACAAAAGTCTTTTTAAACCACACTCCTAAATACTCCTGCCTGGTTCCTCTTTTCAAACACATCTTATCAGAGAGGAACCCGTCCACTGTAATTCTTGCATCCGATCCTTCATATATTCTCCTAATTAAGCTGCTTATTCTATTAGGGAATGCAAGTGATGTTCTTCGTGTTTCACTGTTGCAGTCATTACATTTGGGTTATCTGCTTGCAGGTAGCCCTCAGTCGGCCTGATTAACAAAGTCTTGGGTCCTGCGTCGGTTGCTGTCTCTTCTTCCATGACGTCAGGTCATCAGGGGTATAAAACACGCAGCCGACATCATTACATCAGTCTTTCTTGCCGTGCGGTGCCCGAAGCAGGAGGAGTTTGTTTGACCGTTGGTCCTTTTATTCAGTGTTTGATTGTCTTGGTGCTTTATTATTGTGGGTTTACTATGTTCAGAGATACTAAGGAGCACAAGCCCTCAGGCTTCAAGAAGTGCTCTAGGTGCAGTTACAAAATGTCCATTACCAATGGACAACTCCATCTGTGTATATTGTCTGGGAGCGATTCATCTCCAGGAGTCGTGCAGCTTCTGTCATGCTTTTAGTCTGCGAGCTCTTCAGGAAAGGAAGAATAAATTGATTTTGAAGGGACTTCTGAAACCCTCCTTCGAGGAGGGTCTGGAGAGTGCTTCCAGCTCTAAGGCTAAATCTTCTAAATCAAAAAAGAGATCTCCAGCTCCATCAGTCTCCTCGGAGCCACCGGAGAAAATAGCAAAGTCTGCTTCGACATCCTCGGCTCCATTGTCTTCGGGCCGCAGGAAGTGTCAGTTGTTATGGAACCTGCTTCGGCTCCAATTTTCTTGGAACCTGTTCGGAGCCGATCGCCTAGCTTTAGGCCAGTATCCCCTTCTCGCAGGTCCCCTTCGGAGAGGAGGTCTCTGTCTCCTTTTCTATCCTCTAAATCCTCCAGGACCTTATCAGATGTGGACGTCGATAGAGTGGTGCAGACACTCCTTTAGTCACCAGCTCTGGCAAAATTGTTCTCTGCTCCGGAGCTGGTCCTTCAACCTGCTTAGACACTTCCTCCTCTGAGCACATCTCAGCTTTCGGAGCCGGAGTGTTTGGCTCCGCGTGATGTCCCTAGGTCGGTTCCGACAGCCCCTCTTGGCTTATTGGTGCTGACGTCAACTCCGACCCCGTCTGCTCCATCCACGGGGTTCAGGACTCAGGATTCTTCGGTCGGACCTAAGGGAAAGGTTTCGGGACACCTCTCTGCTCCTAGTCTCCCTCTCAGTGCTTCGGTGTGGAGAAGTTTGACTCCTGTCATGGCTTCGGAGGCTGGTCATTCTTCAGACTCGGGGGGGGGGGGGGGACACCAGCCTTCGAGGCCATGCGGAGTGCGCTGGCCAGGTCGTCAGCGGCATCATGCGGGTTAGTCATTTTGTCCCCTACTATACCGGTGCAGGTCTCTGATCGCCATCTATCTCTATTGACAGCGGAGCCCCAAGGCCTCAGGGTACTCCCATGAGTGGTCCCCACATTTCTGAGGGCCCCTCAGAGTTTTTGCCTGAGGAGCCTCCCAGAAAGAAGATGTGCAAGAGGAAGCACATAGATTCCCAGGATGAGTTTCTCACATCAGACACTGACCTCGAGGAATCGGAGGTGTCCCCCAAGTCATCCTCTGAGGATGTTTCTTTCTCTGTCATCCTAGAGATTTTGAAACAGAGGTGACTGGCCATCCAAAGCCCCCTCCGAGGAGGAGTTGGTCTTCCTAAAGGCCTTTGGTGCTCAGCCCTCCACCTCCTGGTTATCTCCACCCTTCGATGAGCTTCTGGATTTGGTTTGTCGAAGGGTGTGGGAAACCCCTGACTCTGTGGAACCAGTCCTCAGGAGACCCAATAAATTTTTGTCTGCCCCTCCTGATGAGGAATTTCTGTCCAAGGGAGTTCCTGTGGATGCCATGGTGGTGGCAGCTGCTACTCAGAAGGAATTATCCGAGACTTCTTACACTGTCCATCCCCCTAACAAGGAGTCTAGGACCATGGACCGGTACGGGAAGGGTACTTTTTCTTCAGCGACCTTTACCTTGCGGTCACTGAATTATTTATCACACTTTACACGGCTCCAGAAAGATCTCCTCAAGGAGCTTGGAGATACTCTCACAGGTAACATTTCTGAGGCTGTGGCTCAGACGGTCAACGCTCAGATGTCTACCCTCAATTCCATTGCAAACTCCTCCATGAGGCTAATCTCCTATGCAGCCGAAGGAGCGAGTAGGGCAGCAAGCTCAGGAGTTGCTCTTAGGAGGCAGGCCTGGATGCGCCTTTATCATTTCGCGGAGGCCTTCAAGTCTTCATTCACCAACACCCCCTTTGATGGTTCCTCTTTGTTCGGAACCAAGGTGAAAGACACTCTCACCAGGTGCGAGCAGGAGGGAAAAACTCTGTCTGCAGTAGGAGTCTGTTTTTCCCTTCCCTCTAGGCCTTATCCCAAGGCCCAGAGGTGTGGCAAAATGTGGTTCAAGAAATCACGGAGGTTTTTTCACAGTGCTCAAGAGGAGCCCCCCTCCAGAGGCAGGGGAGGGGGTGGTTATTCAGGGAGACGCCGCCCTAGGGGCAGAGGAGGCCCCCACAACTCGGAAGACTGCGATTCCTTTGGTGGTTCTTCCTACTGCCGCTCCTGATGGGAGGCCCGACTGTGAGTTTCCGGAGCCATTCGGTGCTCGAATCTCATTATACCCGGAGGTCTGGCAAGACATCACGAAGGACCAGTGGGTTCTACGAATAATTTCCAGAGGATATGTCATCCCTTTCTTGTCAAATCCCCCTCCAATCAAGAAAATCCCGGATGTTCCTCCGAGTCATAGGGATTATGCAGCTTCAGAAGTTTCAAAGCTGCTAGAAAAAGGAGCCATCCAACATGTCCCCTCAGACCAGATCGGATTAGGGACTTGCTCCAGATTCTTTTTAGTGCTGAAAAGGACAGGGGATCTGAGACCCATATTGGATCTCAGTCAATTGAACACCCATGTGCAAAAGTTCAAGTTCTGAATGGTCACATTGCAGTCTATTCTCCCATTGTTGGGAAAAGAAGTGTGGATGTGCTCCATCGACCTCAAGGATGCTTACTACCACATAAAGATGGACAGGGCATCCAGACGTCACCTATGCTTCCAGCTGGGAGCCAGTCATTTTCAGTTTCGAGCCCTGCCCTTTGGTCTCACCACAGCCCCCAGAGTGTTTATCAAATGCATGGCAGTGATGACTGCTCACCTGAGACATCAGGGATTCCAAGTGTTTCCATATCTGGACGACTGGCTCCTTACTGCCACCACCAGGCATCTACTACTTCAGACCACGGACGCTACTATCAACCTATGTCAACAGTTGGGTATCACATTGAACTGGGAAAAATCTGCCTTGTTGCCCTCACAGCGTGTCACTTTTATAGGCGCCGAACTAGACACCGTCCTCATGTGGGCGTTTCTACCACAGGAAAGAATCAGAGTTCTACAACAAGTTCACGCCTTGCTCCCTCTGAGAAGAGCGAAGGCAAGATGGGGCCTCCAACTGTTGGGGACAATGGCTGCTATGATTAGTCCCTCTGGCAAGGCTACATATGAGGCTCCTTCAGTGGCTACTCTTTGCCCAGTGGTCTCTTCAGCATTTTCCACTTTCACCCTATTCTACTCACAGACAGGTGCAAACAGGATCTCAGTTGGTGGCTTTGCACCGACAACCTGAATGCGGGAAAGCCCTTCGTTCCTGCACCCCCGGTTGCCGCGGTGACCATGGATGCCTCCCAGATTGGGGGGGGGGGGGGCATTATCTAGGCAGGACAGTCCAAGGCACATGGCAAGAGCATGAGATGCATCTACATATCAGTGTCCTGGAGATGAGAGCTGTGCTACTAGCGTTGCAAGCACTCCAGAGTTTTCTTCCTCTCGGGACTATTGCAATCCACTCAGACAATATGTCAGTGGAGTGGTATCTGAACAAGCAGGGAGGAACCAAGTCTTTACCCCCTTTGCAGAGAGGCCATGCGAGTGTGGCAGTGAGCAGTGTCTTCCCAACTTTTTCTGGTGGCAACGCACATTCCGGGGAAGTCCAATGTGATCGCAGACAGCCTAAGCAGAGCTATTCTGATGCCTTACGAGTGGTCCCTGAACTGTCAGGTTGCAGAACAGATCTTCCGCAGGTGGGGGTCAGCCTTGCTGCGACCTTTTTGCCAGCCCCCCTCAATGCCAAATGCAGCAGCTACTTCACGTTGATCCCCCCTCAGGGGGAGTCACCCAGGGACGCTGTAGTCCACAATTGGCCCTCCGGTTTACTATATGGCTTTCCTCCGGTCCCCGTGCTGTCAAAGGTTATTCAGAAAGCGCAATCCTTGGGAAGCAGAATGATTCTGATTGCCCCACACTGGCCTCGTCAAATTTGGTTCCCCTTTCTCCATCCCTTTCTCATGGACACTCCTTGGATTCTGGACCCACAACCAGACTTACTGACACATGTCAGGGCAGCTCCATCCCTCTCTTCAGACCCTCCGGTGGGCAGCCTGGCTACTCCACTTCCATCATTAGTTAGGCTTCATCATTTTTCGCCGGAGGTGGTTCATATTTTATCTTCCTCTCATAAGCCCTCGACCAGGAAGATTTATTACAGCAAATGGAAGAGGTTTTCAATGTGGGCACATGCCAAAAAGATTGACCCTTACACAGCTCCAAGTTTGTCTGTATTGAAGTTCTTGTCTATGCTCTTTAACCAGGGTTCAGCGTCCGCAACCATTAAAGTCCAGTTGGCGTCGATTTCTACCTTTCATGTCGCAGACTAGCCTAGCCTGATGGCACATAGACTCTGTAAGGCTTTCCTGAAGGGCACTTTGTTACTTCGTCCTCAGGTATCAGAACCTGTTATGCCTTGGGACTTAAACTTTGTTCTACAGGGTCTTACTTCACCCCCCCCCCTTTGAGCCTGCAGCCACTTGCGATTTAAAATTCTTAACTTGGAAGACTGTCTTTTTAGTAGCCATCACGTCAGCCAGACGCGTTTCGGAGCTTCAAGCTTCATCAATCAAACCCCCTTATTTGATTTTTCATAATAACAGGGTTTCTCTCAGACCGAACCCCTCTCTTCTTCCCAAAGTGGCGTCAGTCAGTAACCTTATCCAATCTATTGAATTGCCAGTGTTTTTTCCCCAGTTCTCAAACAAGGCAGAATTCAAATTTCATCAATTGGATGTGCAAAGACAGTTACGTTTTTATTTGCACAGAATGAAAGACCTCAGAAAATCTGATCAGTTGTTTGTTTCCTTTTCGGAAAACAGAATTGGGTCTCCTATCTCCAAAGTCACGTTGTCCAGGTGGATTTCCAGTTGTATTTCTTTCATTTATTCCTCAGGGGATAAAGATTTACCGTTCCGGGTGAAGGCTCACTCTACTCAGTCTGTATCTACATCTACAGCTTTTCAGGCTAGATTGTCTATGGATGATATTTGTGCTGCGGCTACGTGGGCATCTCCTCGCTCCTTTGTTACTCATTACAAGTTGGATGTGGTATCTAGGGGCAGGTCTTCCTTTGGTTCCACAGTGCTCAGGAGTATTTTCCACTGAGCCTCCCAGGATTTAGGTGCTGTGGATGCTGTCCCACGGGTAAGAATGTAGACGAGATTGGACTACATAACATCAAGAAGTTGTGTACTCACCATAACGTTTGATGTATGTAGGCCATCTCGCCTCACATTCTTACTTACCCCCTTCCCCTGTCCTGGAGTATCTGGAAGTTAGGTCTGGTTTCAGAGTTCCCTTCATTCTTGGTTTGTTCTTCCTTTCCGTAGGTGTTATGCATGGAGAAGGAGTGCTGGTGCTCGCTGCAAACTAGATCTGGGGATAGAGAGCAGTGCAGCATGGGATATCATCTTAGCCCAGCCAATAGAAAGACTTCGAGCTAAAAAAGTTTGGCCAAGTCTGAGCTGACATTCGGCTCTGAACCCACGGGTAAGAATGTGTGAGGCAAGATGGACTACATACATCGAACATTATGGTGAGTACATAACTTCTTGTTACCCACACTAAATTACATGTTATAGCCAGGGCTGTTTCTTACACTGATTGCTGTCTGTTATTTTCTTATTTCTGTTCTCCTCCTAAGTCCTCTCAGACTATTCAGTAGTTTAAGAACATTTCATCCACTGGCCATGATTACATACCTGGTTGCCTTGTTATTGCTTAGTGTGGCCTGTCTGAACCTTTACTTCAACTCTTTGAGCCAAGTCATTCTACTTGTTACATTCTTGAAGCTTGGAAAACAGCCATTTGTAATACTTTTACACAAGGATGGTCCAACCATGCACTGTGGTGACTAGAGACTTCTTAGTCTAACTAGCCTTTTATGGAATGAATTGTCCCAGACTCATTAATCTGGATCTTGAAAATCTGTTATCCGTGGACACGTTTCGGATTTGGCATCCATATGAAGTGTAGTGGACAGCTGATTTAGTTGTTTCACAGAGCTCGTGTGAAAAAACTGCAGTGGTGGTGCTGCGGTAGCATTGTCGCCTCACAGTAAGATGTCCTGTTCAATTCTCAGCTAGAGCGCCTTCTGTGTGGAGACATGCGTGAATGGGCGTAACTTCATTGAAGGTTGTGCGTCAGGGCTGGCAACTCGGCACGTAAAAATCTGCTGCCAGTCATTAGCGGACCGGAGTTCCGCTGTGGCTACCCCTAACCGGGAAAAGCCGAAAGACACAACAACACAGAGCTCATGTATTGTAAAGTCAGATGCCACTTATACCATTTCTATAAGCCAAAGTTTTAGTGATGTACCACAGGGCTCAGTGTTTGGCATCTTTCCTCTTTGACATGTTTCACAGACCTTTATAAATCAACACTCCAGGTGTGTGGTTACTCAAGTTTGACTGTAAATTGGGTGCTGCTGTTCGTTTATCTTTTGCTTCACGGTTTCTCCCACATGGAAACATGGATTTAAATTTTCACATCATACCATATAGGAGATGCACTCATCTAGTCAGTCACTTTTGTGAGGGATCCAGGTACTCTTGTTGATAATTCTTTATCATTTGACTGTCATGTATCAGCAATAATGCAGAAATACTTCTGTATGTCTCAGCTTACTTCCAAAGCCATCTTCCAAAGTTCCTAAAGTCTTAATCCTCCTTTAATCGTCTGTTATCAGACTCTTACTGAATTTAATACTCTTCTTTGGCATGTCTTTATCAAAACATATAACTCAACTTGAGAGAACATCATTCCTAACTAAACAGATTAATGACCACAAGATGTCATTTATCAAGACTGTCAGCCCTTTGCCTGTACTTGGGTTTCTCATAGACTCCTCTGTGGTGATATTTGTCTTAACCTTCTGAATCGTGAAAATCAATCCTCCTCGACCTCCTGTTCCTTCACAGAACAGATGGTTCTTAAAATATCCAGTTAAAGGACTTAAACCTTCATTAACAGGTAAGACATCATTGTTGTGATAGATTAATGTCTCAACATATTTCCCACCTGTGGAACAAAACTCACTACAAATCAGGTAGAGTAACCTTACAAGTAAACCTAGATTGCTGGATGGGCAGACTCAAATTCTCCACACTTCTGTCTTGTATCTCACTTCTTTGAGGCTGAAGGGAAGTTTTGTAATAGTCTGCAGACTTGATTGGCTAGTACTTAATTATGAACCCTGTGAGGAGCATATATTATATCATACTCAACACTGTAAGTTAACCTTAACACTAGACTATACACATTTGCAGCTAAGCCTGCTATTTTATCTACTTAGGAACATTTTTAGTAATGAACTTTTCAGCCCTTAGAATAATAAATTCCTGAACATGCCATATATATCTGTTGTCTTTCATATCTGAAAAATTTAATAAGGCTGTCTACAGTTGATATCTGGCTTTGCTTTTGAGACCATGCTTTGTGGCACAACAGCTTTATTTGGGGACACCACTTTGCAGCTCTTGGTTTTTACAATTACCACACTGCCTGTTTTCATTCAGGGGTGATTGGATAGCTCTGACTGCCCATCTGTCTGTAACTTTGTCTTAAATGTATTTTTTGCTGTAGATGTCTGGAATTTCTTTTGTACAATTTACCATCTTAAGTGTGAGCTGTATAATCTCTTGGTTCAGCTGCTTTACTAACAGCGTCAGGCTGCAGACTTTGCATGGGCTTTTGAATTATGTTATCTGTAGCCTGTAAATCTGGTAGTCTCCTGAAGTTTTTATGAGAGAACTATTTCTGTCTCTGGTGATTTCTTTCCAGCATTTCTTTCACTCTGCACTGATTTTGAGGCATAAGTGGGATAGTTTAAGTAGGTAATCTTTTCAGCCTTCTGATGATCACCAGCTGAGATGGTGAGAGATTTAATTCTTTCAGGAAGTATTCTAGTATAGCAAGGTGACATTTACCATTGTGTTTGCTTTGGCTCTTTTTCACGAGGTGTTTTACTTTTTTGGATAGTTCTCTGTACTTCTACATTAAAGTAGGGATAATATAGACTGGGTGTTGACTGAATTCCCATTCATGCAAAATGTTTTGAATTCCTGACTTTTGTACACCATTTTCTAGTGTGAGAACAAAAAGGTATTGCTTGTCTTGAAAAATGTAGACTGCAATGTATTAATTAATTAATTTAATTTTGAATGTTTCCGGGAACTTGCATTAGTAATTTATGCCTCTGAAATATCGTAACTTCCCTGCACTGGAACAAAGCTATACCCCACTCAGCACCTCAGTTGATCTGCAACTGGGTATGCTCGCATCTGTTCCTCAGGATTTTTGTTACAGTATGCATTGCACTCTGCTAGTACTTCTGTTGGATTTAATAGTTCCTGGAAAAAATATTACATCCCTTGCTTTTTCCTTGTTTTTTTTTTCCCCAGTTGTGATTAATATCACTTCTCGAGTATCTATTTTCTCAGGTGACTGGATTTTTTTTTTTTAATAGTCAAACCCTAAGCACAACCTATTTCCTCCTTGAAATAAAAATAAGATTAATAAAACTGAATTTCTTCCCTTTCTGATGATTTTTGCTCAGACCATCCTTTCACACTAACATCTTTCAGTAGCTGCATCTTTAAGCCAGTCTATACACATTTGAATTTCATTTTCATTTTTTTCTGTCATTGGTAACTGCTTCATTACGTAACTATAATCACAAGTTCTGCTTTGAGTTCTTCATATATCTCTGAGCCTGCTGTACACAGCATGTATGCTAAGTGTTGGTTTCTTGCCTTGTGCCAACCGTTTTCAGTTTGTACTTCTATATATTAAGATTTCTGCAATCTAGGAGGTCTTTTTCACAAATACTTTTGAATTAACTTTTCAATGGCTTGTGGTTTCTTTCCACCTATTTCTCACATCCATTTTCTATTTTTTTTTTTTTTTGTATTTGAGCATATCTATCATGTACATCACTCATAGCTGACCCATAGTAAATACTAAACTGATCTGTCTTGTTACGATCTTGGCTTGCATGCCATTCTAACTCGCATCTATTTGCAACACATCTGGCTTCACATAATACTGTTTTTAATGTCGATACATCTGTGATTAATTGTTAGAGCAATTCATTGCTGCCGTCTTGTTCATAACTATATTCCCATGATGCATCTTATTCTGGCAGCTTCCTTAGAGGCATAGTCATTTCAAACATGTTAATTATAAGTTTTGCTCAATACTGTGTCATTCCTGGAAACCTCAATAATGTCTTTTTGTCTTCTGCTGTGATTTTTGTCTGGATCAGGTTTCATCCTTGTCATACTGGTTTTACATTTTCTCATACCTTTAGATTATGTTGCCTTAATTTATTCAGCAACTGTATATTTCATGGTGCTCTTATTTCTAATCCATGCTAAGAAATTATCTGCTGTGTTTGCAACGCTTAACACTGATAAATCATATATGTTTATAAAACCTTCCAAACTTTCAGTTACTTGGACAACACCTCGATGAAACAACCAAAATATCGCTGTTGAAGAATTGCTAAATAAATGTTTAATGAATCTTTGCTTCCATAGTGGCATATTAAATTTACACAATTTTGAGCTTGCTTCATCTGCCTTTATCAGCCAGAAATCATTGTTTGCATCTAGTACTGAAAAAAATTGATGTTTGGCTTTCTTGAAACCGTTTCAACTGTAAGTAAGCAGTGTGCAGTTTTCTGTCTTAATCAGTGCATTTAAACTTTGTGGATTAGCATGGCTTCCTGTCATAAAACTGAAGTTTAAATGACTGAAGAGAAGACTGACCGAAATTATGAATATTATAAAATGCTGACACTTGAAAGACTGAAGCACAGAATCCTGAAATTATGCCAAATGTGCACATGAAAGTAAACACAAAACAATTTCTAAGCAAATGAAAATAACCAAATGTTTTCCATTGAAACTAATTTTTCTTGTCCCCAGAGGTGTGCAGCCTTGGATTTAGAATATATATTTAAGCAGGTGGTAGGGATGTGGCGTGGAGGTAGCATGCCTCAATCTAAAAAGATTATTTACTTGTATTTGTGTTAAGTTCATGTTTTGCATTGTTTTCATGAGTAAATTAAGTATTATTTTAGGATTTTGAATTTGTCTTTTGTAACTTTTGAGATTATGCTTTCAGTGTTCTAATCTTCAGTTATTTAAGGTTTAGTCTTATGATGGGAGCCCATCAACATGTATGCAAATCTCATCTGTTTTTCCAACAGTTGTACTGTTCACGCGTACTTGCTAGCTGTAACTACTTTTTAATGACAACTAGACTTTTTATTTTGTTTATAGTTCCTGTTTGGTTTACACTTGAGTGCTACGTGTGCTTTTCTAAGAGTATTAATTACTGACACTGTGGCAGGTTTTATTTGTTTGAGATTTTCTCTTGGCAAGCTGCATAAGCTTGTAAATAAATCATCATAGCCATTCAGGATATTGCACTGGTGGCTGTATGTGTTTCTAAAATATGTGACAGATTCTTTACACTGCAAATTCTTTTTATCATTCTTGGCTTTTTGCAAGCCACATATTTTAAAATGTTATGTCCATTTATGTATTTTATATGCACTATTTGAAAAAAAAACCTTAAATTTCTTAGTTTTGTAACATCATATCAGCAGTTCTTGACCTGCTGTGGTGTATTCACGAGAGAACTTACCCTAGTAATACATGAGTTACCGTCTGTATCATTTGAGCATAAGAGTTGCCATTCAGTCTGGTGTAGCACGCAAGTGAGAGAACAAAAGTGAATGGGAATATTGTATATACAGAAATAAGATCTTTTTTGTACTTAATAAAGAAGTAAGTCATAATCTAATGACACTAAATGTGTTCAATATTTTGTATTAGAAAAACTGCAGCACGTAGATTAGATTTCTGCATTGCATAATGTTCATCATATTGATCACTGCTGAATTAGCCTTGATGTCCTTCTTTTCCCATGTTGCAGTATTCATAATGTTTGGGTTATCATTTCCATAGCTACCCGAATGTCTGAGCAGTATACAAAAGCTTTAGTCACTGCAAGGTACGTGGGACATCTGATGTTGGCCGTAGGGTGCGTGGGCCATAAAAGTGACGTCTGCATGTACCTTTCCTTAAATCTCTGCCACCAGTTGAACGTCAGCTCTTCCTGCCGCTGGATCCTCGAATTTAAAGTAAGTACCGTGTTGGAGCTGTTTTCTTCTTCTCTTTTTGGTCACTGCATTCCTGCTTAGGTTCATGTCATCCAGGAAAGGAAAGTGTAGGTGCGGACATCAGATCCCCCATAAGGATGCCCACGACCTCTTCCTTTTGTGTCTAGGGCCTAACCAAAACCATAAAACCTGCACAGTTTGTCAGGCCTTCATTCCTAAGACTCTTCACAGCCATCTGCACACCTTAAACATCTACTTAGAAAATCAGCATCTTAAACGTCTGTCTCTGGTGATGGAAGGGCCAACCGGTCAGACTGTCGAGCCACCAAAAAAGAAGGCCAAAGTTTCCAGGCCTGAACCTACTGCTGCACCTCCTCCACCTGACGTTCCATCTGTGGCCAACAATCACCTGGAGGAATGTACAGAACCAGATGTGTTAGGTATAGCAGGTACCATTCAGGAGGCCACAGAACCTAGGGATGAAAGCACATCCGTGGAGGTTTTGCATATGTCGGATGCTGACGACAAGGAGGAACCTCAGCTCACAACAGACATCCAGACCGGTCCTTCCACTGCTTTAGAACAGTCTGAACCTAGGCCCTACACCCTCCATGCCTACCTCTTCCTTAAAAAGAAAACAAAAGACAAAACATCCCTCTCCTCCTTCAGAAAGCCTGCCTGGTTGATAAGCTTTCTGCCAAATCTTATTTAATGCCTTCATGGCCCTTAGACCTTCTTTGCCTGCTTCTCCTCCAGCTTCCCCTCCAGTTATCAGTCTTAGGCCTCAGACTGAAGACCCTCCTCTTCTTTAAGCTGAGGACTATTCAGATTCCTCTTCAGAGGACTTCCTTTCCTATGCCTCTCTGTTGCCTTCTCTTCTTGGGTATGCCTCCCCTGAGGAGGACTCTGCTGAGGCAGACACCCAGGAGAGGACCTCACCTTTGGTGAAACCATCTCTAAAATGAGAGAGTTTTAAATGGGATTCCTCTGAACTGTCCAAGGTTCAAAAAAGGTATGAACTCTTACAAATGGACACCCCTTCACCTTCTGCCATCCATCCAGTCTTACCAGCCTTTCTGGACACCTTCAATGCAGCCTCTAAAAACCCTGATTCCCAACCAACAGCACCTAGAAGGCCTGACAGGTTTTATAAGGTCCCAGAAGGGGCTACATTTCTGATTAAATGCCCTGTTCCAGACCTTGGCACTGTTTTTGTCTCTACAGACAAACCTTCCAGATTATTTCCCTCCACCTCTATCCTTCCCACTAATAAGGACCGTAAGACCATGGAATGCATTGGGGAAAAAAGTATACACATCTGCCACTTTGACGTTTAGGGTGGTTAACTACCAGACACACATGTCTAAGTATGCCCTGGCCCTTTTTCCCAGGTTTCTAAACTTTTGGCTGATCTCCCTGACTCGCCTTCTAAAGCTCAAATATCTAGCTTCAGCTCCTTGTCCTCTCAAGTAAGAAGACACTCTATCAGATGCAGTTATGATGCTGCTGAGGCCTCTGCCAGATCTGCAGCTTCTGCCTAAGTGCTTAGAAGGTATTCTTGGCTGAGCCTCCGTCCCCTGCCTGTTGATACCTGGGCTAAATGTTTGGATGCACCCTTGGACAGTTCTGCCCTTTTTGGGGCTAAAGTGGCAGAGCTTTTCAAAACTTTTCAGCAAAAGGGGAAGGAATTACAAGACTTAAAACATTTGTGTCGCCAGTCCCTAAATTTCATAGGAATTATCCCACCAAAACACAGTTCATCAGGAAACATTCTGCTTCTACCCCTCATTCTAGGGGCAAAAAGAACTCCGGGAAGCAGCAGCCTCCTTCCAGACCTGCTCAGACTCCAGTTCATAAACCTCAGTTTCCAGACAGGGCAGGTAGTCTTTGACTACCTGCTTTCCCCTTCACCTCCTCTGGATTCCATTCCCCTATCCCAAAGAGTATCCGAAAGACTCACTGTCTTCCCATTTGGCAAAGCATTACCTCAGCAAGTGGGTCTTGTCTTTTATAGAAAAAGGTTACTTCATGACTTGGGTCTTTCTTCCCTCCTTAAGAGGCATCCCACAACCACCAAAGGG
The DNA here is from genome assembly GCF_019279795.1 of Protopterus annectens. Taxonomy (NCBI): domain Eukaryota; kingdom Metazoa; phylum Chordata; order Ceratodontiformes; family Protopteridae; genus Protopterus; species Protopterus annectens. The sequence goes on along the minus strand of NC_056732.1, from coordinate 1,406,287,314 downwards.
CCAGCTCCCTCTTTTTCAGATAGTCTTGGCCTCCGCTGTCAAGGGACTGCCCTTCTCTCAGAAAAGGGAAATGGCTTTTACTCCAGACCTTTCCTAGTCCCAAGAAAGATGGCCCATGGAGACCCATCCTGAATCTCTCCCACCTCAACCTTTTTCCTACAAGTACCCACTTTTCACATGCTTACAATTGAGACTTTTTTCCCTTGATAATGCCTCAGATATTTCTGGCCACTTTGGATGTCAAAGATGCCTATCTATGTATCCCCTTAAGGCCCAACTACAGTAAGTATTTACAATTTTCTGTTGGTTCCTCGCATTTTCAGTTCTCTATTTAATGCCTGTCTGTCTTGCCCTTTGGACTGTCTACTGCTCCAAGGGTATTCACAAAGTGTCTGGCTCCAATGGTAGCCTATTGCAGGGTCCAAGAGATTCAAATTTGTCCGTATCTGGATGACCTCCTGATCCAGGCAGGTTGCTCCACTTCCCTACACATCCATCTCCAAGAAGTCATCTCTGTCCTGCAGTGTCTGGGGTTCAACATTACTTTCCCAAAGTCCAAACTAAACCCCTCCCAGGACCACGTTTTTCTGGGGTGCAGAATAAGGGCAGATGTCATGAGGGCATTCCTTCTAACCCAGAAGCTGGAAAGCCTGAAGCAGTACTTGCGGTCTGTACTCCACGCCTCTGCTAAGACAGCAAGACAATATATCAGACTCCTAGGACATATGGCGTCTACTATACCCATGTTGCCCCTGGCAAAATTCCACATGAGAAAACTTCAGTGGTACCTGAGGTCCACATGGGCGCAACACTCCCACTCATTGGACAACAACATTCCCTTCCTACCGTGCCCAAGGAAGGAAATCCTTTGGTGGTTGGATCAAGTCTTTCAGCCCAGAGCTTCCATTGTAACCCCTCACCCCAGTCCAGGAGATGTACACAGATGGCTCAGATGTGGGCTGGGGGGCTGGTATGGGCAGCTTGAAGGTGCAAGGCACATGGACAGGCCCCTTCAAGCGGGAGCACATCAACATCAGAGAAATGAAAGCCATCATCCTTGGTCTGAGGGCCTTCCAACACTTTCTGAAGCAAGGCCCCTTGAAGGTGTTCACAGACTTCTCTGGTATGTGAACAAACAAGGGGAACAAAATCTGCTTGTTATGCAGACTTGCACTCCAGGCCTGGGAATTGGGAGCCCAACATAGAGTCACCCTGCAGATGGTCTATATTCCCTTAGCTCAGAACACTCAGGCAGACACCTTCAGCAGTTCCATGTCACAGTCCAAATGGATGCTGCACAGGGATGTGTTCCTGGACATAGTCCACAAGTGGGGTACAGCAAAAATAGATCTGTTTTCCTCCCCTCTGAACAGACAACTTCCTCTCTTGTACCACGGCACCCAGCCCCCTAACGAGGGCAATAGACGCTTTTTCTGTCTCATGGAAGGGGTGTTTCTTTCTGCATTCCCTCCTTCCCATTGTTACAGAAACTCCTGTTGAAAATTCATCAGGGCAAACCCAAAATCATGTTGGTGACTCCCTTTTGGCCAAAACAGCACTGGTTCCCCCGCCTTCTGCATTAACCAGGGGCAATCATCAAAGGTTACCTCACAGAGTGGACTTTCTCACAATGGACAAGGGATCTCTAATCCATCCCCACTTGGAATTTCTGAACCTATCAGACACCTTTATACTGAGGACGTGCTTAATGTCCTGCAGGACGCTAGGAAACCCAATACTAGGAGATCTTATTTGTCCAAATGGAAAAGATTCTTCATTTGGTGTCTTCAAAGACAGCTAGACCCATTTCAAGGAGAGGTCCCTTTAGTGCTGTCCTACCTGTGTGAATTGTTACAAACAGGGCTGGCATATTCTTCTGTTAAGGCCCACCTAGCTACTCTTTTGCGGCTTGTCTGCCTCTTGACCCTCCTCTTGCCTCCTGACTTCCAGTGAAGTTAATCCTTAAGGGGGTACTGTACCTTTGACCTCACAGAGGCCAGTTCCACCCCCATGGGACTGAACTGTGTTTTAGAGAAGCTCACTGTTGCTCCTTTTGAACCATCATCAAAAACCTCTCTACACTTGGAAGAGACTGATTTTGGTGGCCCTGACATCAGCCAGGAGAGTGTCAGCGCTCCAGGCCCTTATGGCCACCCCACATTTTCTAATCTTCCCCAAGGATGGAGTGACCCTAAGGACCAACCTGTCCTTCATGCCTAAGGTGGTCAATGAACTGTCTCTGAACAAATGTACTGACCTCCCCACCTTTTTTCCACATCCCAAGAATGATAGTGAGAGAGTTCTGCATTCCCTTGATGTTTACAGACAGCTAAGATTTTACCTTGACAAGACCAAGTCCATTAGGAGATCAGACCAATTGTTTGTCTCCTTTCACCTCAGAGCTTTGAGAAAAGTGGTAACAAAACAGAATATTTCTGCCTCGATTTCCAGGGCCATCTCCTTTTTTTACACCTACCATGGCAAACATCTAACCTCAAAAATTAAAGCCCATCATCTGGAGCCTTCTTCAAAGGGCTGGACACTGTTGCCATTCTAGAGGCAGCTACCTGGATATCTGTCTGTACCTTCACCAAACACTACAAACTGGACCATATTTCCAAGTCTAGAGCAGAATTTGCTAGGGCAATCCTGCATGGGTTCTTGGAAAACAGTTCCATACCACCACCCTCGTTTCTTTGAGATTTGTCACTCACCCAAAGGTTATGAATACTGCAACATGCGAATAGAAGTACATAGAATAGTTGTGTAAAATCTTATAACCATATCCACTCGTTTATCCATTACAATACCCCAAGGCTCCATACTAGGACCACTTCTCTTCTCAGTCTTTATCAATGACCTACTCACCATCACTCCCAAGGCCACCTGCATCCAATATATGGACGACTCCACTTCAATCTGTGCAGCCTCCTCCTCAACTGAGCTTATGACCTTAACCCAGAATACTTTCTATGATGTAGAAAAATGTTTCGCAAACTGTCAGCTTATTTTAAACCCCAACAAAACTAAGCTGATAATCTTTACCCCACCTGTAAATCCACCCTTTTTTACTATAAGTTCTAACAATGGCACAATTATGTCCCCAGATGCTTGCACCAAACTCCTAGGGGTCATGGTCGACAACACCCTAAAATATGATAACCAAGTCAATCAAACCATCAAAACCCTCAACAAAAAACTGGGCTCCCTCTACAGGATAAAACCTTTCCTCACTCCATTTGCAAGAACAACTATCGCTTGCTCCCACTTACTATTTACCTTTCTCTGTGCCTCCCCCCTTTTCACTAACTTGAATAAAACCACTTTTACCAAACATGCTAGCTGTTATAACCATATTGCTAGATTTGCTACAGGTACAACCTCTAGGACCCACCATTGTATCAACTTAACTCAACTAGGATGGCTTGAATGGACTAGTCTTCTCCAATACAACCAACTTATAATAACCCACAAAATTCTAAAGCACCCCGAAAAGACACCAGCATTAAAAACAAGATCATTAATCCCCACAGCAACCTGAGGTCACTGGCTCTGCTGACAAACTGCTGGTTCAAACAACCAAAAGCATAAATGTGGCTGGGGACTCTCTATTTGCCAACTCTGTAGGCAAAACTTGGAACTCTCTAACTGCTGAACTTTACTGTCCAGCCCTTTTTAACCCAGTTAAAAAAAAAAAACCTCAAACTACACTTCCAAATCCATTGGCTATGTCCCTGTTCAAACCCTGACTAACTCCCACCCGCTGGTCTTGGATACCTTTACCTAATCAAATCGGTCATTTGATTCTAAAATGTATCTGACTTATCTTTGTAGAATATCTAGAGCTTCATTAAGGGATTAACCCCTCATCTGTGTGATTCACTGTGTGAAACTTAGATGCCTTATCTAATTGTGTCAACGTTTTATAAATGCTTGTAACCTTTTTGAAGACTGTATAATTTACTAATTTGTAAACATTTCTAATGTAATGTAATCTGCTAACTTGGGGCTTTTATCCCCGGGCCTCTGCTGAAAATGGAAATATATCCAGTCTGACCTTCCCAGTAAGCAAATGTAAAATAAAATTAATTAAGTAAATAAATGTCCTTCTATTCCATGTTGCAGTATTCTGTCACTCCCCCCTACCCCCTGTATAAAATATAAAAATGCCTTGTTGGATGACACCGGACTTGTGCAGCTGTCTTGGGACTGGGATCTGACTGGGGTATTCAGTTCTGAGGAAAAGTATGTGCAGATATCACTTTTATGGCCCACGCACCCTACGGCCAACATCAGATGTCCCACATACCTTGCAGTGACTAAAGCTTTTGTATACTGGCTGGACGTTCGGGTAGCTAATCAGAGGATAACCCAAAGGGTATGAGTACTACAACATGGAAGAGAAGGACATCTGTGGTTATGGTAAGATTTTACACAATTATTCTTTACATGGGTTATCCTGCCAAGGATATAACAGACGACCAGTTTCCAAAGCTTCATGGCACCTTCCATGCACCTACACCATTAGTGAGTTTGAGCTAAGCTGGCTAAAAAGACAGGTTTTGGTGCAGGGCGATTCAAAGCTTTCCTGCCATTGAAGAGAGTGCTCATCTGCAGAATTTCAAGGATCAATGGTCGGCTTCTGCTGTTGCTTTGGGCATACAAGATGTTCTTCGTGTTTCACTGTTGCGGTCATTACATTTGGGTAATCTGCTGGCAGGTTGCCCTCAGTCGGCCTGAATTCCAAAGTCTTGGGTCCTGCATTGGTTGCTGTCTCCTCTTCCATGACGTCAGGGGTATAAAAAAAGCAGCCAACGCCATTTTCTTTAGTCTTTCTTGTCGCGCGGTGCCCGAAGCAGAAGCAGTTCGCAAGTGCCAGTCGGCCGACTCCTGAAATTTTCGAGTTTCAGAACCGAAGTCTTCACTAAAGCTAAGTACCCCATTGTGGAAACTTTTTTCTTGCTCTGTACCAATGTCAGAAAAAGTTAATAATTGTATTACTTGTGGGAAGCAAATTCCTCATAAGGATTTCCATTTATACTGTATTCCTTGCCTAGGCCCTGATCACAAAGTGCCTGGCTGTCTGTTTTGTGCTACATTTAACCAACAGACTATCAAGCGTCGGTATATTTTTGCCTCAAAATATTTTGGAAACAGATTTAACTACCCAGAAATGTCGTTGGATAGCAATCCGACTACCGGAATACACAAAAAACACAAAGAAAAGGACAGAGACAGACCGTCGAGGTCCAAAACCGACGACGAAGCTTCTCCTAAGCCAGTCACCCGTTCGCCAGTACTCAGTGAGGTGCTTTCGCAGCCCCTGATACCCGCTGCTTTCAAATCGCAGGCCCCTACCAAGACCCATGTGGAGTCCAGCATGCCGCGAGATACTCAAAGTATTGTACCCATGGATGTCTCTCCCTCGGATGTGTCCGGAGCCGCTGAGCAGGCACCGGCTTCTGAGGGTGTATTCGGGCCTCAACATTTTTATATAAAACCGATGACCGCTTCAAAATCAAAGACAAAAGCAACTTCTAAAGCTAAAAAAACTGACGCATGAGCCGTATGCACATGCCTCTATGCCCAAAAAACAGATGATCAAAATGGCTGAAGACCTAATTACCTTGATCACGGGTTCCCAACCCCCTCCTGATAAGAGGCCTAGGCAAGACACTGATTATGAATCTTCAGATCAGGTTTCTATTTCTTCTGATTCCTCTTCTGATCAGGAATTATCTATACCTCCCTATGAGGATTTTGATGCAGAGGAATCTATCCCATCTGCATCACCTCCTGAGGATTATTCATTTGGAGAAACCTTGCATACTTTGAGGGAGCATTTTCACTGGGAGAGTCAAGATTTCTCAGAATCAAAAAAGAGGCTGAGGGATTTCCTTCTTCTCCCTCAGCCCAGGACTTTAGCCATGCCTCCTGTTTTAGACATTGTGGATGATGTGTTTTCGGAGTCAAGCTTGACTCCAGACTCCTTACCTCTGGCTCCCAGCAAGCCAGACAGATATTACAGGGTCCCTGACTCGCACACATTTTTATTTAGAAACCCTGCTGCTGACCCTGAAACTATTTCACAGGGTCCAAAGGGGGGTTAAGGCCTCAACAGCAAAAATCCTACCCCCTCTGACAGAGATTCAAGGGCACTGGATAGATGGGGAAAGAAGGTTTATACATCTGCAACCTTGGCAATTAGGGCCTTAAACTGCTAGTTTCATATGCTCAAGTATCAACAACATGTTATGGGATTGCTGAAACAGAAAATGATGTTGATTTCTGAATGTGCAGAAAATAAAGAATTGCAGGAATTATTGCATGCAGCTGAACAAGTTGGAAAGCATAATTTGCAATGTGGTTTTGATTCCTTAGAGGCCTCCTGCAGGGCCGCAGTTACTGGATCTGTGATTAGGAGGCATGCCTGGCTAAAAGAGCAAAATTTGCCTGATCATGTTAAAGCTAAATTACTGGATGCACCTTACAGCATGATGCTCTGTTTGGTATTAAGGCAGAAGAGGTTTTAAAGAAAATGGAAGACAAAGCTAAGTCTATGCAAACTGTAAAATACTTCTTACAAGTGCAGCCACCAAGATTCAGTAGACACTGGCCTACAAAAAATTGGTCCTTTCCTATGTCCGACAGAGTTCAAAGGGGCAAATCCAGATGCCCTAAAGGTTCTAGATACCAGGCACAAGATTCTTACAGGTCAAAGCAATGGGTTGCTTCTACCTCCAAATCTGGAGGAGATAAAGCGCAACCGTACAGAAAACAGTCCCAATGACTTCCCTCTGCCATCACCAAGCACTTACCTTTTGGCAGCACCCTTAGGGGGAAATTCCGCACTTATTGCCCAAAATTGGCAGTTAATAACCCAGGACAAGTGGGCGCTAAACATAGTATCTCAGGGATACAGATTCCATTTCCATACTCTGCCAATGGCAAACGGTGGTCCGGATATGCCAAAAAATCAATGGACAGAGGCACAGAAACAGGTTACGTCCCTCATGGATGTGTGGGGCTATTCAGCCAGTACCAGAACAGGAATAAGGACAAGGTTTTTACTCTACTGTTTTTGGTACCCAGAAAGGACAAGGCCTGGCGGCCAATACTGGATTTATCAATTTTGAACACATTTCTGGACCTTCCAAAATTCAAAATGCTAACCTTGCAGCAGCTTCTGCCCATGCTGGGCAAGAATGCTTGTCTGGTGACATTAGACCTAAAAGAGACATACCTGCATGTCCCAATAAGGGAATCGTGCAGAAGATACCTCTGTTTCAAGGCTGGCTGAATGCATTACCAATTTTCTGCACTGCCCTTTGGCTTATCTACTGCGCCCAGGGTCTTTACAAAGTGCCTGGCACCAGTAATTGCTTTTTGCAGACAAAGAAGTATACAAATATATCCTTACTTGGACGACTGTCTCATTCAAGCAGAGAATAAGGACATTCTTCTTCAACACCTGGCGTTTGTGAAAAGGCTTCTAACATGCCTGGGGTACACAATAAACGAAAAGAAATCACAACTGGTACCCTCTCAAAAGATAACATTCCTGGGTGCAAGCTTGAATACAACTTCCCAGATGACTTTCCTAACGCCAGACAAACAAAGGCAACTGACTACTTACTTCAAACTGATGGCAACAAAAATCCAGTTATCTGCAAGACAAACTCTGCAGGCTTTGGGGTTCATGGCATCCTACTGATTCCATATGCAAGGATACATATGAGGAAACTTCAATGGTACCTAAAAAGTTTATGGAGTCAACATTGTCACAGTCTGGAAACCATGATTCCTCTCATTCCCTTCCTACAACAGGAGTTTCTATGGTGGGCAAAGGCATGTCACCAAAACATGGGACGGGCTTTCACTCTACCCCCTGCTAGCCAAACCTTAACAACAGACACATCAGATTATGCATGGGGGGGGCCCACCTGGCGAGAAGATGCATTCAGTGCATATGGACCCCAAAACAAATGCATCTGCATACTAAAAAGAGATGTTAGATGTTCAAAATGCCCTGACAGCCTTCAAGGGCTTACTTCATCCAGGACAACTACTGATAAAGACGGACAACACCACGGTTATGTGGTATATAAACAAGCAGGGGGGCACACAGTCATACCCCCGTTGCAGACTAGCCATGTCACTGTGGGACATAGCTTTGACTTAAAAAGTACATCTTCAAGCTCAATTCCTGCCAGGAAAACAAAATACTCTGGCAGACAATTTAAGCAGAAACCTTATGGACCCTCACGAGTGGAAACTAGATCCACAAGTCTTCAGCATGATAACAAAGAAATGGGGGAGCCCGGGCATAGCTCTATTTGCCTCTTCTCGAAATTATCAATTGAAAAAATTCTGCACAAAGACTTATCACAGACAAGCATGGAAAGTGGATGCCCTGTCCTTCAGTTGGAAAAACCTATCGGTTTACGCCTTTCCTCCTGTGCCTCTTCTTCCCAAGGCCCTACTAAAAGTCAGACAAGAGAAACCAAAGATGATACTAATTGCCCCAGACTGGCCCCGCCAAGAATGGTACCCAGTCCTAAGGAACTTGTTTCAATACCCAGCTTGGAACTTACCTCAAAGACCTCAATTACTGTCCCAGCAAAACAATGAGATCCTGCACAATCAGCTCCAAACACTGAACCTGGCAGCATGGCTGATCATGTAGTTATGCAAACAACACCTCTCAGTAAAGCTGCGATGGATGTCATTTTGGAAGCCAGAAGGCCTAGTACTAGAAAATCGTATGCTGATAAATGGAAGAAATTCTTTGCTTGGAATCAAGCACAAGGAACTGATACAGCAGAACCAAATATTCCTCGGATATTACAATATTTGACTGAGATGCTTGACAAAGGCCTATCTTTCTCATCAGTAAAAATCCATGCCTCTGCCATTTCATCTCATTACATTACAGAGCCACCAATCTTTTCTCATTCTCTACTAAAGCAGTATCTTAAGAGTAGCCAAAATTTAAGGCCTCCCAGACGTTCACCAATACCTGCATGGGACCTCAATTATGTGTTGGAAAAGCTCATCCTGCCTCCATTTGAACCAGCTGCTACTGCAGATCTAAAGTTCTTATCATGGAAAACAGCTCTGCTCCTAGCAATTACTTCAGCAAGAAGAGTCTCAGAGCTACATGCCCTCATGGCTGTGGAGCCTTTTATCATATTTTACCCAGGCAGGGTGTCTCTGAGGACCAATCCTTCATTTATGCCTAAGGTTGTTTCCAGTGTAGCTCTTAACCAAACTATTCATCTGCCAACCTTTTATCCAAATCCGCAGAACAAGGGGGAGAGAATTCTGCATTCCTTGAACATACACATACAGCTAAGATTCTACTTGAGCAGGACTAAAGCTCTAAGAAAAACTGAGCAGTTACTAGTGACATATGGTGCAGGATCAGAAGGAAAGGCTATTTCAAAGCAGACTAATTCAAAGTGGATAAGCCACTGCATTCATTTCTGCTACTTACACTGACAAACCTGTGCCCAAGGGCATTAGGTCTCATTCCACCAGAACTGCAGCTACATCAGCAGCCTTTCTCAGAGGAGTACCAACCAAAGACATTCTAGAGGCTGCTACTTGGAGTTCTGTTCACACTTTTACAAAGCATTATCATTTGCCTCTCTACTCTAAGTCCAGGGCAGGCTTTGCCACTGCAGTTCTGCAGGACCTTATAGCCACCCATAATGCTGTTTAGCTCCAGCCTCCCATCCATAGCTTTGGGATTATACCCAAATATAATGACTGCAACAGTGAAACACGAAGAACATAATACAGTTGTGTACACTTGCCATAAATGTAGATGTTCGAGTGTATTCACTGTTGCAGTCCAGGTTACCTGCCCGCCATCCCCCTTTCATTCTGGAATTTATCTTTCCTTTACTATCTTCTACAACCTATGTGGTGTATTTGCTTGTAGATGAAGGTAACGTTTGTATTGTTGCATGTATATATAGTTTATATATATATATATATATATATATATATATATATATATATATATATAATATTGTTGCTACCTTTTTGGGGGCACCTGACATCTGGGGCAAGAAAAACTAAAGAAAATGGCGTTGGCTGCTTGTTTTATACCCCTGACGTCATGGAAGAGGAGACAGCAACCGACGCAGGACCCAAGACTTTGGAATTCAGGCTGACTGAGGGCGACCTGCCAGCAGATTACCCAAATGTAATGACTGCAACAGTGAATACACTCAAACATCTACATTTATGGTAAGGGTACACAACTGTACTTTCCCTTTGGGAGAAGAACCTTCCACATTAAAAATCTAATGTTTTATTGTACTTTCCTGTTTATGAAAGTTTTTAAACTAGAGTTTGTATCTTAATGGCCTGTCATGAGATTTAACTGTACTTTTAAATGGGATAGCGATTTTTTTCCTGTAAGTGTAAAAGTTGTTTAAAGTAGTTGAAAACATTTTTTTTTTTCTGTGGAAAACTTTATTTCACTTTCTGGGTCTGGCTTTTGAAGTTTTTTTGCAACATTTTTATATGAAAAAAGTGACTTTTAAAGACTTTAAATTTTTGCCCACCTATGCCATTTTTGCCTTGGCAATAGCAAAGCTACCTGTCCCATGGTCAGTCCTCCTTCCAGCAATGAAAAGAAAAAGTTAAGCAAACAGCCTTTGCCACCACAGCAGGCTAGCAATTGCTTCAGCCACAGATGGGTGACTGTGCTGTGGCCAAAGCTGTTTCCTCAGCCTGCTCATCTTTTACCTTGGATTCCTGTGGTGTAGCACCTACAGCCACTGTGGACCATAAGTTCATAGGTGTTTACTTGGCTAACGACCACAAGGGCCTTTATAAACCTAGCCATGCATCTCAAATCTCTGACAAATTCTGATACCCTTGATAGGTGTAAGCATGGGCCTGGGAGATGAACCATTTACAGGTTACCTGTGTCTGTTAGAGACATAGGTGCCAAACCTGGGATGAATTTCTGGTTTCCCATCCAGTTGTCCAGGTTGCATTTGAATTGAATTAGGGAGGAACACTGCTTCACATGTTCCATAGAGTGGGTAGTCTCTGGGATACATACCGGTTTCTCCAGCAGGTCCTATTTATCTCACAGACAAGGTTCAAGTCCGTAGAACAGGTAATTCTGGTGCTGTTTGTTTTGTGGATATGCAGGAGGTCCATCAGAGTGGGGTCTGACAATGCCCTGTATGCCAGGCATAGATCTCCTCTCAAAAGCATAAAGGAGAACAGAGTACAGGGATATGGCCTTGAGGCAGACTGCATAGGACATTTTATTTACACCCTTTATTCTTTTAGTGAGGAACGTCTGTGAAAGTTCCAGTTGTTGAATATGGCTGGTTAGGTACATACCAAAGGGGGCATTGTACTCAATGATAGGTCTAATAAATGCCAAATACAATGGAACAATGACTTCCATGGACTTAGATGCCATAACTTTGTTTATAAGTTGCCCAACATAGAATGATTTCCTCACCAGTGTAACATGTGATGGTCAAAGGTTAGATTACTATCTGTGTGTGTTCCTAAGTCCCTGACTACTGGGTCATCTCTAAGGGGTATGTTGTCAATATGATAGCTACCAGGGATAGATGACTTCCAGAAGGGTACTATTATGCATTTCTTGGCATTTAGTTTTAGCCCATGGCTCTGACACCAGTTGTTTGTGTCAGCCCTCCTGGAGAACATTTGCATCCGTGTGAAATTCAATGCCAGCACCTAATTTGCAATCATCTGCAAATTTAGTCAGCCAGAGACCACTGACATTGGCCTTGACTTCTGAGAAGTAAATGCCAAAAAGGAGCTGTCCAAGGACTGATTACTGAGGGACTCCACTTGTGACTGGCCTCTTTGTAGAGGTGGACTCTCCAATTCTAACTTCCTGGGTCCTATTGTGAGCCAGTTGGCTGTCCACCAGGTGACATACGGGTTTGTACCAGGTGTTAGCTGTGTCCTCTGCAGCTGTTACTGTCACTTCATTGGGCTTTATTCTTGCTTATATTCCTAGAAAACCAACACCAGATGTCCCATATGCAAGCATAAAACTTGGAATGTCATGCATGTTCTGACTGCATTCTTTGTGTTGCATTAGGGTATTGGGAATATAGCCACATCACATCATCGCTCTATAATAAGTCAAGTCCATCCCTCTGAGATGGATAAGTTTACTAAAAGAGATAAATGTTTGAGTTAATTTAGGTTGGGCATTTAACTTGAAGTATGGTGTAAGACAACCAAGCCAGTTTATTTTTACCAAGCTGAATGAAGTTAAAGTAAAATAAAGGCTAAACCATCATTTAGAACCGCATTTAAATTATACATCGTAGCCAGTGTGTGAATGAAGACCATTCTGATATGCAGCTTAAATGTCTAAATCCAGTATTTTTTTTAGTGACGAGCTAATCAAAATAATTCAGGTCAGAGTCAGAACATAGAGTTAAGGTTGTTTAATATTTCTTGCTAACGAGTGTAAGGACACTCCCAATGCATTACTTCCTCTCCTATTAGTCCTTAGCTTTGAAGCATGAGATAAAAGAGACATTTAATTTTAACTAGGCTTCTGAAATGGTTAGGATGTCAAATGCAGTAGATTCACTTCAAGATAAATGCAGAATAAATAAAAAACACTAAAAGCAAGGGAAAAAAGCAACATACTACAATCAACACATGTAGGTGTCAGCAAACCCCTAAAACAAATACAAAAATAGACCAATAGCATGTCATTACCAAAGTGTTGAATGTAAATAACTGAAGAAATAGTTTTGCTGCGGTGGGCTGTACTTCCCTTCTGCACTGAACTCTCCCATGTGGTTAAGTTTTTTCCCTATTTTTTTTTTCTTGCTAATTCCATGGTGTCAAAACTGTAGGGAAGTCACCTATTCCCCAAACTGTGTTGTTTCTTTATAAGGACAGTTTTGTTTTTCAATGAAACTCGCATCTCCGTGCTTTGCTACTGGAATGCTACATTATAAAACAGCATTTGATCATATTGTGTTGATTGAGAGGCATTCCTCAAATGTAACTTCAGTGAAGCTCCATATTCCTTGCTCAGCAGCTAGCCATCGATCAGGCTCATCAGTTGTTCAGTCTCCTAGTCTTGGTATAATCTAATTTCAGACATCTCTTTACACAAGAGGATGAGGAGCAAACAGAAGTGGCACTAGTCAGGAGAATTAAGAACTATCTGGATTTGGATTTTTGTCCCCTGCCATGATGAGTAACGAGACAGGGGCTTACTGGGGAAGCATCTTAGTGCAAGGGCAATTTTAAAAGGTGCGTCATGTCCAGAGAGCCAGCAGTCCACATTTGTTGGCCTTTAGATAAGAAAGGAAGGATTTTCAGTTTACCTTGTCACACTTTCACCTTGTCATTAATGAGTATTCATAGAAAAACTCCACAATTTCAGACAGGAAGAGAAGGTAGACTTCTCCTATGAAAATGAATACAGCACCTGAGGGAAAATGCATATTGTTAATAAGGAAAAAAGGTAAAAAAAATGAGACAATCCAGTAATAAATATTTAATGTTAAGGAAAGTTAAAATTGCCAAAAAATAGACATAGGGAGGATTAGAATGACAAGGAGCCTGAAGATCCTGTGTATCCAAGAGATGAGCTGAAGAGCAGTGTATGAAAGCCACTGCTAGAGATCCAGAGTCGACTGTTCAGGTAGAGGAATTGTGATGAGGGAGAGATTTCTGAAGACAGGGTCACCGAGGGGGGGGGGGGTGTCTGCTCAGACATTGGCTCTGAAAACCTCAAGAAACCACTGGCGCCTCATGGGAGGGGGGGTGGGGAAGATCAGAGAACCAACACCTTTTTGTCTCAAAGGCTTGAGTGTTTTACTGAATGATGGATCCTCAGGGGGTGATATATATGGGGGATCTTCCCCCCTCATCAAAGTCAGTATCTTCAGTGAGGGATTCCTGCGGGGAATCTCAAGTGCCTTCTGTTGCACGTACATGTCCAAGGTGGTTGTCTGGTGGGATGTTCTGGAGAGGACTCAGAAGTGTGAGGGGAGCCCTGAATAAGGACTTTCAAAACTTGTACAGGCTGATTGTTCCAATGCAACAGTATGTATAGACTTTGGAACAACAGCAGACAGTTGTGAAAGGGTTGAACCCAAGGATGGCAAGCTTGTCTTTTCCACAGAGGCAAAGAAAACTTTCTCTACTACGTCGAAGACCAAAGACATGGGAGAGGCAAGAATCTCCCTGGCAGAAGCCAAAGACAGCTGCGCAGGATGACGAGCATCACCATGGCTCTGACTCGAGGTCGAAGTTGGAGCCAAGCTGCCTAGCACTGAGGCTCTGAAAGGAGTAGATGGCTTTGAGGGCATTGTAGTTGACCCTAACCCACTCCCGGATCCAGCACTGAGTCTTCCATTGCTGACTGAGTAGTAGTCTAAGCTGAAGATGGCCAGGCCTTTGGATCTGATGAGGACAGACTGGGGATTCTCGAGTCCGATGGCTCCGAAATCAAGGTTCAGATCGGAGCAGGAGTCAGTAACTGAGTATGGGCCACTGGTTGGCTGATAGGTTTGATGGGTGATGGAGCCGGTATAACTCCCAGCTGAATCCGAGCCAGAAGAAATGTCCTCATCATCCTGTCCATATCCAGTTCAGTTAGCTTCTAGATGATCTGGGAGATGATGAGGTGGAAGCTGGCCTAGAACAACTTCTCAGAGTCTCTTGGAGGATGGGTGAGTGGTTATGAGAAGATATTGGTGCCAGGGTAAAGGAGGAAGAGGGGTAAGTCCGACTTGGTCTTAGACATTGTCGGATCCAGTGGACCTGACAAATCCGACAGTTTTGAGATTTTTTTCATCAGGAGTAGGCGGTAGAATAGCTGAAGACAATAATCAAGGGATTGTTTCCTTCCTCCTTTTCTTCTTGCTTGATGAATCCTCTTTAGCCTTCTCAGGAAGGTGGGCTCCAGCAGACACAGAAGCAGAGGTAGAAGAGCCTGAAGAGGTAGAAGACAAAAGACCTTTCAGAATCAACTTATTATGGAGTTCAACCAGAGCATGGTGGTTGAAACCAACAAGTATGTCACAGTCTGTATCCAAATGTTGAGAACCCAAACAATATACACACTCCTGGTGGGCATCGGAGTTTGGTATTTTGTGCCCACAGGAACTGCATTTTTTAAAGATGGTCGGCTTGTCTCTGACATTATCTAAAAATAGAGAGAGAGGACAGGCAAGGGAAACAAATTACCAACAATGGTAACTCTTAGAGTACCTAAACGCAGGTAGCAGTTTAAAGGAAAGTAAAAAAAAAAAAAATGCATCTTTTTTTTTAATATTGAGGAGGGAAGGAAGAATGAATATATGTATATACAAGTAAAAAATATAGCTAGAGCATCCTCTGCGTGGAGACATGCGTGAATGGGTGCACCTTCGTTGAAGGTTGTGCGTCAGGGCTGGTAACTCGGCACGTAAAAATCAACTTGCCAATCATTAGCGGACCGGAGTTCCACTGTGGCGATCCCTAACCGGGAAAAGCCGAAAGACACAACAACGACATCATCTAATCTTCAAAATTACACCTGAGCTAAGGAGACCATGTCCATTTGCTGAAGTGGCAAACCAGACCTGAAGTAATGCTGTTGAGGATGAGGATTATAGATAAGGGGAGGAGCATGTGCTGTCAATCCAAGTCTTTAGAAGTGGTTGAGGTCATTCCCAAGACCCATCAGTTGAGGAATGGACAAAAAAGACAGAGTCAGTTTATTCCAGAAAAAACATGGACAAACACACAACATGTAACCACTGTTAATTCAGATTGCAATATAGCCAGCACAAATATACTTCTCCTCCAGCTTTTTAACTCTTAGCTCTACCCAACTAAGACGTCTGCAGAAGTAGCAGCTGCTTTGGTGGTATAGTCAAATTTTCCTTTTCCATCATGAATTTGGTTGTTTGCCCCAATAATGACTGTATGCTGTTTGGGTGCTAAGCAGTTAGGAAGTACACTTTGGTGATTTGACCCCATTCCCTTTTCCTGCAAAATGTGCTAAATATTGGGATACATTTTTGCCCGAGGCAGCTGTCATATGCTTAAATATTTAAAATAAATCCATTGGCTGTCCCTGATTTTTAATGAACTGGTGGAAGTGCTGTACATGTTCTCTCTTGACATGCTTGGTATATCATCTACAGTACACCTTTAGTTTGAAGCCAGAATGTATGACTCCTGGTGTCTGGTGATGCACATTTTTTTTTGTTTTTTTGTTGGTCACTATTACTTAAGCTCAAAGAGTTTTGGAGCTGCAGGTAGTGGCTGCCATTTTCCACAAGGAAAATCACTTTTTCAGCTTCCCAGTTTCTTTCAAGGGGATTGCTGAATTCACCTTAACCCAGACAGTCCATTTTAGTAGCCTTTTTCCCAGGGTGTTTTATTGGAAGGGAAGCCTTCATGAATATTTGCATTGCTTTTGTATGTGCAATTCTGTTTGCTGGGTGATTGGGCTAATGCAATATGTTCTCCCTTTCCTCCAAGTTCACAGTATGTTGAAGTACTTAACCAGTGTTCACCAGTCCAAGCATTTGTTCCTTAGTCAGGCACAAGTTAGGCAAATCAGTGTTCAGGCAAGCAGTATATGCTTAATTGTCTCACTTGATTATGTTCTGCTTCAGACAGACATGGGACACAGTCCCTTGGCTTGTTAAACATCATATTTTTTAATCTTTGTGGCCTTAGTCACTCTTAAAGAAGAAATCAGGACATTTGTGCTGCTGCTTTTTGATCTAAGGCACACACTTTTCAACATCCGTTTTAGTAAATTCAAACTCAAAATTCATGACAGGATTTTTCAGTGTCTTCTGGCCCAAACAGATGATTTTCATATCCTTTTCACTCACTTACATTATTGTTATGTACTTGTTCAGAATGGGTTTGTGATAGAAAGTTGCCACATGTTTAGTCACCCCAGAGCTGGTCATCTTTTAGGATGCCCTTATCTCCAAAATTGCAGTTTTAAAATCTAATTTTAGTTGTCCTGACCTCCCAACCAGTGTGTGGGGATTTTCCACCCCACGTAACTTATGTGTGCAAACACAAGGTTGCACATAAGTTCACAAAGTGTTGATTATTAGTTATCTTCGCAAGATTTAAGAATACTTTTTTGTAATTCTTATTATTTCTGCAATTGTATGCTCTTAAATAGCTTTGTCTATAAATATTGTATTTAGAATTTAATATAATAATTTTACTACTGATGTTATATTTTAAGACTTAATATTTGTTTTTTGATCTCAGTCTTATTTGCCGTTTTTGCCTTTGATTGTATCTACATATGATCTTGAATTGCTTTTTCTTTCCTATGTCATACTTGTAAAATATGTATTTGTTGGTTGTATTATTCTGTTTTGCTGGGGTTGTGGCTTAAAAAGGGTCCTTGAACCATTTCACTTACCCAGTTTAAATGTTTAAAAATAAATAAATATAACTTGATTGACTGAGAGTGTTGAAGATGGTGATGTGCAGCGTAGGTATCTGCCATAGTGCCACATCTTTGCATGCATGTCAAAGGTTCTCTTGTTTTCCGTTTTAGACCAGGTTTCCTTTGCATCTTTCCCTATTTTCTTCAGATTTCTTTGATAGCCTAAAAAGGAGTCATGCTTGTCCATCTACTTTTGTGCCTCTGCTGAGATGTTTCTAGTCAGATTGCCAAGTGTACCTGGACAGCAGCTTTGCAAAAGTACCTGCTTGTCTTTGTTTTTTTTTTTTTTTTTTTTTTGTAAAGTTCTATCTAGATGTCTTTCTTTCATAAGATAAACAACTCTGACCTGACAGTAATTAATGGAAATATTTTTTTAATAAACTGTTTCTAGATTGTTTAAACCAGTAACATGCTGGTTTTAGTGCTGATGAAAAGCTAAAATTGTGGTATGTATCTCTCTAACCAATCGTGTTAAGTCCATCATAATATATACAGCACAATGATGTAATACCCATGAAACAAGAGGAGGTGGTGGTACATGCAACACATATCTCACTATACTGGTGTCTGCTACGGTCTTTTATAACTGTTCACTTGACGTTTGAATTGTTTTATAGGTGAAAAATTCCAGAGGGTGAAGGTAATAACTTTATGTACAAAAAATCCTTTGTATATAAGGTTTTGTACTCTTCATAATAATGTGTAGTGAAAGCCTGTTCTGTTTGTACTTAGAACTTGAATTTCTCAGCTGTATATAAATTGAGTAGTGTGCTGAAGAAAAATGAACAGAAGCTGAAAGCTAGAAATTGTTTTACTGCATTGTAACTGTGTGACAAAGGCCTTCACTAAGTTGCTGTTACTTGCTCCATTTTTACTCCATCTTTCTGTTCCCTTTCCCTGTTCTTCTTTTCTGTGTGTCTGTTTTTATTGTTTGTATTGTATTTTATTTGTCTTCTTTCTGCTGCTGTTCAGCTCCAAGACTCTAGAAGATGATATTAAACAGTATGAACAGGATCTGGCCAAGAAATTGTACCAGTCTCGCCAGCGAACCCCTGTGCTTAGGGGTGGAGCAGGCCAGGTGCCTTGTCCAGTTCAGCCACGTGCCAACAGTCCACACATCAAAGCAGGAGAATCAAGGTGTGCTCTGCCAGCATCATTGGCTGCATGCAGATTGTCAAACAAGACATCCTTTTTTAAGTAATTCATTTGCTGCTGTTTCAGGCTCCTGGGACTGGGATAGGGGAGTAATTTGGCATGTAAACTAGTTAATG
Source organism: Protopterus annectens (assembly GCF_019279795.1). NCBI lineage: Eukaryota > Metazoa > Chordata > Ceratodontiformes > Protopteridae > Protopterus > Protopterus annectens. The sequence goes on along the minus strand of NC_056732.1, from coordinate 1,406,268,579 downwards.
TGAAAAAAATAATACTCTTCTTTTAAAAATGGCACAGCACATATTAAAAAGTACTGATGCCCTTCCCAGCTCCTCGAGCAGAGGTCCTTTGCATGTGTTAATTAGTTGATCAAAGCCTAGAGTACAGCATGGTACTCTGTTGTGAGACGCAGTGACTATGAATGTCAAATCAGTTATTCAGATTTTTAAAGTTAGAAAAATATAACTAATTTCTGCTTCAGCTACATATATAGGCTAGGAGTTCTTCACTGATCATTTTTCCATGTCTTCCTTGTGCATGACGTCTTCCATTCAGTAAAAGTATTGTATTATTACTTTTTTCTCAGCTTAATAGATTTAGTGCATTCCCATTCTTTGTCATTTCAGTGATTTCAAGCATGTTCATTGCACAACATTGAGATGCTGATTGTTCTAGTGACTTAAATTTTGTGTTGTGGCTAGCTGTGTTCCTTATATGCACAAAGAATGCTGATCACTCCTTACCACATTAGAAAATAACAGCTAGATGGTGGATGGTGAGGAGTAGTGGTCTTAACCACAATTGCATTGGAGAAAGCAATAATGGCTTGATGAGGTAGAGGAAGTGCTCATTTATTAGTTGCTCTCTGAGGATGGCATCAGGGATTAGTTGGAGGGGATAAGGTACTTTGCATTTCTAAGGATCCTAACCACACACTAGGAAGCTGTGACAAGTACAGACAAGCAGCATGCCCTCTCAGTGAGGGGAGGACTAAAAGGGGTCAAAACTGATCAGTGTGTTCTACACTGATAAGCAAATTCAAATAAATATATAGCTTGTCAAGCTTTGCCTTAGTGAAAAACTTAGAAGCACCATACACATAAACAATTCTGATATTGTACTATCTGTTCATTTATGGAATATAACTAATGTAAAAATTGGTGGCAGCATTCATAATATTTACATCAATACTTCGGTGTATTCTGTTATTTGCTAGTAATATAGGTAGTATAATCAAGCAGTCACATAATATATATTAGCCAGGGATCTCAAACTCAAATATAACCACTGGTGTCATACGACGACTAGCAAACTTTTAGACAAAAAGAAATGCAGGTAGTGTAGCTATAAATGTTGGGTAGTCCCTTCCCTTATCTATGATTATACTGATTTAAGGGCTGCTTGAGGTCCGGGGGCCATGAGTTTGAGATCACTGGTAACCGTGTACTTTTGCTTTGTTTTAGATTTGGGTTGCGACCCAAGTTGCTTTCTGGCTTCATCTTTCACCTCATGTCATTTACTTGCCATAGAACCTTGAACGTTCCACTTAGTTGAGTATGCTCATTCATTTTTTTCCATCATTAGGCCACATTTCCAACAAGTTGTAAACTTGACCCAATGCCCTCTGCAATTATAGCAGAAACTCTTCCATAAAACATAACCCATACTTTTCTCCATTTTAAATTTGTATTTGACTTTCAGTGAATTTATTAGCAGCACAACAGTAGTGCAAGTTGGAATGTTGTATTAATTTTAACTGGTCGTGGAATCAAAAGAGGTTAGAAATATTTAAAAATGTTTGGCATTACTGTTTTTGTTTTGTTCTGCGAACACGCAAAATATTCCAGTTCTTCAGATTGTCAGCATTTAGGTAATAATCATTTTGCAACTTCTGAATCAGAAGTATAGCTATGTTTATAAGTCCTTATTTCTCAACTGTCCAGAATTTCTAGATTTTACTATGTATTTTTGGTGTTCTCCTCACTAAAAATCTGTGCATCTCTGGTAAATCATTGATGACTGAAGCCACAAAGTAGTGACAGACATTTGATTTTTAGACTTCATATCTTTCAGAAAATGCAAGGTAATCCAAAATTAGTTCCATTAGTTTTCTTAGTTTATAAGGGCAATATTTAAAATTTGATGTGAGAGTGTTCAATCTCGCCTTTGTTCTTACACATGGGTTCGGAGCCGATCCTCGGCTCCGTGCCGGCCGACTGCAAGCTCTGCATCGAGAAGAAGCTCGAGGACATCTAATACCCACAATCCCCCCCTGCCTTTACCTCAGATCTAGTTTGCCGCTGCTGCATACGCATCGCTGGAGACTAGCTCGAGGCTGTACAGATAAGATATTTATCTATTCTGTTTAAATTTCAGAAATTTCTTTCTATCTAGTTACTTAGAGTATAAAAGTAGGTGTGTGAGTGCATTAGAAATTCTCGACACTTAGAATAGCTTAACTTAGTTAACTTTCGAGTTAGAGTTTTTCGGGGCCTACCCCTTCTTGGACTTGTGACTAGAAACTTGTTGTAGTCTTGCCTTTAGGCAGTTATCGAATTTGACTTTTTTGACTAAAAACTTGTGGTAGTCTTGTTTTTAGCTATTATCAAACGGACTCTTATTCCCGGATTTGACACTAGTACTGGATTGGACTTTTTACTGGACTGGACTGTCTTTTTCATTTGTCAATATGTCTGAAAAGATGAAATCTGGTTTTAAACGTTGTCAGTGTGGCCAAAAAATGTCGGTCACAGACAACCACAGTTCCTGTGTCTACTGTCTTGGCCCTCTCCACTTACAAGAGGACTGCTCTATTTGTCACTCTTTTAGTGGGAGGGTCATGACAGATAGGCGCAGGAAACTGATGGATAGAGGATTATTGAAACCCTCTTTCCAGGAGGCTTTGGATGCTTCAGACCAGGCATCCAAGTCTTCGAAGGGGTCGAAGGCGTCGGAGCCAAAGTCATCGGCTCTGAGCTCTTCAGATCCAGTTAGATCACTGGTTCCACAGACTTCGGGGCCGAGTGTTCAGTTTTTGGCAGTTTCCGAGCCTCGAGTCTTGGAACCGGTGATGGAGCTCCCTCCGTCGACTCTGCTGAGGTCGGCTCCGTCTTCGATCCCTTCGACTCGTTCTTCTAGACCCCTCTCCGACACCGATGTGGACCGTGTGGTGCAGAAATTGATGGAGAATACGGCTTTATCCAAGCTCATCTCGGTCTCCTCTCAGTTGGTGTCGAGACTTGAAGGCCTTCCAATATCTCCATCCATTCCTCCTCCGAGACCTGTCCAGTCTTCGGAGCCGGAAGAGGCTGAACTGATGATTGTGGAGCCCTCGGTGCCAGAACCGTCTTTTTCTCGGTCGGCACCGTTAACCTCGACTCCATCCGATCCGGTATTGGAGTCTCGGAGCCGAAGATCCGTCCTTGGTTCCGGGACCGAGAGTCGAACCGATGTTTCGGTTCCGACGCTCCCTCTCGGTGCCTCGGCACGGATCGACTCGGTTCCGTCCTCGGGGTCGATGCCTTCGGGTCTTGTCTCGGGGATTCTTCCCATTTCTTCGGAACCGGGAGATACCTCGACTCGGGACCCGGGGGCCTTCGACCTCATGAGGAAGGTGTTGTCTACCAAGACAACCACATCAGCAGGTACAGCTTCTCCTCCCCACAAAGGACCGTTATCCTCCTCTGCACCCACGGCCACGTCCAAGCGTCGGGCACCAGTGTCTCAGCCACCCCTGGAGGGTGCCCCCTCTTCCTCGGAGGCTTCTTCGGATGCTCCCCACGAAGAAGTTCCTAGGAAAAGACTGTGTAAGAGGAGACACTTGGATTCTCCACAAGAATCCTTGACATCTGATACTGACTTAGATGAGTCAGAAGGGTCCCCTAAGTCACCTTCAGAGGATGTCTCTTTTTCTGACATCTTGGAGATCCTTAAACAGAGAGGTGACTGGCAAGCCCTTCCCCCTTCTGAGGATGAGTCAGTTTTGCTGAAGGCATTTGGTGCCCGTCCTTCCTCCTCCTGGGTCACTCCGCCCTTTGATGAGTTAATGGAATTGATTGCTCGAAGGGCGTGGGAGACTCCTGACACGGTGGAACCAGTCCCTAGGAAGCCAAACAAGTACATCACGGCACCACAGGACAAAGCTTACCTTACCAAAGGAGTTCCAGTAGACGCCATGGTGGTGGCAGCGGCCACGAAAAAGGAGATGTCGGAGTCTTCCTCATCTGTCCATCCGCCTAACAAAGATTCTAGGACCATGGACAGATACGGGAAGCGCATTTTCAGTTCAGCGGCTTTCTCTATGCGTTCCCTGAACTATTTGACTCATTTCACACGTTTACAGAGGGATCTAGTCAAAGAGTTGAGAGATACCCTCCAGGGTGCTACAGATGCCGCTATCTCAGAGAAAGTTTCAGCGCATCTCAACACCCTTACGTCCATTGTGAACTCGTCCATGAGGCTGATATCCTATGCAGCCGAAGGATCGAGTAGGGCAGCGGCTTCAGCGATTGCTCTTCGTAGGCAATCCTGGATGCGCTTATGTTCGTTTGCGGAAGCCTTCAAGTCTTCCTTTACTAACGCCCCATTTGATGGAGCCACACTTTTTGGCCCTAAGGTAAAGGAGACCCTTACCCGGTGTGAACAGGAGGGAAAGACTCTGTCTGCTGTCGGAGTCCGTTTTTCCACCCCTTCCAGACCGTACCCCAAAGGGCAACGTGGTGGGAAAATGTGGTTTCGAAAACCTCAACGATCTTTCCCAAACACAAAGGGTGATGCCCCCTCTAGAGGCAGAGGGGGGGGGCAGAGGTGGAAGACGCCGCCCTGGCGGCAGAGGGGGTCCGCAGAACCAAGGTGACAGGGATAACCTCCCTGGCAAACCTTTTCAGCACTCCTGAGAGGAGGCCCGACTGTCCTGCTCTGGAGGCAGTCGGGGGTCGCTTAGCTTTATACCCTCAGGCCTGGCAAAACCTTTCTTCAGACAATTGGGTAAAAAGCATTGTTACCAGAGGTTACAAAATCCCATTTCTATCCACACCCATTCCAAAGAAAAAACTCCCAGATGTACCACCCCATCTGCGAGACCCAGCAGCTACAGAAATTTCAAAGCTGCTAGAAAAAAGAGTCATCCAACCAGTCCCAGCGGACCAAATAGGATTCGAACTTACTCAAGGTTCTTTTAGTTCCAAAGAAAACAGGGGACTGGAGGCGGATTCTGGACCTAAGCCATCTCAACACCTTTGTCAAGAAGGAAAAGTTCCGAATGGTCACGCTTCAATCGATCCTTCCATTCTTACGGAAGGACGAGTGGATGTGCTCGATAGATCTGAAGGACGCATACTACCACATCAAAATGGCCAGGGCGTCCAGGGATCATTTGCGCTTCCGGCTGGGAGCCAGTCACTATCAGTTTCGAGCCCTGCCCTTTGGTCTGACTACAGCCCCCAGGGTCTTCACCAAATGCATGGCAGTGGTAGCGTCTCATCTGAGGCGCCTAGGATTCCAGGTGTTTCCGTATCTGGACGACTGGCTCCTATCTGCCACCACCAGGCATCAACTGATACAAGCCAGGGATTACACCCTACATCTTTGTACACACCTTGGAATTTCAGTAAATTTCGAAAAATCTTTGCTACAGCCATCACAGCATATCTTATTCATAGGAGCGGAATTAGATACCCGTCACTTAGTTCTAAAGCTTCCTACAGAAAGAATAGAAGCACTTCAAATCAACATCTCCCTTCTGCTGTCGTCCAGGAAGTCACCTGCAAAAATTGTTCTGAAAGTCTTGGGTCTCATGGCAGCTTCTCTCATTGCAATACCATTGGGAAGACTGCACATGAGAGTACTACAATGGCTTCTGTTTGCACAATGGTCATTCCAACAACTTCCACTGACTCACGAAATATTGATAACAAGAACATGCAAATCACACCTAATGTGGTGGTTACAGACTTGCAACCTATCCAGCGGAAGACCATTTGTGCTACCCGCACCGTCTGCGACGATAACCACGGACGCTTCCCTGATAGGGTGGGGGGGCATCTTTCAGGGACAGACAGTCCAAGGCGAATGGACCAATCTGGAGTACAATCTGCACATCAATGTTCTGGAGTTGAGGGCACTGTTTTTGGCGTTGCAACACTTTGCTCCCCTTCTTCCTCCAGGGACCATTGCAGTTCAGACAGACATGTCCGTAGTCTGGTACATAAACAAGCAAGGGGGAACCAGGTCTTACCAACTATGCAGAGAGGCCATGAGAATTTGGCAATGGGCAGAGTCCACCGGTCGCTTTCTGATCGCAACGCACATCCCGGGGTCATCCAACGTCATAGCCGACAGGCTGAGCAGGGCAATACTATTGCCTCACGAGTGGTCCCTCAAACAGTTAGTTGCGGGAAGGATTTTTCGCAAATGGGGCCAGCCTACCTGCGATCTGTTTATGCCTCCAATGAACGCCAAATGCAGGAGCTACTTTGCCCTATTACCCCCTCCAGGGGAAGTCCCCAGGGACGCGCTGGTGCACGATTGGCCCCCGGGTCTCCTATATGCTTTTCCTCCATTTCCCCTGATTGCAAAGTTTCTGCAGAAAGCAAACAACCTTCAGAGGACTATAATTCTCATTGCTCCGTTCTGGCCTCGTCAAATTTGGTTCCCTTTTCTATTGCATCACCGCATTCGGGGACCTTGGATGCTGGACCCAGAGCCAGATCTACTGACTCACTCGTCAGGAGCTCCTCACCCATCTCTGGAATCTCTCCATCTAGCAGCTTGGCTGCTCCGCTTCCCTTCCTAGCCAGGTCAATTCCCCTTACATCGGCGGTTCAAGATATTTTGGTAGCTTCTCATAAAGCTTCCACTACAAAGACTTATACCAGTAAATGGAAACGTTTTGTCTTCTGGGCGGAATCACATCAGTTGAACCCTGTTACAGCTCCGTTAAATAACGTTTTAGAATTTTTGACTGAATTATTTCAGGAAGGAGCTTCCCCGGCTACCTTAAGAGTACAGTTAGCTGCCATTTCTAACTATCATGTAGAAGAAAGTGGTGCACCTATTATGGCTCACAGACTTTGTAAAGCCTTTTTAAAAGGTTCCTTTCATATCAGACCACCAGTCAGAAGTCCGACATCACCGTGGAATTTAAACTTATTACTCTCTAAATTGATGTTACCACCCTTTGAACCAGCTTCAACTTGCACTTTGAAATTTTTGTCATGGAAAACATTATTTCTAGTGGCTATTACATCTGCTAGACGGGTGTCTGAGCTGCAGGCCCTTTCGGTCAAACATCCTTATTTAATTTTTCACTCTGACAGAGTATCCCTACGCACTAATCCATCCTTTCTTCCCAAAGTTTGTTCTACTAGTAATATTAATCAGTCCATCGAATTACCCACCTTCTTTAAAAACCACTCTAATAAATTAGAGTATATGTTGCACAAACTAGACGTCCATAGACAACTCAGATTTTATTTGGATAGAATAAAAGATCACAGGGAATCTGATCAACTATTTGTAGCTTTTGCTGACAGTAGAAAGGGTCTTGCAGTTACGAAACGAACTCTTTCGAAGTGGCTAACTGATTGTATTATTTATGTTTATGAAGATTCTGATCAAACATTATCAGCAAAACCCAAAGGACATTCTACCAGATCAGTGTCTACATCTTTGGCTCACGCAGCTCGCTTACCTTTAGACACTATCTGTGCGGCTGCTACTTGGGCTAAACCACATACATTTATATCTCATTACAAAGTGGACAGGGTTTCTAGGGATAGGGCAACCTTTGGTTCCACTGTGCTCAAGAACGTTCTCCCTTGAGTTCCTCAGGATCATGGAGCTAGGGACGCTACCCATGTGTAAGAACAAAGGCGAGATTGAACACTCTCACATAAAGAAGTTATGTCCTTACCATAACGTTCCATGTGGAGTGTTCATCTCGCCTTGGTTATTACACTCCCACCCTTCCCACCCTTAGGAAGAACGTTCAATTTGGTGCCTGGTCTGGAGTATTCTCCTTCTGCTGTTACAGTATTACTGTTTCTATCATACACTAGGTATGTTTGTACATATGTTTTTTTTTTTTATGTATATAGTTGGCATGTGTGCGTGCTTTATGTCTGGTTTGCTTGCAAACTAGGGATTGTGGGTATTAGATGTCCTCGAGCTTCTTCTCGATGCAGAGCTTGCAGTCGGCCGGCACGGAGCCGAGGATCGGCTCCGAACCCATGTGTAATAACCAAGGCGAGATGAACACTCCACATGGAACGTTATGGTAAGGACATAACTTCTTTTTCCTGATTTTGAACCCCCCCCCCCTAGCTGTTTTTGGCTTTGTCCAAAATTCCTACGCTAAGATGTTGAGAGGTATGTTTCTAACAGTGTGGAAAGCAGAAGCATAACTAGGGAGGGGCAAAGGGAGCAGCATCTTCGAGTGCAAAATGTCAGGGGCACGATCATAAGATGGCCATTCAGGAGGTGGTGCACTACCAGCATTCAGAAATTAATCCTTATATTGCATTAGTGGTCAGGGCTGAAGTTGTTCAGTGGTGTGTGTAGTACTTAAACTGTAGCAAGTCACTTTTCTAGCAAGTAGCAAGTGACTTGCTACCATTTAAAGAACTTTTTTTTTGCTTGTTCCTCAAGCATTAGAGGAACATAGACAGAGACCTGGCTTGCTTGTGCTAGACAGATTTGGGAAGGAATGGACTTTTTTTCTTCGTCATTTACAGTTGAGGGACACCAGAACAGGGAACCACACCAGGCACTAGATGAGCCAGCTTAGGCTCTGGTCTGTAGCTGCTTCTGCTAGTGTCATTTGAATAATGAAGACATGACTCTTTCAAGCACTCATCTGCTGCTGCTGTTTTCTGTTTTGTTCTTCAGGGCTTTATAGCAACATTTTTGCTGTTTTGTTTTTGCTTGAGCACCTGTATTCTCATTCTACCTTACTTTTCTCTTGGTATAAAGTATTACTTTTTCTGAAAACACTACTGTTTATGTATTCTTATATTTCTGCTGCTATGGTCTTGCATGTAAACAAGGAAGCAGGACATGAAGTATGTGAGAATATGTGGACATAAACAGAAGACTACCCATGGTCTGTAGAGTCCATCTGAGTGCTACACTTAAGCAGCTACCCTTTCCCATAGCACCATTCTGACCTTTTTCTTTTCTTCCTCATGCAACTTTGAATTCTTATGAGTACATAACCTTTACCACTGCCTCAGACAGTCTTGGTCACACTGCACTCTGTGATGTAGCAATTCATTCAATTTAAACTGAGATCAATCTTTTTTCTAGCCGCCATCCATATTCCATTTTCTTCTGAGATTCCTGCACCTTTCCAGTGCAATGTGTCCAGAGTCCTTATTCTTTTTTTTCTCCTCCTTTCTTCTAATGCATACATGCTTAACTCTTGAGTTTCTGTTTATATGGAGCTCCGACATTCTTTCCACAGATTAGGAAATGCTGAGCTGCATGTTTTCTACTAGCCCAAACTCAGTTTAGTGTTGCCTTAAGAACTGTATGCTGTCTTCAAGATGAGGTCATACCAGTGCACTGCTCAGTGGAAGCATTTCCTCAGCCCCTATGAAATCTGTTCCTTGCATTGTCATATTACTGGCCATTGGCCACTGCTTTTTCACATTGAATAGCATAATTTATCTTATGATTATGCCAGTAGTGTTCTTCCTTTGGCTTAAGATTACTAAGACTATATATGTTTTCTGTGCATACCTCTCATCCACTTAGCCCAAGAAGTCTGGACAAAGCCAGACAAAATGGGGGTACAAAAATCCAAAAATGAGGACAAGGTATGTATTAAAATACATTTTCTAAAGGATATGAAGTCTGTAACTCGTATGCTATTATCTACCGGGTTCATAGATTAGTACTAGGCTAACTGCCCTTGCGAGACATTTTAAGCCTAGCCAATTATCCCCTGGGAGATTCAAGCCCTGTGCCTTGTGTTTGTGAGGCAAACACCTTAACCATTAGGTCACCCTCCCAACCCATCCCTTATATCATCATCCCAGTGATTTGCCAGAAAACCAAACATTGTATGAGGAACAGATTGAAATTTTGAGGCAAAAATTTGACATTGTGAAAATCTGGGCAGTTGAGAGGTATGTTTATATGGGTTTCAGCCTTACTAAGTGCAGTGTCTTGGCACTTTTTACATTACGTAGTTGCTACATCTGGTGTTCCTGAAGATCATTTTCAGCCCTCATCTGATATCATAGTTCAACTACTTCATTGATGTTTGTGTAATAAAAATATAAGTGACAATTCTCTTTAAATTCAGTATGTTGTCTGAGACAGATGAAGCAACTAGAACTGATCTGAGCACATAACCACTTGATGCTATGGGATTTCCAGCCCTCAGGCAATTTGACATTGGCTCCTGTACAAAAACTTAAGCCTGGCTGCTGCAGATGCATGGAACATCACACGTAGGCCCATAAACCAGGGACTTTAAATGCGACGTCTGCACGCACAGACCTCAGAACTTTTCAGCCACAGACGACGTACGCTTCGACCATTCCGCTCCTTAGTCCAAAGACTTCATTTAAGATAAGTACCCCATTGGGGTTTTAATTTTTCTTATTACTTGGGCTTGGTTGCTGTAGGTTTTGTTCAGCTATTTAGCCGATGTCTGAGAAAAAGAGCAAATGTAATTGCAGGCGTCAGATACTGCATAAGGATTCACACAAGTGCGTGTTTTGCTTAGGTGAGGGGCACGACCATAAGGCCTGCTCCATTTGTCAGTCCTTCATACCAAAAACCCTACGCAGCTGTCTGGCAACTTTAAATTTGTATGTTCAGAATCCGAGATTGAAATGCCTTGTTTGCAGAATGGATCCCAAGTCGGCCACCCAAAACGAACAACCGAGGAAGAAGGCCAAGGTTTCCAGGCCTACTCCCGTTGCCGCTCTGCCATCAGACATCCTGACTACCAATTTAGGGGCCGAGGGACAGCTGATTCTTCCATCAGCTTTGACGGATCCTCTGGAAGAGGCCATTACTGCAGCTACGGAGAGCATGTCAGCGGAGCCAACCCAGATGCTGGCCTCAACCGACGTCAGTGGGCATCCAGTACTTGGTCGGCTGACTGAGACCCCTTCTGCTCCAGCCCAGACCTCGGTTACTAAGCCAGCACCAACTAAGAAAAAACAAAAAAAACAAACACTTGAGCCTATGCCTCAAGCTACTCCAGATTGGCAGACATTCACCAATTCCTTACTGCAGACATTCCATTGCTGAGCCCTAGGCTAGCCACTGCTTCTTCCCTCACTTTAATCACTACTCTTCAGGGAAAAGAAGAAGAACTTGAACAATATGACTCCTCTTCTGAGGAATCTGTGTCTCAAATTGCTTTTCCTGTGGAGTGTTACACCCCAGACGGATACTCTGAGGGTGATTCCCCTCCAGAGGATATTTCCTTTGGGGAAACTATCACAAAAATGCAAGAGTACTTCAAGTGGGATACTACCTTGATGACAGATACCCATAAAAATGTTTTGAATGTCTACAGTTAGAATCCCCCTCAGGTATTCCCCCAGTTCTACCAGCCTTTCTAGACACCTTTAATGCAGCCTCCAAGAACCCAGATTCTCAACCACCTGCCCCTAAAAGGCCAGATAGAGTTTATAAAGTGCCCGATGAACAGAAGTTTCTAGTGAAACCTCCCATTGTTGACCCTGCTGTCATTGCTGCGTCTCCTGGCAGACAATCTAGGCAATTACCCTCTGCTTCCCTTTTGCTCGCAGACAAGGACAGCAAGACCATGGACAGAATGGGTAGAAAAGTATATACCTCCTCCACCTTAGCCTTTAGGGCTAGAAATTACCAAACACATGGTAAAATATGCCTTATATCTTGTGTCCCAAGCCTTCACCTTGCTAGCTTCTACCCCTGACTGTCCCACAAAAAAATGACATTGCATGTAAACTGTCCTTAGCTACTCAAGTAGCCAGACACTCGATTAAGTGCAGCTATGATGCAGCAGAAGCATCAGCCAGGTCTGCTGCATCCTCATCTGTCTTGCATAGAAATTTTGGCTATGCCTCCAACCTCTTCCAGAGGACTTTAAATCCAAAATAATGGATCCTCCTCTAGACCACAATCTCTTATTTGGTAAGAATTCAGCAGAACTTTTCAAAAATCTACAAGAGAAAAGTAAAGAACTTCAAGACGTCAAGCAGTTGCTGGAGTCGCCCTTCCCCAGATACTACAGGAACTACCCTGCTAAGACTTCTTTTGTGTTAAGAACTCCGTCTGCATCTCATCCTTCCTCCTCAAGATCTCGTAAAGGGTCCAGGAAATTGCTTTACTCCAGACCTCCTAATTCCCAGGGACCTGCCAAGCAGCCCTTTCCTGACTGAGGAGGTCCCACTTCAGTGTGACTCCCTGAATCAGCCCCTCTGTTCGCCCGCCTTACCCAATGCCTCCCCTTCTGGAAAACAATTATCTCGGATACTTGGGTGCTCTTCATCATCCAAAAAAGGATGTTTTCTATCTTGGAAGGAAAAGCCAAGGCCAAAAAGAAGTCCCTTCCCTCCAAGAAACCAGCTAGATTTATTCCCTGTCATACTGAAAGAACTCCTGACTCTAGGAGCTATAGAACCAGTTCCCTGAGGACAGGAAGGAAAAGTCTTCTATTACCGCCTTTTCCTAGTCCCAAAAAAGGATGGCCATTGGAGGCCAATCCTGGACTTATCCTATCTAAACCTGTTCGTAAAGGTTCTGTCCTTCAGGATGTTCTCTCTACAAACCTTGCTATCCCTCATTCCACCCATAGCCTTCATGGTCACCCTGGATCTAATGGATGCCTACTTGAACATCCCTATCAGACCCTCCCACAGGAAGTTTCTGCACTTCACTGGACATTCTTCACACTTTCAGTTTACAGCCTTGCCCTTTGGCTTGTCTACTGCTCCCAGAGTATTTACAAAGTGCCTGGCCCCAGCCATTGCCTATTGCAGAACCAAGGGACTCCAAATCTACCTTACCTGGATGGCATTCTTAATCTGGCAGAATCAGAATCCACCCTGCAAAACCATCTCACATACACAATGTCTGTCCACCACAACTTGGGCTTCACTATCAACCTCCAGAAGTCCTCACTTCTTCCTCAGCAGGACAAAGTTTTCCTAGACTGCAGGATAAGAACAGACTTGATGAGATCCTTTCTCCCACTGGACAAAGTGCAATCTCTCTCCAGCCATTTTCAAGGCCTCTTTACAAAATCACATTTCTCTGCAAGTCCTAGATCTCCCGGCAGCAACCATTCCCATGCTTCCATTAGCCAGGATGCACATAAGAAAATTCCAGTGGTATTTAAAAAAATGTATGGTCTCAAAGCCAGCATTCATTAGGCAAACTCATTCCCCTCCTGCCCCATCTAAAAATAGAGCTAAAGTGGTGGATTCAGCAGGTTTCACAGAACCAGGGCATCCCACTCCAGCCACCACCCATCACTCAAACCATGCACACGGATGCATCAGATTTAGGGTGGGGAGCAGAGTTCCAGGGCTTCAGGGTACAACAGCATTGGAACTCTGCACTTCAAAAGCAACACATCAGTGTCAGGGAAATGACAGCAGTATTACAGGCTCTCAAAGCTTTCCTTCCAGTCTTTCAACAAGGCCTGCTACACATTGTGACAGACAACACGACTGTCATGTGGTACCTCAACAAGCAAGGAGGGAAAAAGGCGTACCAATTATGCCAGACAACTCTACAAATCTGGGAAATAGCAGCCAGACACAACCTCTTACATCCCCTCTCAGGAAAACAAACAAACAGACTTGCTTAGCAGAACATCCTCCCCTCAGCACGAATTGATGTTGCACAGGAAGCCTTCTTAGACATTGTCCACCAGTGGGGCACACCTCGAGTAGATCTGTTTGCTTCCCCAAGAACAGACAAACAGATTTTGCTCCAGTGATCACACTCCCCTAGCATGGTGAGTGAATGCCTTCAGCTTTCCTTGGAAGGGAATGTTCCTGTACATCTTCCCCCCTTCCCTGTAATACACCAGGTCCTACTGAAGATCAACAAGAACCAACCAAAAATCTTGCTGGTGATTCCCTGTTGGCCAAGGCAACACTGGTTCCCCCTTCTTCACCTCCTAGACAAGGGAAATCACCACAAGTTACCCCACAAGGTGGACGTACTCACACAACAAAAGGGATCTCTCTTTCACCCTCTGCTGCCTTTACTGCATCTAACCGTTTGGGTGATCAACTTCTGATCCCATTCAGACAACTGTACTCTGAAGACGTGCTCTCAGTCCGGAGGGAGGCCAGGAAACCATCTACCATAAAAAAACTATTTGTTCAAATGGCACAGATTCTCAAATTGGTGTGCGCTTACGGACAGGGACCCTTTTCAAGCAGATCCCTCTTTGGTCCTTAGTTATGTATGTGAGGTCATTCAGAGATGAATATGCTAGTCCTTCCTTAAAGTCCACTTTTCTGCCATTTCAGCCTGCTTGCCTTTACACCCACCTCTGCTCTCCAGACTTTCTCAAAGAAATCCGTCAGATTTAGTAGTTGTGACCTGCCCTTGACAAAGCAGAAGCAGGTCAGGTCCTGTGTTTGGAGGTTTCCTGAGTCATTTATCAGGGCCATGATTATTCATTCTATGATCTTGTATATAAGACTAGTCAAACTTATGGGCCTGTAGTTTTCTGGGTCAGTAGATGGTCCCTCTTTTTACAGAGGGATGCATGTTGCTTTCCTCCACTCTACTGGGACAAAGCCAGTCCAGAGGCTGTGGTTAAAAAGAGATCCTAATTTGCCTGATAAGTCTTGATTTAAGCTGTTTAAGAGGCAACCTGGTATATCGTCAGGCCCCCACTGAAGCTATGATGTTAAGTTGTCCATCTCGCCTTCATTCTTGCTGGATGCGTTCGGAGCTGATCCTCGGCTCCGACTCGGCCAATACTAAAGCTCGAGAGCTAATTCCACCGGCTCGAGGCTCCCCTATATCCCACAATGCTAGGCGGTAACTCCTCAGATCTCGTTTGCCGCTATAGCTGACGAGGTGCTTTTTTACCGGCTCAGGCAGGTCAGTGAGAGTTTTTACCGTAATAGGTATTTCTTAACCCCTTATTGTTTCATACCATAACCTTTTTAGTTTAATTAATATTTAGATTAATCGACCCCTGTTTTTTCGGGTCTATATTCCCTTCCTTTTCTTCCCTTAACTTGTAGGCCTTCGGCCCCTTCCCTTCCCCCAGTCCTTTAGTGTGACTAAATTAGTAGTTTTTTGTTAAGGGCTTGTATGTGTGTTTGTGGCTTTGTGTTAGCCTTAATAATTTAATATTTTTCTTCGTAGAGGGTGTGTCTATAGTGTGTTTGTGTTGTTGTCAGGCACTCCTTTCACTATGTCAAAGAACGCTAAGGTCTCAGGCTTCAAGAAGTGTGACTCGTGCTGTCAGAAAATGTCTCTGACAGACGGTCACACTTCTTGTATGTATTGCCTGGGACCTTTGCACCTGCAGGACTCTTGTGCTGTTTGTCATGGCTTTAGCCCTAGAGTCCTGCAGGAACGCAAGAATAAATTAATCTTGCGGGGCTTATTAAAGCCTGAAGGCCCCCCGACTCGGTCTGTGTCGGGGAAGCCTTCTAGAACTTCCAAACAGTCGGCTCCGGTTTCTGAGTCGACTGCTGGAAAGGTTAAGTCGGCTTCGACATCGGCTCCGTCCGGAGCCGATGTTTCCAAGCCTCATACTGTTACCTCGGCTCCGGCTGGGGCCGAGGCTGATAAAACTCTGTTGGCTCCGATACTCTTATCGGAGCCACAGTCTAGAAAAGAGATCCAGATCCCCCTCTATCGGCTCCGTGCATTCGGTGCCAGGATCCCCTCTTCTTTCCGAACGGAGCCATAAAACTCATTCCTCATGGTCTTCCAGGTTATCTGACCACGATTTGCAAAGGGTCGTGAGTAGACTTCTCAAGTCCGAGGCACTGGCCCAAATGCTGCATAGCCCGACTCAGCAGTCAGTGGCTATTCCCGGTCCCCAATACATTCCTCCTCCGACTCCTTTGACTTCGGAGCCAGGGCTTGTCGGAGCCATGACTGTCGGTGCGTCGGATCCGATACCTTCCCTTTCGGCTCTGTCATCTGCTCCGATCTCCTCCTTGGAGGGATCTCGGCGCCGAGCTTCCCTCGTCTGCTCCGAGGGGGCGAGTGGCATCAGACCCTTGTCCGACCCCACTCTCCCTCTCGGGGCTTCGGCGCTGGTGAGTTCGGCTCCAACATCGGCTTCGGAGCCGTCCCATTCGGTGCCGGGGGAGTTCCTTTTCTCTTCGGAGCGGGGGCCTCTGGCCTTGCCTCACAGGGGTGCCTTCGAGGTCATGCGGAGCGTGCTAGAACCAGGGTATGCCCCACAGTCGGCTCCTTCAACCCCCCCCATCTACAGTGCCTGCGGTGATTTCTACTCACCCCCTTGCCTTAGACCGCAGAGAGACAACTCCTCAAGTTTCCCCATTGGGAATTTCCTCCTCTTCCGAGGCCTCTCCTGACCCGGTAGGAGATCCCCCTAGGAAGAAGCAGTGCAAGAGGAAGCACATTGACTCCCCTGAGTCTATCACCTTTGACACTGACTTAGAGGAATCTGAAGGTTCCCCTCGATCCCCCTCTGAGGATGTCTCCTTTGCTGACATCCTTGAGATCCTCAAACAGAGGGGGAACTGGCCAGCCCTTAACCCTTTGGAGGATGAGTCAGTGTATCATGAGGCGTTTGGCTCTCGCCCTTCTACCTCCTGGGTGTCCCCTCCCTTTGACCCCCTTATGGAAGTGGTGGCAAGGAAGGCTTGGACGGCTCCTGATTCAGTGGAACCCACCCCGAGGAGACCATCTAAATTTATTACTGCCCCTAGAGATAGAGATTTTTTTATCCAGAGGTGTCCCTGTTGATGCCATGGTGGTGGCTGCGGCCACTAAGAAGGAGTTAGCCGATCCTTCGATTCCTGTCCATCCTCCTAATAAGGAATCTAGGACCATGGACAGGTACAGCAAGCGGATGTTCTCATCAGCGACCTTTTCAATGCGTTCGCTGAATTACTTATGCCACTTCACTCATCTCCAGAGAGATTTACTCAAGGATATGGGTGAACTGATAAAGGATCCTACAGCTGAGGGGTTCAAAGACACAATGAACTCCCAGTTGGCAACCCTGAATTCCATCGTTAACTCCTCCATGCGGCTGGTCTCATATGCTGCAGATGGGGCGAGTAGAGCCGCAGGCACAGGTGTTGCCTTATGACGTCACACCTATGCAACTTTGCGTACCCTTTCAAGGCGTCCTTCACCAATTCTCCCTTTGATGGATCATCCTTGTTTGGTCCACAGGCGAAGGATACATTGACCAGGTGCGAGGTAGAAGGTAAGACTCTCTCTGCCGTAGGAGTCCATTTTTCTACCCCTTCTAGACCCTATCCCAAAGGTCAGAGGGGAGGAAAGATGTGGTTCCGCAAACAATCCCAGGGAGTCTCATCTGATGCACAAGGTCGATTCCCCTCTAGAGGCAGAGGGGGGAATAATAATAGACGCCGCCCTAGAGGCAGAGGAGGTCCGCAAAACCAGGGTAGCTGAGAAATGTTCTCTGATAAACCCTTTCAGCATCCCTGAGGGGCTGCCCGGCTGTCCACCTTCAGAGGCAGTCGGGGGAAGGTTATCCCTGTACCCAAAAGCCTGGCTTTCCCTTACTCAAGACAAATGGGTACAGTCGATCATATCCGAGGGTTACAAAATTCCCTTTATTCACATCCCATCCCAACCCAAAAGATTCCTTCCAGACGTTCCACCCGGTCTAAGGGAACAAGCAGCATTAGAAATTTCAAAGCTGCTTTCAAAAAGAGCTATCCAATCAGTCCCAGCAGACCAGCAAGGATCCAGAATCTACTCCAAATTCTTTTTGGTACCAAAAAAAACAGGGGACTGCAGACCCATACAGGATCTCAGCTACTTAAACAAGTATATCAGGAAAACAAAATTCCGGATGGTCACGCTTCAGTCCATTCTACCCTTCTTGGGTCAGGACAATTGGATGTGCTCGATAGATCTTCAGGACGCGTACTACCACATCAAGATGAGCAGACGCTCCAGGAGATATCTCCGCTTCAGGCTGGAAGCCAGTCACTACCAGTTCAGGGCCCTGCCCTTTGGTCTCACTACAGCCCCCCGTGTGTTTACCAAATGCATGGCAGTGGTCGCGGCTCACTTGAGACATCAAGGATTCCAGGTGTTTCCATATTTAGACGACTGGCTCCTTACCGCCACCACCAGACATCAGCTTCTATCCAGGGAATTCACCATCCAATCTTGCCAAGCTCTAGACATTTCGATAAATTTCGAAAAATCTGCCTTGTCGCCTTGTCAATCTATTACCTTTATAGGCGCCACCTTAAACACACTCAATCTTTCAGCCAGACTCTCAGAGCAGAGTGTGTCAGATATTCAAAAACAAGTTTCCCTTCTCTTACAATGCAACAAAGTCAAAGCCAGATTAGTTTTGAAGGTGTTAGGACTCATGGCAGCAGCTATTCCCCTTCTCCCCTTGGCACGCTTTCACATGAGGATCCTCCAATGGATACTGTTTACTCAATGGTCCTTTCAACAGCTCCCGATGTCCCATACCATTTTGATAACTCAATCATGCAAGAATCAACTGTCTTGGTGGATCACATCACCTCAACTTCTCCGAGGAAGACCCTTCACTCTTCCCCCCCCAGTCGCCACGTTGACAACAGACGCCTCCCTGATCGGGTGGGGGGGGCATTATCAGGGCAGGACAGTCCAAGGCACGTGGCAACCTTTCGAGTGCCACTTGCACATAAATGTCTTAGAGATGAGAGCAGTGCTTTTAGCGTTGCAAGCCCTTCACGACTCTCTTCCCACTGGGACTATTGCAATTCAAACGGACAACATGTCCGTAGTGTGGTACATCAACAAACAAGGCGGAACCAGATCATACCCTTTATGTCGAGAGGCACTCAGACTTTGGCAATGGGTGATCTCTTCTCAGCGTTTTCTGATAGCAACGCACATTCCCGGGAAATCCAACATTATTGCAGACAAATTGAGCAGGGCAATTCTCATGCCCCATGAGTGGTCTCTAAAGAAATCAGTTCTAGAAGAAGTATTCCTAAGATGGGGACAGCCTTGCTGCGAACTTTTTGCTACTCCCAAAAACAGCAAGTGTCACGACTTCTTCACTCTCTTCCCATTACCAGGCCATCCCACCAGAGACGCTCTAGTTCACGATTGGCCCCGGGGACTTCTGTATGCCTTTCCCCCCTTTCCACTGATATCTCAACTAATTCAGAAAGCCATCGCCTTGAGAGTGACAATGATCCTCATTGCCCCTTACTGGCCTCGACAGATATGGTTTCCGTTTCTTCATCGTTACCTTTTGGAGCAGCCTTGGCATCTGGACCCAGTACCAGATCTGATAACCCACCAATCGGGTCAGCTGCACCAATCTCTGCTTTCCCTAAACCTCACAGCATGGTTTCTCCGATTCCAACCTTAGCCAGGCTTCCCTCAATATCTCGCTCTGTCCGAGTTATCTTGATAGCCTCTCATAAATCTTCTACCCGGAAGATTTATAGTAGCAAATGGAAACGCTTCTCCTTTTGGGCAACGTCAAAAAACATAGATCCCTTTACAGCACCTATCCAGTCTATTCTAGATTTTCTAGCAGAACTCTTTCATTTAGGATCATCTGCATCTACCATTAGAGTTCAATTGGCTGCCATATCTAATTTTCATGTTGGTGTCTCGGAGTCTAGCATCATGGCTCACAAACTCTGTGAAGCCTTTTTAAGGGGCGTATTTCTTCTCAAACCTCCAATCAAAGATCCCCCGCCTCAATGGGATTTGAACTTGGTTCTGACATCCTTAATCCTTCCCCCCTTCAAACCGGCAGCTTCATGTTCTCTGAAGTTGCTTTCTTGGAAAACACTTTTTCTAGTAGCTATAACTTCAGCGAGAAGGGTATCTGAACTCCATGCTCTGTGCAGTCGTCCTCCTTACTTAGTGTTTCACAGAGATAGGGTATCCCTCCGTACTAATCCATCCTTTTTGCCCAAAGTTTCCTGTCAAGTAAACCTAAACCAAATTATTGCTCTTCCCGTCTTTTTCCCTAACTATTCAAACAGGTCGGAACAAAAGCTACATTTTTGGATGTTCATCGCCAACTTAGATATTACTTAGATAGGACTAAACAATTCAGGAAATCTAATCAATTGTTTCTGTCATATGCGGAAGGAAAATTGGGCCTTCCTGTTACTAAAGTATCCCTCTCTAGATGGCTTACCTCTACAATTACCTTCATCTATGAGATAAGACATCAAAAACTACCCTCAAGACCTAGAGCTCATTCAACTAGGGCATTAGCTACATCCGTAGCTTTTCAGGATAGGCTGCCAATAGATTCCATTTGTGCAGCAGCCACCTGGGCTTTTCCTCATACATTCATTTCACATTACAAATTGGACATGGTTTCCAGAAGCCGTGCCAATTTTGGTTCCACTGTTCTCAAGAGTCTGTTCCGATAGGCCACCCGGGATAAGGTGCTAGGGACGCGGTCCCATCCAGCAAGAATGAAGGCGAGATGGACAACTTAACATTAAGAAATTATGTACCTACCATACTTTCTTGCGTCCCACCCTCCTTCCCCCAAACCTGGACAGACCGACAGGGTTTGTGTTCTTCCTCTGGAAGTCGTCATTCCCACACGTTCTTCCACCTCTTTTTCTCCTTTCCTAGGTCTGCGATACCTTTCACGCAGGTTGTTTTGAGGTGGGTTTCCCTACTCCATTCTATGGAGACTAGGGTTGCTTGGTATAGCTATCAAACGAGATCTGAGGAGTTACCGCCTAGCATTGTGGAATATAGGGGAGCCTCGAGCTGGTGGAATTAGCTCTCGAGCTTTAGTATTGGCCGAGTCGGAGCCAAGGATCGGCTCCGAACCCATCCAGCAAGAAAGAAGGCGAGAAGAAGACAACTAACATGGAACGTTATGGTAGGTACATAACTTCTTATTTTTAGCTTTAGAGAGTGCACTGACAACCTGTTGTTTGGTGATAATTGGAGGTGGAGTGGTCGAGGGTATTTCTTGGAGAACTGAGGGTAATGGGGAGGGGAAATTTGAGCTGAATTTGTCGGCCAGCAGATTTGCTATATCTTCTGGCTTGAATGTAGATGATTCCATCTGTAACTCATTCCATACATTGTTTGGTGTTGCCATTAAGACTGCAGACATAAGTGAAAAATGCCTTATGGTTATCCTTAGCTTTGGAGGCTATTTTTACCTCAGTCTGCTTTCAGAGACTTGACTAATTTCCTGATTCACTTGTTTAGACTAATGAGGAACTTTTTGCTCTGTTTTGTACATTCCCTCTGATTTCTCGACAGGATTTTATTTCTTTGGTTGTACAGTCTATTAATACCAGGGTGGCTTGTTTTTGCGGTTTGACCTGTGTTTATTTCGGTCTGGTACTGACATTTGTATGCAGTTGTCTGTATGGTCGTACCAGGCATTTGTGGTCACCTCTGCATAGGTTTCTCTCTTTTCTGGGTTTGGAGGAGCTTGGAAACGAGCTATGCTGTCAGGTAATTTACCTTAGAAAAGTTATTAAAGTTTTAGGGGTTGGGTGAAGGAGACTAGATTTAACTTTTAGCTTTGTGATCTGATCTTGCCAGTCAGGGCATCACAATGGGGGGTCATATTTGTGAGTACCAGATCTAGGATCTTTGTTCCCTAGTGGGAGTACAGACTAGCTGCTCAAGGGCATTTGAATTTACAAAGTCAAATCTTTGGATCTGCAAGCCTCCTAATTAATGCAGTGGTAGATATTGAGCTGGATGGTGAGTGATTCTAGTAACTTCATTTATTTCCTGATTCATGGTGGGGGACCTGTAACTAGCAAGAATATGGTAGTGGATTTTTTTTGTGTTTAGTTGGAGATGGAATGGCTGAAGCATGTTATATTGTTTGACCAGTTTTGAGGTGTGCTTATCCTTTACATAGATACACCTACATCTTTTGCTCATTCATGTTCAGTGGGTGGTGGTCAGAATGTATGTAAAGTGTTATAGCTATGCACTGTTGGAGTGCTTCCCATGGCTTTGGACCATTTTTTGGTAACTGCACAGATTTCAGCATCATCCAGGGTGAGGAGAGCTTCTTAGGAGTGGACTTGTTAAGACTCCTTGCATGGAGCTTTTGTTATATTGGAAGGTTTGTCTGTTTAGCAGTTCCTAAAAAAGGCACTGTGTAGGGTGGATAATGTTTTGGCCAGTATCTGAAAGCCTAGAGGTGACAGGTGATGAACATCCCTGGCAAAGCAGCATGGCCTGTCAACCATGTCCTCCCAGACTGACAAGTACTGGACCCCTTTGGAATAACACCGTAGCTAAACCAATTATTAAAGGTGATTATTTTTTGCTGGTATTATGGCATCATCCTTGGAGATGGTAGAATGTTACTCAGTGTTAGGCTCATAAGTGCCTGACACACGCATTCTGAGAGCTTAATCATGTCAGTCTTTATATAGTCCAAGGAGGTACGTCTCTCTAATCATTCACACCCACATGGACTATAACTGAGTCATACTGGTATTTAGTGATGTGACCCGAGTGCTTTCATTATCTGACAGATCCTGGCCCTTAACAGTCAGTTAACTGTAACCTTCTCTTTATCCAGCCTGGTAAGAGAGACATCACTGTGTCTCACAATGGAGTCTGCTGTGACCAGAGTGTTGGGTTGTAGAGTTTTTCACCTTATGGGCTTGGTAGTTGAGACGCAATAAGATGCGGCTTTGTATTGTGATGGAAGTTGTTTGTGTGCATGCAGAGTTTCTGAAGTCTCTGCCTGGGAGGCCTTTGAGTTTGCGTATGTTACATGTAAGCACCTCCACATATGTGGGTCTATGTTGTGATCCTTTGTGGGTGTGGTGAGTAATGTGTGCGAGTCACTGACAACCTTTTTGTTGCTTTTTATGTCTGTATGTGAGAGTCTAGCCTCCAGTGTCAGTATGTAACTACATCTCTCACATACTGTATTTGTCTGTTCGAGAATTAATTGGTTGTCAGTGTGCATAAGGCAGTTGCTACATTACCTCAGGATGCCCATATCTACCAAGCTGGATGTAGAGATAGCAGGAAAGTGCCCATCCATGGTTGCAGGTCCTAATGTATACTTGTAAGAGAATAGGAGTGGAGGGTGTTTGTAACCGGACGAAGGAAGGGTGCATGCTTGTTGTAATCTACAGCTAACCTAAGCAGTGATGCTGCCCAGTGCATAAGCCAGGTGCTCTCTGAGCAGCGATAGTCCTGGATTAAGGTAAAGTTGACTTAAATAGTCCTAACTAAATTCATAAATGCTGCTCAACCACTACTGCCACTAGACGAATAATCCCAGTCCTCCTAATATAAAACCACAGCAACAGTGTGTTCAAAGTGAAATACTACCAAAAGCAAACTTAACCTTAAGGAAAGGCAATAAGTAATTCAGGATAATAACAAGTGTACTTTAAACATCTTATAAAAGTGTGACTATTCAATTAAAGTCCTTTGATTTGTAGAAATGAGACAAGAGCCACTCAATTCTGCAGAATTTATAAAGGCACTAAAACCAGGGTAAGTTGATTTTATTAGCCCTTTGGCCAGTACAACAACTGTATGCAGCAATCTGTTGTGTGTTTTCCCAATCTATACAAACCAGGCTACGACCCACTGCCACTAGATGGAAAATCTTTTGTCCTCTTGCTGTAACAGCAGAGAAGAGAGCTTGCTGGAGTGTAAAAATACACTACTTAATCCAGCTAGCTAGATAATGAATTCAGAGCAAGTAAATCAGTAGAACAAACAATGAGAGGCAAAATGCACTACTTTTTTCCAAAGTAAGCACAAGGAAAGGCAAATAAATAATTCAAGATATCAACAGCAGTGTAGAAAGGGAAGAGTTTATAAAGCTCAATTTATAGTAAGGGTGGACAGCTTAAAAATCACCAAGTTTAAAAAGCAGATGAGAGAGGGTGAGTGAGAACAATAACCTTCTTGGAGTCACCAACAGTGCTTGTAGTTTTTGCAGGTGTTGAGTGTTACTAGAAAAGACAAGTCCACATATGTACTCTGTGAATTTAAGTATCAATCAATAAACAAATTAGTCAATGAAAAAGGCATGTGAAGAGTGCAGCCTGGGTAATTTAAGTGTCTGTCTGCCACATAGAGCAAAAACACCAGGCCAAGGAGATTTCTCAAAATCAACAAAATAGAACAGGTAAGACAGAAAGCAGCTCCATCAGTTTAAGCAAATCACAAACTTTACTCACTAGCAGGAAGTTACCACCAGTGCTTGTAGTTTTTGTGGGCCTTGAGTCTGATCAGAGAAGACATGGCCACAGATATACTCTGTGTATTTTAAGTATCACTCAAGAAACAAAATAAACAATGAAAAAATTATGTGAAATGTGTAGCCTAGGTAATTTAAGTGTCTGTGTACCACATAGAGCAAAAACATCAGACCAAGCAGAGGACAGAGGCAACCTGTAAATTTTACGTATACCCCCTTAAAATAACCACTAAGGCACATGAACATGTGGGATACAATTGGGATGATCAGCCAGGCTTAAAGGCCCCAGTGGTCATTAGCCTAGTATACATCAATAAACCTAAGCGTTGGAGTGCTCCCCTCCTTTTTCTTTCTTGCCACTACAAGTCACAAAATAGTGTGAAGTTACAGCAGCACTGCCTTCACACCATGTTAGGACATAGCACTGTGTCCATAACAGCACTTATAGTCCAGCAAGAACAGAATAGGTTGCATGTCATCAAGCAGACATAAGTAGATGGGGAGCAGAGGTCACTAAAAACTACACAGGATGGAGCATTATGAGGGGAGAGAGTATAATTGCACAGAAAGGAAAGCAATATCATACCAGCATTCCATTAAACTGTAATTCATAATCTTTGCAGTAGAATTGTGTTCTTGCATTGTCCATGTCATGACAGTTATGTTTGACTCCATAAAATTTGAACTGTAAAAGTTCATTGCATTCACCTCTTCCCTTTTTGTTGATATCTTCTAGGCAATAAAGATCCCCATTATTAGGTTGGAATCTTTGCCTGTTGCTATCACTGAAAGTTGTATTTCACACTTTCACTTTCTATAACGTGTGCATGCCATTCATATCAGTGCGCCATTTGGTCTGGTAGACTTCAGGTAGTACTGAGTTCCTGGTGGCTCAGCAGTATGGTTGTTGTAGAACATTGGGATGATTGCTGTTTTTGCCATTCTCCTCATTTGACCTTCCTGTTATATTTATACACTTCCAGCATCATCCTTATGACTGTTCAGAGTCATCATTTGGCATTTTCACCTAGTTCACAGTTTGACACCTTCATATTATTTTACTTTCACCGTTTACTGTTTGCAGTTCATCTCTTATTTCTCATACTCATTTGTGCAACCAGCTACCCCCTCTACAAGGACTGTATGTAATACAAAATAGAAAAGGTTCTCGTGATGGCCAAGAAATTTCCTCTGATGTTGCGCTCAGACTACTGTCTTTCCTATCCTAGACACCTTTTTTGACCTAGAGATGTGGTGTTTCAGACAGAAGCCTGCATCTCATCAATTTCTGTTTTTCCTGATTTGGTATGAGGTAAAGTACATTACTTGTTTGTGAAATAGTTTTTAAGAGAGTTTTTTCTCCTTACCGTCCTTTGAAGAAACACATCTCCATGATGGGATTTGAACTTCATGAATAACATGTTGCCCACATGTCAAGCTTGTTATTTTAGCGGATCTAAAGTCCATGTTTTTCTCAGAAGCTCAGAAAAGGGAAGTGTGTGGCCCTTCATACATTGGGTATTCTTTGATAGTTAATGGTCTTAACCTCCTTAGTGTACAAAAGTTGAGTTAATTAAGATGAGCGCCTGTTTGTGCCCTTTTCTCTTGCAAAAGCTAGCAAAGCAAACTTTTTCCAAGTGATTAATGCATCATGTTGTACACTGCAAATACTAGGCCAGTGTAGTCAGTAGACACTCCATTGTGGAGAATAGGTATTTTTAGTGCTTTCTTCTGTTATGTATCCCCTGCACTCATTTGTGCCATGACTAACTTGGTCGTCTCTTGATTTCACCAGTCAGTGTAGTCTTTTTTTTTTTTTTTTTTACTTGTGCTCCAAGTAGATCCTTCTTTAAGATTTTTTTTAAATCTTTAATTTCGTCTGTTTAGCTCCCTTGTTTTATTTATTTGTGGCACTGTTGAATTTTGCTTGTGTACATTCAGTGTGCAATGCCCCTCAAAGGATGATATAACAAATATATGAGTATGTTTTTTTAATTTGGTCTTTGAGACTCTTGTTCATTGAATATATTTCCCACTCTTCCTTACCATTTTCTGGTTCATTTCTTCTCTCTTCCTTAGTTTGCAGGAGGATCTTATTTGTAACCAAACTTAGTTGGCTTTTAACTTTATATTCTTGTAGTATAGTGTGTTTTTATAGGTAGAATCTAGTTTAGGCTGGAGGAGGAACTGGGTCTGTAATTGTAGGCACTCCACTTAACTCTAGCTTAGGACTGCTGTAGAGGAATTAAGTAGATGTGCTGTTACAGGCATAGGGACTCTAGTTTTAAAAGAGCTCTGCAGAAGGCCACAAGATGAATGTACTGCAGTGTTTGACCTATTGCAAAGGGCCTGCTTGACAATAGCTGGTAAGGGAGATGCCTTCACTGTTGAACAACATGATGTCCTTCTATTCCCATGTTGCAGTATTCATACTGTGGGATTTCTAGCCCTCAGGTAACCTGACATCGGCTCCTATACAAAAGCTTAAAGCCTGGCTGCCATAGGTGCATGGGACATTACAGGTAGGGCCATAAACCTTGGAGTATAAAAGTGACGTCTGCACGCACAGACCTCAAAACCTTTCAGCCGCAGACGACTATTACTTCAGCCGCTTTGCTCCTACGTCCGAAGACATCTAAAGATAAGTACCCCGTTGGGATTTTTGCTTTTTCGTTCTTAAGCTTTAGCTTGGTTGCTGTAGTTGTTTTTCTCTAGCCAATGTCGGAGAAAAAGAGTAAAGGTAGTTGCAGGTGCCAGATTCCGCACAAACACTCCCACGACCGCTGTGTCTTTTGCTTAGGTAAGGAGCACCATCACAAGACCTGCTCTAGTTGCCAGTCATTCATACCCAAGACCTTATGCAGCCATTTGTCCCCGTTAAATCTATTTCTAGAAAACCAAAGGCTTAAATGCCTCGCACTTAGGATGGATCCTGAGTTGGCCACTCCAGTGGAACAACTGCGGAAGAAGGTTAAGGTTTACAGGCCTTCTCCATATACTGCTCCACCTTCAGATGTCCTGCCGACTACCGTTCTAGGGGCTGAGGAACTCTTGATAACTCCAGTTCCGACGACTCCTCTAGAAGAGGCTGTGTTCAGTAGCCATGGACAAGCACATCTGCGGAGTTGACTCGTACGTCGGTCATAACTGATGTCTAGGGGGAACCATCACTGGACCGGCCAACCGAGACCTCTCCTACACCAGCACAAGCCTCTGTTTCCTTACCCACCCAGACGCACGCTCCTTCTAAAAGGAGCAGAAAACTAAGTAATTGAGCCCGACGCCTCCAGCAGCCCCAGACTGGGAGTCCTTCACTTCCTCCTTGATGCAGGCCTTTATGGCTCTTAGGCCTACAGGCCCTACTCCCACCAGCATCCCTGTACTGAGTCCTAGGCCGGCTTCTGCCTCCTCCCTGCCTTTAGCATCTACTCAGCAAACAGTTACCCAGGAAGACCCAGAACAGTCTTATTCCTCCTCTGAGGAATCTGTCTCCTATGTTTCACAGATTGCCTCTCCCATAAACTATTACTCACCTGAAGAGGACTCTGTTGAAGGGACTCCCCACCTGAAGACTTATCATTTGGGGAGACTATCTCAAAACTGAGAGAGTATTTCAAGTGGGATACTTCTTTAGTCCCTGAAACCCAGAAAAGACACTTTGAGTTTCTACAGCTTGGCTCCCCTTCACCTTCAGCCATCCCTCCAGTACTCCCAGCTTTCTTGGATGCCTTCACTTTGGTTTCCAAGAACCCAGACTCTCAACCTCCTGCCCCTAAGAGGCCGGATAAGTTTTACAAAGTCCCTGATGACTACAAGTTCCTCAAAATCACCTTTGGCTGACCCAGCTGTTTATTGCAGTATCCCCAGACAGACAGTCTAGGCAATTGCCTTCTGCTTCCCTACTGCCATCCGATAAAGACAGCAAAACCATGGACAGGATGGGGAAAAAGGTGTACACCACATCTACCCTGGCTTTTCAGGGCTATAAGCTACCAAACTCACATGGTGAAGTATGCCCTAGACCTAGTCTCTGAGGCCTCCAACGTGTTGGCTACCACCCCAGACTGTCCAGCCAAATCTGACATTTCCTCCAAATTGTCACTGGACACCCAGGTAGCCAGACACTCCATCCGCTGCAGCTATGATGCTGCAGAAGCAGTTGCCAGATCTGCTGCCACTGCTTCCACCTTGCACAGATACACCTGGCTCAGACTACAACCTCTGCCAGATGACTTTAAAGCCAAGATAATGGATGCTCCTCTGGATAACAACCTTCTATTTGGCAAAAATTATGCAGAACTATTTAAAAACTTGCAAGAAAAAAGCAAGGAACTGCAGGACATTAACTACTTGTTGGTGTCTCCAGTGCCCAGATATTACAGGAACTACCTAGCCAAAACATCCATTGTTCGAAGGGCCACTTGTACATCTCACCCTTCTACTGCCAGACCACGTAGGGGATCTCGGAGATGACCTTATCCCAGACCCCCTCAACCACAACTCCCCAACAAACAGCTCTTTCCAGATAGAGGGGGACCCTCCTCTGCGTGACTGCCTGGCCCAAGTGCCCCTGTCCACCTGCCTTACCCAGTGCCTCCCTTTTTTGAAAACAATCACTACAGATCGGTGGGTTCTTTCCATCATCTGAAAAGGATACTTTCTTTCCTGGAAAGAAAAACCTACATGAATAAAAATTCCTTTCCCTCCCAAAAATCAACTCCCTCTACTTCCTCCCATCCTGCAGGACCTCCTCTCCCAAGGAACAATAGAACTAGTTGCCTCAGGTCAGGAGGGACGAGGCTTCTACTCCCGCCTCTTCTTAGCCCCAAAAAAGGAAGGCCGCTGGAGACCTATCTGGGACCTCTCTTACCTAAACCTGTTCCTATAGTTTCCCTCCTTCATGATGCTCTCCCTTCAAACTCTTTTACCCCTCATTCCACCTCAAGCTTTCAAGGTTACCCTGGACCTAAAGGATGCATACCTGCACATCCCAGTCAAACCCTCCCACAAGGAGGTTCCTGTGCTTCTCTGGGCCCTCTTCTCATTTTCAGTTTAGCCAACAACCACAGATAAAACCAGTACTGTAAAGAAAACGAACACTGGCCGGTGAAACTGGACACAAAGTTTAATTAGCGCTTTCGACTGTTACACTTGACTTCTTCAGATTAAAACAGGAATTATTCATACATCACTTCCTTTTATAGCCAGGCTAAGTCACATGTCATTAAAGCAAAATGCACCTAAAAAATCACTGTTTTTAGTTGTTGCTATACATAGCTAAATTTCACCTTATAAAATGCATTAAAACCATACTTTTTTATTTACATATATAGCCCATCAGCCCCCATCTCAGAATTAAAATAAACTGCAATCCAAAATACATTTCTACAAAAATAAATCATATACTTAAAATAAGCAAATGTTTCTGTATTGCCCCAAGAATATACATGTGTGCCACCCCCCCCTCCTAAAAATAAAGTTCAGCTTTTAATTTTAAATAGCTGGAGAGAGAAACTACATCATTCAGTCCGGGCAGGTTAGTGGCATCCACTCTTAAGTTGCCACATGAATTCTTTGCATTCTTGAAACAATTCCTTCGGTCCCCCCCCCCCCTTCTTGATCAATGGCTGCAAATTTAAACTTGTGATCTGGGTTCAATATAGTATGTACAGCCAATACATTCTTTTCATTACCCTTCCTGATGTCATACATATGTTGGTAAATACGAACTTTAAACGCTTTCTTAGTCTTCCCTATGTAAAAACTTTCACAGCCTTGACGTAGGGCGACATGTACAACATGTGTACTGTTACAGTTCAGCTTAAAATTTAGTTGAACCGTACCATACCTTGGAATAAAAACTTTTTCTGTTTCTAATACATTGGCACATTGGTTACAGTGTCCACATTTTAACATCTTACCTTTCTTATAGTTTTTATTCCCCTCTTTATTTTTTTCCAACAAATCTTTGACACATGCATCTTTTTTGTATACCTCTTTGTCACTTTTAAATATAAACCAATTATTTTTTTAAAATAACTTTTACGTCAAAAAATTGCAAGTTGTATGTCAGAATAAAGGTCCTGTTGAACTCGTTTTTGTTCCTTGACCCCACATCAACCTTTTTATTGCTGCTGTTGTCCCTTTCCTCTGAGCCTAACAGTGGAAAAAAATGTTCTTTAACTCTCTCTTCTGTAACTTCACGCAAATCTTTTCAGGATGCAAGCAGTTGCTGGTGTCTGTCAGCTCTGCTCAGTTCAACAGGACAGCAGGAACTAAACAATGGATACATCCTTTTCTTATTGACAGGATAGATTACTGAATGTCTTTCTTTCCCTTTTTGTGCTTGGTAGCAAAATTCAGTGGAGGAGAACCAGCGCTAAGCCTCTTTGTGTTGTGGTGACTGAAAGTGGTGTGGCTTCAGGTCCTTAGGGCTCTGATAATGCAGGGTCCAGTCCCTTTTCAACCTTTTACCCTTATCTGGCTAAGTTAAGTAATTCCATATTCGGTCCAAGCTGTTTCAGTAGATCTTTTGATTCCTGCGGATCTTCCAGCAGTATTTTGACAAGTTGCTGAAGCTGCCAGGAAGCTTTCCACTCTTCATGCATGAACTTTTCAGTGGAATTCATTCTCAGAGCAGGTAAATGTACTTCCCCAATTCAATCACTAAGTTTACAGGTAGTACTCATCTCCCTCAGACATTTGTTTGACTTGTGTGTCTGTTTTTTTCTGTATCAAGGTACATATTTCTGCCTTTGTGTTGCATTACAGTTTTATGTATAGTAGAATTGTGGCCTAACACAACCTTATCAAGCAGTTACTTGTGTGTGTGTGTGTCTTGGGGAGGTGAGTGCATTTTTTCTTGCTCAGTGGGATTTGACATTCATAATGGAAAGGTTTGCCTGTTATGGACCAACAGGTTGTATTTTTTGTTCCTTTCAGCTGCTGCTTTTGGGGGATACTTGTTGTCCATAGTAGCACATTTTGATGATGTACACTGGGCTACGAGACCATACTAAGCCGTAATACCTACCACTTATGGTGACAATGGATTCTGATCCTGATGTAGGTAGAGAGAGTTTCTACTTTCGGTTTAACAAATACAAGCCATCAAAATGGTCTTGAGGCCACCAGATTGTAGCTCCCCTGTAGCTAACAAGGGTTACGCTTGCTGTTAGCTTCTACCTTAGTGAATGATGACAGCCCACCTGATGTGGTGTCACTGAAACCCTGAAGGGTGCCTCTTTAGGGGATAAGTATTAAAAATCCCCTGAACAGACAGCTTGCCTGATGCTAGCATGTAGCCAGGCATGGTGTCTCAAGTCCAACATGCACTACTAATTGTTCACATTCAAGTGTGAGCGGTCTTTCTCCCTAGGTCTCACACTGAGTTCACATGGGCTTAATGGACCAGGATAAGGAGGAGGTTGTAGAGTCACCATCCCAGGGTTCATAGGTTAGCCTCCTTTCTTCCCAGATTTCCCTTTTCACCCATTTGTTAACCTATCTGCCTGGATTTAAAAAGCATTTCACTTCACCTTTGGGAGGTGTTTTCTTCTTCCGGAAGGCAATATCTTTCAGTAACCACATGCTACTGTCCAGACTTAAGGCGCAGGAGTGGAGTGCGAGTGCCACTAAGTCAGTATTCTACATATACTCAGGTTTTCTAGTTTATAAAAATCTGACTTCTTTGCTGGTAGCAGAAATACATGCAGTTCTCAGTGATGCATTTGTGTACTCATGCAAATGGTGCACACACTCTTGGGGAACTACTGCATATGTGTGGCTTGGCTAGTGCTGCTTGTTTGCTCCCATTTCTTAGTGTTCTGCATGCTGTACATTCTTTCTTGCTAGCAGGTGGCTGCTGTGACACAGGCCAACTTCTTCCTTCTACTCCTGAGGATAGTCAAGCTGAAGATGGCCACTTAGTGCTACCCTCCCCCTTCTGGCAGCTGTATGAACCTTGGTCATAATTGGTGCTTTATCCATTTTTAACATGGAGCCATACCAAGGAGTCAACTGAAAGTTAAACAGTTTGACATATGGTGGGACCTGTCCTCAGGGTTTTGTGAGCACTTATAGGGGACATGGGCTGATGCTGGCATTAAACTCTATGCATGCCATTTCTTTCCCTGATGTCTTTGGTGGGTGCCTCCCTGAGTATTTTATGCCCCGTTACCTGGCCTCCAGCATTTTTGTATTGACTGTTTCTCCTGATGGGGATCTGTTAATTACAGGCCTACCATTCCTGGAGCCTCTTTTGTCCCACAAATAGTCTTGGAAAATTCACATTCATTTATCCTTGGGCTTGATCTCCACTCCCTGTAGCTCACTTCCCCAGATGATGTCTTCATTAGAGAAAATATGGGTTATGATCCTCTGTGGATGTGCCTTTGGCTTCATTATCTTCCCTCAAGAAATTGTAAAAGTGAGGATCTCTTGAATAAAAGGAGAAGCCTTGGGCCATCCCTTCCATGGAAACCTGTACCAAGGGATGCTGTGTGTAGCCTGAGAGCAGACAAATACTGCTCCCTGTCCTTCCAGAGGAACCTCCTAATGGTCCCATACTTGGATTGGGTAGAATCTAGGGAAGGCTAAGGTGGGACTGGTAGACCTATTAAATAAGGAGTGGAGCTGGTGGCAAATAATTAGCTGCAGGGATGTAAAAAAAAAAGAAAAAAAAGATGACTATTTGTCAAATAGTTCACATATACATTTATATATTGCCAGTGTTATGCAACACCATTATTTAAATTTTTCTGTTAATGACTCTAGTGTATATCAGTTTGCATAGCACCCAGGTTACATCTAAAATTTGCTTGATATGGATCAGGACATTACACCAGTTGTGAAGTCATAAAGTAAGCACGTACCATGATTTTTACATGGTGGTTTTGTTGTGGTCTATAATTTTACTACAAGACAATATGCTACAGGATTCTGTTTGTTCCTGCACAGGATAGTGTAGTTCAAGCTGTCCTTTAATAGTAAGCACAGGCAGGCCATTGTGAATGTCCACTTTTTGGGGGGCACCTGTTTTGCAGGCACTGCTGTGGTTTGATTGAGGCACTCCCCTTGTATTTGCCACCTCGGTAGGTGTTCATTACATCAACCAATGTGGAATTGTTCACAGAGACCCTGTACAACCCTGTAAATGGCTGTATAGAGGCTGCTGTACCTACTAGAAGTAAGCCTGAAACGAACTCTTAAAAACAACCACACTAGTGGAAATACTATCTTAATAGGGTATATAACAAAAGGGAAAAAGTCATGGCTAAAATCAGGAAGAGCAGCTCCCATAATGATAGAAGTTTTATAATTAAACTAAACAGGAGACTAAGAGGACTAACAAATCCAACAAGGTTAGTTACTAGGCCAAGATTAACTCAGCCACAAGGTCTTCATACAAATATGTCCTAAACCTTAAAGGCAACACCTACCAGTATTCTGAACTTGTGGTCAATTGTGCCACCTTCACTGAGCAGAGTGATATAGCGAATTTGCAGACTGACAAATTCAGCTCAGACCATACCCCAACCCCCCCCCCTCCCCTTACAAAATACCTGCTAGCATAACCCCCCCAAACTATTAACAGGGAGCAGGTCTTGGCAGTGTGTGCTGCAGCCAAAAACACAGCCTCACTAGCCCAGACAGTATTTCAAGATGCCTCGTAAGTAGCTTGAAACATGACCTATCAGGACAATTTGAGTCGCTTTTCAACTATAGCCTCAAAACAGGCTTTGTACCACAAGAGTAAAGGACTGCAACAGTTATCCCATGTCACAAAGGTGGACCATCAGTCAACTTCAGAAACTAACAGACCTCACTAGTCTTACTAGTGTAATATGCAAAGCAGTGGAATGAATTGTCATGGAAATGATCAGTAAAGACATAAGTAACTTTCAGACATTGGACCCAACACAGTTTGGCCTTGCCAAGGGAAGGTCATGTTTACTAATCGTGGCGGACTTCTTTGAGAAGATGATAAGGGGAAATGGTGCATGCCACCAACCTGGACCCGGTTAAATTGTTAGCTACTTCACTCTGATATAACTGACAAACTCACAGAACTGGACATGAACCTCTATGTATCTTGCTGGATTGCCAGAAGGGTCAGAAATTGCACCCAAGAAGTCAGGATGGCTGATAACTACCTCCACTAAGAGACAGATCACCAGTGGGGTACCTTAGGGCTCTTTGTTGGAACTGCTCCTGTTTGGCATCTGCTTCTCTGAGGTAAAGACTAATGTAAAAGGGTATTTGGCTGACCAAGTTCACAGATGACTGCAAATTGAGAGCTGTCATAGATTCCACCCACAACACAAACATGTTAGAAGAGTATCTTAACACAGACAAATGACTGGTGCCAAAGACACAGACTAAAACTTAATGCCAGGAAATGTATTATAGTGCCTTTTGAGAAAACCACCACCCAGGCTAATTACTCCATCAAAAAGGCAAAGCTTTGCCTGGATAGTCCAGGATCTGGGAATATATTTAGTAATCTGGCTTTGACCAACATGTGACATAGGTACTAAGAAAATCATTCTAGGTCACCCAATTTATAAGCAAGAGCATGGGATCTAGGTCCAAGGTGCCATTTTATTTGTCCCTTATCAGACACATCATTGAGTGTAATGCTCCCTTTGACATGTACTTGACCAGACATATGCAACAGTTGGAATGCCCACAAAGATTCCTTACCTGAAGAATCCAGGGTATAAATACATTATCCTGTATGGAATGTGTTAAAGCCCTAACTCTATACTCTGTCTCCTACAGGTTATTGAGAGGTGAGCTATGCCTGTCGTACAAGGCATCTTCTGATCCAGCTATGATGGACCTTTTGCACATCTGCAAAATGAACAGCATCAGAACCATTATATGCAAGGATTTAAGTTTTGCTTGTGACATAAGTAAGACATGATGGCAAGACAGATGCATGTCTCAAAAGATCCCCATGCTGTGGAGCAGGCTTCTTATTCATATGAAGCAGAGTCCATCCCTAACCCTATTTAAGGGTAACTTTGACAAGTGGATGGGCAAGTGGAAATTTACGCTGGGTCTGGCTCCCTATCTCTGATAGACCAAGGCAGAGAGTAATGTCCAAACTAGCATACCCCCCCATAACTTCTAGAAACCTCCTCCTAACATACCCCCCTCTTTATACACACCCTTGATACATAGGGACGTAATTGGGTTGGATTGCACAGCTAGACTTGTAAAGGCCCAGGTGGTTGTTAGCCTAGTATGAACCTGTAAATCCAAAGACGTAAGCCTGTCCTTTTTTGAAGTGCTTCCATAAACTTTGTCTGCTCCCTGTGCTTCAGCCTAGGAAGGCTTCTCAAAGGAATGATGACCCTCCTGTTATAGGTGAAAGAAATGCTCACGAGTGTCAAGCAGTGTTGTACCTCCTGGCTGTAATGGATATGTTCTCCAAAATGTACCCCCATTGAAACAGTGGTCATAGTCCTGTGTGCAATCCAGTACTGACCTTGGGATGATGGAATTGATGTTCACCCCACATTAAAGAGGCATCACAATAGACAAATGGGTTCTAGATATGAGGTCCTCCCATGCAAAGGGTTTTTGCTCAGAGACTAGAGTATTCTGTTTGGATAGGCCTACCTTCTTCTCAAAGGGGATATTGATGCTTCTACTGTTGAAGTAAGGCTAGGAGGCTTACTTCTCATTGTTTCTGGTTCTGAAGTCCCCATCCTAGACCTCAATAACAACTGTGAACACGTCCAGTGCTTACCTTCTAGATAATACTCCAGGGCTTCTTGCTGGATACATTTTGACACATCAAGTTTGTTTGTTTCTTGTTTTATTTATGTTAACTAACTAAGTGAAGTCATTCGAGGACTATTTTGAGCTACAACTTGGGCCAATGCAGCAAAGATAGTACAAAAGACAGTGTCACAGAGGCAATATAAACAGGATTATCATAACAATGTAGACAGGAACACATGCACAAAACAATAAGTAAAATAGTAGTGCATTATCAGGAATGTACATAAATGTTTGTAACTGAAACTGTACATGTCTAAGTAATCACAAAAGATTTGCATTAAGTGTAATCTGTAACTTTATTAAGAAAGACATTGTGGTATCAGTCATGAAATAAATTAACAAGTATCCACGCAGGTAATTTAATCCAGGTCCAATCTCCCTGAAACGTAATACTGCTGACTAACTGATAAGGAGTGGGATGTCTAGGAGTTATTTTCTCTAAAACAGCTACATTTGTTCTGTTCAAAAAGCTGATCCTGTGGGGCTTTCCTGAATGTTTGCACATCTTCAATGTTCCCGAGATCCTCTGGAGTTTCATTCCATGAGGCTGGTGCAGATTTAAAGAATGCCCTTTCATGCATGCTTTATGTGAATGGTAGTCTGTGCAACTGAATATTATGGCTTTTGAGAGTGTGTCTGTGATTTCTGAGTTACATTTTGTTTAGGAGAGGTAGACAACGAATCAGTTGTCCAGAATTTTGAATATAAGTGTTTTCATAAGTTAAGAAGCTGTTACAGTTACAAGATGCTGTTTACCCATAGTATAGAGCAGTTTTGTTCTCTGAAGCTTGCTAGATGAACAAATCTGCTTATTTGCTGTTTAGTTTGGTTTCTTTACTCCAGCTTTTACATTGTTGATTTATTTAAGTTGGATAACCAGAGTAGAACACTGATAACAATGGGTCAGTTTATGGTTCAGTGGGTAGATATAGTAAGGATAACAAAAACGGATTGCTTGTTTTTCCACTATGGAATGGTTTACAATGTGTGTGGACAGTAATAGGATGAAAAACAGGTGTTGTATACATTATATACACAGTATTTTCAGTACAGTAGATGACTGGTAGAGTAAGGTTTACTGCAGTATTTCCACACTTGCAAAACTTAACAAAAAGGGGTGGAGAAGGGAGATATGAAGTAAAGGTAAAGGGTCAAGGAATGGTGGACATTTAACAATTCTCAAGTACAGTAACTAATGTTGAGGGCTGATGGATGGAAATGGTTTGTGATGTGGCTTGAAGTGAGGCAGAAACTGAGAAAGTGTGTGTAGCTGTTGTCAGTTTGATAAATACTGGCCACACAACTTTTAATAACAAATGTTGCTTGTTTTCTTATCTCCTCTGCACCCAGAATGTCTTCCAATGTTCTAATCACAGGAGCAGAGGCCTCAGCCTCACCAAGGGCAGAATCTTGGTGTTCTGTTATCTGGATCACTGACTCCTTATTGTGGAACTTCCTGATAACGTCCTCATTTTGGATGTTTCCACTGTTTCAGGCATTGAGGATCTCTGTATGCTGTGAGATGTTGTTTCTGTGCTTAAAAACATTCTTTCAACAGAGCTAGACATTTTTTTATCTCCAGTATTTCTTACCTGTAGAGAAGTCCCAGGAGGTCATGACCTTGGTAGCTTTGATGTGGATGGCAGCAGAGGCTCCGAGCTCTGATCTTCTTGCTTGTTTGGGTTTATGGCCACCCATGATGTCCTAACTGAAATCACTGTTGCTGTATTCATAACAGATGGGTTTTTCTTGTTGACATCCAGCCAGAGTACCACAGCTTTACATTCCCAAGGGTGTACATCTGACATGTGACCTCCTTTCATGTACATCAGGGTATAAAGGTGGACATATTGAGATCTTCAGACTTTCTCACTTCCAGCCCAATGCAGGTCATGCACCTGTCTGACTGATCCATGTATGGTCATTGGTACCATTGTTTCTCTTAATTGTCAGATAAGTGTCCAATTGGGGAACCTTCCTTTCTTGTTTCTTTGACTGTTGTATAAATTGTATAGATGTCCGCTAAGAGGGATAGGTGCGAGTGTGGTAGGCAGATTCCATACAAGGACTTGCATACGAAGTTCCTTTTTTAAGTAGGCCCAAAACAGAACTACAAATCCTGCCCCATCTGTCAGTCGTCTGTCCCTAACCCCCTCAAATCGAGACTTTTCTCTTTTAATACTTTCTTTGAAACTCAAAAATTTAAATGCCTAGCTCAGTCTAAGATGGCAGACTCTCCAACTTCAGTCACCCTTCCCCGTAAGAAGTAGCTCAAGAGACACCTAAATGATTTGCAGTCCAATGTTACAGAGCCTGAAGTACCATCTGAGGTGGTCGAACCCGCGTTTTATCAGATTACCTCTCAGTTGCCTGCAACCAAGATCCTGTTGGAGGCCAGTTTGGCCTCTAAGGGCTTGCAGATAGAGGATACTTCAGAGGGCCTGCACAGAATCCTTCAAATCCTGGTATGGGTGAGTTGATTGAAATGAGACAAGGCTCTGAACCTCTGAAGCTAGTCCAGGTGGACATCACACTCAAAAAGAAAAAGAAAAACAGGTGATTTCTGCACCTTTCAGAGCAAAGGAATGGATGGACTTCTCTCAGGGCTTATTTAAAGCAGTCATGGCCCTGAAGCCGCCTCCTTTTGTGACCCAGATAACTCAAGCCACACCACAAAAGCACTGTTTAGACTCATCCTCCATGAAGAGGACCCAGATCCATATTCTGATCATTCTCTGGATTACTCTTTGCAACTTCACTCCCCTGAACAACTCTCCTCTGATGAGGGGGACTCCCTTTTTCCTGATTCTCCCTTGGAAGAGGCTTCCTTTGAAGAAACCATTCAGAGCACGGTGAGTCACTTTGAATGTAGTCAAGACAAATCTCTGAGGTACAAAACAGATGCTACAGTCTTCTGGAGATGGGCACCCTGGTCCCTTCAATCCACTCCAGTTTTGGAGGCTTATCAGGAACCCTTTCACTCTACTTAGCACCTGATTCTCAGCCACCTGCTCCTAAAAGACAAAACTGATTTTATAAAGTCCCTGATGAGCTTAAATACCTGTGGCTGATCCTGCTGCAGTTTCTCTCTCCTCAGATAAGCCATCTAAGCTGCTCCCCTCTGCTACTGGTCTCCTGACAGACAAGGACAGCAGATTCATGGATAAGTGGGGTAAGAAAGTCTTTGTTTCCTCCACTTTAGGATTCAAAGCTATTCATTATCAAA
The DNA here is from genome assembly GCF_019279795.1 of Protopterus annectens. Taxonomy (NCBI): domain Eukaryota; kingdom Metazoa; phylum Chordata; order Ceratodontiformes; family Protopteridae; genus Protopterus; species Protopterus annectens. The sequence continues at coordinate 1,406,229,447 of NC_056732.1, read as the reverse complement.
CACAAATGATTAAACACCTGCTCTCTGTCCTACAGCCTCTGCACAAGGTCATGATAAAACCTCAGACAGCAGAATCTAAACAGCAAATGCAGTGCCTACTGTCCCTAGCTACACAACTGGGCCAACATAACATCAAATGCAGCTGTAATGCAGTGGATGCTATGCCCAGGGCTGCTGCCATAGATGAGCCCTTCCCTGAATACCTCAAATCTAAAATCTTGGATTCCCCTTTGAACAATGAATTTTTCTTTGAACCACAGGCTGCCAGTATTTTCAAAACTCTGTAAGACATCAGGGATATACTTTTCACTAGAGTTCCTAGATACCATAGGAATTATCTTGCCAAATCACCTTTCTTTGCTAAGAGGGATTCTGGGCTCTCTCTCAAACAAAAAAGTGCATAGCATAGGGGAAAGATTGTCTGACAAACTACAGAGGGATTCTCCATCAGGGAGGCCTTCCTTTGGAAGCAAAACCCTGTGACTTGTATTCCCTCCCCTTCATCCCTCTACTCTCCTATCAAAAAGACTGTCTCTGTTCTTTTCTGGGAGGCAATAACTACAGACAAATGAGTTCTGACCATTCTGGAAGAAGGCTATGCCATGTCTTGAGAAAGCATCCCCTCTTGAAAAGGGCTTCTCCTTCCACTTCTCAACCAACTTCCCTTGTTCATTCCCATTATTCAAGAATTACTAGCACTGGGCACCAAAAGTACCTTTGCCCTTCATAGAAAAGGTTTGGAGGCCTATCCTGAATCTCTCCCTGCTAAACACATTCCTGAAAGTGCCTACTTTCAAAATTGCTCTCTCTACACACTCTCCTGCCCTTCATTCTTCATCAGGCCTTTCTGGTATCCCTAGCTCTCAAGGATGCCTATCTTCACATCCCCATTCATCCTTCTTTCAGGAAATTCCTCAGGTTCTTTTCTGGTTGATCACATTTTCATTTTACTGCTTTGCCCTTTGGTCTTCCCAAGAGTCTTTACAAAGTGTCTAGCCCCAGTGGTGACTTTCTGCTGTACTTTAGGAATTCAGATTTTCTCTTACCGACACTCTCCTTGAGCATCTACACTTTACAGTGCAAATCCTAAACGATCTGGAATTCACCATCAGTTTCAGGAAGTCTCATCTCACTCCCACTCAGGACCCAGTCTTCCTGGGTTGCAGACTAGACACAAACGCAGCTCTTTCTTCCTCAGGAAAAGTCCAAAGCCTGGTAAGCTTTTTCTGAACCCTCTACTCCGTGACATTGCACTGCAAGGAAGAAGTTCAGAGCTATGAGGTTCATGGCTGAGCCCATCCGTATGATTCCACTGGCCAAGCTTCATATAAGAAGCATTTAGAGGTACTTGAAATCACTTTGGTACCAGCACTGACATCCCTTGGATATCTTGATCCCTCTGCTGTCCTGCATCAAGGAGGAGTTTCTGTGGTGGGAGAAACAGGTTTCTGTCAATGTGGGTCTTTGTTTCACCCCAGCTCCTAACACCCAAACTCTCCACACTGATGCCTCAGGTACAGCTTGGATGGAATTTCCCAAAATACAGGAGAAGTGGTCCTCCCCTATCCTGAAGAAACATATTAACTTGAAAGAAATGAGTCCTCCTGCAAGCTGTACAGACTTGTTTACACTTTTGGAAACTCAACACTCTTCTGATGTACACAGACAACACCATAGTGATCTTGTGTATAAACAAACAAAGAGGCACAAGGTCTTAACTCCTGTGCAGATTGGCAGAAGAGGTTTGGGAACTGGCCACTCAGTTGAACATGACCCTTACAGCAGCTTACAAATCCCTGTCTAGAGAAGGTGTTGATGAACACTCTAAGCAGGGACCTTATGGCACTCCATGAATGGACCTTGAACAGACAGGTCTTTAAAGAAATCATACATGAGAGGGGCACAACATAGACCTCTCTGCATCTCCAGAGCATCATCAGCTCCCTTTGTTCTGCACCAGGTCCCTATCCCCTTTACCCTGGAAGACATGCACCTTCTCCTTCCAATGGACAAGAAGGTTCCTGTATGCCTACCCTCCACTGCTATTTCAGACAAGGGTCCTCCTAAAATTCCAAAAGAACACTCCAAAACTGCTACTGTTAGCTGCTTTCTGGTCAAGACGGCATTGGTTTCCCATCCTGTCCCATCTCTCAGTGGGGAAAGGTCAACTCCTATATCCCAACCTATTCTGTCTGTCTCAATCTGTGAATGATTGGGTTCTGATACTGAAAAGGCACTGATTTTCAGAGGATGTGGTGCAGGTTTTACAGGAAGCTAGGAAACCTGCTACCAGAAAGTCATACACAGCCAAGTTGAAAAACGTATGCATTTGTTGCTATGAACACAGACTGGAACCGCTTTTATCTGAGGGTACCCATTGTACTTCAGTATCTCTGTGAGCTTCTGCATTCTGGATTAGCTTACTCATCCATTAAAGCTCATATGTTAGTCATGAATGCCTGTTTGCCTTTTGATCTTCCTCTCATGTCCACGGTAGAGGTCACGTTCTTCCTGAAAGGAGTCTTAGGTTCACAGGTGTGTGCTAGGCTAATGGCTCTGGAGCCTTTACAAGCCTAGCCCATAGGAATTACCCTGGCAGCGTGCCACCCGACCTTAGTTCCCAGTGCCTCTGTCGGGTAGAGTCACAGGACTGATCCCTGTGGTGAATTTCTCTTTCCCATGCACTCATCAAGATTTTTATTGGAGGGCCAGTGAGGTGCTCCGCTTGACATGTATAGGAAGTCTATTCCATAGCATGGGCAGCCTCTGGGTTATGAACCTGTCCCTCCAGCATGCTCTGTTGATTGTGGTAATGAGGTTGAGGTCTCTGGAGCATGTAGTGCGAAGGGATTGGGATTTCTTTAGATGTAGTATTTCTAACAGAGCTGGGTTAGACATGGCTTTGTAAGTCAGTCAGAGATCACCTCTAAGCAGGCGATATGAGACAGAGAATAGAGTTTTTGGAGTCTGTCCATATAGGACAAGTGTTTAAGGCCTAGGATCCTCTTTGTGAGGTACTTTTGCAGCCTGTCCAGTTGTTGCAGGTGTCTAGTGAGGTACATGCCAAATGGGGCATTGTACTCAATGATTGGCCTAATGAGGGAAGAGTAGAGGGAGACAATGACCTCTTTCTTCCTGGATGCAAAACCCTTAGTAATGAGATGTGCTTCTTAGGACTTTCTGACCACAGTGGCAATGTGGTGGTCAAAAGAGAGGCTGCTGTCAACCTGTGTTCCCAGATCTCTTATAACGCCTTCTTTGTTCAGTGGACTACCATCGATGTGGCAATTCATGGGAACTGGGTTTTCCCAAATGGGATGACACATTTTTTGGCATTGAGCTTAAGGCCATGGTTCTGACACCAGTTGTTGGTCTCATTGAGGCCTTTCTGTAGATTGTCAACATCACTTGGGGAGTTAATTATGGCACCCAACTTGCAATCGTCTGCAAACTTTGTAAGCCAGAGTCCCTTTGTGTGGGCCTGGACTTCAAAGAAATAGATACCAAACAGGAGAGGACCCAGGACTGAACCCTTTGGGACTCCACTCATGACTGGTCGGCACTCTGACTTGAAGTCAGCTACTTTCACACTGTGGGTTCTATCTGTGAGCCAGTTTGCAACCCACGTAGTGATATAGGGGTTGATGCCTAGCTTAATGAATTTTTCTATGATTCCTGAGTGGGGAATTGTATCAGAGGCCTTGGCCAGATCAAGGTAGGCTGTATGAACCACCTTGCCTTCATCCACAGCTCTTGTGACTGACTCAAAGAAGTCGACCAGGTTGAGCAGGCATGATCTACCCTTCAAAAAACCAAACTGTGTGGGATTCAGAGTTTGGAGCTTCCCTATATCCTTGTTTATTAGGTCCATAATGATGTGTTCCATAGATTTGCATATCAGACTTGTCAGGTTAATGTGGCGATAGTTCCCAGGGTCTGTAGTTGCTCCTCCTATGTGGAGAGGGATGACTGTAGCAGTGCGCCATTCGGTAAGGACAAAGCCTGAGGTGAGGCTGTGAATTGAACAGGGCACATAGGTGAGGTGCCACGTCACTCTGTAGTTCATGTAGAACATAGCCAGGAATATTGTCAGGTCCCATAGAGGCTGTATTCTTGACCTTGGACAGTGCGGTTTTAACCTGTGCAGCAATAATACTGGGTGCCTGGCAATCTACTGATATTGTGATTGGTCCTTTGGTGGGGGAGAGAGGGGTAAAGTTGGCACTGAATCTGTCAGCCAGTATATTGGCAATATCTATTGGCTCGGTATAAGAGGTGCCGTTGTGCAGTAGCTCCGAGTAAATTTGGGTATTGCCATGGAGATTGTTTGCATAACTATAGAAGGCCTTGTGGTTGTCTTTACTATCTGCTACAATTCTGTTTTCATAGCTAGCTTTAGAGGATTTGATGAGGGATATCAACGTTTTGTTGAGGCTGATATGGGAGTTTTTCCAGTCTTGGGACTTCGCCTTATTCTGCATCAGTTTCCTCCTCCTGTTGTAAGTTTGTTTATGGCAGGGGACCAGCAGATTGGCTTCATTTTTTGGAGGAGAGCGTCTTGGTTCTTTTGGGTATGGCGAGATTCATCCATTTGTGTACGTGTTCGTAGACGGCATTAGTGTATGATTCGGTGGTCATGCAGCTGTTCTCCAGTTGTATGGGTGCCGTGAAGTTAGCCACCTCTGTTTTTAAGAGCCCAAAGTTAGCTTTGGAGAAGTTTTTCATGGTGGGTATCTTTCCGTGGGGTTGGGGTGGGAAGGATGTGGATTTCCAAGGTGATTAGTCTGTGGTTGGATCTAACCAGGGAGGAGTTTACTGTTGGTATAGAGCAACGGTCGCCCATGTTAGAAATGACCAGGTCAAGGATGCTGCTACCTTTAGTGGGGTAAGAACGAGCTGGTGCAGGGCATTGGAATTACTGAATTCCTGGAAACGTTGGGCAAGTGAATTGGTACACGAGTAGTTTTCCCAGCTAATGGAGGGGTAGTTGAAGTCTTCCAGTATGAGAGTGTTAGGTTGGACCCTGATATTCTCCAGGGTGCTTAGAAACTTGGAGTTTGAGTCTTGGGACATGGTTGGGGACCTATAGCAAGCTACGACTTGAATAGCTGTCTCATCCAATGTTAGATGCACCTGAAGTATCTCTGATGCGTTATGCTGGGCTACCCGTCTGGAGGTGTGCGCATCCTTTATAAATATGGATGCACCTCCGCCTTTGGAGCTTCGGTCCAAGTTCTGGGGCCAAAAGGTGTGGAATGAGCTATATCCTGGCACTGCAGGGGTGCTTTCTGCTGCCCTGAACCAGGTCTCTGTTACAGCGCAAATGTTGATGTTCTCCATTTTAAGGAGTTCTTCGAGCGAGTGCATTTTGAGATTTAGACTTCTAGCGTTGAGCAGCATGACCTTGAGATTGCATTTGTTTGTAGCTGTTACAGTGGTAATTTGGTCTTTGGGATAATGCCTAAAAAAGGCACTATAGGGGTGAAGAGCCTTGGCCAGAATCCGGAAGCCCAGGGGTGATAGATGCAGGCCATCTCTGGCAAAGCATCGAGGTCTGTCAATCAATGTCATCCCAGGCAGATACTGGATCCCCTTAGAATGACACCAGAAACTTAGCCAATTGTTGAAATCAATCATTTTTCTGCTTGTACTGTGGTGGTATTCTGGGTGATGGTAGGAGACTGCTTACGGCTAGGGTCATACCTGCCTGGGCTACATAATCAGAGAGCTCCTACATGTCTGTTTTCATGTAGTCCAGGGGAGGTATGTCTCGGGTCATTCACACCTACATGTACAATGACAGAGTCATATTTGTACCTGTTGTTGAGGGACCTGAGTGCATGGGTTATGTGCTGGATCCTGGCATCTGACTGTTACTTTCTCCTTATACAACCTATTGAGTCTTGCCCTATAATCCTCCAAGAAAACCAATTAATCCACCATGAGATCTTAATTTTGTTCTGGAAAAGCTTACTTTTTACGCCATTTTGAGCTACCAGCATCTGCCATCTTAAAGTTCTACACATGGAAAACTGTCCTTGTACTGGCTCTAACCTCTGCACTTAATGTGTCTAAATTACAGGCACTCATAGCTACTCCTCCCTTTCTTTTTTACCACAAGGACAGAGTAACAGATCACTTAGGACCAGTCCTCCTTTTGTGCTTAAGATAGTGAATGAGCTGTCCCCTCAATCAAGCCATTCACTTACCTGCTTTTTTTCCCAACTCTCAAAATAAGGAGGAAAGAATCTTACACTCTAGACATTCAGAAGCAGCAGAGGTTCTACTCGGACAAAACAAAGTATCAGAAAAACTGACCAACTATTTGTTTCTTTTATTGATACCAAGCTGGTCAAGCAGTCTGAAAGCAAACTGTTGCAACCTGTATATCGAAGGACATTTCTTTCTGCTACTTACAACATGGTATATGCTTTTGTCTTCCTATCCTAAAGCACATTCCACTGGGGCAATTGCCTCTTCTGGTGCCTTCCACAAGGGTGTTGATGCCAGGTCCATCTTGGAAGCTGCCACTTTGTCTTCTGTGCACCTTCACCAAGAACTACAGAATTGATGCTTTTTCCAGATCTAGGGCTGCCTTTGCCAGATTGGTCCTCCGTGGTCTCCTGGACAGTTCCTCTTCACTGTAGCCATCCACCCCATCTTTCTCTTTTGTTTTCAGCTTTGGGAATCGTCCAGCTGTTATAAATACTGCAGCAGTGATTTCAGTTAGGACATAGTGCAGTTGTGTAAGAACTTAGCATAACAGATGTCCTAGTGATCACTGTCTCAGTATTCCTGCCTTCCCTCTATTCTCTCTTCTCAGTTGCATGCAGATTGCATATATATCCCTTCTTAAGGGACTTTTCTACTTGTTCGCTCTTCACCCAAAGTTGACCAGTTTTCTCTCTGATGTCCTTATGCCATTGATTTGGAGATAGGCTGAAGATCTCATGTGTCCCCACCTTTATACGCTAACACACACAAAGAGAGGTCATATGTCGGATGTATTCCCTTGGGAAGGTAAAGCCATTGGCACCCCGCCGGGACGAAAACCCATCTGTCATGAATACTGCAGCAGTGATCAGTAGGATATCTACTGTTAAATTCTTGCACAGCTATCTTCCTGGTGCTTTTTGTTCATGTGGGGGTGTAGGTGTTGCCATTGACTGTGAAATGCTACTGACTATGGAGTCACCATGTTTTCACTGATCTTGTGTCAGACTTAGCATCATTCCATTTTTGTAAAAGCTGTCCCAAATATTATTGATGTTTAACTGGGGCATTCCTTTTGCTTGTCACATGTGCCAAGTTCCTTCAGATTCATGGCATTGTCAACACTCGTATATTTTTTGTACTCAGACACACTTTTAATAGTTCTTGCTATATTCCAGATAAAACCTGGTGTGATCTGAGCTGCCATGAGGTGGCAGTAGTTTAATAGTTGTAACATAAGTGTTTGAATGACCACACAGCATAAGTACTTGACTTTTAAGATTTTACCAGGCAGCATGCAGCCTTCTACATAATTGTTAAAATTTTCTGCATTGTATCAAAGTCCAGTCTGTGTTTTTGATGGCACTTAGTATGAGTCATTAGAAAATGACTTCAGGTTGATATACATTTTATGCTTTGTTTAGATAGTATAGTCTATGTGTGAGTGCAGAGTGTATGTGAATGCTAGCAGTTGCAAAAATGCACTGCAACAGAGTTTGATCTAATGTGAAGAGATTTCCATTTCCCTGGTGTACAGTGATTTTTGAGCTGTTTGTATTAAGCTAGCTGTTGTGGAGAGCTCTCCTGCCCACCAACTTTAAAAAAATGCAATTTTAATTCTTCTTCATATTAAGTGCTTTTCAGTATTAAATGGAATTTTGAATTTGTGCTTGTATGTAGCAGAGATTTGTTTTGTCCAAGAGCCTTTTCTATCTTCTGAGGGTATTTCCCCCATTAAACATTCAAAACACGAGAACGCAGACACCTAAAATCGTTAGATTTGAGAAAAGGAAATGTTAACAACAAAGGGCTTTGGCCACACAATGAAATTCCAAAGAACAGCATAAACCTTTATATATTGCCCGCTGTACAGATTGCTACAAAATACTTAAAACTAGTTCATGTTTAATAGTTACATTGTACCAAAGGGTATGTGAGTCAGAGACAGCAGGCCCAACCATGGGATTTAACTGACTTTGTGGATTCCATCATGCATTTTAAGTAAACCTTGACCATGAAAGGAACCAGCCTGTGCTTGCATAGATGACATGTGGAAGCTTTAAGAGAAGGGTAGTCCCATTGAATGTAAATTTCAAAATAAGACAATTGAGAGAGAAACCCGAAAGCAGTGCACCTTGATAATTGTGTGGATGTGTAACTGAAAATTAACTGGTTCAGATTTATATAGTATTTATTTGTACCAGAGGAGTCTCTGCAGTTTGCAGAGGCCAGGGCAGCAGTTGCATGGTATGGGTTGCCATCTTTTGAGAGTGTGATTTTTTTTTTTCCCTTAGCAGAGTCTTGGCCCTTCAAGATAACCTGTACAAGCCTAACCTTGAGTAGAAAATTAAAGGTAAGACTTTTAACGCTGTTAAGGCAAATTAATGTTAGGGTAAAATATATAAAATTCTGAATGGATGTAAACAAACTTAGCATACGTGTATACATAAGGTATACAGATACAGTCCAAGGCATTCCACTTTCACTCGTTAGATTGAATAATGTGAACTCAGGCTTTTAGGTGTACTGATTGCGCCTTCACTAATACATTTTGCAAGCACAAGACAAGTTTTTTTTCTGTTTTGTTTAAATTAAGGAGGAGAGAGGTTGTTTGAGGCCCTGATTTTGAAGCAGAGTTTGTAACTTTCTTACAGAACTGTGGTCATTGTGAGAGTTATTGTGGCCGACTAATGATTATATTTTCAATAGCTTTCATTAATTGCATTGGAGAGTATGGTAATCCCAATTTTCTGGTATACTGTTCTGTTGTGTTTTCTTGTACATAATCAAGCATTGGTAAAACTGCACTTTGAATCATACCTCTCAACCTGGAAACATCAAAAATCTGGACAATGGCCTGTGAAAAATAGGTACAAATCTGTATGCTGATTAACAAAATTTGCATAAATTATGTGACCCCCACCCACTCCAGTGGAATTGTGGGATACCAGCTTTCAAACGCAAACTGAAGAAGAGACAACCAGAATATGGCCCCGGCCCAGAGTCCCCCTGCAGCCATTCTATTGTCACATTACTTGGCTATTTTGCCCCATTTACCATAAGCACTGTAATGTGCATACTGCTTTACTTCTACAGTGATTATTTGGATTTCCTTTAAAACTTTTTACATTTTATAGCACAAACACAAATAGACATCTGCTAAACAAAGTAATACAGTCTCACAATGAAAATAGCATTAAAACTTCTCTTCCCTTGAAACTCATTCATTGAAACAATATTGAAACCCACATTCAAAGAAAATGCATCTGGCCAGTGGTGGATAAAGATTACCTTTGGGTTGTTTTCAAATCATAGGCCCCTTGCACACAAAACATACATCTGTTCTTTGATACACCTTCCTGACTGTATTAAATTATATTCCTTGTATATTACAGCACACTTGATGGCGTGCATTTTAAATTTATTGTTTTGAACATTTTTCCATTAAGCAATGAAACAAAATGCATGACCCCGTGACAACAAAACTGCCCAGTTCAGAACATTTCCATCATAAAAGTCTACTCAAACAATCCATCAGTATCAGTAAATATGCAAAATGTCTGCAGAAGTGAAATTCTTCTAAATAGTTCCACATTAGAGATCTATAACTAATGAAGAGGTTGCTGCTAGCAAACAACTTTATATTTCATTGTTTTATCTACAAGTAAAGTGTCTGTTGCCCTTGAAGAATAAATTGCCTATGTTACATTAAAAAATGTTAAGCTAGTAATATTTCAATAAGGAATGGATGGCAAATGGATAACAGGTTCATAGTTAATAGGTATTTCCACCAAAGGAGGACATTCTCAGTACTGCATCATCTACCCCCTTTAAAAGTACAACACAGTACAGTGCCAGCAATCCATCTACATACTGTGGGAGTAGAACCCACAGCCTTATGCAGCAAAAGCAAGTACACTACCCATTGTGCTGCTAACAATGCAGGTAGACTTTGCATAAGCAGCACTAAACTTCTCTTTCCCTGAAGAACTGTACAACAAAAAAATCAATAAAAAGCCAAAATTTATTGGTGGGGGGGGGGGGGCAAAGGCCCAAAACTGGGGCCACATTTTAAGCATTGCCTGTATAATCTTAGAAAGTTGTTAGAATAAAATGTGTTACCACATGTATCCTGAAAGATAGGAAGACAAACTTAAATGGCTAGCATTATATAGTGACTTCATTTCTCACTGATTTGTCAGAAAACCACAAATTTTATTTTTTTAACATTTGTTTACTGGGAAAGTCCAACTTGGAACAAAGCCAATTTTCAGCAGAGGCCCGGGGAGAAATGCTCCAAATGCATGTCTTTGTATCATAGAAGGAAACCCATACAAATGCATGGAGGACATGCTGACTCCAAACACAAAGAACTCCAGCTGAGAATCGAACCCGAGAACCTCTTGTTGTGAGACGACGGTACTACTGCTGCACCATCCAGATTTTAAGAGGAACAGACCAAAAGTATGAGCCAAACAAACATTCCAGACATTCTGTGAAAAATTTATACCGTTGAAAGCTATAACTCCTTCAGTCACAAGTGATGGTATGGGTAGAAAACTCAAGCTCTTGCTCCTTGTGCCTAAGGTACAGGGTTTTGAGCCCGAGTAACACTAGCCACCAGGTATGTCTAACTGGGGCAGTTTATACACACACACACACACACACACACACACACACACACACACACACCCTAGTGCTCCACTTCACAGTTAGTGAGTTATTCAAATGCTCCACTTCACAGTTATTCAAATACAGAAATACTATTAAACATAACACACCTAACTTCAATACCTGTTCTTAACAGCTAAAAGTGAAGCTCCAACCGGAACGGTCATAATTCAGATGAAATTCAGCATAGCATTCCAACGTCTGACCACTGCTGAATTGCAGCTAAAATCACAGTAATTCAAATGCACAGTTATTCAAATGTAGAAATCACACACAACTACAACTCAAAAAATCACAATAGTTCAAATGCATGAATGGCTAAAAGCTCCCAACCTGAATGGAACAGTCATAATTCAAATGAAATTCAACATTTCATTCCAACTTCTGACCGCAGCTAAAATCACAGTAATTCAAATGTATGAACGGTCAATTCCAAAATGAACTGCATGATCGTGCTGAATTGCAGCTGAAACTACATAGCATTCCTAAAACTGAAGTGCTCCAGTTAGCAGAAATTCAACATAGCAACGGAACAGTCAATTCCAAATGCATTCAACGGAATGGTCCTGCTAAAACTTGTCCTCCTTAACTGGAGGAGCTGGGGAATAGTGTTCCACTTCACAGTTAGCAGAAATTCAACATAGCAACGGAACTGTCCTGCTAAAACTTGTTCTCCTTACCTGGAGGAGCTAGGGAAACTGCTGCAGTCAACATACGCACGTTACTTTTACATAAACAAAGTAGTGTAGTGAATCTGTCACACCCCCTCGAGCCCTCATCCAATTCCGACAGGCTGCTCATGAAGGTTACATTGCGCACACTTCTGCACGCGATGACTTCAGCAGAAAAAAAAAATTCAGGAATAAAGGGGGCCACTCTGGAATTCATGGCACCCCATTATTTGGACCTCAAAACTGGTAAATGCCGAGGAATTTGGTATGGTTGAGAGGTATGCTTTGAATATGTATTGAGTTCTTTTGATTCTCGGTGAATATATATATATATATATATATATATATATATATATATATATATATAGGAACACTGTTCAAATTGGTTAGGTTCTCAATAATGGCAGTGGATAGCTGCCAAACTGCAGAGTCTGCAACACTTCTTTGTTTAATTGCTTTTTGGGCTTTGCATTACCTTCTGCTTTATTTGGGTTTTATGTTATGCATCTGGCTGAGGCTGGCTGGAAAAGGCCGCATTTTGCTGCTTTTATGTTTTGATGATTTTATTTATTTACATTTAATTGGGTAGTGTCCGACTGGGCAAGTAGCCCGTATTCAGCAGAGACCCAGAGAGAAAAGCTTCAGTACATTAACAATTTAAAATAACACAAATAGTCATAAAATGAGTATTAAATGGCAATTGACAATGCAGTTAACAAAGTTACTAAAGAAACTAATATTTGTAAACAGACATAGTAGAACATATTACAGAGTGATTAGTAACTGGAATAATCAAAGTGTAACAGAAAAATAAACAAATCAGATACAGTGACGCTGCTTAAGGTGCAGGAAAGAGGTAATTGAGAGAGAGATGTGAAGAAATGTGGGAGAGGAATTCACAAGATGAAATACAGGGACAGAGCCAGTTGCTATTGAGATATTCTTTTAGGCTTTTTTTTTAAATGAGGAAATGTTGGGATTGTTTTGTATGTGCTTAGGAAGAGCATTCCATACCTTGGCTATTTTATTGTAATAGAGGGAATCACCATGAAAATTGTGCGACTGGGTAACTTTTAGCAGTCTGTCGGAAGACCTAAGGGGCTTGCAATTTAAGTTGGACCAGGCTTGAGAGTGCAGGGCAGATTCTGAGGTTGTGTATGACTTTGTGGGCAAAAGTAAGTTGGTTTAGAGTTAACAGGTTGGGAAGTTCCAGCCATTTGAGTTGCTGAAGAGTGGCACAGTGATGAGTTTTGTGGTGATGATTGGTTACAAACATAGCTATTTTGTTATACCAGGATTCTCTATTATTAAGGCCAGCCTTGTGTAGGTTGCTGAAACTGAGTAATAGAGGAGGGTAGATAGTGGGATGTTGCTGTAGTTAGTCTGGCTTGGTGAGTGAGGTAAGGGTTGGCCCTGTAGAGAATGCCAAGTTACGTGTGGACTTTTTGATTGTTAGAGAGATATGTTTATCAAATTTTAGTTTGCCATCTATAGTAACTCCTGTGAGTTTAGTCTGATTGGTTGGTTTAATTTTTATTCCATTAAAGGAGTAGATGGAGAGAAGTGGTGAACTGAGCTTGGAAGATTTGTTTGTGAAGATCATTAGCTTAGTCTTATTTGGGTTTAGACTGAGTTGATGGTTGAAGAGGTATCTTTCAGTGTCCTGGAAATATTTTTGTATTTTGTGTTGAAGTTCTTAGGGGGGAGGGGCTGAGCAGATAAGAGAGGATTTGTCTGCATATTGGATGATAGTTGCAAGTTGGGTGGCAGAATTTAGGTTGTTGGTAAATATGACAGAGGAGGGGACCAAGTATAGAAGCCTGGGGTACACCAGCGGATACTGGTAGTAGTGGAGAGAGTTTGTTCTCCCATTTTGTAGCCTGTTAATGATTAGGCAGATAGCTACGAAACCATGTTAGGGATGATGAATTGAGATTGTATGTTGCAAGTTTGTTGGGTAGCAGTTGGTGGGATACTGTGTAAAAGGCTTTTGACATATCCAGGAAAATTGCTGAGACTAGTTGTCTTTCATTTTTGGGTGCTGAATGATATTGGTAAAAGCTGTTAGTAAAATGTTTGTACTATGTTTTGGTCTAAAACCATGCTGTGAGCTGTGTAGAAGGTTTTTAGTGGTGAGATAATTAAGGAGCTGTTGGTAGATAATTTTTCTAGGATTATAGCTAAGGGAGAGAGGATGGCAATCGGCTGGTAATTTGAGATATCTGTAGAAGGGGCAAGATGTGAGAAATTTTCCAGAGGTAAGGCACATACTGTTCAGAAATAGAGCAATTGATTAGGATGGATATGAGGTAAGCGATGGAAGGACCAGCTACTTTTAGTAATTCGTTGGGTAGTTGGTCTGCAGCAAGACTGCAAGGTTTGAGTTTACTTAGGAGTTTTTTTATATATGTAGTTTGAATGGGTTTAAAGGAGAAAGAGTTGGTGTTCTCAGTGGTTGGGGGGGCTGTGAGTGGTAGGTTTTGTTTGTTGTTTAGGAGGGAGGTGATAGAGTTGATAAAGTGAGAGTTAAACTGTGAGGCTAGGAGCTCAGAGATACTGGGTGTGGAAGGAGCAGGAGTGGACGTTTTTCCAGTGTTAAGGAGGTAGTTAATATTTTGCCAGAACATTTGTGGGTTGTTCAGGTGCTTTTGTTGGGAGGTTTGAAAGTATTTTTTTTTTAAATCCTTGGTGATTTTGTTTCTTAGCTTGGTTTCTTAATCTGATATATGGCAAAGTCAGATATGTTTTTGGTGGTATGATATAGTGTCCAGGCTCTATCACTTTGTTTAATTAGAAGTTTGGTATCATTAGATAGCCACGATCATTTTCTGCCTTTGGAGTGTATTTTACTGGTGGGGGCAAGATCATTTAAGATGTCAAGGATATTTTTGTTGAAGTATTTTTCTGCAAGATCTAGTTATGGGTTTTTTTTCGAGGAGACCAGTCACAGCGTTGAAGAAAATTAAATGTGTCAGGGAAGAAGATTAAATATATCAGGGGAGAAGTTTTTCTTGCTACGGATATATTTGAAGGGTATGCAAGTCTGAGTTTGAATTCTTTTTCTTACTAGAAATGTAGGGGCATAGTCACTTAGTGTGACTGGTAGGTAGCCAGCTTGGTACTCTAGGTTTGGTTTGTTGGTTAATATCCAGTGAAGTAGTGACTGTTTTCAGGAATGTTTGTCGGTCGAGTGGGACAGCTAATAGTTTGGGTGAAGTTGTATAGGTTTGTAAAGTTAGAGGAGTAGGAGAGCCAGTCCAGGTTAAAAATCACCTAGGATGATAATTTCTTGGCTGAACAAGGAAGCTGACGAAGAGAGGAGTGATTCTATGCTGGGAAAGTTGTGAGTGGGGGACAAATAAGGGGGCTGTAATATTAATGGGCTTTCTAAGGATTAAGTTGTAGGTGTGTGACTAGTATTTCAGTGCTGGGGAAGTACAGTTTAATTTTTCCACTTTGAAAGTCTTTAAACATAATTGCTACACCACCTTATTTTTTTAGCTTATCTTGTCTTGTAATATTGTAACCATTTAGTGATAATCTCTGAGTTTTTGATGTGGTGCTTTAACCAGGTTTCAGTTATGACAGCTATGTCTGGAGAGTTGGTGGCCAGGGTAGCATGGAATTCTGTGATTTTTATTTACAAAGCTTCTGAGATTGAAGTTGGTTATTAGTAGATCTGAGTTAGAGGTTATGGGAAGTGAAGTACATAGAATAGTCCCAGTGAGATTTTGGTTAGTTGTAGTAGAGGTAGTGTTTGGGAGGTTGTGGTGATTAGGAGGGAGGTTACCCTTTGGGCCTGGGTTGGGATGGATATCTGCCTGTAGTTTAATGTGTGTTAAGTAGTGCAGTAACAGGTTTTTAAGTTTGGCCATAAATCAGTTGTACCTGTAAGTGACGAAATGAGGGTTGGTGGAGCGTATATGTTTGAAAGGGAAGAGAACACTGTTGATGTAGTAGTATAGGTGAGGGCTGATGTGGCTATAAAGTTAAGGTTTCACAGGAAGTTGAGTGGTATGTGTATGTGTTGGGGAGTGGTAGTGTTGGATATGATAATTATGGAAGTCAGTGGCATAATAGGCTAGGTAGAGAACGCATAAGAGGAATGTGTACTGGTGTAATGGGTGATAGCACCCCATTGTGGGTGGAGATGAAAGAATAATAGGGAAAGTAGAGTACTTAGGGGAAGGGGAGTAGTATAGTGGTGATGGTAACAGGGTTGTGGGAGCAGCTTTAGATTGGAAGAGGTGGAATGAAAGAGTAATAGAGGTGGGAGGGGTTTGAAAGGGTGTGGGGCATGTGATGATAGGTGAGTTTGTCAAAGGGTGTGGTTACTTACCTAAAAAGTATTGAAAGACGGAGTGGATGGGAATGGAAGTAGGGTAGGGGGAGTGAAGTGAGCCCGTGCAAAGTGAAAAAATGGAGCGGGCTGGCCATAAGCAGTAAATAATGCCACAAAAAGCAATCAGTAAGTGTATCTTCAGCAGTAACTGACAGCAAGTTAGAGCAGGTTAGGAGCTAATATTTAAAACACTGAATTTTTCCACTTATACAGCTTAATTGTTAATGTCAAAGCATAGTAAGTTAACAGGATGGTTGGGGGGTGGATAGACTCAGGCCAGGATGATCAGACTGGAGAAGGGGGGGTGGGAAAAAGTAACTAAGAGGGTACTAGAAGTGAACATGGAGAGGTAGAAATTAACATAAAAGAGGTAGAGTGAGTGATTTTTTGCTATTGTGGAAGGAAAGATAAGGGCAAAAAGATTAGTGGCCGTAGGTTTGAATATTGAGTTTTTGCTCACAGTCATGGCTGCAGTAGGTGCCGTTGTGGATAAGATTGAATGAGTGTTGAAGACTGAAGATTGGAAGGTCTGCTTCTTGATCTATTCCACTAAAACTGCATTTGAACTGTGACATGATATTTTTGAGATTTTTTTGTTTTTGATGAAAATTTATTGAACATTTTTGTCAATTACTTTTAATACTCAGAAGCTGTAGTGCTTTCTTTGCTTGCTAAACTTTTATTTTGTGTAGATTTTAAGATCTACATTGAGACATTGGATACTGCTCTTACTGCTTGTTGCTTTTGAATTTTTATTTGTTTAAAATTTAGTAGCAGTTATTCTGTTAGTGTAGCAGTAATTGTCATATTGTTACCATGTTTGTAACAGTATATGTTAAGTTGTCTATCTCTCCTTCGTTTCTTGTTTGTTGGGATCAGAGCCGACCCTCGAGTCCGACTCTGCCATCTTCTATAGCTCGAGAGCTGTTTACTGGCTCAAGGCTACCCCTTATCCCATGATGCCTAGCGCTAGCTACCCAGATCTCTTTTGCCGCTTCAGCTGTGAGGTTCGTTCTTACTGGCTCAGGCTCTTGTAAGTTAGTTTAATATTTTTCTAGCAAATTAGGGGTTCTTTTTTTTTTGATAGTTTAGTCTTCCGACATTATTGTTAATTAGCTTGTTGTAGTTTTAGTGTTATTGTTTTTTTCCATTAGACGTCATTTAAGTTAGAGAGTTCTCCTCCTCCCCCCTTCCCCCTTTCTATCAACTTCTTCAAGCCAGGGACTATACAATCACAATTTGTGCCCAGTTAGGCATTACCATAAATTTTGAAAAATCTGCCTTGTTGCCCTGTCAATCTATTACCTATATAGGAGCAGATCTAGATACAAAAACTATGTCCGCAAGACTACCGCCGGACAGGGTGGCCACGATTTGGCAGCAAGTTCATATCCTCATGCAAAGCAAAAAGGTAAAAGTCCGGTAGGTCCTTCAAACTCTGGGTTCTATGGCAGCGGCAATTCTTCTGATACCTCTAGCCCGTTTTCACATGAGAATCCTTCAGTGGCTTCTCTTCACACAGTGGTCCTTTCAACAGCTCCCCATGTCTCACATGATCATGATTACAGAAACTTGCAAAAGACACCTTTCCTGGTGGATGGTCTCCCCGCTAGTGTCTCAGGGCAGACCATTCATCCAACCCCCCTCCAGTCGCCACAGTGACCACAGATGCCTCACTGATATGGTGGGGGGGGCATTATCAGGGCAGGACAGTCCAAGGCACATGGCAGCCTCACGAGTCCCATCTGCACATAAATGTCTTGGAGATGAGAGCTGTGCTACTAGCATTGCAAGCACTTCAGGACTTCCTCCCTCCTGGGACCATTGCAATTCAGACAGACAACATGTCAGTAGTGTGGTACATCAGCAAGCAGGGCGGAACCAGGTACTACCCCCTATGTCGAGAAACACTCGGACTCTGGCAGTGGACGATTTCCTTCCAATGATTTCTGACTGCAACGCACATCCCTGGGAAGTCCAACGTCATAGCGGACAGGCTCAGCAGAGCTATTCTCATGCCTCACGAGTGGTCTCTGAATCAGGTAGTTGCGGATCTCATCTTCTGCAAATGGGGACAGCCTTGCTGCAATCTGTTTGCAACCCCCTTCAACACCAAATGCAGCAACTATTTCTCCTTTCTACCGCTTCCCGGTCACCCACCCAGTGATGCTCTAGTCCACGATTGGCCTCAGGGACTTCTTTATGCCTTCCCTCCTTTTTCCTCTTATACCCAAACTCATACAGAAAGCGATATTGTTGGGTTGCAAAATGCTCCTTACTGGCCTCGACAGATTTGGTTTCCGTTCCTGCACAGTTAACTCCTCGAGCAGCCCTGGACTCTGGATCCTATTCCAGACCTGCTGATTCATCAATCAGGAGAGCTGCATCGATCCCTCCAGACACTCCAGCTTAGTTGACCCAATTCCAACCCTAGCCAGGCTTTCCAGAATTTCCTCAGCTGTGCGTGAAATTATTGTATCCTCTCACAAATCGGCTACTAGGAAGACGTATGCTAGCAAATGGAAACGTTTCTCTTACTGGGCAGAGGCTAGGAACATAGATCCCTTTTCAGCCCCAGTTCACGAGATCTTGGAATTCCTAACTGAGCTTTTTCACTCTGGGTCCACTTCTGCCACAATCAGGGTTCAATTACCGGCCATATCTAACTGTCATGTTTTTTTATTTTCTAATCTAAATATCATGTCTCATAAGCTGTGTAAAGCCTTTCTCAGAGGGACTACTCTCCTTAGGCCTCCAGTGAGAGATCCCCCTCCTCCTTGGGACCTTAATTTGGTACTAACCTCCTTGATTATGCCCCCTTTTGAACCAGCAGCTTCCTGCTCCCTTAAGTTTCTATCTTGGAAAACTCTCTTTCTGGTAGCTATTACCTCAACCAGACGTGTCTCAGAACTTCAAGCACTAAGCATTCGATGTTCATCGTGTTACACTGCTGCAGTCATCACACTTGGGTTATCCTGCCATCAGGCGGTCCCGTAGTCGGCCAGAGTTCCAAAGTCTTGTCCAGCGTCAGTTGCTGTCACTTCTTCCCTGACGTCAGTGCACCAGGGGTATAAAAGATGCATCCAACGCCATTTTCTTCAGTCTTTCTTGCTGCACGGTGCCCGAAGCAAAAGCAGTTCGCAAGTGCCGGTCGGCCTACTCCTGAGATTTTCGAAGTCGAATTTCAGATCCGAAGTCTTCAATAAAGCTACGTACCCCGTTGGGGAAACTCTTTTCTTGCCTCAGACCGATGTCAGAAAAAGTTAATTGTATTTCTTGTGGGAAGCAAATGCCTCATAAGGACTTCCAGCAATAACAGAAGAAAACAAACCGGCAACTTCGTAACTCAGCAAGTACACCAATAAGTGCTTCCACTCGTGTGGATTGAATAAAATCACAGCTGGCAAACGGACTGAAATAACTGTCTCAAATTTAATAATCAGCGGCTAAAACAACAACGAACAAAGCAAAAAAACAGTACGCACTCAGTTAAGCGCTTTCACCCAGCGTATCCAGGCTTCTTCAGAACTAACAATTTGATACAATAATGGTTACTATAAGACTTTTTTGTTGCCAATTTTGTAACCATATTTAAAGACACAATACATCTAATAATTTAGTTGCAAGGAAATACAAATATAATACAAATGTATTACATGAAACACATATCTCTCATAGGACTCTGAGCATAAATAGACTAATGCATAATAAATGGGTGAAAATTAATATGCTATGTGAAAAATATATATGAATTTTATAACATATAAAATACAATGTATTTATATAGACGAAAAATATTTAAAACCTTCATAAATGTCAATTGATATAAATACTAAATCATATAAAAGTCTATGAATTCATCAATATTTTATATTTAAACATTTTTAAAAATTGTGTATAACTTACATATCTTGAATAAATTCTTGTATTATGAGTATATATATATTATATGTTATATATGAATACAATGTAGTTGTAAAATTATTAATATTCATAAAAATGTTTAATATTTATAAAAAATGTTAAATATAATGTAAAATTAAATATGATATAAAAGATTGAGTGTGATATAAGAAATTAATAATGTAATAAAAATGGTTTTATGGCTATATTATCATTTAACCCAGGCGGTGTGGTGGCATCTAAATATATTTGCCACCATACCTCTCTATAACTGAGTAAACTTTTAAAATCTCCACCTGTTGGATCAATTTTAATCACTTCCAAAATTATAAATTTAAAATAATGACCACCCCCTTCTCTATCAATATGTCTGTAAAGGGCATTAGTAGCATCTTTAGTTCTTATACTATATATATATATATGGTCGTAAATCCTTTTCCTTAGATGTCTTTCGGTTTTACCTATATAAAAACTAGAGCATTTTTGACAAATGCTTAGATAAATGACCATCCTACTGTGACAATTACCCGCCTTTCTTATTACATGACTATTGTGTCCATTAGCTAAATGTATAATATTCTCTTCAGACATAAATTTGCATTGATTACATGTACCACACTTCGGACTTAGAATCAATTTTTTCTTTCCAAAAGTTTTATATTGCACCAGCTGTTTGATATTTGTTCCCATTTTGTATGTATATATCGGTTTTTCTCCCAATATTTTACTTAACTGCACATGTTTAGATGTAATGTACCAAAAGTCATATATAATCTTTTTATTATAGCTGACTGCTATATTGAACTGCATAATAAAAGACCTGTGAAAGAGATTTTGATTATTAGCTAACTTAATATTGTCACTATCTCCAGATATACCATTTTGTTGGATAACCCATTTAAATTTACTCCCTAATAATGGTTGATATCTAGTATGCCTTGCTTGTAAAATATATTGTATGGTGTTGTCCATCATAGTCAAGGGATATCCCCTCTGTAAAAATAACTTCTTTATAAAATTTAATTCAGAATTTAACATTTCATCATCAGAAGTCATACGTGCAGCCCTCACACACTGACCTTTGAATACATTGTTCTTTATTTTTTCTGGATGACAGCTGGTGTAATGTAAATAATTATTAAAAAAATGTATCTTTTCTATATATAGAAGAAGTGAAGGTATTTAACTGATACTGAATAAAGGCATCTAAATAAGGTAATCCAGTATTATTATAAGTATAAGTAAACTTTAAAAATTCACTACTCTTATTAAGAAATTTAATAAATGATTCCAAAGTGTCAGAATCTGCATCCCACAATATATATATATATATATATCATCCAAGAACCTGGAATAATATTTCACATGTTTATAAAATTCGCTCTTAAATAGTACTGTATCTTCCCAGTACAGCATCACTAAATTAGCATAAATGGGAGCACAAGCGGCTCCCATTGCTACTCCTTTTGTTTGTTTAAAGTATTCGCCTTCAAAATATATATAATTATTCTCCAACACAATGGACATAATTTCCTCTAAAAGTCTAATTTCTTCCCATTCAAGGCTTGAATACTTGAAGATACTAGTACTAAAAGCTTCAAATCCTTGGTCCTTAGGAATGCAGGAAAATAAATCTATCACGTCTATTGTAAGAAATGTAATATGATGAAAATTTATATCTAGAGGAAAATTACTTAGAAATGTCCAAGAATCTTTAACCATATGGGGAACTTTTTCATATAAAAATTTCAATTTGTAATCAATATACTTCCCCAATGGGAAGGTTTTGGATTTATTCCCAGAAACTATAGGACAAAAGGGGGGGAGGGTCACATATATTTTTATGTACTTCAGGTATACCAACTAAGGTGGCTAATTTAGGAAATTTCACTGTTACAAAATCATAAATCTCTTTAGTAATTCTTCCTTCTATATAGTATTCCTCTATATAGGAATCAGTCCTTTGATAGGCAATATTGAGCTCGTTTATAGAGATGGGTGCGTAATTAGCAGAGTAGTGTAACAAATCATATATCTTCTTAATATATTGTATATTGTCGTATAAAACGACACCTCCTCCTTTGGTTTCATAACTCTGATATTTGTATCCTCTCTGAGGTCAGACAATAGACTTCTTCATATGTTAAATTCCCAATAGATGTTATCTGTTTAAGTTTATTAGATTCATAATAGATTTGTCTAATAGTTATATTCTCATACATTTCAATACTGGGATGGCTGGGTGGGTTGAAACCACTTAGTTTCTTAAAGGGGGTATTAATATGTACTTTATAGGTGGTGTTATCTAAATCCGTCATATTTAGATTATTGAAATAAATAGCTAAATTAGCTTTTCGTATGAATTTTTTGAACTCTATGATAGTGTCTGTCAAATTAAACCTACTAGATACTACTAATGTCCTTTATAGACATATTGATAGAGAAGGGGATGGTCATTATTTTAAATTTATAATTTTGGAAGTGATTAAAATTGATCCAACAGGTGGAGATTTTAAAAGTTTACTCAGTTATAGAGAGGTATGGTGGCAAATATATTTAGATGCCACCACACCACCTGGGTTAAATGATAATATAGCCATAAAACCATTATTATTACATTATTAATTTCTTATATCACACTCAATCTTTTATATCATATTTAATTTTACATTATATTTTAACATTTTTTATAAATATTAAACATTTTTTATGAGTATTAATAATTTTACAACTACATTGTATTTATATATAACATATAATAATATATATATATTTACTCATAATACAAGAATTTATTCAAGATATGCAAGTTATACACAATTTTTAAAAATTTTTAAATATAAAATATTGATGTATTCATAGACTTTTATATGATTTAGTATTTATATCAATTGACATTTATGAAGGTTTTAAATATTTTTCGTCTATAAATACATTGTATTTTATGTTATAAAATTCATATATATTTTTCACATAGCATATTAATTTTCACCCATTTATTATGCATTAGTCTATTTATGCTCAGAGTCCTATGAGAGATATGTGTTTCATGTAATACATTTGTATTATATTTGTATTTCCTTGCAACTAAATTATTAGATGTATTGTGTCTTTAAATATGGTTACAAAATTGGCACCAAAAAAGCTTTATAGTAACCATTATTGTATCAAATTGTTAGTTCTGAAGAAGCCCGGATACACTGGGTGAAAGCGCATAACTGAGTGTGTACTGTTTTTTGCTTTGTTCGTTGTTTTAGCCGCTGATTATTAAATTTGAGACAGTTATTTCAGTCCGTTTGCCAGCTGTGATTTTATTCAATCCACACGGAGTGGAAGCACTTACTGGTGTACTTGCTGAGTTCATAAGGACTTCCACTCTTACTGTATTCCATGCCTAGGCCCCTGATCACGACGTCACTAGTTGTCGGTTTTGTGCTAGATTTAACAAACGCACTATAAAACGACGTTTTGATTTTGCTTTGCACTACTTTGGCCGCAGATTCAATTATACTATGCCATCGGATCAACCGACGACAGCAATTATGAAAAAAACGCAAAGACAAGGATAAGGACAGACATCCGAGGTCCAAAACCGATGACGAAGCCTCTTCTAGGCCAGTCGCCGGTTCTCAGTGAGGTGCTTTCGCAGCCCCTGACACCCGCTACCTAAGAGCCACGGGCTGCCTCCGACTCCCACATGGAGACATCTAGGCCTCTGGAAACTCAAGGTATTGGGCCTATGGAAACTAACCCCTCAGATGGGTCTGGAGCCGCTGAGCAGGCATCGGCTTCTGAGGGTGTCTTCAGACCTTCACAGCTTACCATTAAAGAAACAGCTAAGACAAAAACACCATTAAAGACAAAGAAGCAAGTACAGCATTCACCTGGACAGTCCTCCATGCCTAAGAAACAGATGCTTAAAATGGCCGATGACCTCATTACACTAATCAGTGGTTCCCACCCCCCTCCTGAGAAAAGGCCTAGGCAGGATACAGACTATGATTCCTCTGATCAGGTTTCCATTTCCTCTGATTCCTCTTCAGACCAGGAATTCTCTCTACCCCCCTATGAGGACACTGATGCTGAAGAATCCATCCCTTCAGCCTCTCCTCCTGAGGATTATTCTTTTGGGGAAACCTTACATACCATGAGGGAGCAATTCCATTGGGAAAGTCAGGAGTATTCAGAATCTAAGAAAAGGCTCAGGGACTTCCTTTTATTGCCTCAGCACAGACCCCTAGCTATCACGCCTGTGTTCGATATTGTGGATGATGTGTTCTCTGAATCCAGTTTATCTCCTGATTCTTTACCACCTGCACCAGCCAAGCCAGATAGGTATTATAGAGTCCCTGACTCTCATAAGTTTCTTTATGAAAACCCCTCTGCTGATCCAGAAACTATTTCCCAAGGTCCCAAAGGGGTTAAGGCTTCCATTGCAAAAAATCCAGTCCCCTCTGACAGAGATTCCAGAGCATTGGATAAATGGGGGAAGAAAGTTTACACCTCTGCAACTTTAGCAGTAAGGACTTTAAATTGCCAGTTTCACATGCTTAAGTACTAACAATATTTAATGGCTCAGTTAAAACAGAAAATGCTTGCAAGCTCAGAAGCCCCTGACTATAAGGAAATGCAGGATTTATTGCATGCAGTTGAACAGGTGGGAAAACATACTCTGCAATGTGGTTTTGATTCTTTAGAGGCCTCTTGTAGAGCCGCAGTTACAGGTTCTGTGACTCGAAGACATGCTTGGTTAAAAGAACAGAGTTTACCTGATCATGTTAAGGCAAAATTATTGGATGCTGCTTTACAGCATGATACCTTGTTTGGTGTTAAGGCAGAAGAGGTGTTAAAGAAAATGGTGGATAAAGCTAAATCTATGGAAACAGTCAAAGATTTCTTACAGGTACAGCCACCTCGATTTAGCAGAAATTGGCCTACAAAGAATTGGTCTTTTCCAGTGTCAGACAGGCCATAGAGAGGCAGATACAGACACCCAGGAGGCAGATCTCAACCCCAAGGCTCTAACAGACAACGACAGTGGGTCACCTCAACCCCAAAGGAGGTGAGGACAAGTCTCAACCTTACAGGAAACAGTCCCAATGACTTCCCCCTGTGTACGCCAAGCACTCCCCTTTTGGCAGCTCCCTTAGGGGGAAAACTATCACTTTTTTCTCAAAATTGGCAAACAATCACCCAAGACAAATGGGTTCTGAATATTGTGTCTCACAGTTACAGATTCCACTTTCACAATTTACCAAGGCTAAAAGGAATGCCAAGCCTGCCACAAAATCAATGGGCAGAGGCTCAAAAACAAATTTCAGCCCTCATGGACATGAGAGCTATTCAGAAAGTACCACAGCAAGAACAAGGACAAGGGTTTTACTCAAGACTCTTCCTAGTCCCCAGAAAGGACAAAGCCTGGAGACCCATTCTAGACTTTTCAACTCTAAATACTTACCTGGATGTTCCGAAATTCAAAATGTTGACACTACAGCAGCTTCTTCCCATGCCGGGCAAGAAGGCTTGGCTTGTTACTCTGGACCTCAAAGAGGCATACCTGCATGTCCCTATCAGACAAAATTGCAGAAGACACCTCAGATTCAAAGCTGATACAATACACTACCAATTCTCTGCACTGCCCTTTGGCTTATCTACTGCGCCCAGGGTCTTTACAAAGTGCCTGGCACCAGTAATTGCATTTTGCAGACAAAAAGGAATTGAAATATATCCGTACCTGGACGACTGCCTCATTCAAGCAGAGACAAAAGACATTCTTCTAAAGCATCTGGCATTTGTAAGAAGGTTGATAATTTCTCTAGGGTACACAGTAAACGAAAAGAAGTCAAAACTAGTGCCCTCACAGCAGATAACATTCCTGGGTGCCAGCTTAAATACAACAGCCCAGATGGCTTACCTCACACCAGACAAACAAGGACAACTGACTCAATATTTTCAGTTACTAGCAAAGAAGTCCCATCTCCCTGCAAGAAAGATTCTGCAGGCCCTGGGATTCATGGCATCCTGCATACTACTAATTCCATATGCCAGACTGCATATGAGGAAATTAAAATGGTACCTAAAAAGTGTATGGACTCAACACTCTCACAGTTTAGAAGCAGTAATTCCAGTAATTCCCTGCCTACAACAGGAGTTTCGATGGTGGGCACAGGCATGTCACCTCAACAAGGGTCAGACTTTCACTCTACCCACAGCCAGGCAGACTCTAACAACAGATGCTTCGGATTACGCCTGGGGAACACACATGGCAGGAAAATGTATTCAGGGCAAGTGGACCACAGACCAAATGCATCTTCACATCAATCAAAAAGAGATGTTGGCTGTTCAAAGTGCCCTAACAGCTTTCAAAGACCTTCTGCATCCAGGACAATTACTATTAAGGACAGACAACACCACAGTAATGTGGTACATAAACGAGCAAGGGGGCACTCATTCTTATCCCCTGTGCAGGTAAGCCATGAAATTGTGGAACACAGCTCTAACTTATCAAGTTCATCTGCAAGCACAATTCCTGCCAGGAAGGAAAAATACTCTGGCAGACGATCTAAGCAGAAATATCATGGACCCTCACGAATGGAAATTGAATCCACAAGTCTTCAGCATGGTAACACAAAAATGGGGATGCCCAGACATAGATCTTTTTGCCTCCCCACTAAATTGCCAAGTACAAAAATTCTGCACAAGGACTTACCACACACAAGCATGGAAAGTGGATGCTCTCTCATTCAGTTGGAAAAACCTAAAAGTTTATGCCTTCCCACCTCTGCCTCTCCTTTCAAAGGTACTCTTAAAAGCCAGACAAGAAAAACCACAGATGATCCTGATTGCTCCAGACTGGCCACGCCAGCACTGGTACCCAATCTTAAAGAACTTAGCTCAAGGCCCACCATGGATTCTGCCTCAAACTTCACACCTTCTGACTCAACAAAGCAATCAGATCCTGCACGGTCAGCTCAAAACACTAAACCTGGCTGCATGGCAGATCCATTAGTCAGACAGGCAACACCTCTTTCTAAAGCTGTTATGGATGTCATTTTGGAGGCCAGGAGGCCTAGCACCAGGAAATCTTACTCAGAGAAATGGAAGAGATTCTGCGCCTGGAACCAGGCTCAAAGCTTTGACCCTCTTGTCCCAAACATACCTCAGATTTTACAATACTTAACTGAGATGCTGGACAAAGGCCTATCCTTCTCATCAATTAAGATCCACGCCTCTGCCATTTCAGCACATTACAACACGGATCCTCCTTTATTCTCTCATCCCTTTCTAAAGCAGTACCTCAGAGGGGCAAAAAACATAAGACCGTCCCGGAGGGCACCAACACCAACTTGAGACCTCAATTTTGTCTTGGAAAAACTGACCCTGCTACCTTTTGAGCCAGCCAATACAGCCAAACTAATTTTTTTATCATGGAAAACAGCTCTGCTCCTGGCAGCAACTTCAGCATGAAAAGTCTCAGAGCTACAGGCATTAATGGCAGTGGAACCTTTTATAATTTTTCATCGGGACAGGGTTTCTTTAAGGACAAACCCTACCTTCATGCCAAAGGTGGTATCTAGTGTGGCCCTTAACCAAACCATCCATTTGCCAACTTTTTATCCAAACCCTCAGAATAAAGGGGAGAAACTTCTGCACTCTTTGGACATACACAGGCAGCTACGCTTCTACTTGGACAAAACAAAAGCTTTCAGGAAAACTGAGCAACTGTTTGTGGCATATGCTGCAGGATCACAGGGCAAGGCTATCTCAAAGCAAACTATCTCCAAATGGATAGGACACTGTATTCGTTACTGCTACACAGCATGGAAAATCAGTCCCTAATAATATTAGGCCACATTCTACCAGAGCAACAGCCACTTCAACAGCCTTTCTCAGAGGAGTACCAACCAAGGAAATTTTGGAGGCGGCAACTTGGAGTTCAGTGCACACTTTTACCAAGCATTACCACTTGCCTATTTACTCTAAATCCAGAGCAGGATTTGCCACTGCAGTTCTGCAGGGCCTCATAGCCAATCCTAATTCTTTATAGACCAGCCACCCAACCGTAGCTTTGGGATTTTACCCAAGTGTGATGACTGCAGCAGTGTAACACGATGAACATAGTACAGTTTTGTACCTACCATAAATGTAGATGTTCGAGTGTTCACACAGCTGCAGTCCAGGTTACCCTCCCTCCATCCCCTCTGTCCTAGCTGGGCTTATCTATACCTGTCTATCCTATACAACCTTTGTGGTGCATTTGCTTGTATCTGAAGGTATTATTTTTATTATATATATATATATATATATATATATATATATATATATATATGTTTTGTTAGCAATATGTATTGCCTACCTCTACCTGGGGGCACCTGACATCTGGGGCAAGAAAAACTGAAGTAAATGGCGTTGGATGCATCTTTTATACCCCTGGCGCACTGACGTCAGAGAAGAAGCGACAGCAACCAACGCTGGACCAAGACTTTGGAACTCTGGCCGACTACGGGACTGCCTGATGGCAGGATAACCCAAGTGTGATGACTGCAGCAGTGTGAACACTCAAACATCTACATTTATGGTAGGTACAAAACTGTACTTTCTCCGTACTTAGTCTTTCACAAGGATAGGGTTGCGCTGAGAACTAATCTATCCTTCCTTCCTAAAGTGTGCTCAGAAAATAATTTAAACCAATCCATAGACCTTCCAGTATTCTTCCCTAACTACACCAACAAGGCAGAATATAAGTTACACCTTTTGGATGTTCATAGACAACTGCATTTTTACCTGCATAGAACGAAGGATATAAGGAAGTCGGACCAACTCTTCCTTTCCTATGCTAGGGGCAAACAGGGTGTTCCAGTTTCCAAAGTAACCCTGTCCAGGTGGTTGTCTCACATTATCACCTTCATCTATCAACTAAGAAACAAAGAATTGTCTTCCAAACCGAAAGACCATTCTACTAGGGCTTTGGCCACTTCTGTAGCCTTCCAGTCTAGGTTGCCCATGGACTCTATTTGTGCTGCTGCCACATGGGCAAATCCTCATACCTTTATTTCTCATTACAAGTTAGACATGGCCTCCAGGAATAGAGCTAACTTTGGTTCCGCTGTTCTAAAGAGTCTGTTCCAATGAGCCACCCAGGATCATAGGTGCTAGGGACGCTGTCCCAACAAGCAAGAAACGAAGGCAAGATAGACAACTTAACATAAAGAAGTTATGTACCTACCATAACATTCCATGTTAGTTGTCTTCATCTCGCCTTCTTTCTTGCGTCCCCCCTCCATCCCCCTGTCCTATTGGACCGAGAGGAGTTTAGTCTTCACCGGCTGAGTATTTTCTGGTTTGTTTCCTCTACTGACTTAGAGAGTATAACAGATATGCCCAACCTGTTAGTTTGGTCAGATTTTTCTTGCTATGTCTGGGCTTAGCTATTACAAACGAGATCTGGGTAGCTAGCGCTAGGCATCATGGGATAAAGGGTAGCCTCGAGCCAGTAAACAGCTCTCGAGCTATAGAAGATGGCCGAGTTGGAGCTGAGGGTTGGCACCGATCCCAACAATCAAGAAAGAAGGCGAGATGAAGACAACTAACATGGAACGTGTTATGGTAGGTGCATAACTTCTTTTTCTTTCATGTTCACAACTTTTATTATGTCTGGTTAGCATAAATTGTCTTTTAGCAAATGCAGTTTTGATTTTTAAGTTATTCACTAATTTGCATTAAGAGAAAGTTTACATCAGTAGGAAATAAGCAATAATATAAACTTGAACTTTATGCCTTTTTTAGGCAAGGTTCAAAGGATAAAACCACCACCACAACAGATACAAGCATGCAAAATCTGAAGGTAATGCTACTCAATGCTAGAAGTCTAAACCTCAAAATGCACTCTCTCGAGGCACTCCTAAAAATGGAGAACATCGATATCTGTGCAGTAACTGAGACCTGGTTCAAGGCTCCAGAGAGCACTCCTGCAATACCAGGCTACAACTCTTACCACACTTTTCGACCACAAAACCAAGACCGAAACACTAAAGGTGGAGGAGTGTCCATATTCACCAAGGATATTCACACCTCCAGGCTAGTTGCCCAACACAATGCATCTGAAATTCTCCAGGTGCAACTAACACTAGGTAAGACTGCAATCCAAATTGTAGCTTGTTACAGATCCCCTACCATGCCCCAAGATTCTCACTACACCTTTCTAAACATACTGGAAAATATTAAGATACAACCAAACACCCTAATACTGGGTGATTTCAACTACCTTGCCATTAACTGGGAAAACTACTCGGGTACCAACTCCTTTTCCCAATGGTTCTTGGAATTCATAAATTCCAGTGCCCTGGATCAATTAATCCATTGTCCCACCAGGGGTTCCAATATCCTAGACCTGGTCATTACCAACATGAGAGATACATGCTCCACACCAGTGGTCACCCCCTCATTGGTCAGGTCTGACCATAAGCAAATTACCCTTGACATCCACATCCCACCCCCCAGTAAGGAAACCTCCTTAAAAAACTTCTCCAAAGCCAACTTCATGCTACTGAAGTCAGAAGTGACAAACTTCACGACACCCATGCAGACGGGATCTGAAAGTTCGACTGCAGAATCCTACGCTAAGGCACTGTACGAGCACATCCACTCGTGCATGAATCGTGCCATCCCAAATAGAGCCAAGATGCTCTTCTCCAAAAAAAGGAAGCCAATCTGGTGGTCCCCTGCTATAAACAAACTGTACAACAGAAGGACGAAACTGTTGCAGAAAAGAGGAAAATCCCAGGATGCAAAAAACTCCCTCACCAGCCTCAGTAAGAAGCTGAGATCCCTCATAAAATCCTCAAAAGCTAGTTACGAAAATAAAATTGCCAAAGATTCCAAAGACAGCCACAAGGCATTCTATAGTTATGTCAAGAATCTAAATGGCAATGCTCAGATCTGCTCTGAGCTACAACAGAATGGCATTAAATATACTGATCCCAAGGATATTGGCAATATCCTGGCAGATCGATTTAGTGCCAACTTCACCCTCCTCTCATCCCCTAAAGGGGCCCATCTCAATACCAAAAGATTGCCAAATTCTGGTAATCACAGCCACACAGGTAGAAACCACATTCTTCAAAGCTAAGAATACAGCATCCATGGGACCAGATGACATCACAGGCTGTGTACTACATGAACTACAAAATGAACTAGCACCTCACCTAAGTGTCATGTTTAATCATAGCCTCACCTCAGGCTTCATGCCCACTGAGTGGTGCACAGCTACAGTTATCCCACTCCACAAGGGGGGATCCGCCTTGGATCGCGGGAACTACCGTCCCATCAGTCTGACAAGCCTGATCTGCAAAGCATGGAATGCATTGTCATGGAGCTTATAATCAAAGACATTGGCAACCTTCAAACACTGGACCCCACTTAATTGGGTTTATGATGGGCTGATCTTGTCTCCTGAATCTGATTGACTTCTTCGAATCAGTCTCCAGAGCTGTGGATGAGGGTAAGGCAGTCCACACAGCCTATCTGGACTTCGCCAAGGCCCTTGACACCATCCCCCACTCTGGAATCTTAGATAAACTTACTAAGCTGGGCATAAATCCCTACATCACTCAATGGGTTGCCAACTGGCTTACTGACAGAACCCAGACTGTAAAAATAGCCTACTCCAAATCCAGCTGCAGACAAGTGGAGTACCTCAGGGTTCAGGCCAACACTATGGGACTCTGGCTAACAAAGTTCGCAGATGACTGTAAACTGGGAGCCTTTATTGAATCCCCAAATGATGTGGATATTCTACAAAAGGGCCTTACAGAAACAGATGCCTGGTGCCAGAGCCATGGACTCAAATTTAATGCCAAGAAATGTATAGTTATCCCCTTTGGAAAAAAAACATGTACCCATGAATTACCACATAGGTGGCAGGACACTAAACATCGAAAGTGTGATGAGAGACTTAGGGACACAAGTGGACAGTGGTCTCACTTTCGATAACCACATCGCCTCAGCAGTCAGGAAATCCTTCTATGTGGCACACCTCATCACTAAGGGCTTTTTATCCAGAAAATGAGGTCATTGTCCCACTGTACTCATCCCTCATTAGACCCATTATAGAGTATAATGCCCCGTTTGGTGTGTACCTCACAAGACATCTACAACAGCTGGAAAGGTCACAGAAATACCTCACTAAAAGAATCACAGGCCTAAAGCAGATGCCATATGCTGACAGTCTAAAAAAACTCCAGCTATACTCTGTGGCATATCGTCTACTCAGAGGCGATCTCTGCTTAACATACAAGGCTATGTCAAACTCTGAGCTGTTGGACATGCTCCACTTAAAGAAATCCCAATCCCTCAGAGCCAGACACTCCAGGGATCTAAGCCGTGTCATCACAATGAACAAAACATGCTGGAGGGATAGGTTCCTGACCCAGAGACTCCCCATACTCTGGAACAGAGTGCCCATACATGTCAAGCAGAGAGCGCCTCATTGACCGTCTTCAAAAGGAACCTTGATAATTGGATGGGAGATAGGAAATTCACCCCGGGGATCATGTCAGTTGCCCTGCTAGACAAGGGTCCAGAGAAGTAAATATTGTGGGAAGAAATATCCAGGGAATTGTTATGGCTAGGCTTGCATAGGCCCCAGGGCCGATGGCCTAGTACCAACCTATGAACTTCTCTTCGGTTTGATATTTAATCAGCTGTCCGTTTAAAATTATGTATTTTGTACACACGATTAATGCTAGATATTGGCAAATAATGTGATGCATTAATTTTCATTTTATTTCATTTTTAGGCATGTAGGTGGCATTGACTTTAGAGGTCCACTTTTATCCTCAACACACTTTCAGCAAAACAGAGAGAAATATGCAGCCCTGTTATAAATGACACTGTGTTTCCCTTACAGGATTTCACACTAGCTAGAGGTGTTGCCTTGGTTATTAGATAAACTTTATACTCCTGTATTCTTATGTGCAAGACAGAAGTGGTTTATGCTCTGGAATTGTATTGAACTTTAAGACATTTAGCTTTGTGGCCTTAGTTGATAAAAAAATTCAAATGAAAGTTTTACTTGCTGCACGTAGATTTTTAGCATCCTTGAATTTTAATCCAGGCTCAAGTGTTGATGCAGTACTTGATAAAATTAGTACTGCACACAACATGAATTGCACTTTAGATAAACCGTGTTTAGTAAAATGCAGTTCATAAAAACACATTTTGGAGTTTTTATACAACTCCTATCTGGAGCTCTGCATTTCTTGATTCCTTGCCCAACTACTAAATAAGACAGCAGTCTGCCTGTTAACATTTCTGTTCCTCTTTGTTAAAGGCCTTCCTTGTTATCTTCATGATCTGACGAAGGTCAGGAATGCATGTTTTAAGTTTTATTTTTTGTCTTGATATTATTAAATACTTCTCGTCCGAGATCTCAGTCTTGACTGAAGCTGTAAACATGATATTTTGCCAGTTATTTACATTGCTTTCATTAATATCTGTGAATATTTATTGATTAATCTGCAGTACTGCCCGTGGAGCTCAATGACATTGTTCTGTAGTAGCTGGTCCTAGGTTAAAAAAAAAAATAAAATCTGGATTATTGTGCCTTTTTTCAGTTCTGTAAAAACTGTCCACTAGTGGAAGTATGTAGCCTTTGGGACTATTTGAGAATGTTAGGTATTTTGTCATGTGTGACCTGTTAAATCTAAACTGCTGCAATAGGTACTGTATAGGAATCTTCATCTGTATAATGGCTACTCTACTCTCCAGTGCACTGTATTTCTTAGAAGGTTGTGGGCCATCTTGATACTATGCTTCTGTGTTTTAGGGCTATGTATGGCCAGGTTTTTGATTACAATTATCGGATATTGTGCTGGCATCACTTTATGTAACTAAGTAGCAGTGTAGTTGGCCAACTGCCGTTACAAATGTAGCCTCTGTTTGAATGAGCATAGTTACTAGTTTTGGGCATTCCATTTGTGTCTGAATATTTTGTAGCTTTTTGTCCTCATCTGTTTTTTCCAGTGTGTTTCACCACATCAGCATCAATGTTCAGTAAGCTGCAATTCACACTTTTTCCCAGAATTGATCTATTTAATAATATGTTTTAATTTGTATAAATTGTTGCATGTTGGCCTTGAAATGTTTTGCATTTGTTGTACAGCAATGTGATAAGGAGGTGTACTGAATGTATATTCAGAGCTGTAGCAGCTCTGAAAAGTATCCCAAAGAATCTTGCCATTTTTTATTACATTTAGAGAGAGCAGTTACAGCCTTTGCAATAATTTCTAACCCTTTATACCAATAGGATGAAGTCTCTTGAACAAGATGCACTTAAAGCGCAGATGGTGATAGCTAGGTCGAAAGAGGGGAAGAAGCGCAGCACTCTTGATCAGCTGGCAGAGTCACCATCACCAGCACCAACGCCTTCACCTACACCACTAGAAGGTAGGCTGAGTAAGACTGCCTTTAAATTTTTTGTCAGCTTTTTTTTTTTTTTTTACATTTTTT
Source organism: Protopterus annectens (assembly GCF_019279795.1). Lineage (NCBI taxonomy): Eukaryota > Metazoa > Chordata > Ceratodontiformes > Protopteridae > Protopterus > Protopterus annectens. The sequence continues at coordinate 1,406,195,139 of NC_056732.1, read as the reverse complement.
AACTAGCCACAAGATGATGAGTGTTCACTGTAACCATGTACATACATTTTAGGTAACATTAGGAAGGAATATCCATGTACAATTTTCTAAAGTTAGTTTATTCATGGCATGTGCATGTGAAAGTAGATAGGTTTAGCAAGACGGGTTAATACATTTCTTAAGGAATTATTGAAAACCTAAGTTGTTATTCAATCAAACTGCGCCTTAAAGGATCCTGCTGTTCCCCAGGCTGACCGCACTCTACTCCCTGCCTTCACTCTTCACTTCCTATTCCTAACCCTCTAATACTCCTCTCTCTGGACCTCACTGCTTTCTCTTCATTTTGCAGCTCTCTTTATTAATGCACAATATTCTTCAAGCTGTCACAACTAATCACACAACCATTAATTTTTCCTGCCTTTATCTCCACAATTCATGTCATGTTACCCTAACATCCAATACTGGACCACTTTTAATTCTTACAAGCAACATATATCTAACTTCTGCTATGGTCATCTGACCCCCTCAAAAGCTATTTTCTTCTACGATATTCTCCTAAAGCATTTTGATGATTGTATTAATTGAAATTGTGTTTACTTTGTAATACCTGCTGTATATACCTACACTGAAATACATGTTAACATTGTTTTCTATTGTAATATTATATTCTTGGCGCTCTTCTACCCAGGCCTCCACTGAAAATGGGCTACTAGTCCAGTCGGACACTCACGGTAAACAAATGTAAAATAAAATAAATGTATAATTTGTGCAGATGTTCTTCGTGTTTCTCTGTTGCAGTCATCACATTTGGGTTATCCCTGCCAGGGGTAGCCCGCAGTCAGCCTGAATACCATAGGCTTAGTATTTCTGCGTCGGTTGCTGTCGCTTTAGGACTGATGTCAGGTCGTCATCTGTATAAAGTAAGGCAGCCGACACCATTACTTGAGCCTTTCTTGCCAAGGAGCCCGAAGCAGAAGCAGTTTGCACGAGTGCCGGTCGGCCGCTACCTGAGTTTTTGTTTTCTGATTTGAAGTTGTCTTCTAAAGCTAAGTGCCCTGTTTTCTTGCTCTGACCGATGTCCGAAAAAGTTAACAATTGGCTCACCTGTGGAAAGCAAATACCACACCGAGACTTTCATTCTTACTGTCACTTGCTTAGCCCAGATCACGATGTCCCCCACTGTCAGTGTTGTGCTTTGTTCAATGCCAGAACTATATGTCATCTGGCCCTTATTGTAGCTAGATGTTTTCGCTCACAGTCCAAGAATTCCGATATGGCTTCAGTAAGCCATCCGACAGCAGATCTTCCAAGAAAATGTAAGGATAATGACAGAGACAGACCACACAGGTCCAAATCTACCGATGATGCTTCCGTTAAGCTAGTCATCAGTTCTCCGGTCCTCAGTGAGGTGCTTTCGCAGCCCCAGATGCCTGCTTCTGTGGATTCGCAGGCTGCTATCGAGACCCTTTCGGAGTCCGGTATGCCGCAAAAGGACCACTACGGGCAAATGATGAAGAAAACATATATTTTTTTTATCTTGCCATGATTTACCTACACCTCCCAAAGCTGCCTGCAGCAAAATAAGTACTCATTCCTAATTTTATTTTGTTTTTACTCTTGTCTGCCCTCATGGGGGCAGACATCGTGATTCCTTTGGAAAGCTAAATCTGTCCCATAATGCACAGGCTGTGAGAACAAATAGCCGTACCATTTGTTGTCAGACTAGACTTCCATTCACTTAGACTGGAACACCTAAAAACAAATGCCAAGTTTGAGAGTCTGCAGCTCATGTGTCATTGACTGGTATGCGCTGAGTTTTACAAATGTTGTTCCTACTTATGTACTACACATTCTCTGAAAGAAACTTGCAAAAGTGTCAACAAATTACTGAGATAAAAAAGACTTTTCACAAGGAGCAGTTTTGCAAGTTTCAGTTCCTGGCCAGGTTACTCCTCCCATCTCCCCTCCTTCAGTGGGCTACAGTCTCACATTTCCAGCTTTGCTAGATTCAACTATTTAGTCAGCTTTGCATGACAATAGACATCAAAAAATCACAGCCTGGTGTGCCACTAAATCTGTTCCCCTGTATGTCTCTTCACTTCTGAATAGCATTTCCCTGGAATAAAAAAAAAAAAAAAAAATTAGTCCAGAGTTTAGGCCAGTCTATCCATTTTTTAAAATGTGCACAGTAAAATATTCAACTTGTAATGCATTTTGGCTGCTGACATGGTTATCTTTACATAGTTATTCTCTTATAGTATAACCTGAACTTATGATATTTAATGATAAATTTTACAACAGTTCTCAGTTTCTTAACATTGACCTCCCAAGCCTCTGATGTGATCTGTACTTTCTTACTATTGCTTTATGTAGTTTGTCTTAGTTGTATACTTGTAGCGTGTTTCTCATCCTCTCAGCAACACTCCTGGAGAAAACTTCCAAAGCACATACTTGTATTGAAAGAGTAACAGCAGCTGTAGCAGTGATACCACACTCCAAAACAATGCACTCAAATGTAGTACTGACAAACACAGGGGAATGTATATGTCTGAATCAAGCAGTGATGAAATTGCTAGGGACTTCACTGAGCAAATTTTTACTCTTAATCTCTCCATTTCATAATGCATAACATTTGCACCACACTTACAAAGGCACACCTCCACCTTCCATAGACACAGCTACCCACACCAACACAACATACCAGTCAAATTTAAGGCTTTTCCCACCTCTCTGCAAAACACTGCTGTAATGGCTTTGGCAAACAAATGAAAATGATTGATGGGTGTTGGTTCAAGACTCCCATCCACATCTCTCAACAGCACAAATTTTTGCAGAAAGTTCAGATTTTTTGTTTGTTTTTCATAAAATTGCAGATGTTAAGTTGTCAATCTCGCCTTCATTCTTGCTTGATGGGTTCGGAGCCGATCCTCTGCTCCGACTCGGCACTTGCTAAGCTCAAGAGTCACTTTTACCAGCTCGAGGCAGCCCCATATCCCATGATGCAAGGCGGTAAGTACCCAGATCTTGTTTGCCGCTTCGCTGATGAGGTAATCCTTTTACCAGCTCTTGGTAAGTGTTTATTATTATGCATTTAGTCACCCCATTCCTAAAATTTCTCTCTTTCAATAGTTTTCTATTATTGTTAAGATACTTGTAAGGGTTTTCTGACTAAGTTTACTTTTCCCTAGTTCACTTTTTTAGTCAGGCCTTCATTCCCTCCCATCCCCCCCTCTGTTAGGGTGTGTGTGTGTGAATTTAGTTATTATACCTTAACTTTAATTGTTCTGATTCGGGACTGTGTGTGTGTTTTGTGTTTGTGGATAGCACTATGTCCAAAGAACAGAGGGTCTCAGGCTTCAAGAAGTGTGACTCGTGCTGTCAGAAGATGTCTCTGACAGACGGTCACACTTCTTGTATATACTGCCTGGGACCTCTCCACCTGCAGGACTCCTGTGCAATTTGTCACTCTTTTAGCCAGAGAGTCCTGCAGGAAAGGAGAAATAAACTTATATTAAGAGGACTTCTTAAACCGGAGGGCTCCCCGGCAAAATCGGCTCCGGGTAAGCCCTCTAAGACTACCAAGGCCCAGGTTTCTGTTCCTAAGCCTTCGGCCTTGGCTCAGACTCCTTCGGAGTCGAGATCGGCTCCGGCTGGAGCCGATCTTAGCTTGGAAAAATCTTCGGCACCGATGGCTATCGGTGCCGATACTTTGACGGTCACTTTGGTGTCGGCTCCGACTGGCTCCGACATCCACGTGGCTTGGGCTTCGGTGTCGGCGCCGACCGGCTCCGACACCATAATTTCCTTGCCTGTATCTGCTCCGGCTGGAGTCGATACATCTATACCTACACTCGAAGCCGAAAAGTTATCGTCTCTGTCTGGATCCGTGGTTTCTTCGGCTCCGATGGTTCCTTCGAGGAAGAGGTCCAGGTCTTCCTCTTTGGAACCGATACTGTCGGCTCCGGCCTCACCTCTTCTTTCGGAGCGGAGCCATCGAAGCCGATCATCTAGGTCTTCCAGGTTGTCAGACCATGATTTAGAGAGGGTGGTAAGCAGATTGTTAAAATCACAGGCACTAGCTCAAATGCTTCATAGTCCGTCTCAACAGATGACTATTAGTCCACACCCTCTTCAAGTTCCTCCTTCGACTCTACTCCAGAGTTTGGAGCTGGAGTCTACGGGAATAGTTACTGCTATGGCTGAGGGGCAGATACCCCCCCCCTTCTGCGCCTTCAGCATCTACTCTTATCTCCTCCTCGAGACCTTCCTTGTAGGGATTCGGTGGCCCGGCTTCCCTGGTCTGCTCCGAGGGGGTGAGTGGCATCGGACCCTTGTCCGACCCCGCTCTTCCCCTTGGAGCTTCGGCCTAGGTGAGCTCTGCTCCAACATCTGTCTCGGAGCCTTCCCTTTCGGTGGGCGTGGGAGTCCCAGTTTCTTCGGAACGGGTTCTCTCGGATCTCCCTGGGAGGGGAGCCTTCGAGGTTATGAGGAGTGTGCTGGCCCCTGGGCTCAGTCAGCAGTCTATTCCTTTAGCTCCTCCCTCTACGGTGCCTGTTGATATCTCTTCCCACTCTCTTGCTCCCGGACCGAGAGATCCACCGCCTCAGGTTTCCCCACTGGGAGGAACCCCCTCTTCCGAGGATTCTCCTGATCCATCAGGAGATCCTCCGCGCAAGAGGACTTGTAAGAGGAAGCACCTGGACTCCCCAGAGTCTACTACTTCGGATACCGACTTAGATGAGTCGGAGGGGTCCCCAAGATCCCCCTCTGAGGATGTCTCTTTTTCAGACATCCTAGAACTCCTGAAACAGAGGGGAAACTGGCCCTCCATAAATCCCTCCGATGATGAGTCGGTATACCTAGAGGCGTTTGGTTCTTGACCCTCCACCTCCTGGGTGTCTCCGCCTTTTGACCCCCTCAGCAGGTAATCGCTCGGAAGGCTTGGGCTTCTCCTGATTCCTTAGAGCCAGTTCCCAGGAGGCCTTCTAAATTTATTACAGCCCCTTCCGAATAGCAATTCCTTACAAAAGGTGTCCCTGTTGATGCCATGGTGGTGGCGGCCGCCACTAAAAAGGAACTTGCAGATCCTTCCGTACCAGTCCATCCTCCTAACAAGGATTCCAGGACCATGGACAGGTATGGTAAGCGGATGTTCTCCTCAGCAACCTTTGCCATGCGTTCGTTGAATTATTTGTGTCACTTCACCAGACTCCAAAGGGACATCCTTAAAGAACTAGGTGAAGTAGTACAGGATCCTGCAGCTCCGGGGGCTCAAGACAAGATTGCTTCTCAGCTAGGAATCCTTAACTCCATAGTTAACTCCTCCATGCGGCTGATTTCATATGCAGCAGATGGAGCGAGTAGAGCCGCAGGTACAGGAGTGGCTCTTAGACGTCAATCCTGGATGCGGCTCTGTAATTTTGCAGATCCCTTCAAGGCGTCCTTCACAAACTCTCCCTTTGATGGGTCAACTTTGTTTGGTCCTCAAGTGAAGGATACATTGACCAGGTGTGAGCAAGACGGGAAGAGTCTTTCTGCCGTAGGGGTCCGTTTTTCCACCCTTTCTAGACCTTACCCCAAAGGACAGAAGGGTGGAAAGATGTGGTTGCGCAAATCCCAAGGAGTCACGCCGGACACACTTGGTCAGTTTACCCCTAGAGGCAGAGGGGGTAATAATAACAGACGCCGCCCTAGAGGCAGAGGGGGTCCACAAAACCAGGGAAGCAGAGAGTCTCTCTCTGACAAGCCCTTCCAGCATTCCTGAGGTGTTGCCCGACTGTCCATCCTTGGAGGCAGTCGGGGGAAGATTATCGCTGTACCCACAAGCCTGGCGTTCCCTCTCACAAGACAGATGGGTACAGTCGATCATATCTGAGGGTTACAAAATTCCTTTCGAGGAAAGTCCCTTCACTCACAAAAATTCCCTTCCAGATGTGCCACCCGGTCTAAGGGAAATCGCAAAATTAGAAGTATCAAAGCTTCTACACAAAAGGGCCATTCAGCCAGTTACAACAGACCATTCAGAGCCCGGAATCTACTCAAGGTTCTTTTTGGTCCCCAAAAAGACGGGAGATTGGCGACCAATATTGGACCTCAGCAGACTCAACAATTCTGTGAAAAAGACAAGATTTCAGATGGTCACACTTCAATCAATTTTGCCCTTCCTGGGCAAAGACAACTGGATGTGCTCAACAGACCTTCAGGATGCGTACTATCACATAAAAATTCACAGATGCTCCAGAAGGTTTCTCCGCTTCCGGCTGGGGTCCAGTCATTTTCAATTCAGAGCCCTGCCCTTTGGTCTCACTACAGCCCCCAGAGTGTTCTCCAAATGTATGGCAGTGGTCACGGCTCACCTGAGACGTCAAGGATTCCAGGTGTTTCCGTATCTCGACGACTGGCTCCTTTCAGCCACCACCAGGCATCAACTTCTCCAAGCCAGGGATTACACCCTAAATCTCTGTACTAAGTTAAGAATTTCGATCAACTACGAAAAATCCTCCTTGTTGCCCTGCCAGTCTATTACTTTCATAGGTGCAAATTTAGACACTGTTTGGATGTCAGCAACCCTCACAAACCAAAGAATCTCAGATATCCAAAGTCAGGTGCAAGCCAGACTGGTCCTGAAAGTGTTGGGCCTCATGGCAGCGGCCATTACTCTTCTTCCCTTGGCCCGCTTTTACATGCGTCTCCTTCAATGGATGTTGTTCACCCAGTGGTCTTACCAACAACTTCCCATGCGTCACCAAATCCTGGTGACACAAGCTTGCAAAAACCACCTGTCCTGGTGGATTTCTTCTCCCCAGGTTCATCAGGGCAGACCCTTTGTATCCCCGGCCCCGGTAGCCACAGTCACTACGGACGCCTCCCTGATCGGGTGGGGGGGTCATTATCAGGGCAGGATGGTTCATGGGACGTGGCAACCGTTCGAATACCACCTGCACATAAATGTCCTAGAGATGAGAGCAGTGCTTTTAACGTTGCAAGCCCTCAACGACTTCCTTCCCTTGGGAACAATTGCAGTTCACACGGACAACATGTCTGTAGTATGGTATATCAACAAGCAGGGCGGAACCAAGTCCTACCCCTTGTGTCGAGAAGCTCTCAGACTTTGGCAATGGGCGATCTCCTCTCTTCGGTTTCTGGTAGCAACACATATCCCTGGGAAAACCAACATTTTAGCGGACAGATTGAGCAGAGCTATTCTCATGCCTCACGAGTGGTCTCTCAAACAATCCATAGTGGAGGAGATTTTTCTAGAATGGGGCCGCCCATGTTGCGATCTTTTTGCTACTCCCCAAAACAGCAAATGCCCAGACTTCTTCTCTCTCTTCCCACTTCCAGGCCATCCCCCCAGAGACGCTCTTACCCAAGATTGGCCCCAGGGGCTTCTTTATGCCTTTCCTCCCTTTCCATTGATTCCACAAGTACTCCAGAAAGCCACCGTTTTGAGAGCCAAAATGATTCTCATTGCCCCCTATTGGCCTCGACAAATTTGGTTTCCATTCCTCCATCGTCACCTCTTGGTGCAGCCGTGGCATCTGGACCCAGTGCCAGACCTTCTGATCCACCAATCGGGTCAGCTGCATCGGTCCATTCCTTCTCTCAACCTCACAGCTTGGTTGCTCCACTTCCTTCCTTAGCCAGGCTTCCTATGATCTCTAACCCTGTTAGGGATATCATAGTGGCTTCCCTTAAATCCTGTACTAGAAGGATTTATACTAGCAAGTGGAAACGCTTCTCCCTTTGGGCAAAATCAAAGAATATAGATCCCTTTACTGCCCCTGTTCATGCAGTTTTGGATTTTTTAGCGGAAATCTTTCACTCGGGTTCTTCATCTTCCACGGTCAAAGTTCAGTTGGCTGCTATCTCGAACTTTCATGTCGGGTTTGCAGATCACAACATTATGTCCCACAGGCTTTGTAAAGCTTTTCTAAAAGGGGTTTTTCTCCTTAAACCTCCTGTCAGGAGTCCTCCTCCTCAATGGGACCTAAATCTAGTGCTGACATCCTTAATTCTTCCTCCCTTCGAGCCAGCTGTTTCATGTTCACTGAAGTTTCTTTCATGGAAGACACTCTTCCTTGTCGCTATTACCTCGACCAGGAGAGTGTCAGAACTTCATGCTCTCTCTGTTCGTCCCCCTTATTTGGTCTTCCACAAGGACAGGGTATCCTTGAGAACTAATCCATCCTTTTTGCCCAAGGTGGCTTCGAAAACAAATTTGAACCAATCTATTGATCTCCCTGTATTTTTCCCTAATTACTCAAAAAGATCAGAACAAAAATTACATTATCTTGATGTTCACCGCCAACTCAGATATTATTTGGACAGAACAAAACAATTCAGGAAATCTGATCAGCTCTTTCTTTCTTATGCTGTAAATAAGAAAGGCCTTCCTGTTGCCAAAGTGACCTTATCTAGATGGCTTTCTTCCACCATCTCCGAAATCTATCAGCTCAGGGGCAAACAGCTGTGCTCAAAACCAAAGGCGCATTCCACTAGAAGCTTAGCCACTTCCACAGCCTTTCAGGCTAGACTCCCTTTAGACACTATTTGTGCAGCAGCCACTTGGGCCACTCCTCATACCTTTGTTTCTCATTACAAATTGGATTTGGCCTCCAGGGATAGAGCCAGTTTTGGTTCTACGGTTCTCAAGAGTCTGTTCCATTGAGCCACCCAGGATAGAGATGCTAGGGACGCAGTCCCATCAAGCAAGAATGAAGGTGAGATTGACAACTTAACATTGAGAAGTTATGTACCTACCATAACGTTCCATGTTAGTTGTCTTCTCTCGCCTTCTTTCTTGCGACCCTCCCTCCTACCCCCTAGCCTGGACAGACCTTGATCTCCCTTGTTTGGAAGATTGCTTCTTTAGGCACCAGTTAGTTATCTGGTTCCCATTACAGCCCTTCCTTTAGGCGAATTACTTTCTTTCCTCAGTGGAAAGTTTTTTGTGCTAGGTGTTTTTCCCTATAGGTACCAAACGAGATCTGGGTACTTACCGCCTTGCATCATGGGATATGGGGCTGCCTCAAGCTGGTAAAAGTGACTCTCAAGCTTAGCAAGTGCCGAGTCGGAGCCGAGGATCGGCTCCGAACCCATCAAGCAAGAAAGAAGGCGAGAGAAGACAACTAACATGGAACGTTATGGTAGATACATAACTTCTCATCTTCTGTCAAATCACTGGCAAATCATTCAGCACTGAAGTCAGAAAATTGACAGGCATTTGATTTTCAGACTTCATATCCTTAAGAAAATTCACTCTAATGCAAAACCTGTTTATCGACTTTATAAGTGTGTAAGTGCACTATTTATAAATTGTCCCAATTTTTGGGCCTTTGTCCCCTATTATTTGTGGCCTTGTCCAGATTTCTTGTTCTATGATGTTGAGAGGTATGCTGCCATCCCTTCATACTGGAGCTAGTCCACTGCACTTGCACAAGTGTCCCCCTCAGCAGGGCAGCAAGCAGGTATCAGTGCAGATTTGCTTTATAGTTCTTTTACACCACACACACACACACACACACACACACACACACACACAAAATGATACATGGTTAATGTGGACAAATCTGTTTGTTCAAAGTCACTAAACTTTCTCCAAACCCAGTTTTATGACACCTGCTACCGATCCACTTGACAGTCTGCAGCTGTAAATCTTTTTGTCCATGTTATTTCTTCTTTTCCTTGGTTTTGTTTCTCTTACTTGTAATGTTACTTTTACTCATTTTTTCTCCTGCCTCCCATATCTACCCTAATTATTACTTCTAACAAATACCTTTTCTCATTCATTTCTTCTCTTCCCCTCCTCCTCTTTATCCGCCATTTGAACTTGTCCACTCTGACATTTGCTTTATGAGTAAATAATGAATTGTCACCCTTATAATGCCAGCACATTTCAGTGCTACATAATATTGTATTTAGTCTAATAATAGTTCCATAGGTAGGTACTAGGCTATCAGCCCAAGGGCCTAAGTAAGCCTTGCCAACAAGATTGCCTGGCTTATGCCACCCAAGAAAGTTGTTTTCCTGTGCCACTGTAGAGCAGAGCCACAGAAGTGATTCCCGGGTATATTTCCTATTTTTCATCCACTCAAAAGATTTTTCTTGAAGAGTGCTAATGAGGAACTTTGCTTGATATAGATGGGTAGTTTGTTCCAGAGTATGGGAAGTCTCTGGGACAGGAATCTGTCCCTCCAGCATGTCCAGTTTATTGTGGTGACAAGGTTTAAGTCCCTAGAGTGTGTAGCTCCTAGGGATTTGGATTTCTTTAGGTGTAGCATGTCCAACAGCTCTGGGTTTGATATAGCTTTATATGTTAGGCAGAAGTCATCTCGGAGCAGGTGATATGCTATGGAGTAAAGCTGGAGTTTTTTTAGATGGTCCGTGTAGGGCATCTGTTTGAGGCCAGTAATCCTATTTGTGAGGTACTTCTGTGGCCTTTCCAGCTGCTGCAGATGTCTTGTGAGTACATTCCAAAAGGGGCATTGTACTCTATAATGGGTGTAATGAGTGTTGAGTAGAGGGGAACAATGACCTCTTTTTTCCTGAATGAGAACCCTTTTGTGATGAGGTGTGCCACATAAAAGGACTTCCTGACTGTTGTGGCGATGTGATTATCAAAGGAGAGACTACTGTCCATCTGGGTCCCAAGGTCTCTCATCACACATTCGGTGTTAAGTAGACTGCTGCCTATGTGGTAGTTCATGGGTACAGAGTTTTTACCAAAGGGGATGGTGATGCACTTTTTGGCATTGATTTTGAGGCCATGGCTCTGACACAAGGCATATGTCTCAGTGAGGCCCTTCTGTAGGATGTCCACATCATGTGGGGAGTCGACTATGGCTACTAGTTTGTAGTTATCTGTGAACTTCATTAGCTAGAGGCCTTCTGTGTTAGCCTGTACTTCAGAGAAGTAGATACCAAACAGGAGAGGTCCCAGGACTGAACTCTGTGGTACTCCACTTGTCACTGGTTTGAAGTCAGATTTGGAGTCTGCAACTTTTACAGTGTGGGTTCTGTCAGTGAGCCAGTTGGCAACCCGTGTTGTGACATAGGGATTTATACCTAGTTTAGTGAGTTTAGCTATAATTCCAGAATGGGGGATGGTGTTGAAAGCCTTGGCGAGGTCAAGATAGGCTGTGTGAACCACCTTACCCTCATTTACGGCTTTGTTGACTGCCTCAAAGAAGTCAATTAAGTTCAGAAGGCATGATCTGCCTCTCACAAACCCAAACTGGGTGTGGTCCAAAGTTTGGAGGTTACCAATGTCTTTGTTTATAAGTTCCATGGCTTTGCAGACCAGGCTAATTGGGCGATAGTTCCCGGGATCAGTGGTGGCTCCCCCTTTGTGGAGTGGGATAACTGTTGCTGTGTGCCATTCATTGGACAAAAAGCCTGATGTGAGGCTATGATTGAACATGGTGCTTAGGTGAGGAGCCAGTTCGTTCTGAAGTTCATGTAAAACGCAGCCTGGGATGTTGTCCAGTCCCATGGATGCTGTGTTTTTGGCTTTAGAGAGTGCAGCTTTTACCTGTGTAGTTGTGACTACAGGGACTCTGCATTCTTCCTATATAGATATGGGCCCTTTAGGGGGTGAGAGGGGGGTTAAGTTAGCACTAAACCTATCTGCCAGGATGTTGGCAATATCAGTTGGTTCTGTAATTTTTGTGCCATTGTGCTGTAACTCAGAGCAGATCTGGGTGTTGCCATTTAGATTCTTGACATAGCTATAGAATGCTTTGTGGTTGTCCTTAGAATCAGTGGTGATTTTGTTTCCATAGCTAGCTTTGGAGGCTCTTATAAGGCATCTCAGCTTCTTACTGAGGATGACCAGGGAGCTCCACCACTCATGGAATTTTACTCTCTTTTGCAACAGTTTCTTCCTTCTGTTGTACAGTTTGTGGCAGGGGACCACCAGACTGGCTTCCTTTTTTTGGATGATAGCTTCTTGGTTCTGTTTGGGATAGCACAATCCATGCACTCATGTAAGTGCTTATAGAGTGCATTTGTGTAGGATTCAGCAGTCGTAACTGTATTGTCCATCTGCATGGGTGTCATGAAGTTCGCCACTTCTGTCTTAAGAAGCATAAAGTTGGCTTTGGAGAAATTTTTTTACTGTGGTTTCCTTAATGAGGGGGTGGGCGCGTGATGTGGATATCTAGGGTGATTAGCCTATGGTCGGATCTGACCAACGAGGAGATGACTTCAGGTGTGGAACACCGGTCACTCTTGTTGGTAATGACTAGGTCTAGGATATTGTTGCCCTTGGTGGGGTGGATAAGTTGATCCAGGGCATTGGAATTTATGAATTCCAGAAAGCGCTGAGTGAAGGAGTTGGTAGTTTTCCCAGTTAATGGTGGGGTAGTTGAAATCGCCCATTGTTAGGGTGTTTGGTTGAACCCTAATATTTTCCAGTATATCGAGAAAAGAAGAGTGGGAATTCTGGGGCATGGTGGGGGATCTGTATCAAGCTACAATTCGGATTGCAGTTTTGCCAAGAGTTAGTTGCACTTGGATAACCTCGGATGTATTATGCTGAGCAATTAGCCTGGAGGTGTGGATATCCTTAATGAGTATGGACACACCTCCGCCTTTGGTGTTCCGGTCCAGGTTACGTGGCCGAAAAGTGTGGTATGAGTTATAGCCTGGTATTGCAGGGGTGCTCTCTGGAGCCTTGAACCAGGTCTCTCACACTGCACAGATATCGATGTTCTCCATTTTAAGGAGTGCCTCGAGTGAGTGCATTTTGAGATTTAGACTTTTAGCATTGAGTAACATTACCCTCACTTTCTGCTTGCCTGTTCCTGTTACGGTGGTGAATTTGCATTTGATTCTTGTCTAAAAAAGGCACTATAGGGGGCAGCAAGAGCCTTAGCCAGTATCCGGAATCCCAGGGGCGACAGGTGCAGGCCATCTCTGGCAAAGCATCGTGGTCTGTCGACCATGTCATCCCAGGCAGACAGATATTTGATCCCCTTAGAATGACACCAGTAGCTTAGCCAATTGTTGAAGTCATTAATTTTGTCCTTGTACTGTGGTATCATTCTGGGCAATGGCAGAATGCTACTCAGGGCTAGGGTCATACCTGCCAGGGCTACAAGGTTGGAGAGCTCTTCCAGGTCTCTTTTCATGTAGTACAGGGAGGTACGTCTCAGTTCATTCACACCAACATTGACAATGACAGAGCCATATTTGTACTTGTTGTGGAGTGACCTGAATGCGTGGGTTATGTGGTGGATCCTGGCACCTGACAGGCAGCTGACAGTAACCTTCTCCTTGTTTAGCCTGGTGAGTGGGACATCAGTGTGCCTTGACTATATGTTTGCCCATAATATCTGAATAAGCGAGTGGGATTTTCATGACAGCATCATGGAAACATTTTCCTTCCTTCTGTGTTTTTTTTTTTCTTAAGTTTTAGATTTTTCTTGGTATATTGATTGATTTTCTTAGTATATTTTATTTTTTTATTTATTTTCCATTTGTTTACCAGGTTAGTCCAACTGGAAACAAGGTGACCATTTTCAGCGGAGGCTCGGGAAGAAAAGCTCCAGATACATAGTAAACAGTTATAAAAAATAAAAATAAATTATACAAACATAGCTATTTTGTACAAAGAGCATAGAAAATATAAAAGGAGTAAAATCAGAGTTTTACAATTGATGCAACATACAGTGGTTAGAATATTGAGAAACAGTTAAACCAGATAATATACAACCAATATACAATTGCTTGAACATAAATTCAGAAAGAAGTTTCCATAGACAAACAGGTACATAAACTAGAAATCATAACTATATTGATATGATTTATATTGCATTTATCTTGTTTTAATGATGTTATATGTGTATTATCAGCACAGAAATAAATAGAACGTGCTGGAGGGACAGATTCATAAACCAGAGGCTCCCTTCGCTCTGGAATAGAATTCCAATTCATGTTAGGCAGAGCACCTACCCCAGCCCTACCAGGTTATGCCTCATACCATGCTTTTCGGCCCCAAAACTTGGACCGAACCAGAAAAGGAGGGGGAGTATCAATATTCGTCAAAGATACCCACACCTCCAGGTTGGTGGCACAGCACGAAGCATCAGAGACTATCCATGTGCAACTAATAGTGGGTAAAACTGCCTTCCAGTTTATAGCCTGCTACAGACCACCCTCCCAAACCCAGGAACCCCACTCGGCCTTCCTGAGAACACTGGAAAATATGAAGGTATCTCCAAACACCATTATATTGGGCGATTTCAACTACCCAAACATAGACTGGGAGCATTACTCTAGCTCCAACACCCTAGCTCAAAGATTCCTAGAATTTATAAACCCAGATGCTATGGAACAACTTGTTTACCACTGCCACAAGAGGGGAAAACATACTGGACCTGATCATCACCAACATGGGGACTCTATGCTCCAGACCAGAAGTGTATCCCTCACTGGTAAGATCAGACTATAAACTAATCTCACTGGATATTCACATCCCGACTCCACCCCCTGCCCAGAAAACCACAGTGAAAAACTTCTCTAAAGCAAATTTCACACTCCTCAAAACCGAGGTGGAATCCTTCAAAGCCCCCGGGCCTGTGGAAAATACGTCCCAGACCGCAGAATCCTTTATAAATGCATTCTATGAACACCTTCAGGAATGCATGGATCATGCAATCCCAAATAAAACCAAGACCCAATCCTCCAAAGCAGACGTCCTGTCTGGTGGACCCCATCCACAAACAAACTATACAATAGAAGGAGGAAGCTACTACATGATAGAGAAAAATCCCAAAAAGGGAGGGCATCTCTGATCAGTGTTAGCAAAAAACTACGGGCACTAATAAAATCGTCTAAGGCCAGCTTCGAGAGAAAAATTGCACAGGACACTAAGGATAATCACAAGGCTTTCTTTAGTTATGTTAGGAAGCTGGGTGGGAATTCCCAGATATGCTCAGAATTAGTCCAAAATGACAAAAAATACACCGAACCCACAGACATTGCCAACATCCTAGCTGACCGGTTCAGCGCAAACTCCCCCCCCCCCCACCAAAAGGGCAAATATTTATCCCAGCAGAGTGCTGCCCCCCTGACATCTTAGATGTTCAGGTAAGAGCCGCCCTCTCCAAAGCAAAAAACACAGCTTCAATGGGACCAGACGGTGTCCCAGGCTGCGTCCTACATGAACTCGAAGAAGAGCTAAACCCAAACATAAAACTACTGTTCAATCTCAGCCTTACCACAGGATATGTACCCAAAGAGTGGCGTACAGCAACAGTGGTCCCTCTCCACAAAGGTGGTGCCTCAACGGATCCTGGAAACTATCGCCCCATAAGCCTGACTAGCTTGGTCTGCAAAGCTATGGAATGGATCATCATGGACCTCATAAAAAAAGATATTGGGGACCTACAGACACTGGATCCTACCCAGTTCGCCTTTGTTAAGGGCAGATCCTGCCTCTTAAACCTGGTTGATTTCTTTGAAACAGTCACCAAGGCCATTGACAAGGGGAAGGTGGTCCACACAGCCTACCTGGACTTCGCAAAAGCCTTCGATACGATACCCCACTCAGGCATTATAGATAAGCTCACCAGCTTAAATATAAACCCCTATGTCACTAGATGGGTTACAAACTGGCTCAAGGACAGAACCCACATGATTAGAATTGCTGGAGCCATGTCAGACTCCAAACCAGTTACAAGTGGCGTCCCACAAGGCTCAGTCCTGGGACCTCTCCTGTTCGGTATATATTTCTCGGAGGTACAGGCCAACACGGAAGGACTGTGGCTGACCAAGTTCGCAGATGACTGCAAACTGGGCACTATAATCGACTCTCCAGCCGACACAAGCATCATCCAATAGGGCCTCATAGAAACAGACAACTGGTGCCAGAGCCATGGCCTCAAGCTAAGCCAAAAGTGTATAGTCATCCCCTTTGGCAAAAACAAAGTGCCCACAAATTACCACATAGGTGATAATCCATTAAGTACAGAAGAAGTAATTAGGGACCTGGGGACCCAAGTTGATAGTAATCTCTTATTTGACAACCACGTGGCCAAAGTGGTTAGAAAAACATTTTATATAGCCCACCTAATCATGAAGGGATTCACATCTAGATCAGGGGAGGTCATCATGCCTCTTTACTCTTCCCTCATCAGGCCCATAATTGAGTACAATGCCCCTTTTGGGATGTACCTTACCAGACACCTGCAGCAACTGGAAAGACCCCAAAAGTACCTCACCAGGAGGATCAAAGGGCTGAAACAGATGCCATATGCTGCCCGGTTAAAGAAACTCCAGCTCTACTCAGTGGCATACCGCCTGCTCAGAGGCGATCTGTGCCTGACGTATAAAGCCATGTCCAACCCGGAATTAATGGACATGCTGCACCTCAGAAAATCCAAATCCCATCGAGCTACACGCTCGAGAGACTTGAACCTCAGCACTGAAATAAATAGGACATGCTGGAGGGACAGATTCATAACCCAGAGGCTCCCTTCACTCTGGAATAAAATCCCAGTCCAGATTAGGCAGAGTCCCTCATTGACTCTCTTCAAGAGGAATCTTGATGAGTGGATGGGGGATCATAAGTTTACCCCGGGTATCACTTCTGTGTCACTGTTAGACAGAGGCACAGTATACTAACCTCGAAAAAGGGCATAGCAAAATTAATTTAAAATGGGTGGCGAAAGCCAAACACACTCTGGCTAGGCTTATAAATGCCCTAGGGCAGATAGCCTAGTATGAACCTATGAACCTCACTGACTCTCTTCAAGAAGAATCTTGATGAGTGGATGGGGGATCGTAGGTTTGTCCCGGGGATTACTTCCGTGTCACTATTAGACAGAGGCACAATAAACTAAACTTTAAAAAAGGCACAGTATACTCAAATCAAGGGGTGGCGTAAGCCAAACACAATCGGGCTAGGCTTATAAATGCCCCAGGGCAGATAGCCTAGTATGAACCTATGAACCTATTATTGCATGTGTCATATGTGCACAATTATTTGTATTAATCTACGTATTTACAGTATATTGACAAAGTACTGGGTCACATCAGAGGCTTGGGAGGTCATTGTTAAGAAACTGAGAACTGTTGTAAAGTCTGGCATTGAATACCATAAGTTCAGGTTATGCTATAAGAGAATAACTATATAAAGATAACCATGTCAGCAGCCAGAGTGCATTATAAACTGAATGTTTTATTGTGCACATTAAGAAATGGATAGATTGGCCCAAACTCTGGACTGATGTGTGTGCTTTTTTTTTTTTTCCTTGGGGAAATGCTATTCAGAAGTGGAGACATATAAGGGAATAATTTAGTGGCACACCAGGCTGTGATTTTTTTTGAAGTCTATTGTCATGCAAAGCTGATGAAATAGTTGAATCTACCCAAGCTGGAAATGTGAGACTGTAGCCCACTGAAGGAGGGGAGATGGGAGGAGTAACTTGGCCTGGAAATGAAACTTGCAAAACTGCTTCTTGTGAAAAGTCTGTTTTATCTCAGTAATTTGTTGACACTTTTGCAAGTTTCTTTCACAGAATGTGTAGTGCATCAATAGGAACACCATTTGTAAACCTCAGTACATACCAGTCAATGACACATGAGCTGCAGACTCTCAAACTTGGCATTTTTTCAGGTGGTCCATTCTAAGTTAATGGAAGTCTAGTCTGGCAACAAATGGTAGGGCTATTTGTTTTCATAGTCTGTTCACTGAGACAGATTTAGCTTTCCAAAGGAATCACAATGTCTGCCCCCATGAGGGCAGACAAAAATAAAATTAGGAATGAGCACTTATTTTGCTGCAGGCAGCTTTAGGAGGTGCAGTAAATCATGGCAAGATAAAAAATATATGTTTTTTCATTGTTTGCCCGTAGTGGTCCTTTAATCGACTAAGGATCCTGCAATTGTCTTTACCGTGGATGGGTCTGGAGCCGCTGAGCAGGCACCGGCTTCCGAGGAAGTACTTCGCACTACAGATTCTCGACACAAACCAATGACTTCTTTCACGTCTACTGTTCTTTTGAAAACTACCAAGTTTCTACCAAGGCCCAGGGTACGAATCACACCCAAGAAACAGACGACCGCATCTCAGGCACCTGCTTCCTTGCCTCACTCTCAAATGCTTAAAATGGCGGAAGACCTTATAATGCTGATCAGGGGAAGCCAAGCTACCCCTTCCAAAAGAAAGATTTTTCCCCAGCAGTTTTATCTGTACAGGAGTCCGATGACTCTTATGCATCTAAATATGAAGACATGCAACCCCTCTCTGCTTGTGAGGATTCTGATGCGGAGGAATCCATTTCATCAGCCTCTCCACCAAAGGATCTTTCCTTTGGGGAAACCCTTAATACTTTAAGGGAGCATTTCCAATGGGAATGTCAGGACTACCCTCAGTCTAAAAAGAGACTCATGGAATTCTTAGATCTCCCACAGCACAGACCTTTGGCCATTCCTCCTGTCCTGGATGTTGTGGGTGATGTTTTCAAGGAATCTAGTTTGACTCCTGACACCCTCCCTCCTGCTCCCAGGAAAATTGACAGGTATTGCAGAGTCCCTGACTTGCACAAATTTCTTTTCAAAAACCCTACTGCTGACCCTGAGGTTATTTTCCAAGGGCCTAATGGAATTAAAGCAACTTCTGCTAAGAATCCCACCCCCTCAGATAGGGATTCACAAGCATTAGACAGATGGGGTAAAAAAGTATACACCTCTGCTACTCTTGCTGTCAGAGCATTACATTGTCAGTTCCATATGCTAAAATTTCAGCAGCATGCCATGGAACTCCTCAAACAAAAAGTATCATCTTTTCCTGCTTGTGCAGAAAATAGAGTTACAAGAGTTAATGCATTCTGCAAGTCAAGTAACTAAGCACACCTTACACTGTGGTTTTGACACCCTAGAAGCATCTTGCAGGGCAGCAGTCACCGGTTCTGTCCTTAGAGGGCATGCTTGGCTTAAGGAACAGTCCTTGCTAGACCATGTCAAATCTAAATTATTGGATGCACCCTTGCACAAAGTACTTATCTGGCACCAAGGCATAGCAGGTCTTAAAAAAATATGGAAGAAAAAGATAAATCTATGCAGACAGTTAAGGATTTCCTGCAGGTCCAGCCACCCAGGTTCAGTAGGCATTGCCCCTCCAAGCACTGATCCTTTCCTGCCCCCTCCAGGTCATTTCAGCCCACTCCCCGCGGATGCAGACTCCTCAGACAACAGCCACAGGGAATGCTGAGATCAAAGCAGTGGAGTACCTCCACTTCTAAATCAAGGAGTGCAATGCCACCCCTGCATGGTAAGAACTCACAATGATTCTCCACTTCCACCCCTCCCTCTGCCCACCTGCACTTTCCCCTGGGAGGAAAACTCTCGTTCCATGCAAGCACCTGGACCACCATTACCAATGACCGCTGGGGTCCTCAACATAGTGTCCCAGGGATACAAATTTCCTTTCCACACTCTACCAACCCCAAAAGGGTTCACAGATCTTCCACCAAACCAGTGGGCAGAGGCCAAAAAGCAAGTCCTTTCTCGGCTGCCTATGAGGGCAATAGAGCACATTCCTGCAGAACAGATAGGCCAAGGTTTCTACTCCAGGCTCTTCCTGGTACCCAGAAAAGAGGGCACCTGGTGCCCCATCCTCGATCTATCCATTTTAAACACCTTCCTGGTGATACCAAAATTCAAAATGCTCACCCTCCAGCAACTACCACCTATGCTCTCCAAGAATGCTTGGCCAGCCACCCTGGACCCAAGTAGCCTACCTCCACATCCCAGTCAGGGAATCATGCAGGAAATATCTACTTTTCAGGGCAGGATCTCTACACTTTCAGTTCTCTGCCCTTCCCTTTGGCTTATCTACTGCTCCCAGAGTTTTCACAAAATGTCTGGCTCCCGCCATTGCTTTTTGCAGGCAAAGAAATATTCAAATTTACCCGTATTTAGACGACTGCCTAATTCAGGCAGGCAGTCAGGAAAAGCTGCTCAAGCACCTGTTTGTGAAGGACCTACTGACCTCCGTAGGGTACACTATCAATGAAAAGAAATCCAAAGTAGTACCCACCCAAAAAAATATATTCCTGGGAGCAAGCCTAAACACAGCATCCCAGATGGCATTCCTTACACCAGAAAAGCAAACTTACCTGACAGCCTATTTCTCTCAACTAGCCACCAGACCCCAGTTATCTGCAAGGAAAATCCTGCAAGCTCTGGGTTTCATGGCATCTTACATTCTACTCATTCCATATGCCAGACTGCATATGAGGAAACTTCAGTTGTACCTAAAAAGCCTTTGGTGTCAACACTCTCAAGACCTGGAAACTCTTACACCAATGATACCTTGCTTAAGGAAAGATTTTCTTTGGTGGGCAGCAGCATGCTACCACAACAAGGGACTACCTTCTCACCACCCCATGCTGCTGAGACCCTCACCACAGACACATCAGACTAGGCCTGGGGTGCATACCTGGACAGCAGGTGCATACAGGGCCAATGGAGCCCACGTCAAATACATCTGCACATCAACAAAAAAGAGATGTTAGCTGTCAAGCACACATTGACAGCTTTCAGACCCCTTCTCTCTCCAGGGGCTCTACTGATCAAAACGGACAACACCACTGTGATGTGGTATATCAGCAAGCAAGGAGGGACTCAATTCTACCCTCTATGCAGGCTCGCCATGACCCTTTGTCACACAGCGTCAGCCATGCAACTACACCTGTTAGCACAATTCCTGCCAGGCTCTCTAAACTCTCTGGCAGACAACTTGAGCAGAGGTCTTCTGGACCCACACGAATGGCAGTTAGACCAAAGAACCTTCACCCTTATAACTCAGAAATGGGGCACCCCAAAAGTCGACATCTTTGCTTCCCACTCCAACCATCAGCTCAGCAAGTTCTGCACCAAGGAGCCTCACTGCAGGATCTGGAAAGTGGATGCTCTATCCTTCCATTGGGTCAACCTCTCGGTTTATGCATTTCCCCCACTACCTCTCATTACCAGGGTACTGCTAAAAAATAAGGGAGAAAAAAACGAGGCCAATCCTGATTGCCCCAGTCTGGCCACGCCAGCACTGGTACCCACTGCTGCGCAGCCTGTCCCCTCTGCCACCATGACATCTCCCTCGGATCCCAACACTCCTGATCCAGAGGGAAGGAGAATTCATGCATCCCCAAGTGCAGACCCTCAGTTTGGCAGCCTGGCTTATTCCCTGACCACTTTACAAGCTGCAAATCTCAGTAAACAGGTTCTAGATGTTATACGTGAGTCCAGAAGCCCTAGCACTAGAAAGTCTTATGCTGACAAATGGAAAAGGTTCTGCACCTGGATTCAGGCTAATTGAGCCGATACGGCACAGCCGTCCCTACCTCTCATCCTGGATTACCTGGCGGACCTACTACACAGTGCTCTATCCTTTTCCTGTATTAAAATTTATGCCTCTGCTATCCCTGCTCATTTCAACACTGAGCAACCTATTTTCTCACACCCTCTCATCAAAAAGTTCCTAAGAGGGGCTAGCAACTTGAGGCCATTCAGAAGAGCACCTACCCCAGCTTGGGACCTAAACTTTGTGTTGGAAAAGCTCACCTTGCCCCCCCTTTGAACCAGCAGCTTCAGCACAGTTAAAGTTTCTCTCATGGAAGACAGCCTTGCTGCTAGCCATCGCTTCAGCCAGAAGAATATCCGAGCTACATGCACTAATGGCTGTGGAGCCCTTCATCATTTTCCATGCTGACAGGGTCTCCCTCAGGACTAACCCATCCTTCATGCCAAAAGTGGTGTCCAGTGTGGCTCTCGACCAATTCATTTATTTGCCCACTTTTTTCCCTAACCCTAGGGGGAAAGGATACTGCACTCTCTAGATGTGCACAGGCAGCTCAGATTCGATCTAGACAGGACTAAATCATTCAGCAAGACTGATCAATTGTTAGTCAGCTTTGCTGCAGGAACATAGAGCAAAGCCATATCCAAACAAACCATTTCCAAATGGATAGCACACTGCATCCATTTCTGTTACAAGCAACATGGGGAAACCTCCCCCTAAGGGGGTCAGGACTCACTTTACCAGAGCAGCCTCCACCTCTGCAGCTTTCCTCAGAGGAGTCCCCACTAGGGACATCCTGGAGGCTGCAACATGGACATCTGTTCATAACTTCAAGCATTACCACCTACCTATCTTCTTCAAATCCAGGGCAGGCTTTGCCACTGCAGTCTTGCAGGGCATCCTAGCCAGCCCCCAGTCTTCTTGACTGCCTCCACCCTTTTCCTCAGCTTTGGGAATCAACCCAAATGTGATGACTGCAACAGTGAAACACGAAGAACATAGTACAATTGTGTACACTTACCATAAATGTAGATGTTCGAGTGTATTTACTGTTGCAGTCCTGGTTTCCCTCCCTCCATCCCCCTTTTTCTCTCTCTCTCTCTCCTTACAAGGGACCTTTTGGTATTTATTTTCTACTGATGGGGTTCTTCCACCATATCCTGGCTCCCACCCGGGGGCTCCTGACAGGGCAAGAAAAACTGATGTAATGGCTTTGACTGCCATACGTTATACTACTGGTGACCTGACGTCAGTCCTAAAGCGACAGCAACCCATGCAGAAATACTAAGCCTGTGGTATTTGGGCCGTTTGAGGGCTACCCTGGCAGGGATAACCCATATGTGATTACTGCAACAGTGAATACACTCGAACATCTACATTTATGGTAAGTGTACTCAACTGTACTCTTTTTCACTTCACTGGAATGTTACCTTTGCCTAAAAATCGAGTGCATCTGGCCAAGTCCTTTCTTCAACAATTCCTGTGGTAACAGGCCATAGAGATGGTTCCAGTGCAGCAATGAATGCCTTTTATTAATCAGTATGTGTGATCCCTGAGAAATAGAACCCGTAGAGGCCTCTCTTAGGGATGCCCAGCCTCCATAATTTTGTAGCACTAAAGGTGTTCAGGATGCTCATCCTGCAGCTCCTTTTTCCTTTTAGATTACCCTGGATGTAAACAATGCCACTTTACACATCTTTCTTTACAGAAGTCATAGTGCCTTGGGTCCACAGTAAAAAGCTCACATTTTGTTTCACCTATTTGCTCCTTTCTGACACCAGCATCTTCTTTGTATCGCAGTTTCAGGATCTTCTCCATACTGTTTTCCCCCATTCTCACTCCTTCCAAAAGTTTTTGTGAAGGCAAGAAAGAAAAAGACAAAGCTCATCCTTTTGTAGTCTCATTGTGTTTAAAAGAGGTGTGTTTTTTTTTTTTTTAAGTATTGAAGCAAGAAGCACTTGCTTTCAACAGCCTTTTTTGGCTGTGTAGTGCTGCAATCCATTTCTGAACTCTTTGACCAGGATGTGGCATGTTCTTGTATCAAACTGCGTATGCAAGCAAATTAAAACTGCCTGTCATTTGACCTCTCAGTGTTTTTCAGCTTTGCTGTAAAGTTGTTCCTGGAAGGTATCTGACATGTCAGGCCCTCAAGGATGACAAATTCCTAATGCTGTGTCATCAGTTGCTAAATTCCCTGCCCCTTATTCACAGTAATGACTGCCTGTACTGGGTCATACAGTGGCTGTCCGCTTTACCCAGACCCTTATTTCCACAAAGAGCCTGATATCAACAGGACACTCCAACTGCCACCAGACACTGTTGTCTTCCCGGTCTCCACCATTGAGAACAATGTGCCATGACATGCATTCCTCCTGCCTTCACCCCCACCCCCAGGATGAGCATGCCCATCACCCATGCCTGTGTCAGTAAGTACTGAGATGTGGAAACGGAACTTGTTTGCTGGACTGGAGTCAATGCTTTATCTCCCTACGCCACTGGAATATGCCAAGGGTGACACATGCTTATATTTCCATTGGCAAAACATGACCAGGTTGGTAGTGAGCCACTTGCCATACTATCTCTTACAGTTGGTCCCATCCAAGCGGAGTAGACCTGCAAGATTCCCAGAGTCTCTGCTTCATGCCCTGTCCCAGAGCTGTCCTAGACCTTGCTAGTTAGGAACTTCTGGTAATAGGATACAGTGGAGACGCAACTTGTACTCATTGTGGGAGAATGTTTTTCTCACCCAGTTTGCTTGATTCATTAGGGCAAGTGGGTATTTTTGGCAAATATGTTTCTCTGTTTCAAGTGGCATGGAACATTTCTGTACAACTTTGTCACCTCTGATTCTATGATTGCTACCAAAATGTAGAAGAAATGACAACACTTTTCCTCATCTTGCCTTGTTAGCTCTAAGACATGGTTTCATGCCTTAAGGTTTCTGGAAGGGATCACAGACCAGTAAAACTCAAGGAAAGTTGCTGATTGGATGAGGTAACAGACAGCTCCACATCTAAGCCTGATTATTTTATTAGAGCTTCAGCTTCTGCCAGACCACATTGCAGTAGTATGCAAGATGTTTGGCTACCAGAAAGACTTCCATTCCTCAGACCTATTCCATCCATCCATTATTTTCTGCTTTTGATGCCACATATGAATAGTAAATTGAGGAGTCAGTACAGAGCTGCTTTCACCACATTCCACTGATTTTTTTTTTCTGTCTCTCTTTCTTGATGCATGTTATCCCTTAGAATTTGAAAAATTAACTCACTCAACCTCTCCTCTAACTCCTGATGAGCAGCATTGAATGACCAGCACATTGATACTTACCTCAAATCTATGAATTAAAGTGACATGGTTTACTAATGCAGTAGAAAAGGTTGTACAGGCCCCTCTAACAGGTATGTGTTTGTCACTTGTATTCTGCCAGTTAAAGTAGGTACAATCTACATCTGAGTAGTCAGTAAAACATGGAGAAATCCCATTCCTTGCATCTAATTACCTGCCAGCTAACCCCGTTTGGTTGTGAACTCTGTTAAAGAAATGTTGTACCTCTATTAGAATTCTCCTTCCCAAGGATGGGAATGAGAACACAAGTCATATCCATCAGGACTGAACTTAATGCAATTCCACTCACCTGCAACTAATGTCTCATTCACTAGAGTGTACAGCAGAGGCCAAAAGCGATCTGCTGTCTTTTAATAGCAATTCTTGGTGGAAGGGTGAGTACTAAACACCGTCAGTAGTAGTGTCTCCTCCTTTAACTTTATTAGAGGCAATCTTCCCTCCAAATCAGGACATATATCAACAGACTAATAATTGGCTACTAAAGGAATCGGAACACAGATTAGTTTATTTTTTAATTTAATTTGTGTGGATCTGAATGTCTGACTTATTAAACAATTGTAATAAGGAGTTTTACTTAACTGGATGCTAAATAATAATTTGTTATGCAGTTTCTGGTAAATATCACTATTATTTTTGATTTAGAACAATTAATCCTAATGGATATAGAATGTTTATGAATCCATGGGAAAGTTTATTATTTCGGTTAACTAAGTGGTTTTAAACTCTGTACTTGGTTGCTTGAATCTGGAAACTGAGAGGTATAATTATTTATTTTGTTGAATTAATTTACTTACAGGTAATTTCAGTGTTAGTGATATGTTTTTTTTAATTGCTCATATACAAATGAACGAGTCTTTACTCAAAAGATGACTTTATTCCATAATTAAAGGAGAAAGATTGAATGATTACACATCTTAAATATTTATCAAAATTATCTTTATCACTTTGCAAGTAAGCTTTCAAAATGTCCTGTTAAAATCTATCATCCAGTGATTCTCAAAATAAACTTGTAATTTCCGTGAGCATGACATAGAATAACAACACTAATCAAAAACAAAAATGTATCCAAATTACTGAAATATTTCACAAATTAAACTACTAGTGCATAGTTTAAGCTGCTCTAATGTGGAGTAGTTGGGAAAGATGCTTTTGCAGAAGAGTACCACATCTACTTGTATACTCATTTTTAATAGTGCATAGTGTATTATAATCTTTATTGTTATAGTTTGTAAGTGTTTAGTTTTTGAATTAGGAATTTTTGTAAAAGTAGTTTACAGACGTTTAAACTGTATGGGCAGTATCTTTTTAGTTGATCTTTCCTTGAACATAAACTATGGACTAGGCCTTTGTCTAGAATTGCATTGTAGAAATTGATAGGACTGTAGAATACTGGAATGAGCTGAACATAACTGGAAGAAATAGGAGTGAAACATGAATGGGTTTATCTTTTAATTACCCAGAAGTGTGCTGAACAGTTGCTAGTCTCTCCTTTGTGTTCCAAATCTTCTTGTACCTTTCAGAAAAAAAGTCTGCATACACTGTAGTTTATTTAATAATGTTTTTTTGTGTACAGTGGAGGTCGATGTGAACAATATCCATATCAAATGTTACTGCCCCTAATAACAGTACTGGCAAACTTAAATAGACTGCATTATAATGTCCGTAGCTTCAGCACTCATTATACTCAGAATTATTCGCTTCCTACTGAATAATATAATTAATATTCTGGAATGCTGGACATTTGACCTGACTTCTGCACTCACTCTTGAGTGTTTTACCAAACGTCTATGTATCAGCCTGAACTAACTGTGTCTGAAGTATCTCCTAATAATACTAAAACCTTGTAAATTTCTACAAGCCTCTTTAACCTTGGTTCCCAAGCCTCATACCATCTAAACAAGATCTGTTTGTACTCAGTGTTCTACACATTCTGTTAACACATTTTATTCTTATCAGTATTCTTGACTGAAGGTTATTTTCACTGATTGAAAGTGCATTTACTGAAACTGCCTGCAAAATGTGAAGGCCTGCTTTAATATGGCTGCATTTCTAAACGTATGCCAAGAGAATACTGTATATTTTGTCTAACAAATTATATTTAAATGAAACCTGATCTTACAGTTCTTCATGAAATACCTGAACACATGTATCTGTTTCTGTAGTTACTTTAAAATTTGAAATATAAAACGAAGAGACAGTCCTAACCTTATGTTTTTCAGGCCTATGCAAAGCCTATCCTACTAACTGTATTTATGTAGGATTTATTCTGTAACAATTTTCTGAGATTACTGAAATGAGATTTACTTCTGTAATTACTTTATAAATTTATGAATATAGTCTGCAAAGGGTACTATAATGATCACTAGAACTAGTATAACGGTTATAAAATAAGTTTTCTTTATCTGATAAATAAACTTGGACTTTTACTTTTGACCACTAGGTGTCACTTGAGCATTTATGGTATGTTAATTATTTGAAAATCTTTTGGGTTGAAGTCTGTTAACTGTATGATTTAATTTTAATTGGGCATTTCTTTGATGTGTTATAACTGGTAAACTATCTTTCTTACACTTGTAATATATGTATGTTAAAGCATAATTACCATATACTGTGTTAACTTGTTTCTGTAAAACTTCAGCTAGACTTGTTATTAATAATACTATTTACCTTTTTCATTTCTATTTGCTGTAATAGATATCTGCCTTTTAAATTTGTGTCTTAAATATCCTGTAAATATCTGTGTGCTGTAATAGTAGATGCACATTTACTAAAACCTATGCTTTGAATTTCAGATCTGCACCTTAGCATACCCTGTCAGTGTCTTTTTAACTTTCTAACATGCAATAATTGTGTACTGTATTCTGTAAATTAAATCAAGTCTGACTTGTCATGCCTTGAGTATATTAAAAAACAGTTTTTACTAATTCTTCAGATAACATATCTTAATAAACCTGTTACAAATAACTGTCACTTTACCCTTAAAACTAATCAGTGAGTAAAGAGGTATGATGTAATTGCATGTTATAAATTATCTAATAATGTTGTTAGAAACGAATAACTGAATATGAATGTTATATTCTGAAGTCTGACTGAAATGTACTATACTGAATTCATTGTGAATCACTGAATATATTGTGAAACTTGGCATAAATTTACACTCAAGTGATGCATGATAGTACTGAACATCTAATATAGCTGTGTATAAATGTCGTACTGTGGAAACTAGCTAAATTAATACTAAAGGAGTACTTTTTCTGCCAGTATTATCTGATCACAGCTAAAAGCATAAACTGAAATCTGGTAAATGTTAATATTCAGGAAACTAAACTATTAGTAAAGGAATACCTATTTTTTGTCGGTATAATTTGAACACCGATAAAAACATAAACTGAAAAGTAATACTGTTATACAGTTGTTTGGAAACATAAATTGAAATTCTACATACTAGCTTTAACTGTAATCTGCATAAATATACATCTGTTGTATACACATTTTAACTGTAAAGAATGCTTTTTTAATAACTGAAAATATTTACTGTATATATTTTGAGTAAACAAGCATTGAAAAAGAAGCAATAATCTTCACATCTAGCTTTGGTGGGCTTGTTTTTCTGTTGATACTTGTTTTTCTGTCGATACTTGACTTGTGCACCACAGCTCTTGCCAAGTTTAGGCCTTACTCTGCATTGTCCCAGTAACTGCTAAGATATTGGATGAGCTGCCTTAATGTCAGAGTCATTTCCTGTGTCCTTTTTACAGTTAGGCCTTCCAAACCTCCACTTTTCCCATCTCCTGTGCAAAGCTGGGTGGCTGACATCGAAAAGTTTGCATTTTGAAAAATCATGCTGGTAAATTATTCAAAAATCCAAAGTTGGCAATATATTCTATTACAGTTTGCAAGGTACCAAAAAAAAGCAGTATCATGTCCTTCTAATAACATTTGCAGCTTTAACAGTAATGGTGATAGCATTGCTTGTTGCCCTGATTTTATTTACA
The DNA here is from genome assembly GCF_019279795.1 of Protopterus annectens. Classification (NCBI taxonomy): domain Eukaryota; kingdom Metazoa; phylum Chordata; order Ceratodontiformes; family Protopteridae; genus Protopterus; species Protopterus annectens. The sequence goes on along the minus strand of NC_056732.1, from coordinate 1,406,166,510 downwards.
TTTTTCTGCATGAAATAAACATATCCTACTAATAAGCTCTTTTACGTCTGTAAGCAAACTGAAAATGTACTATTGTGAAAAAGACCTATGTTACTAATAAATTCTTGCAAGTCTGTAACTTGTCTGTAGTTGTAAGAATTGATAGGACTGTCAAATACTGGAATGAACTAGAAATAACAGGCAGAAACTGGAATGAGAATGGAATGAATGCCTTTATTTTTTAGTTACCCAGAACTGTGCTGAACAGATGCCAATCTCTCCTTTATGTGCAAAATCTTCTTGTACCTTTCAGAATAAAAGTATGCATACAGTGTAGTTCAGTTAAGAATGTTTTATTATGTACAGTTGAGGTAGATGTCAACAATATCCGAATTAAATGTTACCATCTCTGGTAACACTCCTGATAAACTGAAGTAGACTGCATTATAATGTCTGTAGTTTTTGCACTCATTATACTCAGAATTATTCCTTTCCTCCCGAGTAATATAATCAATATTGTGGAATGCTGGGTATTTGACCTGAATTCTACACTCACTCTTCAATGCCTGTGCCAAACTTCTGTGGACTTTGAGTATCAGTCTGAACTAACGATGTGTGAAGTAACTCCTAATAATAATAATACTAAAACCCTGTAAATTTCTACACGCCTCTTTAACCTTGATTCCCAAGCCTCATACCATCTAAACAAGGTCAGTTTGTACTCTGTGTGCTGCACATTCTGTCGGCGCATTTTATTCCTTTCAGTATTCTTGACTGAAGGTTATTTTCTGTGATTGAAAGTGCATTAATTGAAACTGCAAGCAAAATGTGAAGGCCTGCTTTAATACTGCTGCTTTTCTAGACTTATGTAAAAAGAATACTGTATTTTTGTCTAACAGACTTCATTTAAATGAAACCTGATCTTGCATACATCATTCTCTTTTTCACCTCTGCTGTAGGCATCGATGATGTCACTAAAATTCTTGGCAAGTTTAATTCCATTAATACTTTGCTATATTGCATGCTTAAGGATCTTAACATCAGAATTAACCCCCCCCCCCAATCTCAGCTATGTCATTGAGCATACGAGTACAAAAAGTTGGGGTCCACTTTAATGATTAGAGTGCAGTGGTGTTCCTCATGATCTGGAATGGATCTTACAGCTGCCTGATGGACCACTTTGATACATTGCTGTACTTTAAACCTCGGTTTGCATTGTTGTGCAGGAGGGTTGCACCCCCACCCCGTTTGATGTGGGGACTCTACCAAACATGCCTGACTCTCTCCAGTGTTGCACTAACTCATACAAAAGGGAGAAATGGAATTTCTTTTCTTCCAAGTTAATGTGATCAGAAGTAGTGCTTACAGATATGGGGGTGTGCAGCCCCTTGTAAAATAGCTTTTATATATAAAAATCAGTCAGATAGGGTTACAGGACATTTTGGTTCATATTTTTGACTTTAGCAAGTTTGGCAGTGATCCCATGCAATAGGTCTAAAAGTTATGCTGTTTTTGGTTACTGGGGTAAAGACAAACTGGTGACAGCCTAACTTAAAGTGCAATTTAGGGAACATATTGGGCTTGTTAATTTCAGTTAGAATGCCATCGACTGCAATCTTCAGCATATCTCAGGTGCCTTTACGTCTGTAAGGTGTGTTGGCTACTCTCCTGCGTGGGTACTGACTTCACTTAGAATCTTAGTTCCATTAGCACTGTTGTACGTCCTTTTTGATGAGCGGATGACTGCAGTGTTTTTAAGAAATAATATTCTTGTGCATGTATATGAACTGTGCATCATCTGCATGTTGTTTTAAAGAAGTTTGAAGCTGTGTTTACATTTTGAAATTCAGATCCATGGAACTATATAGGTTAAAAAGGGACATACCCAAACAGGCTTTTTTCTATAGGTTAATTGATTAATGAATTGTTTTGTCTTAATTTCACTTATTGTCACTGACACTGTTACCCTTGGAAGAATGCTTAGAATTCGAGGTGGTTGGTAAAAAATCCTTTTCATTGTTTTGACTTTTTGTTCTATTAAATCTCTTCTGGTTGTTAAGCTTAAGGAAAAATCTGTTTTTTTCCATCATTCATAGTAAAATGATCATCACACTACAGACTGGTGAAAAGTCATAGTAGTTGGCATGTCTCTTAAAAGTTCTTTGAAGCAAAAATTGTTAACCGCGCCTGATTTCATTTTGTTAGCTTTCACATCTCATAAAGACTTTGGCAGAGGATTTGTCAGTACTTGAAGGACTACAAGTTTATGTCTCAAAAAAAAAACCTCCAAATCCTTGTCTTATTTTGTCATGGATTTACAATTGTTATAAATAGAGTTGTGACTCCGACAGTACAAATCAGGGTAGTTCAAACAAAAAAGCAAAAAGTAAGTTCCAGAAACCAGTGTAAGATGACTGTGACTCGCAATGCCATTCTGTTAACATGGGTGTTTAAAAAATAATTTCTTTATGTTTAACATGACTCATGCAAATGGATTTGAAATAGAGACTGAGAACAAGGCGTCAAAATAGTAAAACAAGATTATGTTAAAATGGTTGGTCCTATGATAGCTATTTTGAGGAAGAACTTGTTCAAGTGTAATAAGAAACCGTTAACATGATTTTTGATGCAATAATGTATCTCAGAATGTAAAGATACAATAACAAAATGCATTTCTGAGTTCCAAGATGGATTTTTTTTAACCACCTTTTCTAGATTGCTTTTAAAAATCTCTGATTAATTCAAGTATCTAGTGTTACTGTACAAAGTAACTATAAAACATTTAAGATTTAACACACTACTTGTTTAAAAATATAAACCTTAACAATTTGTTGAGTATTTCAACAACAGTAAAGCTAGTTTTTTAACCATCAGAACATTTTTATGTAACTTATGTTTTGTATAGGAAGGCGGTTACTTTGGAATAAGTGTAGAGGCCTGTCATGAGCTAAATGTGACTAAATGAGACTGAATAAGTAACTGTTATTTTTCTCTGGAACTACCTCATGCTTACAGAAAAGATACGCACACCTACTACTGCAAATGTAGAAGAACTTGAGACTGTATCTACAGAAATCTCCTGGTCAGGAAGCCAAAACCTCAATAAAAGTAGAACTTTGCACACACATTACTAAAAACTACTGCTGACAACAGGATATTGAATACAGTGTCACAATAACAGAAGTAAGGAGAATCTGTACCAACAAAAATGGGTCAAGCTAGACACAAAAGCCCATAAAGAAGGCGCTGTTACTTTGATCTTCAGAAGCATTCTAGAAATTAAATGAATGATTTCTTTTTTTATAAAACAAGCGTGCACTTCATTGTAGTTTGCAAGGAGCATTTAACAAGGTCATGCCTGCCTAGGAACAGAATCTCAAGCAGGTTAAAATGGATTGAGTGATTACAATATTTTTAATTCATGTTGAAATGAGAAGCTGGGGGGGTCCTCCCTCTTAGCTAAGTAATGAGATGATTAAATGAACATATTAAGAAACAAGAGAAATTGCATCTGCTTAGCAACATAATCATGTCATTATTGTAACTCTTGATATACAATGTTTGCATTCAGTCAGTGGATAAGAACATGGTTTCACTGCCTCTTGGCCTGGAGTGTGGTATACACCCATCTGGAGTGATTTGCCCATGATGAGCTTCATCCGTCTTACCATAGAGTACAAGTAGTGAACAAGAAAGTTACCATAACCACAATGTCTTTTTTTAGGCATCTTCACATTCTGAGGGAAAAAAATTAAAAATACACAAGGTAAAAAAAAAACAGAGGAGAAGACAGCTTTGTGAAGTGCTAGAACTTTCAGCAGTAAATTTGTTTGCCAAGTTTTCATCTCCATGGAGAATGTTATTTGTACTGTTACTGCATTGTGGCGTAAAGATCTAAAATTCGTATCACAAATTCTAGGTTTTTTCTTTGCTGCAGATAGAATGGGATAAGTGTCAGTGTCTCAGTATTGTATAAGAACTGATTGAGTAAATTACTCAGTTTCGTATAAATATGCCCAAGTATTGCGACTGTTTAAAACAATTTGGATATTGCAAAGTCCGTGTAGGGATGGCAGTGTCACAGATAAGATGAGACAGTCCTATGAAATTCTGCTCCCTAACAGGGTTATAGGTTTGTAGGTTTATACTAAGCTGAGGTCATCTTCAATAGCTTTTATTGGCCCCCATCATGTTTGGTTTCCTCTTCTGTTGCATCACTTAATAAGGAGGCCCCTCCTCTTGGACCCTCATCCAAGACTTCTCTCTCACCTGACCTTCCAATCTCTCAGATTTACCGCATGGTTTCTCCATTCCCATTAATGGCCAGGTACCCAGCATATTTACAAAGGCTGATCTGTCTCCTAATAGCATCCCAAGAACCTTCAACCAGAAAGCTGTTTAAAGGCAAGTGGTACGGCTTTGCATTGCAGATGACAAAACAAGTACTAGACACTGCCATAGCTATGATCCCAGTTGTTCTTCTTTTCCTTTCAGAAATCTTTAATAAGGGCTGTAGCTCCTCAACAGTTAGTCCACATTGCAGCTCTCTTAACCTACCGTCAGTGCTTCATTCATATATTTCTTGACTCCGAGTGTTTGCAAAGCCTTCCTGAAAAGAGTTTTCTTTTCAAGACCCTAGAAAGATCTAGCACTTCCATGGTGTCTCAGTTTTGTACTTGAAAAAAAATTGATCCTTGGCCTGGTTGAACCAGCAGCAATGGTAGATCTTAAATTCCTTACCTTATTCTTAGTGGCCATCAGTTCAGCTAAGATGGTCTGTGAATTACATTCAGGGTGTTGAAAGACTCTCTCTCTCTCTCTCTGTATATATATATATATCTATATATATATATATATATATATATATATATATGTATATATATCTATACATACACACACACACACACACATATATATATATATATATATATATAGACGTTTCCCACAAAGACAGAGTGGTACTTGGAACAAACCCAACTTTATGCAAAGGTAGCATCGGATTCTTAGCTAATCCATAAGTCTTCTGGAAGATGAGTGTAAGTTGCATTCGTTGGATGTACACAGGCAGTTTTGCTTTTACTTCAGTGCGAATCACAAGATGAACAGTTATTTCTGCCTTTTGCATTAAACAAATTGAGAAAGAATGTGAGGTAGTCACACTATCTAGGTGGCTATTTGACTGCAGCCTGTACTGCTGTACATCTTGTCAGTGAACTTCACAGTTTAAACCCACAGCCTGTTCCACAAGATCAATTGCTGCTTCATCAACTTAATTCAAAAATGTACAAATATGACACAGTCATTGTCCATGCTGGTGTGAACGACCTGAGTCGTACCTCCCTGGACTACATGAAAAGAGACATAGAGGAGCTCTCTGATTATGTAGCCCAGGCAGGTATGACCCTGACCCTGAGCAGTATCCTTCCTTCACCAAGAATGATGCCACAATATAGAGACAAGATGATCAGCTTTAACAATTGGCTTAATGTCTGGTGTCATTCAAAGGGGATCCAGTGTCTGTCTGCCTGGGATGACATGCTTGACAAGCCACGCTGCTTCAAGGGATGGCTTGCACCTGTCACCCTGGGATTCTGGATATTGGCTAAGGCTCTTGCCACCCCATAGTGCCTTTTTAGGCAAGGCTCAAATTCTAAACCTACCACCCTAGAAAACAAAAATGGGAAGAAACTGAGGGTAATGCTGCTCAATGCCAGAAGTCTAAATCTCAAAATGCACGCACTCGAGGTCCTTCTCAGTATGGAGAACATCGATGTCTGTGCTGTAACTGAAACCTGGTTCAAGGCTCCTGAGAGCACCCCGGCACTATTAGGTTTTACCTCATATCATGCGTCCGCCCCAAAACCCGGACCACACCACAAAAGGAGGGGTGTATCCATATTCATAAAGGATACCCACACCTCCAGGTTGGTGGCAACGCATGAAGCTCGGAAACCATCCAGGTGCAACTAACCATAGGCAAAACTGCTCTACAAATTGTAGCATGCTACAGGCCACCCTCTCAAACTCAGGAACCCCACACAGCCTTCCTGAAGACACTGGAGGGTATAAATGTATCTCCAAACACCATCATATTGGGTGACTTCAACTACCCGAATATAGACTGGGAACATTACTCAAGCCCTAACTTTCTAGCCCAACGGTTCCTGGAGTTCATAAATTCAAATGCCATGGAACAGCTAGTCACTGTTCCCACGAGAGGAGAAAATATACTAGATCTCATTATCACAACCATGGGGACAAAATGCTCCACACCGAAGTATATCCCTCATTGGTGAGATCTGATCATAAACTAATCTCACTGGAAATCCACATCCCGCTCCCCCCCCAAACAAAAAGACCACAGTGAAGAACTTCTCTAAAGCAAACTTCACACTACTCAAGACTGGTGTGGTATCCTTCAAGGCCCCTGAGCCAGTGGAAACCACAACCCAAGCTGCGGAAGCCCTTACAAATGCCTTCTATGAACACCTCCAGGACTGCATGGATCAGGCAATCCCAAATAAAACCAAGACTCTTTCCACAAAGGCAAACGTCCAGTCTGGTGGACCCCAGCCATTAACAAACTTTACAATAAGAGGAGAAAGCTATTACATGATAGAACAAAATCCATAAAAGGGAAGTCACCCCTGATCAATATTTGTAAAAAAAAATACGAGCACTCATAAAATCAACTAAGGCCAATTTTGAGAGAAAAATTGCCATGGATTCAAAGGACAATCATAAGGCCTTTTTCAGCTATGTTAGGAACCTGGGTCGAAACTCCCAGATATGCTCAGAATTAGTCCAAAATGATACAAAAATCACTGAACCCACAGACATTGCCAACATACTGGCAGACAGGTTCAGTGCAAACTTCACCCCCCACTCCCCCCCTAAAGGAGAGATAACTATCCCAGCGGAGTGTAGCCTCCCAGACATCTCAAATGCGCAGGTGAAAGCTGCTCTCTCTAAAGCGAAAAACACAGCATCAATGGGACCGGATGGTGTCCCCGGCTGTGTGCTACACGAGCTAAATGAGGAATTAAACCCGCACATAAGGCAGCTGTTTAATCTCAGCCTTACCACAGGATACGTGCCCAAGGAGTGGCGTACGGCAACTGTGGTCCCACTCCACAAAGGCGGTGCCTCTACGGACCCTGGTAATTACCGCCCCATAAGCTTAACAGGTCTAGTCTGCAAAGCTATGGAGAGGATCATAATGGAGCTCATAAACAAAGATATAGGGGACTTGCAGACATTGGACCCGACCCAGTTTGGCTTTGTCAAGGGCAGATCATGCCTTTTGAACTTGGTCGACTTCTTCGAAACAGTCACCAAGGCCATTGATGATGGAAAGGCAGTCCATACAGCCTACCTTGACCTTGCAAAGGCTTTCGACACAATACCCCACTCGGGTATTGTAGAAAAACTTACCAGCTTAAATGTAAACCCATATGTCACAAGATGGGTTGCAAACTGGCTTAAGGACAGAACCCACAGGGTTAGAGTTGCTGGCGCTATGTCAGACTCCAAGCCGGTCACAAGTGGTGTCCCACAGGGCTCGGTCCTTGGCCCCCTATTGTTCGGCATCTACTTCTCAGAAGTACAGGCCAACATGGGAGGACTTTGGCTGCCAAAGTTTGCAGACGACTGCAAACTGGGCGCCATAGTGGAAAGTGCATCGGACACGGATATCCTTCAGAAGGGACTCACGGAAACAGATAGCTGGTGCCAGAGCCATGGCCTGAAGTTAAACGCCAAAAATGTATAGTCATACCCTTCGGGAAAAACAAGGTAACCCCAAGCTACCATATAGGTGGCAATCCACTAAGCACAGAAGAGGTTATCAGGGACCTGGGGACCCAGGTTGACAGTGGCCTTTCTTTGACACTCATGTTGCTAAAGTGGTTAGAAAGACCTTCTACATTGCCCACCTGATCATGAAGGGATTCACATCCAGATCTAGTGAGGTCATTGTTCCCCTGTACTCTTCACTTATCAGACCAATGATAGAGTACAATGCCCCATTCGGGATGTATCTCACCCGACATCTGCAGCAATTGGAGAGACCCCAAAAGTTCCTCACCAAAAGGATAAAGGGACTCCAAAATCTGTCATATGCTGCCAGATTGGAGAAACTCCAGCTCTATTCAGTCGCATACCGTCTGCTCAGAGGTGACATGTGCCTGACATACAAGGCCATGTCCAACCCGGAATTAATGGACATGCTCCACCTCAAAAAATCCAAATCCACCAAAACCACTAGAGCAAGCGACTTAAACCTTAGCACGGATATAAATAGGACGTGCTGGAGGGATAGATTTATCACTCAGAGACTCCCTATGCTGTGGAATAAAATCCCGGTCCGTGTGAGGCAGAGCACCTCGCTGGCTCTGTTCAAGAGAAATCTTGACCTGTGGATGGGAGATCGTAGGTTTACCCCGGGAATCATCTCTGTGTCACTGCTGGACAGAGGCACAACAAACTAATGGGCACAGTATTTTTTCATATAAGGGGTGGCGTAAGCCACAAAACTTTGGACTAGGCTTATAAATGCCTTAGGGCAGATAGCCTAGTATAAACCTATGAACCTATTAGTGGATGACATTTGTGCTGAAGCTGAACAGACTTCACAGTAAACATTTGTCGGGCATTACAAGTTGTGTTTGATATCGACTTCAAGAGAATCTTTTAGTCCACCTGCAGTGTAATATGCTGTTGTAATGCCACTCATGCTGGTCTGATGGGGACCCTGTCCAACAGTTACTGTGTATGGACTGGATAATTAAAGGTATAAAAGTTATGTACCTACTTTAAGAATAGATTTTGTTTCTTTGTCCATACATTGTAGTATATCCACCCACCTTCCCCCTATCAAGCTGTCATTTTCACATCGACTTGGAGGAAAGTCTGAAGTTCAACAGGTTACTCATAATGGGAAGATGCACATGTGTAGATAAGTGTATCTAGTTGTATAAATAAGAGTTTTATATGGCATCCTTTTCAGGACGTCCCTGCGCTTTCATTTGGGAGCCAGTCCTTATCAGTTTAGAGTCCTGTTGTTTGGTCTCACCACAGCCTTCAGGTTGTCACCAGATACAACGCAGTAGTTGTAGCCCACCCCAGATTTGCTTCAAACACTTATCTCAAGATAATTCAAGCCATATGGTTTGAGAAGAATGGAAGTTTCAGACTTATCCTGTTTTTTTTGTTTTTGCATGGGATTAAGTAATGGTAAAGTATTTGCTTAGCTGTTCTGCATTTACTTGGTATTGGCCTGCTGAGATCTGCATTGGCAGACAGTACACCCAAGTATCAAAAAAGGGACTATTTCCTAATATTAAGGTCCTTAAGAGATTGAGATCAAGGTTAGCACCGACTTGGAGATGCATCTTTTTGATATATTTTTTCTTTACAGTTGCTCCTACTTAACACCATTGGGTGTGATAAACTGGTAGGTATATTCAGGAGTTATCTGACATTGAACCCTTAGTGAGTAAATTTAACATGTTGAAACTTTGCAGAAAGGACGTGGATCAGAAACAAATGCCATCATTAAAGTCTAGGGACAATGGTTGACGTTTTAAACTTTGACCAGTGTGTTTCTGCCAGTGGCAGAAAACATATTCTACTTTTAAATGTCTGATTCTTCCAGGGAGAGCACTGTACTTCCACTTTAAACTTCATTGATCCAACTCAATGATGAATGTAGTACTGCATTTTGTAACCTGTAATCAAACCACCTGCATGTATTTGAAAATGTGCAATGATTTCCAACACTATGATTTTTCTAGTAAGATTTGAACTGTTCAGAAAGACTTCAGGAACTGTTACTATGTTGTTTTCTTACAAGTGACTTAGAGGTGATGTCTGCCTAGTCTTCAGTGAAGTATATGGTCCATTTCTGTATGAAAGGCTGCATCTGGAACACACTGCTAATGGAGCTGCTAGCATTAGATTTGAAAAGCTGATACTTAAGTGTCAGTAACACAAAAGAATAACAGATGATCACCAAACACCTTCTAAGGTTATGGTGTAAATTTTCACTTACTATTATGAGAAGTTGATTATTACCTTCAGAAGTAATTATGATATGTATGGGAAGTAGACAATCCTATTTGAGGTTACAGCATTCATGCTTTTTGAATGCCAGAAGGTCATAAACTTGACAACTGAATTTATTTACAATACAATTTAGTTGTAAGATAAATGCTGATAACACTTTAATGCTGTGTCCCAAAACCATTACACTAAAACATTTTGTTACGATGTAACTTAATATGTGTAGAATTGTATGCCAAATGTCCATGTTTGTAAATGGTCTTCAGATTTGAATACGTTTTACTTCACTGTATGCTTTGTTAATCTGTTCCTTATTGTCACTGTCTTGTATTACTGATATGCCTTCTGACTCAGCTCATTGCTAAAAAGAGTTGAAGGACCACGTACCTGTTAAACAAGCAAATAAAATAAAAGATTTCATGAAAACTCCATGTCTCCTATAGTGAGAAAGCTGAATAGCATACACATGTCCAGACATACCTAGGAGTGCATCTGCTGAAAGATCATCACCCATCGCTCATGTATGCACTAGCAGCTGCATGTCTCCGTGGTTAGGAGCATAGTATTTAATGTGTAAAAAAAAAAGAATTGTATATATTCTCTTAATATTAAGGATACATCCTAAGGTTACCATGTTCTGAATCTTAAAAATCAGGGAGTTCCCTTTGCTAGAGACAGTGCAAAGGCACCCCTGTGTGTGGGATAGAGAGCACTGGTGCAGTAAACGGAACCTAATGTCCATCATAACTGTTTGATAGATGGCCCCGCTCTCTCTCCGTAAATAAAGAGGGGCTTAGGGGGAAAAGCAGAATGGAGGGGGAAAACTTGATAAATTTTGTAAAATCAATACTTTAAAGAGCTCAGCCACACTTCAGTATTCTTACAGATATAGGGTATGTGGTTTGTTATTTTGCGTTTTAAATTTTATAGGTTGTAAACTTTCAGCCTGGACTGTCTTTAAAAGTTAGTTAAATGGTTTATTATTGCATGATTGGTGTATTTCTCAGTGAATGAATGTTTGTGGCATGGTGTAATATGGTGAATTGTTAGTTTGTTGAAAGTTTTAGAACATAATAGCATTTCTATTGATTGATAAAGCATTAAACTAGGCAGTCTAGCAGAGGTTCTAACTGAGCATTTTTTTTTCCTTTTGTTAGACTATAGTCCGAAGAGTGTGACTTCTCCTGGACGATTGGTAAGAATATATTTTATTTTCTTTGTAGGTCTTCAGTGAATGTAGCACTTGACAGCAGGGAACTTTATTAGGAGTATGTGAAAAAATCAGAGAGGAAATGAACAGTTTGGTTTCAGGGAGCCTCATACACCAGCTAGGTCTTTGTTTTAACACAGGTGCACAGTACACTGGCTGGTTGAAACCCCAATCTTTTTTCTACACAAGTAAGAAGCTGAGAGTCTGTGATGACTAGTTTGCTGTAAAAGATTGCATGGCAATGCAGCTTTATTTCAACATTTTTTGTCTCCAGGAAACTACTTGTTCACTATTTCCTATTTTCTCCTGCAGTACTTTATTGGGAGGTTACAGTATACTGCTGGATTTGCTTAGGGAAGTAGTTTATAAGTGTACTGGATGACACTTTGTGTTGCCGATAGTGATCAGAACCTTCTTATGTTTTATCCGAATATAATATGCACCTTGTATTCTAGGTTCTGGAGTAAGTACTAGGCTAGCTGACCTTGTGGGCCATTTTAAGCCTGTCCAGTTTCCCTTTTGGTGCTTGAATTAACCTATCCCATTTGGGGTTAGATTGGCCACTGATCCCATGGTTGATAATTATGCATTACTGCTAATGAGAATGAATGGGGATCATACTGTAGGTAATTTGAGGGGACTCATGCATGGGGTGAAGCATTTAGGAGCTGCCTGTCATTAGTACTACATGGGGCAGTCCTGGGGTAAATTTTCTGTTTCCCATCCGTAGATCCAAGCTGTGCTTGAATGTGGACAGGAAGGAGCTTTGTTTTATGTGGATGGGGGGGGTCTTTTGTAGAGCAGTGGCATCCTCTTTGAGATGTAACTGCCCTACAAACCATTCTGTTGATGTTACAAAAGAGGTTTAGATCCCTAAACAGAGTATTTCAGATGCTGTTTGACTTGCTGATGAGCAAAAATCCATCAGTATTGCGTCTGAAGATGCCTTTTATGCTAGACATACAGTAGATATAAAAAGTGTACACACCTCTGTTAAAATGCCAGGTTTTTGTGATATAAAAAAATGAGACCACAATAAATAATTTCAAAACTTTTCCCACCTTTAATGTGACCTATAAACCTGTACAATTCAATTGAAAAACAAATCTGTTAGGGGAAAAAATATTTAAAAAAAGTTGTACAATAAGCTGGTTGCATAAGTGTGCATACCCTTAAACTAATACTTTGAAGCACCTTTTGATTTAATTACAGCATTCAGTCTTCTTGGGTACACACCTGCCATCAATTAAACAGACTGATTAACCCCAAATAAAGTTCAGCTGTCCTAGTAGGATTTTACTGACATTTATGCATTTACCTGCTACAGCAAAAGCCATAGTTCACAGAGAGCTTACAAAGCAACAAAGGGATCTCGTTGAAAGGTATAAGTCAGGAGAAGGGTACAAAAAATTTCCAAAGCATTGAATTACCATGGAACACAGTGAAGACAGTCATTAAAAAGTGGAGAAAATATGGGACAACAGTGATGTTGCAAAGAAATGGATGTCCCTCCAAAATTGATGAAAAGAGATGAAAACTGGTTAGGGAGGCTGCCAAGAGAGCTGCAGGATTTTCTGGGAAGTACTGGTTGTGTACTACATGTGACAACAATCTCTTGTATTCTCCTTTTGTCTTGGCTATGGGGTAAGTTTGCAAGATGGAAGCCTTTTCTTACACCCAAAAACATCCAGGCCTGGCTAAAATTTGCAAAACAGTATATCACGTCTCCCAAAAGCATGTGGGAAAATGTGTTCTGGTCTGATGAGACTAAGGTTGAACTTTTTGGCCACAATTCCAAAAGGTACATTTGGCGCAGAAACAACACTTTGCATCACCAGAATACCACCATCCCCACAGTGAAGCATGGTGGTGGCAGTATCATGCTTTGTGGTTGTTTTTCTTCAGCTGGAACTGGGGCTTTAGTCAAGGTGGAGGGAATTATGAACAGTTTGAAATACCAGTCATTTTTGGCCCAAAACCTTCAGGTGTCTGCTAGAAAGCTGAAGAGGAATTTCACCTTTCAACATGACAATGACCCCAAGCATACATCCAGATCAACAAATGAATGGCTTCACCAGAAAAAAATTAAAGTTTTGGAATGGCCCTGCCAGAGCCCAGACCTAAATCCAATAGAAAATCTGTGGGGTGACCTGAAGAGGGCTGTGCACAAGAGATGCCCTTGCAATCTGACAGATTTGGTGCACTTTTGCAAGGAAGATTGGGCAAATATTGCCAAGTCAAGATGTGTCATGCTGATAGACTTTTACCCAAGAAGACTGAATGCTGTAATTAAATCAAAAGGTGCTTCAACAAAGCATTAGTTTGAGCGTATGCACACTTGTGCAACCAGCTTATTATATGCTTTTTATTTTTTATATTTTTTCCCTTAACAGATTTGTTTTTCAATTGAATTGTACAGGTTATAGGTCACATTAAACGTGGGAAAAATGTTGAAATAATTTATTGTTGTCTCATTTTTTTATATCACAAAACCCTGGCATTTTAACAGGGGTGTGTAAATTTTTTATATCCACTGTAGGTCACCTCTTGGCAGTCTGTAGGATATAGAATATAGTGAAAGGGCTTTGAGTCTGTCCATGTGGGACATATTGTTAAGGGCTTGTATCCTTTTATTAAGGTATCTCAGTTGGCATTTCTGTTGTTGCATGTGATTGGACAGATACATGCCAAAGGGGGATTATACTCAATAACTTGCCTGTTGAGGGCTGAGTAAAGCGGGGCACTTGCATCCCTAGATCTTGACACAATCACTTTGTTTATAAGCTATGCAGTATGTAAGGACTCTTATGACAATGGGCAGATATTGGTCAAAAGTTAGGTCATATCTGTTAGGAACATATTGTCAATGTGGTAGTTCCCGAAGGTAGATGACTTCCCAAAAGATACAGTAATACCTTTTTGGCATTTAATTACTGTCCATGATTTTGGCACCAGTTATTTATTTGAAACAAACCTTCCCACAGGATGGTAAATCATTTGAGGATTTAATAACTGTTTCTAATTTGCAGTCAGCTGCAAATGTAATTAGAGCCCTGCACTCCTTGATAACATTTCAGAGAGCTGGTATTTAAAGTTTGTTTGATTAGATATGTGTTTCTTCTTAGTCTCCATCTGTAGATCATAACTGGTCTGTTTCTTAATTTTCTACTTTCGTCCTTCCTCTTTTTCTTACCCTTTGCCATCCTCCCACTGTCCATACCAGTCCATGTCTGAAAAGAAGTTTGACTACAGAGAATTTGCTGCTATTCCTTCTTCCAAACCTGTTTACGACATTCAGGTATCATTTGCATGCTATATGTCATTTGTCTCTGTACAGTTGAATATTGAACTAACCTGTAAAGAGTCAGCCATCTGTTCAGGAGTGTTGCTCAGATGGTACTTTTATGACTCCTGGTGAATCTGGATGTGTAGTGCTCAGGTCCTGTTTACTTATCCAGCTAAACATGTTTTGTAGGTGCTCCGTCTGGTTCTCAGTGCACCTTAGGTTAGATGTAATCTGAGCTGTCCAGGAATCACTGTATTGATGCGTCAGGTTCTGTGCTTTGGACTTGACAGGATACGCTCAGTCATCAAATGGCAGTGTTGCTGTCCTGCTGTAACTTTTTAGTTAAGTGGGAGGTTTATATGTGTATATTAGTTTTTGAAATACCATCTGAAGAACACTACTGCTCTAGACTGTGCTGCATATGCTATTAACTTTCAAAACCTCATAGTATCAGTTTCCATAATGACTTTAAAATGTCCTGTTATTTGGTGGTGTACCCTGTGGGTAAAAATGTTGTGTTGCATGTCACTGAGGGATACAGATGTTACTAATGCTTAATAGGCTGAAGATAGATAATACAGTCATAAGTGAAGTTGTACTTATTGAAGGTTCTTCGATATGTAAGCATCCTGAGATGTTTGAAAATAAGAAAGGAGCTAATATTTGGATTAAACTTTAAATTTAGATTTGGTAATAGCAGCAGCATTAGCAGTTCCATGTTAATTAGGAGAGCATTTGATAGGCACCATGCATGTTCATTACCATGATTTGCCATTTCATCCAAAGTAATTTTTCTGTGATGTTTTTGCTTTCTACTGAAAACATTAGTTTTTTTTTGCTTGCCAGTAGCTGTATGCCTTCACCTACAAAATAATGGCTGCATTTACTCACTTTTAGAATGTAGTGGTTAGTTTCATGTTTTCAGTTGTGATCGGTGTTTCTTGAACAGATTTTTATCGAACTTCTACACTCCGTCTACAGAAAAGGGGTAAATACTTTTGACTTGATTAAAGTTTCAACAAGAGGGTGCTATGTTTTGACCTTCTTTCTTCCCAGACAGAAAATCTTAAGGATGGTACCTTTTTGTTTGGGAAAAAAAAAGAAAAACATTAAAGAATCACAGACAAAACAAAACCACATACTGCAAAGACAATAAAAACGGTGCAGCAGGGTGTCCAGAATAGACACTTGTCTCACAGTACAGGGAAAAAAATGTCCTTCACATATATGTACTGCCTAGTGACCAACATTTCTTCAGACACGAGCCACAGCACAGCAAACAGAATGGCTTCAGTTTTGTGTGCCAAAGAGGCTTCTCCAAATAACAAAAAATTTCAGAATGTATGAAAGCTTAAGACAGCTCTGACAGAAATATAAGCTCTGAGAAACCGCTAAGTTACAACTATCATCATTTTGTATAGTAGATGTGATGAATGATGGCAGCTACGTGGTGATAGTTTCTTTTTATGGAATTTTACAGAGGGGTCTGTAATGACAAAATACTGTGCAGTCTTTTAAAGATTAACAGCGGGCATATTTCTCTTGGTGGTACCCATTCTTTTAGCACTGTTCTTTTTTACCACGCTTGGTGTTATCAAAGCTTACAGTTCCATGATTCGTTATCTTTTGCCTCATTCAGTTCCTCTACTTTTAAGCCTCTGAATATGGTGATCATGCTCATTGTCTTTTTATTTTCATGCATTCAGTATGTACTTCTGAACCTACTGTCTTCTTCTTTAGGCTGTTCCCGATTAGGGGTCGCCACAGAGGATCACCTGTTTCCATTTATTCCTGTCCTCTGCATCTTGCTCTGTCACACCAACCACCTGCACGTCCTCCCTCACCACATCCATAAACCTTATCTTAGGCCTTTCTCTTTTCCTGTTACCTGGTAGCTTGATCCTTACCATCTTTTTCCCAATATACTCTGCATCCCTCCTCAGCACATGTTCAAACCAATGCAATCTCACCTCTCTGGCTTTGTCCCCAAACTGTCCAACCTGGGCTGACCCTCTAATATACTTATTCCTAATCCTGTCTACCCTCGTCATACCCAGTGCAAATCTTAACATCTTTAACTCTGCCACATCCAGCTCTGACTCCTGTCTTTTTGTCAATGCCACTGGTCTCACTACCCTTTTGTAGACATTCCCTTTCACTGTTACTGGTACTCATCTGTCACAAATCACTCCTGACACTCTTCTCCACGCACTCCGCCCTGCCCGTACTCTCTTCTTCACCTGTCTTCCACACTTGCCATTACTCTGAACTGTTGATACCAAGTATTTAAACTTATCCTCCCTTTCATTCAAGCACATATATTCCATCTTTGTCCAGCTGACCTTCATTCCTCTCCTCTCTAGAGCAAATCTCCACCACTCCAGGGTCTCCTCAACCCGTTCCCTACTCTCACTACATATCACAATGTCATCTGCAAACATCATAGTTCATGGGGACTCCTGTCTGATCTCATCTGTCAACCTGTCCATCACCAGTGCAAATAAGAAAGGGCTCAGAGCTGATCCTTGATGTAATCCCACCTCCACCTTAAACGCATCTGTCACTCCCACTGCAGATCTCACCGCTGTCACACTACCCTTGTACATATCCTGTACCACTCTTGCATACTTCTCTGCCACTCCCAACTTCCTCATACAATACCACAACTGCTCTCTAGGCACCCTGTCATATGCTTTCTCTAAGTCCACAAAGACACAATGCAACTCCTTCTGACCTTCTCTGAAAATCTCCATCAGCACTGTCAGAGAAAACATCACATCTGTAGTGCTCTTTCCTGACATGAAACCATACTGCTGATCACTAATCATCACCTCCCTTCTTAACCTAGCTTCCACTACTCTTTCCCATAATTTCATGCTGTGACT
Organism: Protopterus annectens; assembly: GCF_019279795.1. Classification (NCBI taxonomy): domain Eukaryota; kingdom Metazoa; phylum Chordata; order Ceratodontiformes; family Protopteridae; genus Protopterus; species Protopterus annectens. The sequence goes on along the minus strand of NC_056732.1, from coordinate 1,406,149,088 downwards.
GATACGTTTTATCCCTCTGTAGTTACTACAGCTCTGCACATCACCCTTATTCTTAAAAATCAGTACCAAAACACTTTTTTTCCACTCCTCAGACATCTTCTCACTTTCCAAGATTTCATTAAACAATCTGGTTAAAAAATCGCTGCCATTTCTCCTAAACACTTCCAAGCTTCCCACAGGTATGTCATCTGGACCAACAGCCTTTCCATACTTTATCCTCTTCATAGCTATCCTTACGTCCATCTTACTAATCTATTGCACTTCCTGATTCACTATCCCCACATTATCCAGCCTTCTCTCTCTCTCATTCTCTTAATTCATTGGCCCCTCAAAGTACTCCTTCCATCTGTTCAACACATTCTTCTCGCTAGTGAGTACGTTTCCTTCATTATCCTTTATCACCCTTACCTGCTGCACATCTTTCCTAGCTCAGTCCCTCTGTCTAGCCAATCAGTACAAGTCCTTTTCTCCCTCCTTAGTGTCCAACCTTTCATACAACTCTCTATATGCCTTATCTTTAGCCTTTGCCACCTCTCTCTTTACCATGCACCTCATCTCCTTATACTCCTGTCTACTTTCTTCATCTCTCTGACGATCCCACTTCTTCTTCGCCAACCTCTTTCTCCATATACTCTCCTGTACTTCCTCATTCCACCACCAGGTCTCCTTGTACTCCTTCCTCTGTCCAGATGTCACACCAAGCACCTTACTAGCTCTGCTGTAGTTACCCAGCTATTCGGTAACACTTAGTACCTGTCTTAACACTTCCCTGAACTCATCCTCACAATCACCCTTTTTCAATTTCCACCATTTGATCCTTGGTGCTGCCCTCACATTCCTCCTCCTCTTAATCACCAATGTCATTCTACAGACCACCAATTTATGCTGCCTAACTACACTTTCCCCCGTCACCACTTCACAGTCTCTAATCTCCTTCAAATTGGCTCTCCTGCATAGGATATAATCCACCTGTATGCATCTCCCTCCAGTCTTGCTTGTCACCCTATGCTCCTCCCTCTTGTTAAAATACATATTCACCACAGCCATGTCCATCCTTTTTGCAAAATCCACTACCATCTGACCTTCTGCATTCCTTTCCTTAATACAATACCTACCCATCACTTCCTCATCCCCTCTTCACTTCACCAACATGCCCATTGAAATCTGCTCCGATCACCACTCTCTCACCCTTGGGTACAGTCATCACCACTTCATCCAACTCACTCCAAAATTGTTCTTTCTCATCCATCGCACACCCAACTTGCGGAGCATATGCACTAACAACATTCATCATTACACCATCAAATTCCAGCTTCATAAACATCACTCTATCCAACACTCTTTTCATCTCCAAAACACTCTTGGTATACCTTTCCTTCAGGATAACCCCTACCCCCATTTCTTCTCCCATCCACACCATGATAGAACAATTTGAACCCACCTCCAATACACCTGGCCTTACTTCCCTTCCACCTGGTCACTTGTACACACAATATATCAACCTTCCTTCTGTCCATCATATCAGCTAGCTCTCTCCCTATATCAGTCATGCTGCTAACATTCAAACTTCCTACCCTCACTACCACACTCCTAACTTTTCTCCTCTCTTCCTGCATTCGGTCATGCCTTCCCCCTCTTCTTCTTCTCCTTCGGCCAACAGTAGCCCAATTTCTGCCAGCACCCTGTCGGTTAACAGTACTGGTGGTGGTCGTTGTTAACCTGGGCCTCGACCGATCTGGTATGTAAATCTGAATAAGCTTTCCTTGCTGCAGATCCCAGTGAAGTGAGCCAAAATTATTCTGAATTGTGCTTCTGCAGTCCTGCCAGACCAAAATCATCTTCCATGAAGGTGTTGGTTTTAAAGGTTTTGTCAGGAACATGTTGCTGCTGCCACATTTCTTCAACTCTGGACTTCATCTAGGAGAGAAGCTGCATGTAGATTTGATATGTATTTTTATAGTGCTTCTTTTCCTTACCTTGCCCTTATTGCTAAGTGAGCTCAGAAAATATTGGGAGGAAACCCCTCCATGGCATAGAGGGTTAAAGCCCTAACTAAGTTGCAGGTGATGAGAGTTCAGGTAGTGTCTCTGGTGACTGTAGGAGCTGGTAAGGGAGGATGAGAGTAAGTAACCACTGCCTATTCGCCCATCGTGTGTGTGTGTGTGTGTGTGTGTGTGTGTGTGTGTGTGTGTGGGGGGGGGGGGGGGGGTGGCTCTGCATCAGTATATGGGTGACCCATAGTGAAAGCACTAGCTGTTTACCCATGGAGCTGTGTGTCTACTGAGCTGTGCTGCCATATGTATCTACACTGTGAACGAAGGTGAGCCCTCAAAGGTTAACTCTGATGGAGTTTAGAAAGGCCACAACAAGCAAAAGGGGTTTGGTTTCTCTGCCGGTGGAGAGGGTAGGCCAGCTCCCTACTTCCTGGATGTCACCTCAGTGAGCTAATGAGAGATTCCTGGGTATAACGAATGGGCTGTAGGTCAAAAGCTTGCACAGCCACCTGTAGGATAGCCTTTCCCATGCATATTTAAGACTTGCGGGAATAAAGAAAATCTTGAACCACTGTTGAAGGCTGCCAGAATGATGTCCTCATTTGGCTGACAACCTGGTGATGAACAGGTAGGCTAACTGGCAAGGAAATAGATGGATGACTAGTAGACAGCAGAAGCAAAAAAAAGTCTCATAGGTCATCTTTCTCGTACTGAGTTTTTTATATTGTGAACATTTTTAACACCTTCATGGAATTATCATTTAATACATAGGCAAACATACATTTATATAAAACAAAACAAACCATATTATCATGTTCACAGTTAAAAACACTATACACAACATATATTCTTTCATACAATTATCGTCGGGCCAGCATTACATCAATTGATCAATTCCTGCCTTCCCTTAAACCTCACTGCTCCTACAAAGCATTATTCTGTGTGTATTGTGCCCACAACATCAGTTTTTATTTAATTTGATCCTACCCTTTTCTAAAGCTCCTATTTTCAGTTATTTTATCTCTGTTAAAATATTCACTACTTCAAATACATTTGGTTTAGACTTTGATTTCTATGTTATAGTAATTGCTTTTTTGGCAGCCATCAGAATTAAATTTCACAAGGCTTTACTATGTCTAGGCAATTCAGATCCAGTATCCCAGCTCAAAAATCCTTTCCTTATTTGCATCCATTTTCTCACTCATTATTTCCGACCACGTACTCTGTAGGGAATTATTAGTCTGCCAACTCATTACACTCCCGGAACATATGTTCCCAGTTATTCTTTTTCTTCACCATCACACCTTCAGCATTTTCCTTCTGTGCAAAGAATCACAGACAAAAATCCTAAATCTTCTAGACTTCGTTGCATATTTTGGGGGCTATACATATGTCCTCCTATTGTTTTCTTGTGATTTGCTTATCCAGTTTCTCACTTCCCAAATTTTTTTAACCTCCTCTGATTCGTTCTTATAGTTGTCATGCAATATTTAATATGTCTGACTAATTAACCCTTTTTTAACAGCTTCTGTTCCAGATTCAACTAAAAACTCTACCAGCGCAGGTCTTTCATTTAAGATTCCCCTGTCCATTTCTCTTTGCCTATATTCTGATATCAATCCCTGATGGGGGTAGGCAGTCTCTAGCCTGCAATCCAAATGTCTTCTCTGCTCTTCTCAATTTGTTACCCTTCCCTGTCTAGTTATTTGCTCCAAATGTCTTGGTTCCTTTGTCAGGATTCTCCTGTCAATTCCAGCCCCCTCTTACCTATTCTCAGTATCCCTAATTGCAATTGTCCTTATCTGCAAAATCTCCTTTCTCCATTCTTGTGTTGGCTTAGCTCTTAGAATACTTTCTGCTGCTTTATGAATATAATATTCTTTGACTGTTATTCTCCTTAAGGATCTGCATCCAAAATCTTACTGTGTTCTTATTTCTTGAATTCCCCCCCTGCTTCATCATCATCCCTTTCCACTTTGAAGTGTAGCTATCTGCTTGTGTTATGTATAGGAGCCTTAACTTTGTAGCTCTAAAATATCCCTCCAATCAGGTAATCCTAATCCACCTTGCTCTCTTGGAAGAAGCAATTTCTCCCACTTGACCCTTCAATAAAATCCTTCAACTCTTTGTACTGTCCACAATTTCTCTTCTGGTTGATAAAAATTATGCCTGACCTGTATATTAAACTATAGGGACTAAAAATATTTTTATTACATATATCTTGCTATCCATATCCATAAACAAGAGCTTCCGGTTTTTCCGTTTTTATATTCTCTCTTGTGTAGTCTCTTCCTCACATATCCTTAGCTGCCATAACAGAATCCTTTTTAACTCATACTCCTAAATACTTCACTTTATTGTGCCCTCATAATGAATGGGTATTGTTGAACCAGTTCATGTGTGGGTACGTAGTTTACAGCTGTAGGTTTGTTTCTTCTTCATTACTTTTATATCCTGAAAAGTTATGAAACTATCTCAGAATGTTCCACAACACTGAGATGTCTTTTTCTGGTTTTATCAGATAACAATGTTGTCATTGAATTTCTGAGCCCCTTGTTTTTCTTTGCCAGTATATCTAAATATAATGCAAATAAAGGGGAAAAGAGGATACCACTGAGAGAGTTTCTTGAGACGATGATATAGAAAAGTGAGAAAGAGAGGAGGAAGTTCATGCCTAAGGTTCCACCATCTTTTCTGTTTCATCTACATTGTGTATGATGCTGTATGTGGTTTGCATTATGTAGGGTACTCAGGATTCAGGACTAGCTCTAAATTTTCAAATCCCTAGAGTTTCATGTTTTTTTATAGAACAATGCTCAGTCCAGATTACTGGAATACCAGATCTTGTCGTATTCCTTGCCTGCAGTGGGTCCTGTCTGTGCCTTATTTTCTTAAAGAAGTACTTAATGCTTGAAAAGAGTCATAAATGCCTTTTATGCAAGACAGATGGGTACATTCTTTTCACACACAATGTTCCCCCGTGTGTACTATCTGTGACATCTTTTACATATAAGACAGCACAGCAGTGACTATTTAGCTCATTTTGTACATAACTCATACATTGTGCAAACAAAACTCACTGGCAGACGACAAGCAGAAATCTCCTAGACACACTCAAGTGGCAGTTGGAGCCCATTACCTTCAACCTTCTGATTCAGAAATGAAGGACCCCAGAGATGGATCTCTTTGCCCCCCCCCTACAACCACCAGCTCAGCAAATTCTGCACCAGGAATCCTCACAGCAAGGCCTGGAAAGTGGATGCCCTATCTTTTCAGTGGGTAAATCTCTTAATCTATGCCTTTCCCCCTCTGCCCCTTCTCCCAAGAGTATTACTCAAGATGAGACAGGACAGACCAAGAACAATTCTGATTGCCCTGGACTGGCCACGTCAACACTGGTACCCACTCCTGTGCAGCCTGTCACTGGTGCCACCCTGGCACGTACACCGGAACCCAACCCTGCTCTCTCAGCAGGAGGGACATATTTTGCATCCACAACTGCAAACCCTAAATCTTGCAGCCTGGCTTATTCCTTGAATTCTCCCCCAGCAACTCTAAGCAAGCAGGTGCTGGACGTCATTCTTGAAGCCAGAAGACTCAGTACAAGAAAATTCTATGCTGATAAGTGGAAAAGGTTCTGATTCTGGATTCTGTCTAAAGGAGAGGACACAACTCTGCCCTCCCTGCCTCTAATCCTGGATTACTAGCAGATCTATTCCACAAAGGCCTGTCCTTCTCCTCCATTAAGATACATGCCTCAGCTATTTCGGCTCATTACAACCTTGAGCCACCTCTCTTCTCGCACCCTCTTGTCGAACAGTTCCTGAGAGGGGCATAATTAAGGCCACCAAGGAGAGCACCCATCCCTGCTTGGGACCTTAAATTTGTACTGGAAAAGCTCACGCTTCCTTCCCTTTGAACCTGCTGCGTCAGCAGACTTAAAATTCCTCTCTTGGAAAGCAGCCTTGCTTCTGGTCATCACTTCAAAGTGAACTGGCACCACACCTGAGTACCGTGTTCAATCACAGCCTCATTTCAGGCTTTGTTCCTACCAAATGGTACACTGCTACGTTCATCCCACTCCACAAAGGGGGAGTGACTGCAGACCCTGGGAACTACTGCCCCATTAGTCTGACGAGTCTGATATGTAAGGCTATGGAGCACATCATCATAGACCTTATAAATAAGGACATAGAGAATCTCTAAACTCTGGACCCCATGCAGTTTGGGTTTGTGAAAGGTAGATCATGCCTGCTCAACCTGATAGACTTCTTCGAGTCTGTCACCAGAGCTGTGGATGAGTGCAAGGTATTTCATATACCCTACCTAGATCTTGCCAAGGCCTTCAACAGCATCCCTCACTCAGGAATAATAGACTCACTAAACTAGGCGTCAACCCCTATGTCATAAGATGGGTTGCCAACTGGCTCACTGATAGAACCCACACTGTGAAAGTATCGAACTCCAAATCTGACTACTGATTAGTTACAAGTGGTGTCCCACAGAGATCGGTCCTAGGCCCTCTCCTGTTTGGGATCTACTTCTCTGAAGTTCAAGCCAACATAAAAGGACTCTGGCTGACCAAGTTCGCAGATGATTGCAAACTGAGAGCCATTGTTGATTCTCCATCTGATGTAGACATTTTACAAAAAGGCCTCACTAATACCAGTGACTAGTGCCATAACCATAGCCTTAAACTCAATGCCAAAAAGTGCATTGTCATTCCCTTTGGGAAAAATTTGGTGCCCATGAACTACCACTTGGGCAGTAGTCCAGTAAACACCGAAGGTGTGATAAGAGACCTGGGGCTACAGGTTGACAGCAACCTCTCCTTTGATAACCACGTTGCCACTGTAGTCAGAAAGTCCTTCTATGTGGCACATCTCATTGCAAAAGGTTTCTTATCCAAGAAGAAAGAGGTCGCAATCCCTCTCTACTCATCCTTCATTAGACCTATTATAGAATGCAATGCCCCATTTGGTATGTACCTCACTAGACACCTACAACAACTGGAAAGGCCACAAAAATACCTCACTAAGAGGATCTTGGGCCTTAGACACATGCCCTATATGGACAGACTCCAAAAAACTCTAGCTGTACTCTGTCTCTTATTGCTTATTAAGAGGCGATCTCTGCTTGACCTATAAAGCCATGTTTGACCCAGAGCTGCTAGATGTGCTACACCTAAAGAAATCCCAATCCCTCCGTGCCACACACTCCAGGGACCTAAACCTCATTACCACAGTAAACCGAACATGCTGGAGAGGGACAGGTTCCTAACCCAGAGACTTCCCATACTCTGGAATAAACTTCCCATTCACATCAAGCAGTGCACTTCACTGGCCCTCTTTTAAGAGAAATCTTGACGAGTGGATTGGCAACAGGAAGTTCACCCTGGGGATCACTTCAGTGGCCTTGCTTGACAGGAGCACTGGGAACTAACTTTGGGCGGCATGATGCCAGGGAATCTTCTTGGGCTAGGCTTATATAGGCTCCAGGGCTGTTAGCCTAGTACACACCTATGAACCTGTGATCAGTCTCGATCTGGATAACTTGGCCATAAATATAATCTTAGAACTTTGAACATGCAAACACAATTGCTAAAAGTTCCTTCTCAATTTGAACATACTGCATGTCAGTTTGGGTAAGAGTTCTAGAGGCATAGGAAACTGGTTTGCCCTCTTGAAGAACAACTGCACCAAGACTGAACTTTGAAGCATTACAGGAAATAATTACTGGTTTGTGGACATCATAGTATCTCAGTGTAGGTGGATTGGCAGTTTTCTGTTTGAGGTTATCAAATGCTGTCTGATGCTGTTCCAACCATGACCAGACAACATTTTTGCATGTCAGCTCTCTTAAAGGCGCTGATAACACACTGAAGTCCGGTATACATTTGCCCAAATAGTTCACTATACCAAGGAAACGCTTTAGGGCTTGGACATTTTCTGGAGCTGGCATCTCAAGAATGGCTGCTTGTTTGGAAGGGTCTGGTCATAAGCCTGTACTGGTAAATAAATGACTTACATAAGTAACTTCTGGTAGCCTGAACTTACATTTCAGAAGATTGAGCTTCAAGTTCACTTCACAAGCCCTGTCCAGAACTTTCCTGAGGATTCTGTCATGCTCTGCTTCTCCATTACCTCCAACAAGTAAGTCATCCATTATTATAGCACACGGATAACCCCAAAAAAATTTGCTCTGTTGCACGCTGAAAGACTTCACTGGCAGAATTTATTCCAAAAGGCATTCTGAGAAATCTGTATCGACCAAATGGAGTACTGAATGTAGTCAGTAGTGAAGATTTATGATTAAGCATTGCTTACCAAAATTAACTCTCTGCATCCAAGACAGAAAAAACAGTGGCAATTGGCATGAGGGGAGCAACTTCATCCACTATCTGCATAGGATGATGAGGTCTGTTTAATGATTTGTCCAGGTCTCTTGGGTTAATGCATATTCTGATTTCATCTGAGCTTTTCTTATGAGCAACTACCCATGGAAGACACCCACTCAGTTATGTGACTGGACAAATTACACCTTGCTACACCATGCTATCTAACTTGACCTTGACTTTGTCCTGCATAGCTAGTGGAACTCTCCTCGCTGGTCTGACCTCTAGGTTTACTTTCATGGAGTACAGAACTGAAAGTTTGCCTAGCTTGTCAAATTAGGACATGTGCTAACATGATGGACGACTGCCAACAATGTAGCTCTTTTTATTTAGGGAAGACAGATAGGCGTTTGAGAGATCTATCAGAGAACACGTCTACAGTATCAACAAATCCATTCAGACGAATGCTCTTGCCAAGCATGTAACCCTAAATGAAACACATACATTTAAATTTATGGTGGTAGAAATTGTACCACATGGGCCTCGTGGGTGATGTTGGTAATGAAGTTGAGAATAGTGAGCTTAACTGGATCATTAGGATGTGAGCCCATAGGGGCAAGGGACTCAATGACAAAGTTTGTATTAAACCAGTACTCCAGAATAGACCTCTAGCCAAATGAAATGTTTTTATTTGTTCAATAGTTTTTATTCATGATTTTCTTAGGAAATGCCTTCACAGTTGTGCATCATAAATTGTATTTTAAGTTTTAATTAGTTTATTATGTGATTAGATCTGATGATTGATGTTTTTTATTGGTTGGTTCTGCTTTTAAATGTAGGGTGTGTTACTTTGTGAATTTGTCTGATGAAGCAGTTAGTGTGAACTGTGAAAGCACTTGCATTAAACATTTTTGTGGAACTGTATGCCTTCTTATTGCCATGGCCTGGTTCGATTTGTTTTTTGTTTCATTTTATTAGTGCAGTGCTTTGCAGCCCTAAGTGGAGAACCACTTCTTTTCCTGGTTGCTGTTTCTTTCTGGTTTTGTTAGATATGATTATAAAGTGTTTATCTGTAATGGCTAAAAGAATGGCAGAAGTGATGCCAAAATTGATAGATATAGGTCAGTGTAGTTTTGTGGAGGGGAGGCAAACATTTGACAGTATTGACAGAACACTGATTACCCAGAGGGAAGCAGAATGCAAGAAAATACCACTGTTGTTGGTGGGTCTTGATGCAGAGAAAGCACTTGACAGAGTAAGCTGCAACTTCATGAGCACAGGGCAGTGGAAGCATTTGCATTCCCTGATAAAATTATAAGGTTGATTAGGAGGAATCAAAGGTAAAAATTAGTGGATGGGGTCCTCTCTGATAATTATATAATAAAACCAGGCAAGGGTGCCCTCCTGCTCATAGGTTCATACAGGCAAGGGTGTCCTCTTTCTCATAGGTTCATAGGTTCATACTAGGCTATCTGCCCTAGGGCATTTATAAGCCTAGCCAGAATGTGTTTGGCTTTCGCCACCCATTTTAAATTTATTTTGCTATGCCCTTTTTCGAGGTTAGTATACTGTGCCTCTGTCTAACAGTGACACAGAAGTGATACCCGGGGTAAACCTACGATCTCCTATCCACTCATCAAGATTCCTCTTGAAGAAAGTCAATGAGGGACTCTGCCTAACCTGGACTGGGATTTTATTCCAGAGTGAAGGGAGCCTCTGGGTTATGAATCTGTCCTTCCAGCATGTCCTATTTATTTCAGTGCTGAGGTTCAAGTCTTGTGAGCGCGTAGCTCGATGGGATTTGGATTTTCTAAGGTGCAACATGTCCATTAATTCTGGGTTGGACATGGCTTTATACGTCAGGCACAGATCGCCTCTGAACAGGCGGTATGCCACTGAGTAGAGCTGGAGTTTCTTTAATCGGGCAGCATATGGCATCTGTTTGAGCCCTTTGATCCTCTTGTTGAGGTACTTTTGGGGTCTTTCCAGTTGCTGCAGGTGTCTGGTAAGGTACATCCCAAAAGGGGCATTGTACTCAATTATGGGCCTGATGAGGGATGAGTAAAGAGGCATGATGACCTCCCCTGATCTAGATGTGAATCCCTTCATGATTAGGTGGGCTATATAAAATGTTTTTCTAACCACTTTGGCCACGTGGTTGTCAAATGAGAGATTGCTATCAACTTGGGTCCCCAGGTCCCTAATTACTTCTTCTATACTTAATGGATTGCCACCTATGTGGTAATTTGTGGGCACTTTGTTTTTGCCAAAGGGGATAACTATACACTTTTTGGCATTTAGCTTGAGGCCATGGCTCTGGCACCAGTTGTCTGTTTCTATGAGGCCCTTTTGGAGGATGCATGTGTCGGCTGGAGAGTCTATTATGGTGCCCAGTTTGCAGTCATCTGCGAACTTGGTCAGCCACAGTCCTTCCGTGTTGGCCTGTACCTCCGAGAAATATATACCAAACAAGAGAGGTCCCAGGACTGAGTCTTGTGGGACACCACTTGTAACTGGTTTGGAGTCTGACATGGCTCCAGCAATTCGAACCATGTGGGTTCTGTCCTTGAGCCAGTTTGCAATCCATCTAGTGACATAGGCGTTTATATTTAAGCTGGTGAGCTTATCTATAATGCCCGAGTGGGGTATTGTATCGAAGGCTTTTGTGAGGTCCAGGTAGGCTGTGTGGACCACCTTCCCCTCGTCAATGGTCTTGGTGACTGTTTCAAAGAAATCAACCAGGTTTAAGAGGCAGGATCTGCCCTTAACAAAGCCGAACTGGGTAGGATCCAGTGTCTGTAGGTCCCCAATATCTTTATTTATGAGGTCCATGATGATCCTTTCCATAGCTTTGCAGACCAAGCTAGTCAGGCTTATGGGGCGATAGTTTCCAGGATCCGTTGAGTCACCACCTTTATGGAGAGGGACCACTGTTGCTGTACGCCACTCTTTGGGCACATATCCTGTAATAAGGCTGAGATTGAACAGTAGTTTTATGTTTGGGTTTAGCTCTTCTTGGAGTTCATGTAGGACGCAGCCCGGGACACCGTCTGGTCCCATTGATGCTGTGCTTTTTGCTTTGGAGAGGGCGGCTCTTACCTGAGCATCTGAGATGTCAGGGGGGCAGCACTCTGCTGGGATAGATATTTGCCCTTTTGGTGGGGGGGGGAGAAGTTTGCGGTGAACCTGTCAGCTAGGATGTTGGCAATGTCTGTGGGTTCAGTGTATTTTTTGTCATTTTGGACTAATTTTGAGCATATCTGGGAATTACCACCCAGGTTCCTAACATAAGAAAAGAAAGCCTTGTGATTATCCTTAGTGTCCTGTGCAATTTTTCTTTCGAAGCTGGCCTTAGACAATTTTATGAGTGCCCGTAGTTTTTTGCTAATACTGATCAGTGATGCCTTCCCTTTTTGTGATTTTGCTCTATCATTTAGTAGCTTCCTCCTTCTATTGTATAGTTTGTTTATGGCTGGGGTCCACCAGACAGGACGTCTGCCTTTGGAGGATTGGGTCTTGGTTTTATTTGGGATCGCATGATCCATGCATTCCTGAAGGTGTTCATAGAATGCGTTTATAAAGGATTCTGCGGTCTGGGCCGTATTTTCCACAGGCCCGGGGGCTTTGAAGGATTCCACCTCGGTTTTGAGGAGTGTGAAATTTGCTTTAGAGAAGTTTTTCACTGTGGTTTTCTGGGCAGGGGGTGGGGTCGGGATATGAATATCCAGTGAGATTAGTTTATGGTCTGATCTTACCAGTGAGGGCTACACTTCTGGTCTGGAGCATAGAGTCCCCATATTGGTGATGATCAGGTCCAGTATGTTTTCCCCTCTTGTGGGAGTGGTAACAAGTTGTTCCATAGCATTGGAGTTTATAAATTGTAGGAACCTTTGGGCTAGGGTGTTGGAGCTAGAGTAATGCTCCCAGTCTATGTTTGGGTAGTTGAAGTCGCCCAGTATAATGGTGTTTGGAGAGACCTTCATATTTTCCAGTGTTCTCAGGAAGGCCGAGTGGGGTTCCTGGGTTTGGGAGGGTGGTCTGTAGCAGGCTATAAACTGGAGGGCAGTTTTACCCACTGTTAGTTGCACATGGATAGTCTCTGATGCTTCGTGTTTTGCCACCAACCTGGAGGTGTGGGTATCTTTGATGAATATCGATACTCCCCCTCCTTTTGTGGTTTGGTCCAAGTTTTGGGGCCGAAAAGCATGGTATGAGGTATAACCTGGTAGTGCTGGGGTGCTCTCGGGAGCCCTGAACCAGGTTTCTGTTACTGCATAAAATATTGATGTTCTCCATGCTAAGGAGAGTTTCGAGTGCGTGCATCTTGAGGTTTAGAATTCTGGCATTGAGTAGCATTACTCTTAGTTTCTTATCCCTTATGATACCTATGGAGGTGGGTTTGTCTTTTGAGCCTTGCCTAAAAAAGGCACTATGGGGGTAGCAAGAGCCTTTGCCAATATCCGAAAGCCCAGGGGTGACAGGTGCAAGCCGTCCCTAGCGAAGCATCATGGCTTGTCGAGCATATCATCCCAAGCTGACAGGCATTGGATCCCCTTTAAATGACACCAGTACTTAAGCCAATTGTTGAAATTGATCATCTTGTCTTCATATTGTGGCATCATTCTTGGTGAGGGTCATACTGGCCTGGGCTACATGCTCAGAGAGCTCCTTTATATCTCTCTTCATGTAGTCCAGGGAGGTACGTCTCAGGTCATTCACACCAGCATGGACAATGACTGAGTCATATTTGTACTTGCCTTGGAGTGACCTGAGTGCTTGTGTTATGTGGCGGATCCTAGCGCTGACAGGCTGCTCACCGTGACCCTCTCCTTGTTCAGCCTGGTGAGCGGGACGTCAGTGTGCCTAACGATAGAGTCAACCTATTACAAGTGTATCAGGTGTGTTGTTTAGTCTTAAGGGCTGTGACTGTTCGGCACACTGGCTTTGTGAGATATGTGTTGCACGTGTTTTGTTTTGGGGTAGCGGTTGCTTGGGTGTCTGCTTTGGAGGTCTCTGCTGCTTAGGCAGATCTTTATTTAGAGCCTCTGAGTATGTTTTTGTGTGATTATGTGTTTGGTTTGCTGTCGTGGTAGGTCTATGTGAGACTGGAATTGTAGTGAGTGTGGTTTCCTTCTCCTCCTGACTGGTTATGCCAGTACTGAGTTGAGAGAGCTTGGCCTCCAGTTTGGCTATATGGTTGCATCTCTCACATGTGTTGGAATTTGTTGGGAGGAGGAGAGGGTTGTCTGTGTACATGAGGCAGTTGTAACATTGCCTCAAAATTCCCAGATTCACCAGCTGGACCGGAGAGGAGATTGACAACTGACCTTTGGACATGCTAGAATAATATTGGGAATTCCTTAATAATTGAAAACAAGGGCCAGTGGGGAGTGAGGGTGTAGTGCTTTTAATTTTTAGTGCTGACTTATATAATTGCTTTAGTGAGCAAGTGCCAGGTAACTTAAGTGCAATGTGTTACAGGTAACTTAAATGCAAAAACGACAAACAGTAACTTTCTTTCAAGTGAAACAAGGAAATAAGTACAGTAAGCAATGCAGATATCACTAGTGATCCACAGAAGTGCTGAGAAGCCACGTATTAGGTGGAATTTGCGTTCCAGGGAAATAACAAGCAAACAAACAACAAGCGTATAAACAAAGCTAGATTCAGCAGGCCTGGATCTAGTCTATGCTACAGCAAACAAGGTGTACCAATTTCAGTAAGATACAGTTCAAATATTCAGGCACTATAAACCTTTAACCAGAAATTCCCAGCTCAGAAGGGCAGAGTCGAGCCTCTTCTCCCACAAGAGTGCAGACCACGAACCTTCTTAATGTAAAATAACTGGCCTGAAGCCCAAGTGCTTAAACCAGAACTAATACACTTTAAGAATAACAGACACTGGGCTCTCAATCAGCAGTTCCCAACTTAGAAGGATGAAAGCTACCTGTCCTGCCACCACAGTGCATACCACAAACCTTCCTAATGTAAAACAACTGGTCTGAAGCCCAAGTGCTTAATCCAAAAGACTTAGAATGATAGCTACACTTTAATCAAGTTACTACCAAGCAGTAATAAATACAATTGAATACTTTAGAGAATGCCTGGATTAGTGCTCAAGTTACACAAACAAAGCTAGATCCAGCAGGCCCGAATCCAGTCTATGCCACAGCAAACAAGGCGCACCAACTTCAGTAAGAAGCAGTTTAGATATGCATGCACTATAAGCCTTTAACCAGAAATTCCCAGCTCAGAAGGGCAGAGTCCAGCCTCTCTTCCCACAAGAGTGCAGACCACGAACCCTCTTAATGTAAAATAACTGGCCTGAAAGCCGAAGTGCTTAAACCAGAATTTGCCATTGTCATTGTCATTTGCATTATATTTAGACCCATTTGCAAAGAAAATAAGACACTGAGAATTTCAAGGATTTATTTGGTATGGTAGTCAAGAAAAGATGACTTTATTGGTAGATTGTATTATTTTATACCCGACAATACCAGAAAGGGGCATTACAGTGTTATTGGACATTTTGAGACTGTTTTATATATTTTCTGAATGCAAAATTAATGAAACTAAAGCAAATGAAATGGCAGTAAATTATGTACCCACATACAAATTGGTTCGGCAATATCCATATTTATGGGGACATGATAAAATTAAGTAGTTGGGAGTATGGATTAAAAATTCTGCTGTGGCAGCTGAGGATATGTGAGAGGAGATGAAACAAAAGATAATAAACTGAGAAAATGGAAGCTCTGTTAAATGGATAGTTAGGTACAAGCAGTTAAAATGTCTTTAGTCCTTTTAGTCTTATACACAGGTCAGGTATATTTTTATCAACCAGAGAAGTTGTGGATAGCAATTAAAGAGTTGAAGGATTTTATCTGGGAGGGGAAGATGGCAAGAGCCAAGTGGGATGAGCTGATTCTTCTAGTAGAACAAGGTGAATTGGGGTTACCTCATTTGAATGGGGTATTTCAGAGCAGCAAATTTAAGGCTCATATATATATTACAAGCAAAAAATTATAATTAAAAGGGGACAGGAATGACTAAATGGGGGTGGGGGTACAAGAAACAAGATAAGACTGGGATTTTGGATGCAGACCTTTAAGGAGAATAACAGTAATCATACATAAAGTTATATTCATAAAGTAGCAGAAAGTATTCTAAGAAATAAGCCAACATGGAAATGGAGAAAGGAGATTCTGCTGATAGGGTTGACTGTAGTTAGGGATACAGACAGTAGGCAAGAGGGGACTGGAATTTGTTGGAGAAAACTGGCAAAGGAACCAAGGCATTGGAAGCAAATAACCATAGAGGGGAAAGGTAATAGAATGGGAAGACGGCAAGAATTTATTTGGACTACAGGTTAGAGATTGCCTATCAAGGATTGAAATCAGAGTATAGGCAAAGAGAAAGAAATTGAGGGGGCGGGGGTCCTAAAAAGACTACTGGTGGATTTTTTTGTAGATTGTAGAGTGAAAGCTGCTGTTAAAGGAATAATTAGTAGAGCATATAAAATATTGCATAATAACTATAAGAATCAATCAGAGGAGGTTAGAAAGAATTGAGAAGAGAGATTGGATAAGTGATTCACAAAGAAACAATGGGGAATATATGTAGGTCTCCCAAATATGCAACACAATCTAGAAGATTTAGGATTTTTGCTTGGAAATGTTTACATAGCTATTTTATACCCTAGGTAGACGCCAGAGAATTTTTCCTCTGGTGGGCAGCAAATGTTAGAGGTGTGATGGAGAAGAAAGAGGTAATTGGGAGCATGTTTTCTGGGAGTGTAATGAGTTGGCAGACTTTAAGGATTCCCTGCAAACTGCTCTGTAAGAGATGTTGGGTGAACAAATTGGTATAACTAGGGAAATGATTTTTCTGAGCTGTGATACAGAATCAGAATTGCCTAGGCGCATAGTAAGGCTTTGTTGAGTCTTAATTATAGTGGCTGCTGAAAAAGCAATTACTAGAAAATGGAAATCATAGTTTAAAACTGTACTGGAAGTAGTGAATATTGTAACATGGATAAAATGACTGGAATTGGGATCTTTAGAAAAGGGTAGGAGCAAATACCATAGAAAAAATGGGAATTGTGGGAACAGTGCATATAGGGGAGGAGTGAGGTTTCAAAGAAGACAGGACTTGAATGAGCTGTGTACTGTTTGACTGACAGTGGTTAGGCAGAGTATTAGTGATGTATAATGCTTGCAACTAGGATTGTGTCAATGGTTTGCTTTCATTTATATTAATGTATGATTGCCTATGTCTGTCATAAGTGATCATTTAATAAATATGTTTCTTGTTTAAAAAAAAAGAACAAAATTTGTTGAACGTAATGAGCCTAGGCAGGAGATCTGTTCTGTCTTTTCCACTTTTTCTTTCTCTTGTTATTTTTTGAAAGTTTGATGGATGTTTTGCAGAAGAATTGTTGTACCAAGAGTTGTTGAGTTTGTCTCATATTCCGCACAATCTTTTCATTTTACATGCGAAAACTGAAGTCTGTGAGATCCTTGCTGCTGAGTAGGTGTTAAAGTCATTATTTAATGCATACTTGTTAGAAAATAGCAGTGTAAAATGACCATCTAATGAATGCCTAGGTTTTCTGCCAGCTGATTAATGCTGCCAATTTATAGCAGTATTAACATCTACATTGGGTTGGCTTCTGAAAGAGAGCATTTCCTCACAAAGTAAAGAAAAAGCATAACTGAAGTGCTCCATTAACAAAGACTAAGCACCAGAAATCTTGTTAGTACACTAAGGAACATGGTAGTTTTCTAGCTAGTTCTGGTCAGTGTAGAAGAGGAAGACTGTTATCTTAGACTACATGTTCCATTATACTGAAACTCATAGGAGACTCGCTGTCCAAGTGTTGTTACTAATGACTAGTTTAACGCCTGTTCTTAGAGGTCTCTCAGAAAAGCTTCAGCAAAAGTTTCCTAAAGCTAAACAATATTTTCTGTCCATTTGACTTGTATGTACCACCCTCTACTTCACCCCCGCAGTCCATCTTTATGTACAGGGCAGTGATTGACCTCTTCTCCAGAAGCATAGCTAAGCACCTACAGGGTGGCTTTTTCATGGTCTCCATTGAAACTTCATTGGTGAAGGTACTGTCTGAAAACTACTGTACCTCTTCAGTTGAGTCTGGAGGTGTCACTAGGTCATCAGTCTGAATGCCACCATATAGATTATCCAGATAACTTTTGGATGGCTTGGAAAATTTACCCATTTAACTAGGTCTGTTAAATAGGTAGCAGAGCAATTCAGAACAAAGGTTAATTCTCAGGTGGAACATAGACGTGGACTTCTGCTCCTGTAATTGTGTCTGAAGAAATTGTCCAAAAAGAATATGAAGAAAGTCTTTGAGATGAAGATTGCTCCTATCAAGAGTTATCTTTTTCCTTAATGTATCCCTTATTTTTTTGTGGGCATCTCAACCCAGAGCAACACTATCCCTTTCTAAAGATCTGGTTTTTGAAGAGTCACTCAGTAAACTTGAGTCTGCAGTAGGGTTCACTGGTGAATAAGTAGATGCTTTAGCTGACCCAGTACCTTAACTTCCTTGGGACTCTTCCTTCAGATGATTTGTCTTCTTTTCATTAATTT
Organism: Protopterus annectens; assembly: GCF_019279795.1. NCBI lineage: Eukaryota > Metazoa > Chordata > Ceratodontiformes > Protopteridae > Protopterus > Protopterus annectens. The sequence continues at coordinate 1,406,131,145 of NC_056732.1, read as the reverse complement.
AGCTGTGACTGAGACCCGGAATGTGATGTGACAGTACTTGCAGCATTGAGCAAGTTTGATCATACGTTTTTGTCATTTGGGAGCTGCATTTTAGATTGTTGTCCCTGTTAGCTGGCTGTAGTGGCTTGCAAACAAGAGGGGCTGACCCAGTAGTTGTATGATCACACAGTGGACAAGTAAAGAAAACAGTAAGTTCACTGAGCCGTAACGTTGTACTTCATGCAGTCTGGGTTTACATGCTGCCAGATATTCCATATATATTTCATGATATTAGTGTTTCCATTGTGCAATTTGTCCCTTACTCAAGATGATAAATACTCAGTGAATACAAAAAGCCTATCAGTAGTTTTTGTGTTTCGTGGTGGATTGGTACAACTTTTTTTAGCCACATCCTGCACACAAGACAGTAAAACTTGAATGAGCATCAACCAGCAAATGTTAAGAAATAAAGTTAACATTATCAAGTAGAGATAAGTTGAACATATGTGGCGTGAAAGAAAAAATATATAAAACAGCATCAAGACATTTTGACATCACATTCCTAATCCATCCTCCATACTGAACATTATAACTTTGAGTTAAGATGAATTCGTAGTCCTGAGCTGTAAACAGTAAGCGAATGACCTGGGTGGGCAATGTGACTTGCACAACAGGGCTGTTGAATCTGAGAACAGTGCTCACCGGGGGTTGTATGTATGTGTGTCCCTGGTTTCCCCTACTATGTTTCAACAGAGGATGATGAATGTGCCTTTCGTGGGCCCATATTCCTCCAGCAGGAAAGTTAAGAACTTTGTTTTAAAGTTAAAGGAACAAGAGCAGAATATGTATTTCATTTGTAGTACTGCAGGACTCTGAATCCATGTTCATAAGGAAGGTAAGCAGTACTTCTCACAGTACCACCGCGAAGGATGTTCCAAGGAAAGATGAAATGGCAAATAAACTTGCCCAAAAGCCTAATCCATCCAGGTCTTTAGGGATTACAGTGCTGCTGCCACGATAACATACCTTGGAGCTCTTAGGAATTTTTCCCTATTACATTTGGCCTCCATTGTTCCATCTCCCTCCAGCTTGTTAGTAAGTCTGCCAGTCTCTCTCGTCAAATTGGTACTCTCAGAAATACATGGGAGAGATTACTTTAATTTCTTCCAAATTGCTGAGTAAATTGGCAGCATTAAGCCTGTTTTTTTTTCCTTTCTTCTGTACTTAAGAGAGTTAGTGATAACTTCATTTGTTAAGAAGTGTCAGAGAGTCTACTGAGTAGACCGTGACTCACGTTAGGAGGAGGAGATTGCCTTTTACCTTATAAATATGTAGGATACTTGCCTTACAGTAATATATTGAGTTCTTTCCTCTTCAAAAGGTTAGTTTTAAGTTTAAGACACTGTATATTGCTTGTCTAATAATTTGGCTGTCTTTCAAAGGTTAGAAATTTAAGTTTAAGACATTGTATGTTGGCTTGTCCCTCACTCCATATGTCTTTACAAAGTGCTTAACGCATGGTAACCAGAGCTTTCTGCAGAGAGTTTCTTTACCTTCCTAGACGATTGACTGTTTGCAGTCCCATCTAAGAATCATCCAACATCAGAGTGGGACAGGGTATGGTTTTTTTTTTGCCCTGTAAGGGTTACATTGAACTTTCAGAATTTGCAGCTGGCATCTTAAGACATTTTTTGTTTATTGTGAAGTTCATCTCCTCAACGAGAAAGGTAATTCTCTCCAAGAAGAGACTCTCCTTTCTTACAGTGTACCTTGTGAGATCTGACCAGCAAGCCCAGTACGTATATCATTTTGGGAATCTGAAGGTCACACAGCAGTAGGTCATTGTGACAGTCCTTTGGCTCACTTTTATTTGAGGTCATGTCAGCTGATCTATGAAATCCATACAAAAATAGTGTTGGAGAAGAAAACTGCCTTTGCTCCATACTATATATTTTATTTTCTGTCTCTCTCTCTATCTTTTGTTGATTGGCTTAGTCCCACTGGGCTATTGGCCTGCTTTCAGTGGAGAACCAAGATGGTATTAATACTTCTATGGGAAATTTAGCAAGGGCATTAGGGAATTTCATCTACTTTTTTCAATAGGTGCCATGGGACCTTTTGCAACCAAGTGAGCTACTACAAGCTCAAGCAGACAGGACTTCTATTTAGCATCTCATCCAAAAGACAGTGAGCTCTGAAGTAGAAACTTGTCAAATTATGCACTGCAGTATTAGCAATCTGAAAGTTAATTCTATCACTTAGACTTTGGAATAGAACCCACAGCCTTCTTGTCTTCCAGCATCAAAGGTGAGCATTGTAGTTAAGTCTGTGATGTTGACTTCTGCAGAGTAAGAACTAACAGCCTCAATGAATGTTTTTAAGAAGATTGAGACATTTGCAGATATCTTTATCGGGCAGCTTTAGATGTGGTTGGGAAATGCATGTATAATGCAACTAGTGGAATAATTGTCAGTCTTTTCCAAGGAGTGGTTTTCAAAGTTTGATGCATTTACATATATCTATATCAGACTGCCTTGAATTAATTGGGGAGTGTACTATTGGTATGTCTAGTAGATGGACTTGGCCAGTATTTACCCAGAATTGCTTATCACAAGTTTGATACATCTGCAGGCCTCTGTAAAAGACAATTTCATGACCATGGTAAAATCTTTTTCTTTCCCTGACCCTAATGCCAACTAACTAATAGTAATTATTGGATGAATATATTGTAACCATGCACTTTGACTCTGTTCTTTTACCACACTGACAAACATGTTTTCTACTGTGATGAGGCAAAATGCTTCCCAATGTAAAGAACAAGGTGGTTTAAGATTACCTGATTTGAAGGGATATTTTAGAGCTACACAGTTAAGGCTTATATTTGTAACACAAGCAGAAGGTTATAATTCAATGTGGAAAGGAATTATGATGATGAAGCAGGAGAGAACTTCAAGAAATAAGGAGAGTGGATTTTTGATGCAAATCCTTTAAGGAGAATTACATCAACACAATATTAAATTCCTAAAGTAGCAGAAAGTGTTCTAAAAACTAAGCCAACATGAGAATGAAGTGCAGGTCTTTCATTTTGGATTCCTTTGTCCAGTTTTTCTTATTAAAATTGGAACCTATGTCACATTTTGTAAGACTTTTTGTTCTAATAAAAACTCTAACAAAAAAAAAACACCCCCCAGAGCACCCCATAAACTGGCAACTTAATACAAACACACACGACTATGTACATCTTCTGAATAATTTACAGGTTTTTTTGGGAGTGTATTACTGTGGTTATTATTATTATAGTTGGAGTTTGCTTATTAAGATGTCAGGAAAAACATAAAAGCTTGATAGGCTTTAAGAAATGTGGTAAATCTGGTTAGAAAATCCCTTTTTCTGACTCTCATAAGCTTTGCTTGTACCATCTTGGACCCCTTCATCTCCAAGACAGTTAAGTTTGTCATGCATTCAACCCAAGGGCTCCAGTTGAACACAAGAATAATTAATACTGAAGGGATTACTTCTGTCCTCCTTTAGTGAGGCTTTATCTGGAGCATCAAAAGAAGAGTCAGGGAAAATGTCTCCCGTTTCTCCAAGCACTTCAGCTGCTTCTTTTAAGACTTCAGAGATGTCCTTGAAAAGATCTTTTTTGGATCCATCAGTTCCCTTGGATCTGAAAAAGAAAAAGCCTCAATTTTCAGATCCGACTTCATCCTCTGATCCGAGACATATGAAGAAACAATCTTTGGATCCGAAAAGCTTGAAATTTAAAGATACCTTGGATCAGACCTCCTCGGATCAAACACAAAGACCTGATGATGTTATAGTTTTACCCAGAACAAAATACTCCCCCTCAGTGGACCCAGTTCTCTCCAGAGTTCCTTCCCTCTTTCTAGAAGAGGCCAAGATCTCCTTCAGGGGTGTCCACTTGCTCTTCAGAATCCTTATGGAAGATGATGTGGAGAGGTTAGGGAGAAAAATTCTATTGGCGTAGAGCCACTCAGTTATACTTTCAACTCCTACCCCATTGGGTCAGAAGATCCATACATTCACTACTCCACCATCACCAGTTCCTCCTCTGACTGCTTTCAAGGTCTGGGAGCCCTTGGATACAAGCTGCCTGGGCCCATTAGCTTCGGATCCGAGAATCCTTTTATCCTGTGATCCGAGGCTTTCTCCGAGCTCTTTAGTGCAGTCAGATCTGGAGAGTTCTCAGAACCGTACACTGTCAGGTCTGAGGTGCTTCATTTGACTCTGAGGTTTTTGGAGCCATCTCTACACCTTGGAGCCTTGGCAGTGGTCAGTTCGGCTCAGACTTCAGTCTTGGGAGGACTGTCCTCGGGGCAGGGTGGGACCATGGATTTGAGACTTGCTGTCTCAGATTCGGGGTCCTATCCCCTAGCCGGTGCAGTCTGCTTTTGTGGTAATGGAGAGAGCCCTGTCTGCACCCCTGACTCAGATGGCACCTGCCCCCTCTGAGTTCTCTTTCTACATCTGTATCATCTCTGCATCTGGAGTTTCAACTATCTTCTCCACATGGACAGCCAGTACCAAAACCTCAGGCTTCCCATCACTGTATCCCCACTTCTTCTGAAACCTCTCTGGAGTATCCCACTGAGGAGGTCCCTAAGAAGAGAACATGCAAGAGGAAGCATTTAGATTCCCCTGAATCTGTCACCAAAGATACATATTTTGATGAGGGTGAAAGGGTACCCACGGTCATCTCCTGATGATTTCTCATTCAGAGACATCCTAGAAATTCTAAAATGGAGAGGTGGCTGGAAACCCAGCAACCTTCAGAGGAATGTATACTCCTGGAAGCATTCATTACCGGCTCATCTTTCTCCTGGGTGACTCGGCCCGCCGACGAGCTCATTAACTTGATCTCACAGTGGGTATGGCAGGATCCAGACACCATTGAGCCATTTCCCAGAAAGCCCAGTAAAATCATGACAACTCCAGAGAATAAAAAGTATTGGTCCAAGGGTGTGCCTGTTGATACCATGGTTGTGGCAGCAGCCACAAAGAAGGAACTTGCAGAAGAAAGTTCTTCTGTTCATCCACCCAACAAGGAGTCCTGGATGATGGACAGATTCAGGAAGCATGTCTTTGCTTCAGAGACCTTCCTCTTAAGGTCAGTGAACTATTTTGCACATTTCACATGGCTACAGAGGGACCTGATTAAGGAGCTATCAGATACCCTTCCAGGATCCATTTCTGTAGATGTGAAAGCATCTGTCACCTCAAAGTTGGCTACCCTGCAATCATTATACAACTTCTCCACAAGATTGATTTTTGATGTAACAGAAGGAACTTCCAGGGCAGCGGGTTCAGGCATTGGCATTAGGAGACATACCTGGATGGGCTTCTGTGATTTTGCAGAGCCCTTTAAGTCTTTGTTCATCAATGATCCTTTTGATGATGCATCTCTTTTTACCCCCAAGGTTAAAGACACATTGTCCAGATGTGAGAAGGATGGAAAGACTCTTTCTGCCATGGGTATGTGTTTTTCCACCCTCAAAGATCCTTTTGAAGGAATCATCGAGGTGGGGGTAAAATGTGGTTCAAAAAATCCCAAGGATCTTTCCAAGCCACATGTGGAGGAAGGTCCCCCAGAGGCAGAGGGGGGAACTCAAATGGTAGACATCTGCCTCGTGGCAGAGGTGTCCTGTAGAGCCAAAGGTGCATAGAATCATTCTTTGGTAAACCTTTTCAGCGTTCCTGAAAGAGGCACGATTGCCCCCTCTGGAGCCGCTGGGGATCATTTGTCCCCGCACCAGAAAGCCTGGATAGAAATAACAGATACTTGGATGCAGAGGATCACTTCTAGAGGTTATATAATACCATTTTTCCATTTATCCTCCCAATTCAAGAAAATTCCCTGATGATCCACCCAGTCAGATGGAATAAGCAACAATTCAAATTCAAAAGCTGCTAGAAAAAGAGTCATCCAAAAGGTCCCCCCAGACCAGACAGAATCCAGAATTAACTCAAGGTTCTGTTTTGGTGCCAAAGAAAACAGGAGACCTGAGAGTAACTCTAGATCTCAGCATCTTAAACAAATCCATTTGAAAGACCAAGTACTAGATGGTCATGGTTCAGTCCATTCTTCCATTTTTGGAGAAGGACAATTGGATGTGCTCAGTAGATCTTCAGGATGCTTACTGTCATGTAAAGATGAACAGGTAATTCAGAGGATTCTTACACTTCCAGCTGGGAACCAGTTACTACCAGTTCAGAGTTCTGCCCTTTTGTCTCACCGCAGCCCCCAGGGTGTTTACCAAATGCATGGCAGTAGTAGCAGCAGCTCACTTGAGACTGCTGGGATTCCAGGTGTTTTCATATTTGGATGACTGGCTCATCTCTGCTCCGACCAAGCATCAGCTCATTTTGGCAAGAGAAAAAGTGATCCAGACATGTGCCCTACTAGGAATAACCATAAACTATGAAAAGTCTCATCTAAAAATACGTTAACGTCTAGATTTCATAGGAACTGCTCAATACAAAATCAACTATAGCATCACTTCCCCTCTCCAGTGTTCAGACAATAAGATTACAAGTGAAAAAGATAGTTTGCAGTACCAGAATCTCAGCCCACTTGGTCCTTTGGGCTTTAGGGTGAATGGCAGCAGCAGTAACATTACAACCCTTAGCCAGATTTCATATGAGAATTATTCAACGGATGCTGGCCTCACAATGGTCAATACTTCATCTTCCTTTATTTGCTCCAACACGAATCACCAATATGTGCAAGAGGGGTCTAATGTGGTGGATTCGGTCAGAAGAGATTCTACAAGCCCATTTATTTGTCCCCTCTGAGTCCAAGGCCATGGATGCTTCCCAGCTGGGGGGGGGAGGGATTTCCTGGGAAAGACAGTCTAAGGCACATGGTCCCCAGAGAGGCCAATTTTGCATATCAGTGTCCTAGAGTTGAGAGCAGTGCATTTAGCATTGCAGGCCTTTCAGAATGCTCTGTGTTCAGGAATGATTGTGATTCAAAGAGGCAATATGTCAGTGGTTTGGTATGTCAACAAACAAGGGGGAACCAGATCTTACCCCCTGTGTCAAGAAGAACTCTGGGTTTGGCAATGGGCAATCTCTTCTAGACACTTTCTTACAGCAAAGTATATTCTGGGGAACTCCAGCATGTTAGCAGTTCAATTGAGCAGCTACATTCTACTACCTCACGAGTGGTCCCTCAACAAGCATGTGGCAGAATTGATTTTCCAACAATGGGGCCAGCCTTGCTACGATCTTTTCGCATCTCCCCTGAACAACAAGTGTAGCAGCGTCTTTGCCCTAATCCTCCCACAGGGGAGAATCACTGAGGGATGCTGTTCTCCACGTGTGGCCCCCCCCCCGATCTACTTTATGCTTATCCCCCAATTCCTTTGATTCCAAAGTTCCTACAGAGAGTTGCCAGGTTGAAGAGCAAAATCATCCTCATTGCACTTTTTTGTTCCTTCCTTCTGTGGCCTCATTTAATGTGTCAACCCTGGTTCCAACTCCAGATCTGCTGTCTTACCCAACAGGTATGATACATCCAGACCCTCCCCAGTTTCAAGCTGACAGCTTGGTTTCTCCATTTCCAGTAATAGCCAGACAACCTATGCTCTCGTCTCCTGTCTGCCAGATTTTGTTATCTTCCCTTAAACCATTTACAAGGAAACTTTATGCTAGTAAATGGGAAAGACTTGTACACTGGGCGCTCCAAAATCATGTACAACCCTTTTCTGCCTGATTCAAAGCATTCTTGAATTCTTAATGCTATTTCTTAATCAAGGAGCCAGTTCAACAGTTAAAGTTCAGTTGGCAGCAATTTCTAATTTTCAAATTGGATTCGATGGTTCCTCACTCGCTTCTGATAAACTTTGTAAAACCTTTTTACAAGGCACACTTTTATTAAGACCTCCATTTAAAGATCCTACTCCTGCATTTGATCTAAATCTGGTATTGCAAGCCTTGGTCCATCCACCTTTTGAACCTGCTCATGACTGTGATCTTAAATGTCTTTCTTGGAAAACCTTGTTTTTGGTGACCATTACTTCAGCCAGATGAGTTTGCAAAATTCAAGCCTCATCTGTGAAACCCCCATACCTAAATTTTCATAAAGATAGAGTTACATTATGAACTAATGCATCTTTGATGCCCAAATTTATTTTATTTTACATTTGTTGACCAGGCTGGTCCAACAGGATATATGTCCGTTTTCAGTGGAGACCCAGAGAGAAAAGCTCCAGAAATCAAGAGTAGTATTTACAAAACACAGGTACATTACAAAGTTTTGGTATTCATTACATTTCATTGCATTTTTTGCTTATAAAAAAGAAACATCTTAGTACATAACAGTTAAGGATAGTCATACAAAAATATCAAAAATAGCACTATTAAACTGTAAAGTCACAAAAAATATCTAATATCACTATTAAACTGTAAAATTAAACACATTATTGTTAATAGAAAAATAACTAGCTTATACAGGTGTGAGTATTAATATCTAGGGACAAGTGAGGTAGTTAGGGTTAATACTGGGGCATAACCAATGTGATTTAAGGTATGGTTTCAGTTTGCTTTTAAATAGGGTTATTGAGGATAGCGAAGTTAGGTGATTGGGGAGGGTGTTCCAGGTTTTACCCACTGTATTAGAGAACAATGAGTCTCCAGCCAAGTTGTTGGTTTTACCTGTTTGTACCAGTAGTTTATTTGATGAGCGTAGGGTCTTGAGGTTATTGTAGGGGTGATAAGGTTAGAGAGTATTGGTGTATTTGTTGGTTGATACAGGATGTTGTGGGCAACTATTAGTTGGTGCAGTAGTATTGGATTTGACAACTCCAGCCATCCTAGTTGATTAAGATTGTTACAATGATGGGTTCTATAGGTTGACCCAGTTGCAAATCTGGCAGTATTATTGTAGGAGATGGCCAGCTTGTTCAGATTGCTTTTACATAGTTTAGTATAAATAGGGGAGGCATATAGTAGGGTAGAGATTAAGTGGGTACGTGCAATAGTGGTCCTGGCTAGAGGAGTCAGAAAGGGTTTGATCCTGTAGAGGGAAACTAATTTTTTGTTCACTGTTTTTATAGTGTTGTTAATATGGGGCTCAAAGGTAAGGTTATTATCAATTAGTACCCCAAGTAGTTTTGTGGTAGGATCAGGAGTTATGATAGTCCCATTGCTAGATATAGCAGTAAAGTTAAGTGGGGAGGCCCTGCGGGCGGGAGTGAATAGTAGCATTTTTGTGTTTTTGGGATCAAGATGAGACATCGGTGTAGAAGCCATTTCTCTACTGTGCTAAACACGTTTTGGGTTAGGGACTGAAGTTCTGATGGAGAAGTGGCTGAGCATATTAACGTAGAATCATCTGCGTATTGGATGCAGGTAGCTTGAGGTATTACAGAATGTAGGTCATTTGTAAAAATAGAGAGTAGGAGAGGACCCAATATGGAGCCTTGAGCGACACCAAGGGCAATTGGGAGGTGGGAAGACAAGTTATTCTCCCATAGTACAGCCTGTTGCCTGTTATTTAAGTAGGATTGGAATCACTGTATAGCAAGTGCATCCAGTGACAGGTTTTTAAGTATGCTTATGAGTAACTGGTGAGTAACCATGTCAGAGGCGTTTGACAGATCAGTAAAGAGGGCTGAGGATAGAGTGTCATTACTGAGATTTTTATTATGCAGTTGGTGAAGGATAAGAGAGCAGAGGTGGTGCTATGAAATGGTCTGAAGCCATGTTGGCAGGTAGCTAGTAAGTTGCTTTCTAGTAGGTAGTTTAATAGTTGCTTATAAATGCATTTCTCCATGATTTTTGCCAATGGGGATAATATGGCTATAGGTCTGTAGTTAGATAATTCGTTGGAATTACCACCTTTATGTAGTGGGATAATATGTGAAAACTTCCAGATTGAAGGGATAGTTCCTTCAGTAAAAGTTCTATTAATCAGGATGGATATGGGGTAGGCTATAGCTTTTGCAGATTTTTGCAGGTAGTAGTAGGTCTGCAGAGAGGGTGATGGATTTAAGTTTCTGAATAAGGGTACAGACAGGATGTGGGAACAGGTTGAAATTGAAATAATGGGGGACTGTTAGAGATATCAGTGGATGAGGATATGGTGTCAGGGGATAGCTGCTTGGCAAGAGATTGAATGGTCTCTGTAAAAAAAAAAAAAAAAAAAAAAAAAAGTGTTAAAAGTATTGGCTATTTGGTTGGGACTGTTGACATCAGAGCCTGAGGGAGTGTGTGTGACTGAAGACCTGGGTGTTGGAGTTTATTGATGCCTGACCAGAATTTTTGAAATTTATTTTGGTGGGTTTGTTGGAGCTGACAGTAAAAGTTTCTTTTGTCTGACAATATTGCTTCTTTTGTTTCATTTTTTAGCTGTCTGAACTTTCATTGATCTGTAGGGCTTTTAGTTGTATGCCAGTTGGCCCAGACTTTGTTTCTTTGGAGGATTTTTTGTTTGGTAGTTTTGGAGAGCCATGGGGCTGGTTTAGTCCTAGTTCTAATTGTGCGTGTTGGGGCATGGCAGTCTAGAGTGGCTAAGAATTTAGAATTAAAGTATTTAACTGTATATTGTCTAATGGTAGGTGTTTCAGGGGTGACCACTCGCAAGCTTTAAGTTCTTTTTGAAATCTATCTGGGTTAAAACTTTTGTTAGACCTTATTGTCTCATAAATGGTTGGGTTTGGAGTGTCACTCTTATACCCGATTAAGAAGGTGAGTCAGTGGTAGCTTATATCTTTGGGGAGGGTACCTACTTTGTAAGTTTGGTGATGACTATTTGTGAGAATCCAATCTAGGGTGCTTTCATTGTTATTGAGTTTATTGGTCCTAGTGAGGGATGTAATAGGTTAATATGAGTAGAAGGCTGTTCAGATGTACAGCACTTCCAGTTTATATTAAAGTCACCGAGTACTATGGTTTCTTGTGGGTAGGTGGTGGAAGGTAGGTATAAATTTATATATATGGATTTACATTTGTTGAGTTGAATTTCAGAAATAAGAATTTCTGCTTTACAAGTTAGTAGAGGTTTAGAGTATATAGAGGTCACCTGTAATCCGGATTTATATAGAATAGCTACTCCTCCACCCTTCTTAGCATTACGATCAAGTCTCAAGATATTATAACCGGGAGGTATAACCACATTGTCTTGTATTGATGGCTTGAGCCATGTTTCAGTGAGACGGAGGATGTCAAGGTAATGTACGCCCATGAGGGCATGTAGGTGGGCAACTTTATTAATTATGCTCCGAATATTGAGATGAGCTATCAGGAGAGAGTTGGGGGGGGGGTCTGGTAAGCAATTGTGTGTTAGTAGGAGTTGGGTTGCAAGGTTCTGTGGTTGTGGTAGAATTTGGGCCAGGGTTTGGATGTGTATCACCATCTATTAGGGAGTGGACTTGTATTATCAGAGTGAGTTTTAAAAGTTTACATATTAGGTTTTAGGATTTCTTAGCTCTTGGGTTGAAATATCTGATGTGAGTGAGTCAATGAAATTTAGCTGATAAATACTTTGGTGGACAGGGTGTATTATTATGGCTATGAGGGATTATAAGCATTGGTGTGGAGGTTTGCTTTATGGGATACTGAAATCCTAGGCAGTTAAGGTGTTCATAGAGAGTAAGTAGGTAAGGTATAGCTAGAATAGGTAGGAGTGAGAATAAGAGTAAGGGCTTTCATGTATGTTAGGTTAGTTGTGGGTAGCATTATAGAAGTATTATATCTAGGTTATTATACAGGGATAAGCACAAATAGTTTACTAAGTTAATGACTAGTGGGAGGTGGGTTATTGCAGTTTAAGGGGTTGGAGCATGTGATTGCTTTTTTGAATGGGGTGTGGTTAGGATATATAAATGCAGATGCACTGGGGGTGGGTGGGTATTGGGGGTAGGGTAGGAGAGCGGAGTAAGTCCGCAAGGCAAACTGAGCGGGTAGAGCCACTGAAGGAGTGAACCCTAGGAGAACAATTAGTGGAGAGCTGATAGCTAAGGTAAGCTTAGATGGGGAAAGGTAAGAGCCTTGATAGTAGGGATAGTAGGCAGGGAAGTTAAGTGATGTAGAGTAAAAAAAAAAAATAGAAGGATAGAGTGGGACTGCAATTCAAACAAGTTATGAAAACTGGATGCCTGAGAGTTGCATTTTAAGACAGTAGGATATATCTAGGAAGAGGGTGCCATCTAGTGGACAAAGGCTGTATAGCAACAATAGCTTCTCGTGGGATTGTAGCAGGTCTAGGAATAAGAGGAGGGAAGGATATCAGTTATATACAGAGGGTACAAGAGGGGAAGGTAGACAAATTTGGAAAGAGGTTTTGGCTTCTGGCTGTCCTAGATGGGGAGTGTGCATTAAAACCTGGAGTATTTAAACAATATTATTTATACTGACAGTAGTTTTAAAACACATACTTTCTTTTATTTTTCCTTGAGTGACTGTTGCTCAGGGAGAGAATTGGTTCAGTTCCTTAGCTTAGAGAGGAGACGGCAGTTTTTATGCAGGAATAAGGTTGATTGGTCAACCGACAGGGCAATTTCTCAATTCTCAAGATCAACTTATCCACACCCCCACCAGGGGCAACAATATCCTAGACCTAGTCATTACCAGCATGAGTGACCGGTGTTCCACACCTGAAGTCAACTCCTCGTTGGTCCGATCCGACCATAAGCTAATCACCCTTGATATCCACATCCCGCCCCCACCCCCCATTAAGGAAACCACTGTAAAAAATTTCTCCAAAGCCAACTTCATGCTTCTTAAGACAGAAGTGGTGAACTTCATGACACCCATGCAGATGGACAATACAGTTACAACTGCTGAATCCTACACAAATGCACTCTATAAGCACTTACACGAGTGCATGGATCGTGCTATCCCAAACAGAACCAAGACACTATCCTTCAAAAAAGAAAGCCAATCTGTGGTCCCCTGCCATAAACAAACTGTACAACAGAAGGAAGAAACTGTTGCAAAAGAGAGTAAAATCCAATGAGTGAAGGAGCTCCCTGGTCAGCCTCAGTAAGAAGATGAGATCCCTTATAATATCCTCCAAAGCTAGCTACAAAAACAAAATCTACACTAATTCTAAGGACAGCCACAAAGCATTCTATAGCTATGTCAAGAACCTTGATGGAACACCCAGATCTGCTATGAGTTACAGCACAACGGCATGGAAATTAGAGAACTAACTGATATTGCCAACATCCTGGCAGATAGGTTCAGTACTAACTTTACCCCTCCCCTCACCCCTTAAACGGGCCATATCTATACAGGAAGAATGCAGAGTCCCTGTAATCACAGCTACGCAGGTAACAGCTGCACTCTCTAAAGCCAGCATCCATGGGTCCGGACAACATCCCAGGCTGCATTTTACACAAACTTCAGAACGAACTGGCTCCCCACTTAAGCACCATGTTCAATAATATCCTTGACTGAGGCTTTGTGCCCACTGAATGGCGCACAGCAACAGTTATCTCTCTCCACAAAGGGGGAGCCACCACTGATCCCGGGAGCTATTAACCTATTAGTCTGACGAGCCTAGTTTGCAAGGCCATGGAACGTATCATCATGGAACTCATAAACAAAGACATTGGTAACCTCCAAACTCTGGATCCCACCCAGTTCGGGTTTGTGAAAGGCAGATCATGCCTCCTGAACCTGATCGGCGGCTTTGAGGCAGTCACCAAAGCCGTAGATGAAGGTAAGGTGGTTCACACAGCCTAACTTGACCTCGCCAAGGCTTTCAACACCATCCCCCATTCTGGAATTATAGCTAAACTCACTAAACTAGGTATAAATCCCTACGTCACAAGATGGGTTGCCAACTGGCTCACTGACAAAACCCACACTGTAAAAGTTGTAGACTCCAAACCTCAAAGCAGTGACAAGTGGAGTACCACAGGGTTCATTCCTGGGACCTCTCCTGTTTGGTATCTACTTCTCTGAAGTACATGCTAACACAGAAGGCCACTGCTTAACGAAGTTTGCAGATGACTGCAAACTAAGAGCCGTTGTCAAGTCCCCAAATGATGTGGAAATCCTACAGAAGGGCCTCGCTGAGTCAGATGCCTGGTGTCAGAGCCATGGCCTCAAGCTCAATGCCAAAAAGTGCAGTGTCATCCCCTTTGCTAAAAACTCTGTACCCATGAACTACCACATAGGCAGCAATCTACTTAACACCGAATGTGTGATGAGACCTTGGGACCCAGGTGGATAGTAGTCTCTCCTTTGATAGTCACATCGCCACAGTAGTCAGGAACTCCTTCTACCTGGCACACCTCATCATAAAAGGGTTCTCATCCAGGAAAAAAAGAGGTCATTGTTCCCCTCTACTCTAAACTCATTAGACCCATTATAGAGTACAACGCCCCTTTTTGAATGTACCTCACAAGACATCTGCAGCAGATGGAAAGGCCACAGAAGTACCTCACAAAGAGGATTACTGGCCTCAAACAAATGCCCTACACTGACCATCTCAAAAAAACTCCAGCTTTACTCCGTAGCATATCGCCTACTCCAAGGTGATCTCTGCTTAACATATAAAGCTATGTCAAACCCAGAGCTGTTGGACATGCTACACCTAAAGAAATCCCAATCCCTCCGAGCTACACGCTCTAGGGACCTAAACCTTGCCACCACAATAAACAGGACATGCTGGAGGGATAGATTCCTGTCCCAGAGACTTCTCATACTCTGGAACAGGCATCTATGAACATCTATGTCAAGCAAAGTTTTTCATTAGCACTCTTCAAGAAAAATCTTGATGAGTGGATGGGAAATAGGAAATACACCCCGGGGATCACTTCGGTGTCTCTGCTGGACAGTGGCACAGGAAAATAACTTTCTTGGGTGGTGTAAGCCAGGGAACCTTGTTGGCTAGGCTTGCGTAGGCCCTTGGGCCGATAGCCTAGTACATACCTATGAACCTTATCTAGTACAGTATAAGCAGGTTGGACAGCTGGGTACATAAAGGGAGAGAGAAACGAAGAGGTAAAGTAAGCAGAATGTTAAACACACTAAGTAAAATAACAATCCAGATAATGAACATATAAGCACTTGAATCGGGCAAAATAGGTCACTATTCTACATATACCAAATAGCAGGTGAACAATGAAAGGCTAGATAGATTCAGTTGCATAATCAAAACATATTGAGTAGCATCTGAACAATTCCGCAACGCCACAGCAATACCACTCTGAAATGGAGCAGTACAGTTTGCATGTAACAGGAATGAGGTAGGAAACAAGGTACACAGCTTGAATACAAGCAAAATCAACATAGATGCAGTTGAGATAACAAAGATGCTAATCAAACATGGCATATTCTGTCTAAAAAAAGACAATTGCAACTTTTGTAGTTTACATATAAACAAAACAAGTCAGATATGACCCTTACAAATTATTTTAGTTAACATTCAAACAACGTTCCACATATGTGGAGTCAAGATAGCTAAGACGCTATATTAACATGGCATTGTCAGCGTTACTAAGGAACAGTACAACTTCATTAGGTTGTTGAACAATTTCCACTCAAAATACACAGTACTGTAAAGAAATAGGGCTAGACTACAGTTATGCTACTCAAACTTGGAGTTTACTATTTAAAACAAGACATTTACTCTTCAAGTAGCAGCGGATCTTCCTACAGCTATCTAAAATAGCGTATATCCGTTCCACCTGCAGAAATGCGAATACAGGTAGCCAGTAACGGCGAATAATAACATCAGTACACACTAGGTTAGATTAGTTGTTGCCTTTGACTGTAAAAACACCCTTTCAGACACTGTTGTTGCTAAAATGCATGTATAGCACTAAACAATTAAAGCAGGGAGCAACTTACACAGTTATGGACACCAGAGCCAGGGACGCACAGCAGCCGAGAGTTAGACCAAGGAGTAAAGATGGCGTCACACGGGGCAAGGTATATTTATGAGGTTGATGAAGTCATAAGAAAGAGAGAGGAGGGGAAAGATAGGTGAGGGCAGGTAAAGACCGGAAGCACTCTACAACAAATAGAGAGGGCGGGGAGGGGGCTAGTACTTATACTGTATTAAGTAGTTAATACAGCCCAGCTTGGGAAAGGAGGGTGAAGTGAGGAAAAAAGGAAGGGACAAAGGCAAAAAACGATAGGACAAGGAGCAAAGGTACTTTAGCTAAGAGGAAGCGGAGAGATGCATAGTGGGATATGGAAGCAGGGTCCAAGTCACTGAATGAGTGAAACCTAGGAGAACAATCAGTGGAGAGCCGATTGCTAAGGCAAACTTAGGTGGGGAAAGGTAGGAGTTAAGAGCCTTGATAGTAGGAATAGCAGGCAGGGGTAGTTAAGTGATGTAGAGTAAAAAAAATAGAAGGATAGAGTGGGACAGCAATTCAAACAAGGTATGAAAACTGGATGCCTGAGAGTTGTATTTTAAGACAGTAGGATAGATCTAGGAAAACGGTGTCATCTAGTGGACAAAGGCTGTATAGCAGCAATAGGTTCTCATGGGAGGTAGCAGGTCTAGGAGTAAGAGGAGGGAAGGATATCAGTTATATACAGAGAGGGTACAAGAGGGGAAGGTAGACAAATTGGGGAATAGAAAAGTTTTGGCTGCTGGCCGTCCTAGCTAGGGAGTGTGCATTAAAAACCAAAGTATTTAAACAACACACCTAATACACTTGTAGTAGGTGACTCTATCATCAGGTACACTGACGTCCCGCTCACCAGGCTGAACAAGGAGAAGGTCACGGTGAGCTGCCTGTCGGGCACTAGGATCCGCCACATAACACAAGCACTCAGGTCACTCCAAGGCAAGTACAAATATGACTCAGTCATTGTCCATGCTGGTGTGAATGACCTGAGACGTACCTCCCTGGACTACATGAAAAGAGACATAGAGGAGCTCTCTGAGCATGTAACCCAGGCCGGTATGACCCTGACCTTGAGTAGCATCTTACCCTCACCAAGAATGATGCCACAATATGAAGACAAGATGATCAATTTCAACAATTGGCTTACGTATTGGTGTCATTCAAAGGGGATCCAATGCTTGTCAGTCTGGGATGACATGCTCGACAAGCCACAATGCTTTGCTAGGAACGGCTTGCACCTGTCACCCCTGGGCTTTCGGATATTGGCAAAGGCTCTTGCCACCCCCATAGTGCCTTTTTTAGGCAAGGCTCAAAAGACAAACCCCCCTCCATAGGTATCACAAGGGATAAGAAACTAAGAGTAATGCTACTCAATGCCAGAAGTCTAAACCTCAAGATGCACGCACTCAAAACTCTCCTTAGCATGGAGAACATCGATATCTGTGCAGTAACAGAAACCTGGTTCAAGGCTCCCGAGAGCACCCCAGCACTACCAGGTTATACCGCATACCATGCTTTTCGGCCCCAAAACTTGGACCGAACCACAAAAGGAGGGGGAGTATCAATATTTGTCAAAGATACCCACACCTCCAGGTTGGTGGCACAGCATGAAGCATCAGAGACTATCCATGTGCAACTAACAGTGGGTAAAAGTGCCTTCCAGTTTATAGCCTGCTACAGACCACCCTCCCAAACCCAGGAGCCCCACTTGGCCTTCCTGAGAACACTGGGAAATATGAAGGTCTCTCCAGACACCATTATATTGGGCGACTTCAACTACCCAAACATAGACTGGGAGCATTACTCTAGCTCCAACATCCTAGCCCAAAGGTTCCTAGAATTCATAAACTCAAATGCTATGGAACAACTTGTTACCACTCCCACAAGAGGGGAAAACATACTAGACCTGATCATCACCAACATGGGGGCTCTGTGCTCCAGACCAGAAGTGTATCCCTCGCTGGTAAGATCAGACCATAAACTAATCTCACTGGATATTCACATCCCGACCCCACCCCCTGCCCAGAAAACCACAGTGAAAAACTTCTCTAAAGCAAATTTCACACTCCTCAAAACCGAGGTGGAATCCTTCAAAGCCCCCTGGCGTGTGGAAAATACGGCTCAGACCGCAGAATCCTTTATAAACGCATTCTATGAACACCTTCAGGAATGCATGGATCATGCAATCCCAAATAAAACCAAGACCCAATCCTCCAAAGGCAGGCGTCCCGTCTGGTGGACCCCAGCCATAAACAAACTATACAATAGAAGGAGGAAGCTACTACATGATAGAGCAAAATCCCAAAAAGGGAAGGCATCTCTGATCAGTATTAGCAAAAAACTACGGGCACTCATAAAATCGTCTAAGGCCATCTTCGAGAGAAAAATTGCACAGGACACTAAGGATAATCACAAGGCTTTCTTTAGGTATGTTAGGAACCTGGGTGGGAATTCCCAGATATGCTCAGAATTAGTCCAAAATGACAAAAAAATACACCGAACCCACAGACATTGCCAACATCCTAGCTGACAGGTTCAGCGCAAACCCCCCCCCCCAATCAAAAGGGCAAATATCTATCCCAGCAGAGTGCTGCCCCCCTGACATCTCAGCTGCGTCCTACATGAACTCCAAGAAGAGCTAAACCCAAACATAAAACTACTGTTCAATCTCAGCCTTACTACAGGATATGTACCCAAAGAGTGGCGTACAGCAACAGTGGTCCCTCTACACAAAGGTGGTGCCTCAACGGATCCTGGAAACTATCGTCCCATAAGCCTGACTAGCTTGGTCTGCAAAGCTATGGAAAGGATCATCATGGACCTCATAAATAAAGATACTGGGGACCTACAGACACTGGATCCTACCCAGTTCGGCTTTGTTAAGGGCAGATCCTGCCTCTTAAACCTGGTCGATTTCTTTGAAACAGTCACCAAGGCCATTGACGAGGGGAAGGTGGTCCACACAGCCTACGTGGACCTCGCAAAAGCCTTCGATACAATACCCCACTCGGGCATTATAGATAAGCTCACCAGCTTAAATATAAACCCCTATGTCACTAGATGGGTTGCAAACTGGCTCAAGGACAGAACCCACATGGTTAGAATTGCTGGAGCCATGTCAGACTCCAAACCAGTTACAAGTGGCGTCCCACAAGGCTCAGTCCTGGGACCTCTCTTGTTCGGTATATATTTCTCGGAGGTACAGGCCAACACAGAAGGACTGTGGCTGACCAAGTTCGCAGATGACTGCAAACTAGGCACCATAATCGACTCTCCAGTCGACACAAGCATCCTACAAAAGGGCCTCATAGAAACAGACAACTGGTGCCAGAGCCATGGCCTCAAGCTAAACGCCAAAAAGTGTATAGTCATCCCCTTTGGCAAAAACAAATTGCCCACAAATTACCACATAGGTGGTAATCCATTAAGTACGGAAGAAGTAATTAGGGACCTGGGGATCCAAGTTGATAGCAATCTCTCATTTGAAAGCCATGTGGCCAAAGTGGTTAGAAAAACATTTTATATAGCCCACCTAATCATGAAGGGATTCACATCTAGATCAGGGGAGGTCATCGTGCCTCTTTACTCATCTCTCATCAGGCCCATAATTGAGTACAATGCCCCTTTTCGGATGTACCTTACCAGACACCTGCAGCAACTGGAAAGACCCCAAAAGTACCTCACCAAGAGGATCAAATGGGCTCAAACAAATGCCATATGCTGCCCGGTTAAAGAAACTCCAGCTCTACTCAGTGGCATACCGCCTGCTCAGAGGCGATCTGTGCCTGACGTATAAAGCCATGTACAACCCGGAATTAATGGACATGCTGCACCTCAGAAAATCCAAATCCCATCGAGCTGCGCGCTCGAGAGACTGGAACCTCAGCACTGAAATAAATAGGACATGCTGGAGGGACAGATTCATATCCCAGAGGCACCCTTCACTCTGGAATAAAATCCCAGTCCAGGTTAGGCAGAGTCCTTCATAGACTCTCTTCAAGAGGAATCTTGATGAGTGGATGGGAGATCGTAGATTTACCCCGGGTTTCACTTCTGTGTCACTGTTAGACAGAGGCACAGTATACTAACCTCGAAAAAGGGCATAGCAAAATTCATTTAAAATGGGTGGCGAAAGCCAAACACACTTTGGCTAGGCTTATAAATGCCCTAGGGCAGATAGCCTAGTATGAACCTATGAACCTATACTGACAGTAGTTTTAAAACGCATACTGTTGCTCAGGGAGAGAATTGTTTCAGTTAGGGAGGAGACAGCAGTTTTTATGCTGGAATGAGGTTGATTGGTCAACCGACAGCGCAATTTTTCAATTCAAGTACAGTACAAGCAGGTTGGACAGTTTATTTTATTTTTCCTTATGGGACTTTCTAGTACAGTACAAGTAGGTTGGACAGTTTCTTTTATTTTTCCTTGAGGGACTGTTGCTCAGGGAGAGAATTGGTTCAGTTCCTTAGCTTAGGGAGGAGATGGCAGTTTTTATGCTGGAATAAGGTTGATTGGTCAACCGACAGGGCAATTTCTCAATTCTAGTACAATACAAGCAGGATGGAGAGCTGTAATGTCCAAGTGTGTAGTCTAGACAAGTCCAATTAATTCTTAGAGCAGCCTTCTCCCCTACAAAGTTGACTGCTTCTGCAGATGTCTTGCACAGACACTACAGAACAGCTTAAACAGCAGAATATAGCCATTATCTGTAAAACTTACTGCAGAATTCAAGTCATATATAGCAGATCATGACAGTCATTTATAATACCACTGTCACTGATCACAAAAAATTAAATTTTTAAAAAAGCGGTAATTTAATTAAAAAAAGGCTGCACTAACCTCTCATCCAACTTTCCCTTATCACAAATATAATATTGACCAGTCCATCGATGTACCAGCTTTCTTTCCAAAATTATTCAAACAAGGGCAAGCACTTGTTACATTTGTTGGATATTTATAGGCAACGGTGTTTCTATTTACATAGAACAAAGGACATCAAAATACAGATCAGTTGTTTTTCATTTGCTGATGTGAAAATGGGTAAACCATCGTCCAAATTCACTCTAGCCAGATGGCTTACTGGCTGCATCTCCTTTGTTTACAACAAATTGGATATCCTTTTACCAAAGCAAATTCATGCGCATTCAACCAGGTCTTTAGAGACTTCTCAGTTTTTCATTCATGAGCTTCCATGGATGAAATATTTGCAGCAGCAACTTGAGCTTTGCCCCCATACGTTTATCACTCATTACAAATTGGATTTGGTATCCAGAGGTAGAGCATCATTTGGCTCAATGGTGCTTAGGAATATCCTTCCTTGAGTCCACCCTGGGATTTACGTAGCTGGGGACTCTGCCCCATCAGGTGAGGACAGAATGAAAATTGACATCATCAGATTAAGAAGTTATGTACTCACTATAAGATTCCATCTGTGTTGTCCATTTGCATTCATCCTCAACTCCCCACCCACCAACCTCCATCCTTATGGTTTTTCTGGAAGAGTAAGTGGCTATGAAAGAATTTGTGTATTCCAAGAATGACAGAGCTCCAGATTCAGCCTTGTCTATCCTTTTTTCTACGTTTACATTTATGTCCGATTTGTACAAGAACTGTTTTTGTATGCTGTAGCTAGCAAACAAGATCTGAGGTAGTTTGGGGTTGGTGCATTCTGGGTAAGGGAGAAGCTCAAGAGTTCTAAGTTGCCACGAGCTTTTGCAATGGCTGAGTCAGATCCGACAGTTTGGATCTGAGCCCATCAGTTGAGGAAGAATGAAAATGAACAACACAGATAGAACATTATGGTGAGTACATAACTTCTTTTTTAGGTGCTACCTCTACAGCCTTTTTTTCAAGAACATCTGTCATTATTTTGGAAAGCTGATATTTGGGATGCTCTGTCCACCTGCTTTAAGTATGGCAGTTTGGATGCTCATTGTAAAATTAGTACAGTTATTGCCACTGCACACTTACAAGAGCAGTTGTAACCAACCAATCATGTTTGGTTTTAACACTCAGCTGTGTGTGGTAGTTAGTCCAACAGGGTCTAAAAAGACCCATACATCTTGTGGCTGTCCTGCTGCAGTGATCCTTGTTTTGAACATAGTATAGTGGTGTGAAGTTACTCATCACAAGTGTTTGAACAGAAGATGCATTGCTTCAGAAAGGGCTGCTGTCTTCCTCACCCTGGTACCGCATAGGTCTTGGACGTGCTTTTTGTTTTGTACGTAGTTTGTACTGGGCCATTATGTGTGCGAGAGTCCTTTTTGGTTGGCAAGTTACTTAGTTTTACAGTGTGATGTTACTCTGTAGTGGTACTTTACAGCTGTGTAGTACTCCTCAGATCTTTAGGCTCTAGATAAAGAACATTTAGTAGTAATGCTGTTCTGCATCGCTGCCAGCATCAAAAAAGAATAGAAGATAGTATCTTGGTGACAGTGCTGTGATTAAAGATTGTTTCACTTAGTTGCTCTCACAAGTGGCTAAACATTGCTGGTGACTTTTATGGTTTTAAATGGTGACATTTGTGACAAAAGATGGTAAGAAGGCAAAGAAAAAGCAGTCTAATGGACCTAAAATAGCTGTATTGTCTGAACAAGTAACTGATTACATGGCAGATTGTAATAAGGAAGTTGCTTCATTTCAGGTAAATGCAAATACACTTTATTCTGTTATTTCAACCAAGGTTCCCTGGGAGTATGCATGAAATGTCTACAGAGTATGTCATTTTTATAGAATAAGTAAATAAAAAAAGATGCTGAAGTAACTGATGTGCAAAATAGCCATTGTGATGCCATGGAAGGCTTCAACAGAAGATGCAAAGCATTGAAGGAATATTGTGCTAATTTGGCAGCTAAAATGGCATTGTTAAATGCATAATAAATTGGCCAGGGAAGATGAAGCTTGCAGGAAGAACCTCAGCAATTTGGGTGCTCAAAAAATGAGAGAACCTTATTGCTGAACTTTCATTAGACAAGTTAGCAGGTTGAACTGGACTGCAGGCCAGCCTTATAAAGAACTCATATTTTTTTGCCAAACCCCATTGTGTCAGGTAACCCCAGCAAAGTGGACTGCACTCTCCACTCTGTGTTTATTGGCTTCCAATGCTCATTTGCCAGCTGTAACTATACTTTGAACAAGCTCTTCTGTTCATCCACGCGTGCGCACGCACACACACACACACACACACACACACACACACACACACACTTATTTTCAGGGAAGGCAGGAAGTATTCTCAGACACTGCAGCCATTTGTCTTGGCTCCACTGTAGTAAACTGCCACCATTCCAGATGACCAGACTGGGGACCTCTCAGTCTCTGTTTCAGTCTTGCTAAGCCAAACAAAAATAGAAACACACAGTAATGTGTTGCTGAGCAGCCTGGCCAGCCAGAAGTAGATGTCAGTAGCCCATCCCCAGTTAGAAATAAATATCCTCTTAATTAATAAATAAGCAAAAGGCTACTGGTCATAAACTTTTTAAAAGTGAATAAATTAACTCATTCTTTTCTAGTTAAATCATTTTAAACAACACAGTTAACAGTTAAATGTGGGTAAATACTTATACATACCTTACATCTCCTTATTTTCCCTTCTTCACTCACTTCCTTTATTCTATCAATTTCTCTGACCTGGTTTTCTCTCTGAATATACCATAAGCCTGCTTTTGTCTCGCTTCATATTGCAATTTCTGTATTATACTAACTTGTCTTCAGTTTCTTTATAAACTGGCTAAAATTTCTCTCTTAAATCATTGTCGTATAACTTGTATCTACTGTTAACCAATGTTTTCATATTATGTCTAATTTGGTAGAATTGTTTAAACTGTGTTTGTTTTTTTTTGTATTACTTTAAAGACTGTAAAATTATTATTCTTAAAATGCTTTGTAATACTGGGGAGCATTTCTCCCCAGGCCTTCGTGAAAATGGGTTCCTACTCAGTCGGACTTTCCCAGTAATTAAATGTCGATAAATAAATGGTTAACTATGCAGATAAGTATAGAATTGCACATTGAAATATAGAATATCTGAAAGAATTATAGAATCTTAATCTAAACTTAATTTCCAAAAAAAACTACAAAACTGCAGGGGAGCAAACTCACTTGTATACTGCACAAGAAAAAGGTGGGTTGCATGTTTGTTGCTGTTATGATGATGTGCAAAGGTAGATTTTGAATTTACTACAGATGGAATTCCATAAAGTGATATGGAAAGATTTAACTGGTTTAATGAGTAGAAATTATGAAGAATTTGAACATTTTTTGGGTCCTATTTTTGTATCAAGGAAGGCGCCCTATATGTAATGGCATGTACGTTGGGTGCAACAAAGCAGACATTTGGTTCATAGGTAAGTACTAGGCTAGCTGCCGTTGAGATCCCTTTTAAGCCTAGCTATTTCCCCTTTCTGTGCTCATATTAACCTGTCCCATTTGGCTAGAGAATGGCCTTAACCTTCCTGTAGTCGAAAGTTATATTATTACTCCTAATGAGAATAACTGGAATCATACCATAGATAATTTGATGGGACCCTTGCATGGGGTAAAGCATTTAGGAGCTGCCTCTGTAATTAGTAATTATTTAATAATGAAGCTAAAGCTTGGTTGACTTTGCTTTTACCTATTGGCTATATGAATCTTGGTATTCCAGGGGGAAAAAGTGTTTAAGCTGATGGAGGGAGAGGGAGACTAAACTGGTCTGTTGGGATAGAAGAGGATTGCATCACCCTGATGTATATGGCTTCAAGCTAGGCAGCAATTTGACTTGAGTATTTATTTGGCTGGTGTGTGAGGGGTTACTCTTCACAGCCTGAGTTGTAGATTTTAATGCTCTCAAAAGTATTACTCCTATTTTACTTTAATTATTACTGGGAATAATACTTAACCATAGATTAAGGTCTGATCAGCACTCTTGCAGTTCAAAAAATAACCATAACAGGAGTTCTTTATAAAGTGAAACCTTTTCTAACATAATAAGCTCGCAATACCTACACAGGTCTACACACTCCATAGTATCCCATATGCCTTACTGTAGTTCTGTCAGCTAGCCAGATTGGAGCATTGTATAATAAAATTGCAAAGTTTGCAAGTAACAACACTGACTGAGGGTAACACAATCTGGCAGTTCACTCCTTTAACTGTCTGGAGCTATTTAACCCATTAGCCTACATCTTTTATGAGCCAGACAGATGCCTTGCTACCAGACTGTTATTAAACTGGTCAAACCCCACAGAGAAATGTGCTTATTAAATCAACACCTAGTACTCAAGAAATCTCAAAAAAAATCATAATGATGACTGTCTGTACTCTGTATACATCGCTAAATTGTGGAATTTGACACCAACAGATATTAGAAATATCTCATCATATCCACAATGTACAATGTAATTGAAAAGCATACCTTTCAAGAAAATGATCCTGCACTTATGACAGTCCCATTACTAAGACTCTTTGTATTCTGCATCTTACCCTGTCTAATTTATAATCCACTGAAGAAGTCATACCTTTCAGTAAAACAGTCCCGCCCTTGTACCAACACCATTACTAAAGTCCCCTCTTCATTCAGTCAATTCCATCAGACATCACAAATTTCCCATACTTTTGCTATTGTAATCACCTGGTTTCAGGTGAGTTTAGTTTGAATGAAATATGCATGTGTTTCATTTTGCTGTCTATGCTAAGATTACAGTGGGAGTAGATATACAATATAAGTAATGCTGAATGTTCTGCTGTGTATGAGGTTAGCATGCTGTATATACATTTTATAGATGTGGCTGAGTTTAGCATGCTGTAAATACTATGTAGTTTGTAACATGACGATCCCCTATTAAATTAAATAATACATTTTTATTGTTAGCTCAGGCAGATGTATATAATGTGGAGCTTTTCTCCCTGGAATTCTGATGAAAAGGGGCTTTGCCCAGTCAGACTGTCCGGTTAATCGGAGGCAAATAAATTACTATGCAAAGTGCAAGTGATTGGGTGACAAAGACTTTGTTAGTAGAAATTGAAAAGTCTGAGTGATTTAAAATTGAAGGTCATATCTAAGGTGAAACAGACTTGGACAGTAGATTTGCAAGGTAATCTAAATGACAAGGTTAGCAAAGCAATTTGCCAGTTGTGAGGTACACTGTGAAGTTCTGGAAGTTTTGAATGTCTGCTTGAAAGTGTTTTTTTCACAAGTTTTTGTTACTCCAGCTTTATGGATGTTCCTGCAAATGGGCCCAGCATGTTGGAGATGTGGTGTGGGGAGCACTGAGAGCATAGGAACTTTTGTTTTGTCTTGGCTGAGGTGGGATAGTTAGAATAGGACTTGGCAATAGTTTAGAAGGGCTGCTTAACAAGACAGTAACTCTTTCTAAAAGTGATGTTAGGATGTTGTGGTTAATTGAACCTGACAGGGAGTGAGCATGCCTTGGTTTCCTTAATAATGACATTACCATTAGAAAAAAAGTAATAACTAGAAAGTGGAAGTTAAAGGATGTGTCAGTGCTAGAAAATGTAATAGATGTAGTTGAAGTAGATTAACAGGAATGTAGAATAGCAAAGAAGTGACCTTGGCTGTAAGTATGTTTTTAGTTGGTTACCCTGGTGTTCATCTTAGGAGTCTTTGTAATCTGATATTTTAACGTGCACCGAATTATTTATCACTTTGAAGATGTCCAATTTGGTAATGGGATATATTGAGATGACTAACCCAAATTTTAAAGTATTTGTTTCAGCAATACATAGCTAGATGTAGATTTATAAGCAAATTTGTTTAATGTTATAACAGTTTTGATTATTTATATTAGGCTGCCCATTTTGTATTTATTGTTTCAGTTTGTAATGTGCTCTTTGCTTTTAAGGTAGTTATTAATAATTCAGTGCTATTCCAAAGTTGTGCCATGGGAAGTAGAATTGCATCCAATTAATGAAGGATTTTAGGCAGTAAAAAATGCAATGTTAGAATACAATATGGCGTGGGTTATTTTGTTTGACAGCCAAACTTCAGCTGACAGCAATAGTGTGGTAGGTAAATTCCTGCCCTCTAGGAAGATCTGACAGTTTTCATATTTCTCTGGAAGCCTGCAGTTAATCTCATTAATTTTATTAATATCCTGCAACAACAATCCTGTTTAGACTTCAGTGATTATCGCAAGCAGTCTTCATGCAAATGCACTTTTTGCTTTTCCATATGTATTTCACAAACATGTTTTTTAGTTTTTATTAAAACAGCTCTCAATACATGCTTTTTTCTTCACCTGTGACATACTGTTAACATTAGAGGTGTCTGGTATATTGCCATTTGACAAAACATTGTGTTCTGCATTTATGGAACATAAAATATTCATCGGTTTGTGTACTTCAGTCAAAAATGTACCTTAAGGATGCACCCTATCATATTTGAAAACAGTTGTCCTAACAAGAGTATTTTCTGTATTTGAATGTTTGTTTTGACCTTACTGGATGGAGCAGATAAACACATGGATGCTTAACATGCTTTGGGAAGCATGTTAGAAACATGAGTTGAAACCATGCCTGTGATCAGAAGTGAACTTTTAAGGACTGTTTGGTGATGAAAAGTGCATCAATTCAACATACAATCTAACAGCAGATAAGTTCTAGTTAGCTCACCAAGCCTGGCTTTTTATTCATTTTACTTACATTTTTACTGTGGAACATATTTTGGCAGAGGAACCTTATAAGTGGTTATAGTAAATGGGTTGTTGAGAGTTTTATTAATGTTGGCCTTTTTATCCATGGGCTATTTCTAATTTTGAGGACCAAAGCTCATCTTCTTTTCTATGCATGCTTGCCTTGTGGGTTGTGATGTCAAAGTTTAACACAATAAAGTCTTATTTAACTGCTTGTGAAGACAAGGGTATGGCATTAAATAAAAGTGTCAGAAAACAGGTTCAAGAGCTGATTCCACAGTGATTTATTCTTATTTCTCTTTTATTCCAGTCACCTGCCGAAGAACTCAAATATATTGATGACACTAATAGCTCAGGTGAGTTGGGGGGAAAAGTCTGATGCAGGTATACCTCATTAAACTCTAATGATGCAAACAGATGTTTTGGTAGGCATCACATATTGCCTATTGAAATTTACAGTAATTTCTAAACCATGCTATACATGCAAGCTATCAAAATGTCACCTTAAAGCTTACATTATGGGGAACATAACTGCACTGGTATTTGATCTCTGTCGAGTGCAGCTAGAGAGACATTGAATTTTGTTCATATATTTATTTGGAAGTAGCTAAGTCAACTATTAATTGGGGTTTCTTGTATTTTTCAAAAGAGAATTCAGACATAATCTAGTGTTTTGAATTTCAAGTTAATCCTTTGTTATAATTTTTTACAGCATCCCTAATACAAATGTCTTTAAATTCAGTTCAGAACAAACATGTAGGGTTTGTCACATATATTTTGCTTTTATAACGTGAACTAAAATGCTATTTATCACTAAAATGATGTTGTCCATAATTTGAAATATTTATACTGAAAAAAAGGAAACTGGGAAAGCATTACTGGGAATTGTGATTTGGCACTAAGAAATTAAATTTCCAGGGCATCTTTTAATTATGCATTTAAAAGCATTACCCTTATCTAAATGTGCTGATTTGCTATCCAAAACATTTTATTAAAAAATAGCTGTTTCACAGATAACACTGTATTGCTAATGACCACCAGTCTGGCTGTTAGAATGTGCTAGACTACGAAGTTGAATTGTACTCTGTTAAAAACAGGGTAATGGAATGCAGCACATGTCCAGATGATAACTTTAGTGCGCTGATATTGTATCAGAAGAAAAATAATAATCATGTACATTTCTCCAGAAAAAGGTTTGTTTTTTTCAGTTATAAAATGCCATGGCTCAGTCCTTAGTCTGAAATATCTAAGGTGGTGTACTTAGATTCAGCAGTGAGCAGCTTTTAAATCCATGAGGGTAGAATTGCAGTCTTCGGTGTATTTTGTATCTGAGTGTCTTGTTAGAATTCATTGATAATCATATTGTCAACTCTCAAAGGGCAATTGACATATTCCTTTTTATTGAGAACTCAAAAAGGGGATTAACATATGGCATTTTATACTCAGGCACCAAATGCAGGGATTCATAGATATCTCTCTCTCTCTAAATCCTGCAAATCTCCTTCTAAATCCTGAAAATCTAACTACAGACTATACCTATGACTTACCTCACCTTCTTACAAATATAATCCCACCTCATATCCTATATAGACCTGACTGTAAACTGTTACTCTACTTATTAAGCTGTGTTATCTCTGTAACTGTGTGTATTCTTGTATTAAAGTTAAAATGTAATTTTTTTTTGTAATAGCATGTATATACACAACTGTTGATTGTCAAAATGTCTGCCATTTGTGTGGAGCTTTTCTCCCTGGGCCTCCACTGAAAATGGGTTTCTGACCCAGTCGGACTTTCCTGGTCAATAAATAATTAATTTCACCGAGTTTGACATCTTCCATTATATTCTTATTTCTGTTATATGACATCCTATAATGCAGCAGTTCTCCAGAATATTGCTTTACTGAGTTGTCATTGCAGTGTAAGTAAAGGTAGTATATATTTCTGTGGAGAAAGATTTTTTTTTTTATTTGTAATGTAACATTGTTGAGACTGCATGGTCTGAAGTAGCCAGTATAATGAGGTGGCACTCAGCATTGTAAGTCATGTAAATTATTGCAGATGCATTTTGTACCTGACCTTCCAAGAATAATCCCATGCAAAGATTTGTTATAAGGTTTTGTAATACTGTCTCTTAGGCATAATCATGCTTATTCATTCTATTCAGTCACATTCTGTCATGGTGAATTATATTCTATTTCCCTTGTGGGCTATGAGTGTATATGACTTTCACTTGGAATGCAGCAGTAGTTGTAGTAGTAATTTACTGAGTTGTCATTACAGCAGAAGTAAAAAAAAAAAAAAAAAAAAAAAAAGGCTCAGTTGTAACATTCAAGGCTCAAAATCCATGATCTGCAGCAGCCAATGTGGTAAATTTAAATTCCGCTTTGAGCTCAGTTAAATTCCTAAGGGTGGAATAGCTGTCTTAAATGTCCTATTGTCATTGCCTGAAAACCTATTCAAAGTCTCAAAAGCAGGACTGACGTGTGGCCTTCTGCATTTGGTACCTGTGTACAAGAGTCCATAGACCTTTAACTGTCACTGTCCTGCATTTCATTGTACTCATTTTCCAAAGGGGGGAGGTATGACTTTTAGTCACTCTGGGCTATACAGCACAAGTGCCAAATATATCATTTTTGTAGAATAATTTTTTTTTTTTAATTTGTAATGTGCTACGAGTCAAGATACCGTGCTGGGAAGTGGACAAAATGGAGGAGATGAAATTCATTGTTGAGATTTTAATTCCTCAAGGTTGGAAGTGCAATCTTAGATGAAATATATAACCATTTAAGTATAATTTTATTGAAGTTTTATCACGTATTCTTAAATTCAAAGTGTAGCCCCGTCAACATAGGCTTACTTAGTCATTTTCATTAGTAAGTATTAACTTTGTTGGGTATATGACATTTGCTTAGGATGCTTAATACAGCACTGGGCCAGAATATAAATTTATTGAGTTGTCATTACATCAGAAGTAAACATCATATGTATTTCACTAGAAAAATATTGTTTTCCTCGTGTAACATGTCATATCTTGAAGTCCATGGTTTGAGGCTGCCAAAACAGTCGGATCAAATTCATCATTAAGTTGCATTTAAATTAATAAGGGTAACATTAAAGTATTATGTACATTTTATACCCAAGTGCTGTATTATAATTTCATATGTTTTATTATGAACTCTGAAGGGGAATTAACATATGGCTTTTATACATAGGTACCAACCACAATGATTCCAAGGCCATCATGGTCACAGTCTGTCAGTTGCATTATACCCAGTTTCCACTAGAGCTATGCAAGTTCTGCTTAGGCTGACTGCGCAACTCATGACCAAAATATACTTTTAATGAGGTGTCATTGCATAAGAAGTAAACATTACATTCATTTTAAAAGAATGCATCTTTACTGATCTGTCATATTAGAAGGTAGTCATGCATATTTCTAAGGTTCATAGGTAAGTACTAGACAGTCTGCAGATTATCACATGCCTTGTTGATAACTCAACAGTGGCCAGAGGTTAGAATCAAACCCTGTGTCTTGTGTCTGTGAAGCAAACACCTTAACCATTATGCCAATCCCAAACCCATTCTCCTGAACAGGGAATTGACTGAAATTATGATTACTCAACCTCTAAAGTTAGACTTGTACATGGTCAAATAAATTACCTGAAGGTAAAGTTGTACTTGTGCCTTGACACCTGATATCACCAATTAAGTTCGATAGCTGAAGGTTGTGACATGTTACTTTATAAAATCTGCTTGAATATTTCAAATGGTTTCAGAAGAAAGGGTCCTGTATTACTAAGCACCGACAGTAGTCCTGTATAATCTTCTGGGTGCTGTAATTTTGCCATTTGGTTCACAATAAAATATACGTTTTGCATTTTTTAGGCTAACGAATGACTCGCTGTATACCTCAGTTGTACGATTAGTTTGTTTTTGTAAAGTCAGTACTAGTAATAATGCTGTCTTCACAGTAAAAGAACATTTTCTGTTTGTATTAAATGGTAACAGAAATTGTTTATTTTTCTTGTGCTTAAAAGCATGCACATATTTGAGATTCTGCCATTTATCTTCTCTAGTGGTTATTAGCACTATACAATATAGGGCTGACCATCCAGATTTCCATTCCTGAAAAATTTCATGTTGCTGTTTTGAAGTAGTGTATGGAGATTGACATTTTAAGTTAGGTCAAATGAAATGCAGGTCAGAACATTCTTTGAAATCAGCTGACTGCAACATTAAGTAAAAGTATTGCTCTCATTTCCTTTCAGAGTAACAGGTCAAGTCTGTCAACAACATAAGTATGACCTTGGATAAAACCCTTATTGCGCAGTCTAAGTTATCTGTGCCCAATTAGTGGTAGGGTTTTGGAGGGACCAGATAGGGGAAGATGGGAATGAGTGGCCAGTGCCAGCTTGCCCATCCCGAGAGGCAGGAAGCAGTTTGACACCTGCAAGAATGCAGATTTATTGCCAGCAGCATGAAAACAGTGGTGTACCTGCACTAGAAGAGGTGTGCTGCTTGATCTAGACATTGCACACACATGGAAGTCCTCATTCAAATTCCTTGGCAATTGTATTGGAACTTTCAGGCTGTCAAGGGGTGGCGCAGGACAAGTCAACAGGATCTGTAGAGTAGCCTCCTCCATAAAAACCCAGTCACTACCACTGGGGAATGAATGGATCAGTTGGGTGCTGCAGATATACAAAATAAATAAATGTGACTTCAGATCTAATAAGAATGGATTTTCTGTGTAAAGGTGATATTTTCATCCTTTTAAAAGTTGTGGGGTAAAATTCCTTTAATATTAAAATATGTTTTTATTTAAAATTTAAGATGCAGTCACTGCTTTGCCATTTGAGATTGAGTATAAGCTGATAGGTTTTCTCGGCAGTTATGTTGGTAACATTTCCTGAAAATGTCATGGAAATTTTCAGACTGGGTTTCAGATGCAGACACTGACACTTATTAGACAGAGTAAAACTACCCAAAAATAATTTGGGGGAATCCTTTGGAAAATGAGGTAATAATGGTTTTGCATATGAATCCAGTATATATTTGTACAGAGGAACACACAACACAGCGAGACAGTTATTTTTTAGTGCAATTCTTTCAAGAGTGACATGAGTATTCTGTCATTAGATGTTAGCAGTAACTCTGATTGTAGTTGTTTGCTTTTAAAAATAGTTTTGGTTCGGGAAGGCTATGCAGGATTCAAGTGTTATATGTAGTTAATGCTTAGCTTTTTGCATGCAGCACAGGAAAATCAAAACTTTAAAAAAATGTGCCAGTGCCAAAATGTGTTGCTAAAATTTTCTTCTGCTTAAGAAAATAATGCTAATTGTAAATGCATTTGCTTGAAAAAAAAAATCACTCCTCTTCTCATATTTGGATATTCATATAACTGTTTTACTGCAGATGAATGCCTCTGATTTGACTACAATGAATCCGGGGTAGGAATCCCATATTTTATGATTTGATTGTGGTTTTCATTATGATGGATTTTTTCCAAAACCTGCATGGTACAGAAATCTTAATAGCATGAGGTGTGGAGTGTGTAGATGCTAGTAGACCTAACCATGGAAATGGAAGTGCATGCACAGCCTGGTTGGCAGACTAGTGCAGAGCAAGAAACAAAAAGTAAAACATACTCTGTGTATAAATAAAAAACTGATAATGCAAAAACACACAATGGACTGCACCAGCTTAAGGTTTACTGCTTTCTTAACAGACTTCTTCAGAACATGAACTACTCCAAACAGACTTTATTTTTACATAATGAAATCCCATCCATTTTAAATATTAACTATTCACAAGTTTTTACAAACAGTTACTATGCCGTGTATCATTTCATCTGGGGAGTTAAGTTGCATGAAGTTCAATTTGCCAAATTAACTTTCTTTTCCAGAATACTGTCCCTCATCTCAAATTCTTCAACACGTTTCATACCAAAAATAAATTACTACAGTCATGAGAATGCTTACTTAACTCATTAGCACCTATGTGGTTTGGAATGTCACACCTCTAGCAGCCTACACACATCTTTGTATTCCAGAGTATTTTCTGAAAAATCAACATAAAGGCATGAGATAAGCAAACATAAGAAGCATCTTTTACAGCAGTAACAATGCATTCATAGTTTTTTCTATAAATACAGTAATATATTATAATGAGCACAAACCCAGAGTTGTATTTTTTGCTAAACTTTCATATACAAACCTTGTAAACTATAACACTAAGACATATATCGTTGGAACACATTTGCTAACCATCATAAACTTTGACATGACAGCAAGAAATTCCTCTCTGAGTGGATACTTATTGAGATATTTACAGGAATATGAAGCCGTAAGCTTCAGTATAAGTAACACTGAATATCTCTCAAGAGAATATGTTACAGGGACTTCCAAAATATCTGCACATTGAGTAACAGCTTCATTTCAGCTCTCCCAGTGTGAAAACAAAAATTTAGAAAGACCCAGTAAACTCATATTTTTGGGTAAATTTCAGTAACTGGCTAGTAAGTGCACTGCCTGGATCCCAGCAAAAAAGAAATTCAGAGAACCTGATAGAAAATTGATTACAAAAGGTGAGGGGAAAAACACTGACTGGGAAAAATTCTGAAACTGTTCAGCCAAAAGCATTGCTTTGGTGAAAGACATGACTTCCAGTAACTTAGAGGAAAAAATAAGTTGAATGTACTTAGATCTGATTTAAATAAATGAAACACTGATGAAGTATATCAACTCAAATAACAAAAGACTGGAAAAAATGGAAGATGCTTTAAACAGTCAGATGAGGTGATAAATCTGCAAAAATCAGCGGTCAAAATGAAGAAGAGGCTGGCTTGAATATATGACTGCTCAAGAAGAGATGTTTAAAAAAATAGAATTAGAGGACAGAGCACATGGGGAAAACCTGGGTTTTTCTGGTGTACCAGAGGAGCTGGAAGGAACAGACTGTATTAATTTTATGAAAGCACAAACAAGCAACTGGACTGGTATTCCACAGCAGGAGTTGTTAATTGAAAGGGCACACCATGTGTATGCTCCAAACCTGGCCACAAGAAAGCAACCTAGATTTTTAATAGTAAAGATGCATTCTTACCAGCAGGAGAAGTTGACTCTGACAAAACTGTGCCAGCTACTTTGTGTAATAAAGGTGGGTGACAGTAGTGTGTTTGTGGAAAATGATTACTCACTGTACACTAGGCAGGAGATGAATACATGTATTCTACTAATCAAGGAATGTTGAGAAGCAGGAGTGATTTTCAAACTGCCGTCCCCAGCTATCTTCAGAATATTCTTTCCTGGAAGTACAAAAGATTTTTGATGCAGGACATGTTAAGAAGGAAATACAAATGTTTGTCATACAAAAAGTGAGCTGTGAAACAGGAGGAGATTCTGCTTCTTGTTCTGGTAATAAAGTCCACAGCGAGACTGTGCTAGTGAAACCTTTTCCAGTGTTTCAATGGAAAATGCTTGAGAAAGAAACAAAAGCACAAGATTTAACTAGAAGAACCAGGAGTATGTTGGAAATTAAGCAGAGACTGGAACTGGGAGATGGAAATAAACAGGAATAAAACCAGCAATTTGGAAATTGACAAATGTGGGACTGCAAAGCATTAATTATATTTGTGAAACAAGACAGAACATGAAAAACTGGAAGTATAGCACTTTTTGACTTTGTTAAACTTGTATGGACTATACAGCATATGCCCTATTTCATGTCATTAATGTTTGGAAGAACATGTGGAAGAGGAGGGAGAGGGTTAACTAAATAAAACAAAATTTTGTTGTTAACAGTAGTATTTTTATAGTGCATGATATAAGCTGCATGCTATAAAGTAGAGTTTTCTCAGTTATTTTCAAGTGTAATGGGGATAATAAACAGGTGCCCCTGTTTTTTTTTTCCTTCATTCTCCTTGTTCAGTGTTTAAAAATATAGGCACTGCTGCATAACAAAAAAAAAAAAAAAAAAAAAGAAGAAAAGTCTGGTCAAAAGAGCATGGTACAACGATACAAAAAAAATTGATGATTTTTTTTTTCATTCTTGCATAGGAGGAATGACTGGATTAAGGCACTTGGCTTGATCTCATAACAAGTTTTGAGAAAGCAACTAAAAAGAACATTGAATATAATAAAACTTTTCTGTAGTAAGCAAATAAAGGCTTGTAGAAGCAACTCTGTATCTTATGTCTCCATGGAGACAGACTGATAAAGAATAGTAAAAATAAAATACTTTTCTTTCTTTCAATGGCTATGATATGTTTTCTGAAAGCATTCAAGTGTTTTCCCAGTCTGGGAGAATAATAAAGACCAGACAAAACCAGAAAGCACTTAGTAGAAGCACAGGCTGTGCCATGTGTCTTAGCATGGATAACCTTCCTTTTAGGTTAACCCAAGCCTGTAAGTGTGACTGTCAGTTTGGGTCAGTTGTTCCTGTTAGGAGGGTAAAACTTCAGTATTTGAAGATGTACATAGTTTTGTGTCATAGTATTAAGTTAATAGGTTTTAGTGGTGTATTTGTTTTTTGATTGGGGGCTTTCAATAAAACAAAAAGTTTTATAAGATGTGACATAGGCTGAAATGAAAATGACAAGAAACAACTGTATAAAAGATGAACCTGCCAGACAGCTTATGCATCTAACACAAAAGCTGGTACTAGATACTTAACAAAAAACCTGCTACACATAAAAGGTGCAGGTAATAACTTTTTAACATAATGATGCTTTCTATATTATCTTTAAATCTCAATGGTCTCTCAGGTATATACAAAAAAAGAGGAGTGAACTATATTAAGAAATGTAGAGTGCAAATAGCTGTACTTTAGGAGAGAGCTATGGAAAGAACTGGACATGTAAATTTGATAAAGAAATGCTTTCAGGATGGTTATTCAACGGAATTCCTAGGACAAAGGCAAAAAGGATTACTTACATTAATTTCAAGAGGAGCTCCAATAGTGATAGAAAGAGATGAAACAATAGATGATCATGATTGATTTAAAGTACTGATGGGCTACTGGCAAATGAGGACGATTACAATGGCATGCATTTATATTCCACCTAAAACTGCTGTAATGGAGCTTAAGAAATTTCTGGGAGAAATAATCTGCTTTCAGCAGGGAATATTACTTATAGATGGGGACTAGAATTTGATTTGCAGCAGTGAAGATGTGTCTGGGGGGCCAGAAGGGAAAATATAACAAAGAAGGGTTGATTTTTGAAGAACATGTACAGTTAATTAAAAGTTTTAATAGCATCCAATAACTATTTCAGATCACGTGTCAGTAATAACTAAAATAAAAATACAAGGTAATTAAATAAAAATGAGACGGTGGTACTTTCCCACCTATCTGTTGAAAAGAAAGGAATTTAAGGAATGGGTGGTGGAAGTTATTCAGAGTTGTTAGAGAAGATAGACATTTCTTCTGAAAATATTAATAGGAAGTGGGATGGTGGGAATAAAGGAGAGCTATAGTTAGAAGTAAGAATTATTTAGAGTGACTGACAAATGTTAGTATTGCAGAATAGAGGGAATCTCACAGAACAAGTGGAAGAGCAATTGCAGAATGCTAAACAGAAAATAAGTACTTTGATAATATGCATGCATTTAAAATGTTGCTTTCAAGCAGCTGCTTTTTGATAACTCTAGAGCACAAAATCTTTTACCTCAACGACTCCAGCAACAGAAAGTAGAAAGGGCTTGTTGCCAAGCTTAGGGAGCCTACACAAAGGAAGAGAATAAAGAGAAGATCCTATAGAGGTACTGGAAATATTTTTGGACATGTTATTAGTCTGTATAAAGCAGAGAAGTAAGGAAATCAAGAAAAGGTACAAATGGAAGTGTTTATGGAAGCATTAAATATGCCAAGGTTAGAGGTAGATGAGGCTCAATTGCTGACAACTAGGTTAAGAGGAGATGAAATAAAAATGGTGGTGTATAAAAAATCCACAGGAAAGTCCCCAGGAATAGATGCCATTTCTAAGGAAGTTTGAAAGCTAGGAGGGAAAAACTGATAAAGAACTGGAAGGTTTTATTTAACATCATTTTTAAAACTAGGAGAAGCACCAATATCCTGAAAGAATGTGGCGGTGGCTGTTATACCTAAAGAGGGTAAAGACCCATCGATCCTGCTTCATACAAGCCCATTTCAATCCTAAACCATCATAAAGTGTTTGTCTGTAATGGCTAAAAGAATGGCAATGGTGATGCCAAAATTGATAGACTTGGATCAGTGTGGTTTTGTGGAGGGAAGGCAAGCATTTCACAACATTAGCAGAACATTAATGATGCAGAGGCTGGAGAGTATGGGAAAATACCACTGTTGTTGGTGGATCTTGATGCAGAGAAAGCATTTGACATAGTAAACTGGGAGTTTGAGCAGGGCAATGGAAGGATTTGTATTCCTTGATAAAATTATAAGGTTGATTAAGGGGACATATGAGGGATCGGAGGCAAAAATTAAAGTGGGTGGGTTTCTCTGATAATTTCTGTTTGACCAGAGGAACAAGGCAGGGGTGTTTTCTTTCCCTTTGAAAATTTACATTATATTTAGCACCATCGGCAAAGAAAATAAAGGACTCAGAAATTCAAGGATATAATTGATATGGTAGTCAAGAAAAGCTGGCTTTTACAGATGATATTATTTTAGGGTCTATATTCCCATGTCGACAGGTCTGTTCATTGAACGCCCTAACGTCAACACTTCTAGAACGACACATATAGAACGAAATGCCAAAATCTCAAATGGCCACAATAGCGATTTAGTTTTTCCCCAGGGAAAAAAATCGCAGGGCTGTTGGGAATTTGCTGTTTCCTCCACTGTAGTATGATCTCGGAGTTGGTATATTTAAGTTGGGGGGGTGTGGGGGGCACAGCCCCCCCACTTTATTTTGTCTGTCAGTTTGGTCTGTTTGCTGTTGGCCCAGGGATTTTTTCCCCTGGGAAAAAAAAATCTCTATTGCGGCTGTTCGAGATTTTGGCATTTTGTTCTATATGTGTCAACGTAAGGGTGTTGGATGAACATCCCTGTCAACATGGGGATATGGACCCATTATTTTATACCTGATAAAACCAGAAAAGGCTGTTTCACTGTTATGGAACATTTTGAGGCAGTTTCATATCTTTTTGGGATACAAAATTCATGAAGCTAAAACAAAGGCAATAGCTGTAAATTTTGTACCCATACATGAATTGGTTCAACAATATCTGTATTTATGGGGGACGTGATAATATTAAGTACTTATGAGTGTGGATTAAAAAGGATTCTGGTGTGGCACCTGAGGATGTGTAGGAAGAAACTAAGCAAAAGGTAATACAAAAACTGAGAAATTGGAAGCTTTGTCATATGGATGTGGATAGCAAGATACCAGCAGTTAAAATGTTTTTGTCCCTTTATTTTTATATACAGGTCAGACATATTTTTATCAACTAGAGGAGAAGTTGTGAGTAGCAATTAAAATAGAGCTGAAAGATGTTATCTGGGAGGGGAAGACAGAAAGAGTCAAGTGGGATAAGCTGATTCTTCCAGAAGAGCAAGGGGGTGTAGGATTACCCAATTTGAAGGGGTATTTCAGAACTACACAGTTAAGGTTTCTGTACATAGCAGAAGCAGAAACCTGTAAGTCAAAGTGGAAAGGGATGATGTTGACACAGGGGGCAAAGCTCAAGAAACGAGGAGAGACTGGGAGTTTGATTGCAGATCCGTAAGGAGAATAACAACCATACAGAATATTATATCCATAAAGTAACAAAGTATTCTAAGAAGTAAACCAACACAGGATTGGAGAAAGGAGATTATGCCGATAGGGATGACTGCAATTAGGGATACAGAAAATCAAGAAGGGGCTGGAATTCATTGGTGAAAACTGGCAAAAGAACCAAGGTGTTGGGAGCATATAATTAGAGCAGGAAAGGTAATAGAATGGAAAGAGGCCAAGAATTTATTTCGACTACAGGCTAGAGATTGCTTGCCGTGTCAAGGATTGACATCAGAGTATAGGCAAAGAGAAAGAAATATGGGGATCATAATCAAAAGAACAGCACTGGTAGAGTATTTAGCAGAATCTAAAACAGAAGCTGTTGTTAAAAAAGGAATAATTAAGTAGAGCGTATAAAATATAGCATGATAACTATAAGAATCAGTCAGAAGAGCTCAGAAATGACTGGGAAGAGACTGGATAGGCAATTCACAAAAACCATGGAGGGATATATGTATGTCTCCCAAATATGCAACAAAGTCTAGAAGATTTAGGATCTTTGCTTGGACGTGTTTACATAGGTATTTGTATACCCCTATTTTTCCTTAGGTAGACAGCAAATGTTGGAGGTGTGATGGGGAAGAAAGAGGTAATTGGGTGTGTAGTGAGTTGGCAGACTTTAAAGATTCCTTAGAGACTACTGTGTCAGAGGTACTGGGTGAGCTAATTGGTGCAAGTAAAGAAATTATTTTTTGAGCTGTGATAAAGAATGCCTTGGACATAGTAAGGCTTTGCTGTGTATAATTATGGCGGCTGCCAAAAAAGCAGTTACTAGAAAATGGAAATCAAAGTTTAAAGCAACTGTACTACAACTAGTGAATATAGTAACATAGATAAATTAAGTGGAAATGGTATCTTTAGAAAAAGGTTGGATCTAATTACATTGAAAAAACAGGAATTGAGAACAATACATGCATAGGAGAAATGAGGTTTAAAAGAAGGTAGGACATGAATGAGTAATGTAATGTTTAACTTACAGTGATTGGATAGATAAGTGGTGTGTAATATATTCAAATAAAATTGTCAATATGGTTTGTGATGTGTAATGTTTGCAACTAAAATTTTGCTAATATGATTTGTTTTCATTTATATAAATGTATGATTGGCTATGTAATACGTGATTTAATAAAGATGTTTCTTTAAAAAAAGAATATCTTACAGTGCAAATATCAGTGACCGTTTTCTTCATTAATATCTAAGGTTTCACCTGATGCTACACAATGATTTGTAAGTCATCGTTTTGTACTTATTGGAAATATTGCATATTGTCATA
Organism: Protopterus annectens; assembly: GCF_019279795.1. Lineage (NCBI taxonomy): Eukaryota > Metazoa > Chordata > Ceratodontiformes > Protopteridae > Protopterus > Protopterus annectens. The sequence continues at coordinate 1,406,090,668 of NC_056732.1, read as the reverse complement.
ATTACTAACAAAAAAACTTGAAGCATCTCCTTTATAATGTAATACAAATGCACGTTAACAATGAATTTTCTTGCCTCCTAACATAGCATTTCACACCGTAGCCCTCAAGAGCATATAGGTCTCTCATTTATGAAAATATGAATAACAGGTGGCAAAAAGTGATTTATTTCTCTATAGTAGGACATTCTACATTAAAAATCTTAGTAATTTTGTTAATTATTACTTGCCATTTCTAATACTGCCTATTATTAACTGCCAAGTCTCTTAATAAAAGAAGCCAGACCCCCCAAAAAGCTTGGGACAGCGTAAATTTGCTGTGGGTGTTAACTGGACAAATGCAAAAAAGGCACTATAGGCTTGAATGATTTAAAGGATTATCATCCATATTGTTTTTAATTGCATTTGTGTGTACTAAAATTTTAGCAGAAACATGCATAGTTTTATCTATATAAAATAAGCCACATTTAGTCCATACAGAAATATAAACTAACCTTTTGCAAGTACATTAGGACTCTGAGTTTATCCTGTGGATATGTAAAGTGAGAAACAAGCCAGGACTAAAAAGTTCCATTCATTAGTAGGACTATGCTTTAGGTTGCGTACTGATGCCACATAACTGACACCTTCCTTTGTTGCACATAAGCCATGTTGTCAGTGGATGCATATAACCATTTTACTAGTTAGATTGCACCATGCATTTTAGATGGATGTTGTGCTAAGATGAACTGAAGTATCATGGTTTACCATTTGCTGTTTTAGAGGAAAATAGATAATCACATATCTAGTTTATGTAAACTTTGCTAATTAATTTCCCATAGCTGCCTGAGGTAACAGAGAAACTGAAACAAAAAGAGAGAATTACTGGTTAATCACTGTAGGTTAATATGTTTGTGGGTACTTAAGCATAGTTAATTTATTGTGAGAGACTATAGGGCTTAAGGAAATTAAATGACTTGCTCAGGATTTATCACTGCATCATTAGAGTCGAGTAGAGCCACTGGAGTGATCTCCAGGGTGAAATTTCTATTTCCAATGCACTCATCAAGATTTCTCTTGAAGAGGGCCAGTGAGGTGCTCTGTTTGACATGTATGGGAAGTCTATTCTGTAGGATGGGCAGTCTCTGTGTTATGAACCTTTTATGTCAAGGTTGTGCTGGTGTGTGTACTGGATGGCTGTGTGTTCCATGTGGTGTGGTGCAAGTGTTGACCTTCTCCTCTTGACCAGCTGTTCCGGTCTTGGCTGGAGAGTGCTTGGCTTCCAATTTGGATATACAAGTGCATCTCTTGCAAGTCTGAGTGTTGGGAGGTAAGAGGAGAGGGTTGTCGGTGTACATGCAGTTGCTACATTGCATCAAGATGCCCAAGTTCACCAGGTTAATAGGCGAAAACACAGGGAACTGACCTTTAGACATGCATGGAGGGGTGAGCATTAATAAGTACTGGAGCTGTTTCCTTGTAGAACATTTAGTGCTGGTAGCACTTTTGTGTTGTACAATAATTCCTGCAAGAAGTTTGGTAAAGTGCTAGACTAATAAGCTAGTAAAAGTGCAGGAGAGGGGAAAAATTGAAGAGCAGACTTTGGCACTGCTCAGAAGCTTACAAACAGTCTTGGATACAGCAGATCTGTGTCTGGACTAGACTAGTTACAGGAAAGGTGGGAAACAAGCACAAATGCAGGCTTTTGAACCAAAAAGTTGAAAGAGATTGAAAAACTGTCCGAACAGCCAATAAACTACAATTTCTAGGCCAGATTAATGGGTTTACTCCTTTTACTTTGTAGATTAAAAAAATCTTTTTACTCCAGTTTATGATGCCCATCTTCGTTTGACAATGCGGTCAACTTCTTTGCTGTTCTTAGGAGATTTAATGGCTGCTAGCATCCACATTGTGTTTGCTCATCTGTCTTCCTTGCAGTTTTCACTTTAATATGCCCTTGTTCATTGTAGAAGGTAGGGAGGAAGCATGAATCTTGTAGACTTGCATTGTGTTGATACTGAAGCATATTAATTAGTTTTGTTTGTTCTTCTTCAGCCCTTTTATTGACTGAAATGAGTGCACAACTCATGAAGGAACATCATTCATAGCAGAGCTCAGAGGAGCTGGTGGGAGGAGGGCACAGAATCAGGAGTGCAGTCTGAGCCTTTTGACTCTGATTTCTCCCTGTATTCCAGTGGTCACTTGGTAGCCTTTGCTTACTTTTTGGTCCGTTCCTGTTCTTTTGAGAGATGAGCTTCTGGGTCTACATCTTCATGTACATGTGACTTATGAAGGGTGCCATGGAAAGTCTCATTCCTGGCCCTCATGAGTAAGTCATTGATAGAAGATTAAATTAAAACAACCTCAGTTCCTTTCCATTCCAGTGAAGAGAGATTGATTGTTATAGGGGAAAGCTTGGAAATGTGTCACCATTAACATTTAGAATGGTGTCTGACTCTGTTCTTGTGGTTGTCTGATCTGTTCCAGTGTGAGTGATAGTCATGGCTGCAGCAAAACAGAGGAACTGAGAGAGACCAAAACCTAAGTTCAGAAGTCCTTTCTCAGCATGGCTGAAGATGCCTGAGTAAAAAAAAATACCTTGTAACAGAAAGTGGGAAACCACTGGTCTGGGTAAATGTACATCATTCCTAATGCCATCACAAGATGTGGTCATCGGCACCTCTACAGCATGTTCCTACACTATTCATGACTCCTGATTTTCAGTTTTTGGCCCACCATATTGCCTTTAGAAAACGGGAATACTGGGAGTTTGATAAGTCATGTTTTTATTTTTTTACAGAGCTAGTTTTGTTACCAAACTGCCTTTTCTTTCAAGTAATTATAAAATACTGTATGTTCTGCCTATTACCATCTGCTTGTTTAGTACTCTTAACTTCACTAAAGTGAAGGCTTTTTTCCACTTCATTTAATTTATTTGAATTGGTTAGACAGTTGGCTATTTGCTGTACCCCTTAACAGAGACATGTTTTTTTTTCTGTCACCTTTCCTCAATGTTTCAGACAAATGGATCCCTAGCTCTTACTGAAAAGGCGCAAAAAGTCTTTGAGGAGTCTGATGTTTTTCGGTAGGGACTTATCTTTTTGATGGTAGTGTCAGTTTGATGCCACGTGATGAAATTAGTTTGGCTGTCACCTTGCTTTATCTTGATACCCCTTATTCAGTATCCTGGCAATTGGACAGTTAACTGAGTCCTTCTAGACCAGGTTTAACTGGATGCTGCATTCACAATAAGTCTGATTTGATTCCTGACCTATTGCATTGAGTGAGCATTGCTTTTTTCCTCTGAGATTTGTCTTGGTAATGTATTTGATTTTTTTTTGGAAGTTGCTGTTCCAAACAGAATCCCTCTGATTTACTATCCTTTATAGAGAACTTTATTGGCATGACTGGGCCATCACTTTTAGGTCCAAGTTTGAAACTGGCCATTTCTTTTGTAGAAACAAAGTATTTTGCATGTGCCGTATGTTCCATAGTAAACTGTAGCTAATTTTTCATTTGCTGTCAGGAGACAAGCTGTTAATTTCTTTGTTCATCTAGTGTTGTCACTAGTAACCGTTTGACAGATCAGGACTCGGACTGCCAAATCCCATAATGTGAAGACTGAATGTTTGTAAATACAGACTTTGCATATACTATGTCCAAGATCAGCATTTTCTTTGAATATTCCCCTTTCTCTGAATTATGGCAGTGTTGGAGTTTGTATATAGAATTTTGGAGGGGAGGATACAGGTGGGCTTGCCCTATTGCAAAAATTAAGTTTAAAGGAGACGAGCAATGTTTGATATTCACTGCTCTCCCACATTTTCAGTCTGGATTTTTTTTTTAGTGTGTCAGGACTGGGCATTTTGAGGAGCCATTGTGACTGCTAGTTACCCACAGTGGTTGATTTGGGGAATATTACATTTTATGCCTTTTAATTACCCCAGTATATGAAAATAGATGTAGTTTGCTCTAGTATGTACTTTTTTTACCCATATTATGGGCTGTATCTTAGATGAAATCATTCATGTGGTCTTGGAGGATTAGAAGCTACTCACTGGGCTTTTCATCTGCTCTGAACATCTGGTGGTCAGTTTATAATGAGTTCTCTATTTCTAGATCTGATGTGGCATTCTCCCACCAGCAGTTCTATGACTGGGACAGTGTTGCTTTCCACTCCAGTGTGGCTTTTTTTTTCCCTAAGTTTCTAGGATTGGGAGCAAAGTTCTTGAATTTGATGCTTAATGCAGTCAAATTCATAGGTTCATAGGTTCATACTAGGCTATCTGCCCGAGGGCATTTACAAGCCTAGCCCATAGTTTTGTGGCTTACGCCACCCCTTTAGTATGGGGAACTATACCCATTATTTTGCTGTGCCTCTGTTGAGCAGTGACACTGAGGTAATCCCTGGGGTATATCTGCGATCTCCCATCCATTGGTCAAGATTTCTCTTGAACAAGGCCAGCGAGGTGCTCTGCCTCACATATACCGGGATTTTATTCCACAGCATAGGGAGTCTTTGGGTGATGAATCTATCCCTCCAGCACGTCCTATTAATAGCCGTGTCGAGGTTTAAGTCTCCGCCCTTGTGACTCTGACGGATCTAGATTTTTGAGGTGAAGCATATTCATCAAATCTGGGTTTGACATGGCCTTGTATGTTAGGCAAAGGTCACCTCTGAGCAAGCGTAGCGACTGAATAGAGCTGGAGTTCTTTCAGTCGGGCAGCATAGGACAGATGTTTGAGACCCTTTATCCTTTTGGTGAGGAACTTTGTGGCCTCTCCAGCTGCTGCAAGTGTCGGGTCAGATACATTCGAATGGGGCATTGTACTCAATCATTGGTCTGATGAGTGATGAGTATAGGGAGACTATGACCTCCCTTGATCTAGATGAGAATCCCTTCATGATAAGGTGGGCAATGTAGAAGGTCTTCCTAACTACTTTAGCTACATGGGTGTCGAATGACAGACTACTATCAACCTGGGTCCCCAGGTCCCTGATAACTTCTTCTGTGCTCAGTGGATTGCCGCCTATTTGGTAGCTAGGGGTAACCTTGTTTTTCGAAGGGTATGACTATGCATTTTTGGCATTTAACTTTAGGCCATGGCTCTGGCACCAGTTATCCGTTTCTGTGAGACCCTTCTGAAGGATATCTGTGTCAGATGTGTTTTCTACTATGGCGCCCAGTTTGCAGTCATCTGCAAACTTTGTCAGCCATAACCCTCCTGTGTTTGCTTGTACTTGGAAAAGTAGATGCCAAACAAGAGTGGGCCCAGGACTGAGCCCTGTGGTACACCACTTGTGACAGGCTTTGAGTCTGACATGGCGCCAGCAACTCTGACCCTGTGGGTTCTGTCACTCAGCCAGTTTGCAACCCATCTTGTGATGTATGGGTTAACATTTAAGCTGATGAGTTTTTCAATGATACCCGAGTGGGGTATTGTATCGAAGGCCTTCGCCAGATCGAGGTAGGCTGTATGGACTGCCTTTCCCTCATCAATGGCTTTGGTGACTGTTTCAAAAAGTCAACCAAGTTTAGAAGGCATGATCTGCCTTTGACAAAGCCAAACTGGGATGGATCCAAAGTCTGCAAATTCCCTATGTCTTTATTTATGAGGTCCATTATGATCCTCTCCATGGCTTTGCAGATAAGGCTTGTCAAGCTAATGGGCGGTAATTTCCAGGGTCGGTGGAGGCACCGCCTTTGTGAAGTGGGACCACAGTTGCAGTGCGCCACTCCTGGGTGCGTATCCAGAGGTAAGACTATGATTAAACAGCTGTCCTAGCTGTGGGTTTAATTCCTCGTTGAGTTCGTGGAGCACACAGCCGGGGACACCATCAGGTCCCATGGATGCTGTGTTTTTGCTTTGGAGAGAGCAGTTCTCACTTGGGCGTTGGAGATGTTTGGGGGCTGCAATCGCTTGGTATAGATATCTCTCCTTTTGGGGAGGGGAGAAGTTTGCACTGAACCTGTCAGCCAGTATGTTGGCAATGTCTGTAGGATCAGTAATCTTCACATCATTTTGAACTAGTTCTGAGCATATCTGGGAGTTTCCTCCCAGGTTTCTAACATAGCTAAAGAAGGCCTTATGATTGTCTTTTGAGTCTTTAGCTATTTTTCTCTCAAAATTTGCTTTGGATGATTTTATGAGAGCTCTTAGTTTTTACTTATAGTGATCAAGGGTGTCTTACCTTTTAAGGATTTTGCTCTATCTTGTAGTAGCTTCCTCCTTTTGTTGTAGAGTTTGTTTATGGCTGGGGTCCACCAGACTGGACGCTTGCCTTTGGTACAAAGAGTCTTTGTTTTGCTTGGGATTGCCTTATCCATGCAGTCCTGCAGGTGCTGGTAGAAGGCATTTGTAAGTGATTCAGCGGCTTGAGTACTGTTTTCTGCCGGCTCGGGGCCTTAAAGGAGACCACACTAGTCTTTAGAAGTGTGAAGTCGGCTTCGAGAAGTTCTTTACTGTGGTCTTTTTATTTCAGGTGGGGTGGGATGAGGACCTCCAGCGAGATTAGTTTGTGATCTGATCTCACCAGTGAGGGGTATACTTCGGTGTTGAACATTGTGCTCCCATGTTCGTGATGATGAGATCAAGTATGTTTTCTCCTCTTGTGGGGATGGTGACTAGTTGTTCCATGGCATTTGAGTTTATGAATTCCAGGAACTTTTGGGCTAGGGTGTTTGGGCTTGAGTAGTGTTCCCAGTCTATATTAGGGTAATTGAAGTCACCTAGTATGATGGTGTTTGGTGATACATTTATCCCTCTAGTGTTTTCAGGAAGGCCATGTGAGGTTCCTGAGTTTGTGAGGGTGGCCTGTAACATGCTACAATTTGTAGAGCAGTCTTGCCTATGGTTAATTGCACCTGGATGGTCTCCGATGCATCGTGCGTTGCCACCAGTCTTGAGGTGTGGGTGTCTTTGATGAATATGGATACCCCACCTCCTTTCTTGGTATTGTCCGGATTTTGGGGCCGGAACGCATGATAAGAGGTAAAACCTGATAGTGCTGGGGTGCTCTCAGGAGCCTTGAACCAGGTTTCTGTCACTGCACAGACATCGATGTTCTCCATACTGAGAAGGGCCTCGAGTGCGTGCATTTTGAGATTTAGACTTCTGGCATTGAGCAGCATTACCCTTAGTTTTTTTCCTTTTTTGTGTTCTAGGGTGGTAGGTTTAGAATTTGAGCCTTGCCTAAAAAAGGCACTATGGGGGTGGCAAGAGCCTTTGCCAATATCCGGAATCCCAGGGGTGACAGGTGCAAGCCGTCCCTTGTGAAGCAGCGTGGCTTGTCCAGCATGTCATCCCAGGCAGACAGACATTTTATGTGACCACCAGATAATTGACCTTCACTGGTATTTTTATAACTTTCAAAAGGATCATGATTTAAATCACTAACAGAAATGTCAGTTTTCAGCAAGATAGCTCCTAATTTGCAGAAGGGAAAAGTGCCTGGCCTAGCTCACTTTTCCAGGAGTGCTAGCAGTTACAGTACCCAGGATGGAGACTGCTTGAATGGTCTCTTCTGCAGTCCCAAACGTACTGGAGCACTGTCACAAGGAGGTGAACTTATTACTCATACCTTTCCTGAAGGTACTGAACAAGACCTTCTAATGTCCTTCATATTGAAAAGCTGTTAACCATTGACCCTTATCAGTTCAGCTTTGTCAAAGGAAGGTGCTGCTTCTTAAACCTCATTCATTTTGTTGGAAAAGTTATTGAAGCAGGGATAGCGGTTATGAATACATAACACATATCTGGACCTGACCAAGGTTTTTGACACTGTTCTGCATACAATAATTATTGACAGACTTGTAAATCTGAATGTAAATCCTTATGCTGTTTGGTGTGGATAGCTGTCTTTCTGATAGAACCTATGTGGTTGGAGTCGTAGCTGTCAGTTCTGAAAGCAGAAAAGTTACCAGTGGTGAACTCCAGGGCATATATTTGAAAATATCACACAACTTGAGAGACCTCAGAGATTCATAACTAAAACAATCAGTGGCCTCAATAATCTAGATAAGACATACTGGCATCCCTCTCACTCTGTAATCAGTGTGTTATATACTGTTGGGGTTCTGTGCCTAGCTTTTTGACACATGAAAGATACAACCATCTTTGACCTCCTGTTTCTTTGCAGAACAAATAGTTCCTCATACCTTGTTAAATGAACTAAACATTCACCAACATATAAGATATATTGGCAAACCATATGCATATCCCAGTGTATCCCCCCACCTCTGGCATACATTTCCACTATGTCAAGCAGAGTAACACCCTTGCCACCTCCAAGGTAAACTTAGATAATTGGATGGGCAGCCTCAAATTTTCCATCACTCTATCATGTGTTGCCCTCCTAAAAGCTGGAGGGAGATTATGAATTTGTGGTATTGCTAGGCTTTTAATGGTCTGCAGACTGATTTCTTAGTACATGGCTAGGAACCTTTATGGTCCATGGCTGGCAAGGGCTTTTGAGACTGCATCTGTCCTCTGACATGAAGGATGACATGGGGCCTAGGAGAGCTGTATCCCCTGTTGTCACGTTTTCCTGTCCATCCTTTGTTGTTTGAGTTAGTCCCACTCAGCTGGTGGCTTGTTTTCAGTGAGACCCAAGGTGGTAATTATGTGAACTAGTGGACATTTGGCCAGGGTAATGGGGAAACTCACGTCACTTTTTCAATAAATGCTGTAGGATCTTTTACATCCACACATGATGTAACCAGTTTAGGCAGATGATGCCTCCGTTTAATATCTCATCCAAAGTATGGGATACTCAAGGATGCAATGTCTTCTAATACTGCACAGTATTGCCATTAACTGAACGTGACTCCTATCAGCTAAGAGGGGAATAGAACCCACAGCCTTCTGATCTTCCAACACCAAACATGTGGGGCGCTACCTGTTGAGCCACTTGCTGGGAACTTGTCCTGAAATGTTGCAACTGTCCAACCCTGATCAAATGAATTGAACATAACTGAGATTAACCTGCTAATGGAGAGTGGTCTCTCACGTCCTCTGACTGTGGTTCATTGTTAACATTTGGGACAAGTGAATGTCCTTCCAGTGTTCCACCTTCCTATATGTTTTGCAGGACTTAACTTAAATGAGGTAGGGTCCATCAGTTCTCAACTCCAGGGGCTGCAGGTTAAGCCCTGATTACAAATCTTTATTTGAAGACTTTTTCGGCATGTTTACTTGGGTGTGAGTGCACACCCCTGGAGAACATAGCTTGATGTCAACACGAGACTACTTGTAGGCTTCTCGAGTCCCTTTGCTTCCTTTAGCAAGCATGTCCCCTGGTGCTGCTGTCCTCTAATCCAGCATCTAGAACCCACCTGTCTTCATGATTAACTTCTCACTAGACAATGCGTACGCAGGCCTAGTCCAGAGTGGTTGATTAAAAAGTCCTCAGCCACCTTGGAGGAGATAAGAGGATCCAGAAGTAATCTGCAAGATGGATTAATATAGTAATGCTTTTCCTCTTCATAGTTCTCATTAATTTGATTGTTCTTTGAAGAAGAACCATGAATGCTTGTGAACATGAATTTCAACATGGAGTGGCTAGAAGAGCCTTCCCATTCCTTCTCTCACAAATGTTTAAGTGAATATCCAGGGATGGATGAGGAGGAGTCTTGGATGATTTCCTGTTGGAGTTGTGTGATCAAGTTGGCATTTATATGTCCTAAAAGCATGTATTGCCCTCCTCAGCTCTAAATAAGGCTGAGCAGCTTAAGGACTTATCAGACATCACAGAGTGGATTTCTTCAAAATCTGTTTAATGCAGCTTTGGGTCCAGATGCTCTCAGCTCTTTGCCACCTGAAAAAGTCAAAAGCTTTGGACAGGATGAACAAGTGGGCATTCTCCTTCTCTTCACTGAGGATTGGATCCATAAGTTTTCTCACCTCTTCAGGCGTCACCCTTCCCAAGTGGGAAAAATGTTTTAAAAACTTTCAGTCTTCCCTGAATCTTGTTTTAAGAAGGTGATGGTATTTTCAGATAGGATGCAAGTGTGAGATACCTAAGGAGGTGGACAGTAGCAAGACTAGTGTCTTACAACAGTGAAAGAAAAAACAAAAAAGTAATTTAGTTGAGAAAGGCTCAGATAGAATCCTTTAAAAATACTGTTAAAATGAAATGTAAAATCTCATATAGACTGTCTACTAGGTTTGAGAACATATTGTAGTTGGCTTATCAAGAGGCATAAAGCAAGTTTGTACAAGTATAATATCAAAAAAACCACCTACCAGTACATTAATACGGGGGAGATAGAGCCAGTAAAAGAGCAATACACAAACCCCTTTACTGGAATGTGAGTAGTAGTTTGCATGGTTGTAACAGTGGATGTTGAAGTAGTGGCTATTTGTTCAGACAGTACTGGTCAGGACTTTGTGTGCACCTTTGAGGCTTTAGTGAATTTATGAAAAAAATCCCACCAAGACATACTGATTGCCACATAAACGGCAACCCCCTAAGCACACAATCTGTGTTTAGAGACCTGGGTACTCAGGTTGACAACAATTTCACATTCGACCATTATGTGGCGGCAGTGGTCAGGAAAGCCTTTTACTTGGTTCATTTCATAAGTAAAGGGGTTGCATCCAGAAAAAAGAGGTTATTGCCTCTCGGTACCCCTCCCTCATTAGACCTACAGTTGAGTATAACGCTCTGTTTGGTATGTATTTCTCCAATCGCCTGCACCAACTGGAAAGGCGACGGAAATGTCTCACAGACAATCCATGGCCTCCAACACCTGTCCTATGCAGACAGGCTCATCACTATCACTTTACTCGGTATCATACAGATTGCTCAGAGGTGATCTGTGTCTCACCTACAAAGCAATATCGGACCCTGCCCTACTAGAAATGCTCCATATCTGTAAGTCTAACTCTTTGTGCATTGCCCGCTTGAAAGGCCTAAATCTAATATGCGACATCAACAAAACCTTCTGGAGAGACAGGGTTGTCTCCCGGGGGCTGCCCTGTCTCTGGAATAGACTTCCCATACATGTCAAACAGAATACCTCGCTGACCCTCTTCAAGCGCAACCTTGATGAGTGGATAGGAAACCACAAATTTGTTCCAGGGGTTCCACTTTTGTCCCTCATTGACTGGAATGACAGGTGCTGACTGAGGTTTCTTTATTTATTTGTTGACATTTGTTAACTGGGTTTGTCCAGCTGGGCATGAGACCTATTTTCAGTGGAGACCCAAGGAGTAAAGCTCTAACACAAACAAATTACAGAAATTCAAACTTTAGAATCAAAAATGTAACAGAAGTCTGTCATACAAGAAAGTAAAAAAAAATAGAATAGCAATCCATGCACTTTAGAATCAAAAATGTAACAGAACCTTCCTCATTACTTAGAGGAAAACAGTTTTTGTACTTACCTTCCTCACTTGCTTAGAGGAAAACAGCTCATGTACTTACTTTCCTCACTTGTCTAGAGGAAAATAGTATTTATTCAGGTATGTCCAAGGGACAGCTCCTGGTGTTCTCTTCTGTATACCTTATGAATCTGGGCATCTTGGGGCAATGTAGCAATTGCCTCATGTACACAGACAACCCTCTCCTCCTACCACCCAACACTACAGTCTGTGAGAGATGCACTTATCTAGCCAAACTGGAGGTAAAGCTCTCTCCATCCAAGACTGAACTTGACAGTCAAGAGGAGAAGGTAAGCACTTGCACCACACCACACTCCTCACATAGTCCCACTAAACCTAAACCACTAAAATCCACACGTAGAAACACAGAAACATTTGCGGAGGCTCTCCATAATAATCTGCCCAAGCAACAGAGACCTCCAAAGCAGAAATGCAAACAACCTCCACCCCCCCAACACAACCCAAGTGACACACAGGCTCATAGGTTCATACTAGGCTATCTGCCCTGGGGCAATTATAAGCCTAGCCCGATTCTGTATGGCTTACGCCACCCCTTGATTTGAGTATACTGTGCCCTTTTTAAGGTTTAGTTTACTGTGCCTCTGTCTAATAGTGACACGGGAGTAATCCCTGGGACAAACCTACGATCCCCCATCCACTTATCGAGATTCTTCTTGAAGAGATTCAGTGAGGTGCTCTGCCTCACATGAACTGGAATTCTATTCCAGAGCGAAGGAAGCCTCTGGGTTATGAACCTGTCCCTCCAGCAAGTTCTATTTATTTCTGTGCTGAGGTTCAAGTCCCTCGAGCGTGTGGCTCTAAGGGATTTAGATTTACTGAGGTGGAGCATGTCCATTAATTCTGGATTTGACATAGCTTTGTATTTCAGGCATAGATCGCCTCGAAGTAGGCGGTATGCAACTGAGTAGAGCTGGAGTTTTTTTAACCGAGCAGTATATGGCATCTGTTTGAGACCCTTGATCCTCTTGGTGAGATACTTTTGGGGTCTCTCTAATTGCTGCAGGTGTCGGGTAAGGTACATCCCAAAAGGGGCATTGTATTCTATGATGGGCCTGATGAGGGATGAATAAAGGGGCACGATTACCTCTCTTGATCTAGATGTGAAACCCTTTGTGATGAGGTGGGCTGTGTAGAAGGTCTTTCTAACCACTTTGGCAATGTGGTTTTCAAAGGAGAGATTGCTATCAACTTGGGTCCCCAGGTCCCTAATAACTTTCTCTGTACTTAATGGGTTTTCATCTATGTGGTAATTTGTGGGCACATTGTTTTTGCCAAAGGGTATGACTATACATTTTTTGGCATTTAGCTTTAAACCATGGCGCTGGCACCAGTTATCTGTCTCTGTGAGACCTTTTTGAAGGATGTTTGTGTCAGCTGGAGAGTTGATTATGGCGCCCAGTTTGCAGTCATCTGCGGACTTGGTGAGCCATAGTCCTCCCACGTTTGCCTGTACCTCGGAAAAGTATATACCGAACAAGAGTAGTCCCAGGACAGAACCCTGTGGGACGCCACTTGTGACCGGTTTCGAGTCTGACATGGCTCCAGCAACTTTCACTCTGTGGGTTCTGTCTTTGAGCCAGTTTGTGACCCATCTTGTGACATAGGGGTTTATATTTAAGCTGGATAGCTTATCTATGATGCCCGAGTGGGGTATTGTGTCAAATGCCTTTGCAAGGTCCAGATAGGCTGTGTGGACTACCTTCCCTTCATCTATGGCTTTAGTGACTGTTTCAAAGAAGTCAACCAGGTTCAAAAGGCAGGATCTGCCCTTGACAAAGCCGAACTGGGTAGGATCTAGTTTCTGTAGGTCCCCAATGTCTTTGTTTATGAGCTCCATGATGATCCTCTCCATAGCCTTGCAGACTAAGCTAGTCAGGCTTATGGGGCGATAGTTTCCAGGGTCTGTAGATGCTCCACCTTTGTGGAGTGGGACCACTGTTGCTGTATGCCATTCTGTGGGTACATATCCTGTAGTGAGGCTGAGATTGTATAGCTGTTTTATTTGAGGGATTAGTTCCTCTTGTAGTTCATGTAGGACGCAACCTGGGACGCCATCTGGTCCCATGGAAGCAGTGTTTTTTGCTTTGGAGAGGGCAGCCTTCACCTGAGCATCTGAGATGTTTGGGAGGCAGCCCTCTGCCGGATAGATATTTGCTCTTTTGGGGGGGAGGGGGTGGAGAAGTTTGCACTGAACCTGTCTGCCAGGATATTGGCGATGTCTGTGGGTTCAGTGTATTTTTGTCGTTTAGAATCAACTCAGAACAAGTCTGGGAGTTGCATCCCAGGTTTCTAACATAACTGAAAACAGCCTTATGATTGTCTTTGGTGTCCTGTGTAATTTTTCTCTCGAAGCTGGCCTTGGAGGATTTTATGAGGGATCGTAATTTTTTGCTAGTACTGATCAGAGATGCCTTCCCTATTAGGGATTTTGCTCTATCATGTAGTAGCTTCCTCCTTCTGTTGTACAGTTTATTTATGGCAGGGGTCCACCAGACTGGATGCCTGCCTTTGGATGATTGGGTCTTGGTTTTGTTTGGGATAGCATGATCCATGCATTCCTGGAGATGTCCGTAGAATGCATTTATATAGGATTCTGCAGTTTGGGCTGTAGTTTCCACTGGCCCTGGGGCCTTGAGGGATTCCACTTCGGTTTTGAGAAGTTCGCTTTTGAGAAGTTTTTCACTGTGGCTTTCTGGGCTGGGGGTAGGGTCGGGATGTGGACATCCAGTGAAATTAATTTATGGTCTGATCTTACCAATGAGGGATATACTTCTGGTGTGGAGCATAGAGTCCCCATGTTGGTAATGATCAGGTCTAGTATGTTGTCCTCTCTTGTGGGAGTGGTGACTAGTTGTTCCATAGCATTTGAGTGTATAATTTCCAGGAATCTTTGGGCTAAGGTGCTGGGGCTTAAGTAGTGCTTCCAGTCAATGTTTGGGTAGTTGAAGTCGCCCAATATAATGGTGTTCGGAGAGATCTTCATGTTCTCCAGTGTTTTCAGGAAAGCCAAATGGGATTCCTGACTTTGAGAGGGTGCTCTGTAGGATGCTGTAAACTGAAAAGCAGTCTTGCCCACTGTTAGTTGCACATGGATGGCCTCTGATACTTCGTGCAATGTCAGTAACCTGGAGGTGTGGATATCCTTGATAAACATGGAAACTCCCCCTCCTTTTGTGGTTCCGTCCGGGTTTTGGGGCCGAAAGGCATGATATGAGGTATAGCCTGGTAGTGCTGGGGTGCTGTCTGGAGCCTTGAGCCAGGTTTCTGTCACTGCACAGATATCGATGTTCTCCATACTGAGGAGAGCTTCGAGTGCGTGCAGCTTGAGGTTAAGACTTCTGGCATTTAGCAGCATTACCCTTAGTTTCTTGTTCCTTGTGCTGTCTATGGGGGTGGGTTTGACTTTTGAGCTTTGCCTAAAAAAGGCACTATGGGGGTGGCAAGAGTTTGCCAATATCCGAAAGCCCAGTGGTGACAGGTGCAAGCCGTCCCTAGCGAAGCAACGTGGCTTGTCGGGCATGTCATCCCAGGCTGACAGACACTGGATCCCCTTTGAATGACACCAAAATTTTAGCCAATTGTTAAAATCGATCATTTTGTCTTTGTACTGTGGCATCATTCTAGGTGAGGGCAAGATGCTGCTCAAGGTCAGGGTCATACCAGCCTGGGCTACATGATCAGAGAGCTCCTCTATGTCTCTTTTCATGTACTCCAGGGAGGTACGTCTCAGGTCATTCACACCAGCATGTACAATGACTGAGTCATATTTGTATTTGCTTTGGAGTGACCTGAGTGCTTGCGTTATGTGGCGGATTCTAGCGCCCGACAGGCAGCTCACTGTGACCTTCTCTTTATTCAGCCTGGTGAGCGGGACGTCAGTGTGTCTGACAATAGAGTCACCTATAACAAGAGTATCAGGTGTGTTATTCAGCCTTAAGGGCTGTGGCTGCTTGGCAGACTGACTTTGTGGGTTATGTGTTGTGTGTGTTTTGTTTTGAGGTAGCGTTTGCTTGGATGTCTGCTTTGGACGTCTCTGTTGCTTAGGTAGATGTTTATTTAGAGCCTCCGAGTATGTTTTTGTCTATTTATGTGTTTGGTTCGCTGATGTGGTGGGACTATGTGATACTGGAATTGTGTTGTGTGAGGTTACCTTCTCCTCCTGACTGGTTACACCAGTTTTGAGATGAGAGAGCTCAGCCTCCAGTTTGGGTAAATAGTTGCATCTCTCACATATATTTGAACCTGTTTGGAGGAGGAGAGGGTTGTCCGTGTACATGAGACAGTTGTAACATTGCCTCAAAATTCCCAGATTCACCAGCTGGACTGGAGAGGAAACCATTGACTGATTTTTGGACATGCTAGAGTAATAGGGAAACTGAATTTAAGACGGACCAATAGAGGACAGGGTAATCGTAGAGAGTATAAGAGTAAGTAGTGCTTATGGTTTAATAGTGCTAACTTGTAGGATTACTTAATTGGACCAGTGAAGGGCCTTAGAATGAGAATATGGTGTTTAAATTGAGAGATAGAGCAGACTTTGTGGAGCCAGGAATAGTTTAAACCCAATTAGGCGGCGCTGCCCGTTGTTGTGCTATGCTCAAAAACACGCAAAAGAGGGTTTTAAGAGAGGAAGATGAAGGAGTTTTGGAATTGACCCAAAATGGCCAATAAAACTACAGTTTCAAGTCAGTAACCACTCCCACAGGGGCAGGCAGGCTGCTCAATGTTTTTCACTGCCACTGATCAACAGAGAGACTTTCCTTTAGCCCAAGCAAAAAATGGCCTCACAGAAACCTACAAACAGTTCAAGAACAGCAAGCCTGTAACTGAACTTTTTTAAATCTCAGAAAAGTGGGGAAAAAAGCAAGATTTTTTTGTTTTTTTGTTTTTTCAGAGATAGCAGAGGTTAACAAGTATCAGCAAGTTATAACAGTGCAGTACATGACACCACACAAGAGTGCTAGGCCAAAGACAGATAAAATGCAAGTTTTGAGAAAAAAACGATTTGAAAAATAAGTGCAAACAGGAAATTCAGTAGGCCACAGACTCAGTGTGCCACTCAACCACAGCCCTTAAGGCAAAAACAATGTACCCCACACACTAGTCATAGGTGACTCTCTAGTCGGGCACACTGATGTCCCACTCACCAGGCTAAACAAGGAGAAGGTTGCTGTCAGTTGCCAGGATCTGCCGCTTAACCCACTTACTCGGGTCACTCCACAACAAGTACAAATATGACTCTGTCATTGTCCATGTTGGTGTGAGTGACCTGAGATGTACCTTCCTGGACTACATGAAGAGACATGGAAGAGCTCTCTGATCTTGTAGCCCAGGCAGGTATGACCCTAGCCCTGAGTAGCATCCTACCATCGCCCAGAATGATACCGCAGTACAAGGACAAAATGATTGACTTAAACAATTGGCTAAGCTTCTGGTGTCATTCTAAGGGGATCCAGTATCTGTCTGCCTGGGATGAAATGGTCGACAGGCCACAATGCTTTGCCAGAGATGGCCTGCACCTGTCGCCCCTGGGATTCCGGATACTGGCTAAGGCTCTTGCCTTCCTTATAGTGCCTTTTTTAGGCAAGGATAAAATGACAAATTCACCACCATAACAGGTACAGGCAAGCAAAAACTGAGGGTAATGCTACTCAGTGCTAGAAGTCTAAACCTCAAAATGCGCTCACTCGAAGCACTCTTTAAAATGGAGAACATCGATATCTATGCAATGACTGAGGCCTG
The DNA here is from genome assembly GCF_019279795.1 of Protopterus annectens. NCBI lineage: Eukaryota > Metazoa > Chordata > Ceratodontiformes > Protopteridae > Protopterus > Protopterus annectens. Next base: position 1,406,073,544 of record NC_056732.1, on the reverse strand, counting down.
GTTCAAGGCCCCAGAGAGCACCCCTGCATTACCAGGCTGTAACTCATACCACACCTTTTGGCCATCTAACCTGGACCAGAGCACCAAAGGCGGAGGTGTGTCCATATTCATTAAGGATATCCACATCTCCAGGCTAGTTGCCCAACATAATGCATCCAAGATTATCCAAGTGCAACTAACTCTGGGCAAAACTGCAATCCAAATTGTAGCTTGCTACAGATCCCCCACCATGCCCCAGGATTCCCACTCCTCTTTTCTTGATATACTGGAAAATATTAGGGTTCAACCAAACACCCTAATAATGGGCGATTTCAACTACCCCACCATTAACTGGGAAAACTACTCGTACCAACTTCTTCACTCAGTGCTTTCTGGAATTCATAAATTCCAATGCCCTGAATCAACTTATCCACACCCCCACCAGGGGCAACAATATCCTAAACCTAGTCATTACCAACATGAGTGACCAATGTGCCACACCTGAAGTCAACTTCTCATTGGTCAGATCTGGCCACAAGCTAATCACCATAGATATCCACCCCCCCCCCCCCCCATTAAGGAAACCACTGTAAAAAAAATTTCTCCAAAGTCAACTTCATGCTTCTGAAGATAGAAGTGGCGAACTTTGTGACACCCATGAAAATGGACAATACAGCTACGACTGCTGAATCCTACACAAATGCACTCTATAAGCACTTACACGAGTGCATGGATCGTGCTATCCCTAACAGAGCCAATACCCTATCCTCCAAAAAAAGGAAGCCAATCTGGTGGTCCCCTGCCATAAACAAACTCTACAACAGAAGGAAGAAACTGTTGCAAAAGAGAGTAAAATCCCATGAGTAGAGGAGCTCCCTGGTCAGCCTCAGTAAGAAGCTGAGATCCCTCATAAAATCCTCCAAAGCTAGCTATGAAAACAAAATCACCACTGATTCTAAGGACAACCACAAAGCACTCTGTAGCAATGTCAAGAATCTCAATGCCAACACCCAGATCTGCTCAGAGTTACAGCACAATGGCACAAAAATTACAGAACCAACTGATATTGCCAACATCCTGGCAGCTAGGTTCAGTGCTAACTTTACCCCCCCTCTCACCCTTAAAGGGCCCATATCTATACCGGAAGAATGCAGAGTCCCTGTAATCACAACTACAGAGGTAAAAACTGCACTCTCTAAAGCCAAGAAAACAGCATCCATGTGGACCGGACAACATCCCAGACTGTGTTTTTCACAAACTTCGGAACAAACTGGCTTCCCACCTAAGCACCATGTTCAATCATAGCCTCACGTCAGGCTTCGTGCCCACAGCAACAGTTATCCCACTACACAAAGGGGGAGCCACCACAGACCCTGATTGCCCTGTTAGTCTGATGAGCCTGGTCTGCAAGGCCATGGAACTTATCATGGAACTGATAAACAAAGACATTGGTAACCTCCAGACTCTGGACCCCACCCATAAAAATGGAAAAAGTTGCTAGTCCTGTTGCCATGCATTTTGAGTTGTTTCACATAACACTTTCTTGTTGTATTTTTGTTGGTGTTATATGGCCAGTGATCCTAATAACCAACTACCGAGGATTCTGAGAGATGAGAGTATGGATGCTACTCAAGAAAGCATGGATTAGTATGTGCTGTCTAACCGAGAGACATCTTCAGGAACTGGTTTGAGAGGTGAGCAGAATTTTATCAACTGGGAACATCTTATTGAAGACGTTCATAAACAACGTATAGCCAATCATTTGACTGTGTGGGTAAGAACCACTCTGTTTCTTTTTCCACGGATGTGTCTGATATCATTTACAAGCTAGAACAGCTTATGATGAAAGAAACTGCAGTTTTTCTTAACATTTTGAGCCTTTAACGTTATATTCAGCTTGACATTACACCGAAGGTGCTGCATGCCTTTAAAAATCCATCTAAACCTTTTGAGGTTTCAGATAAAGCAGAAAAACTGCTTCAAGATAGATGGGTTGCAGCCGCCCATCAGTGTGCCACTGAGTGGGTGAATATCTCTATAGAACGGGACACTTTATTGCAGCAAAAGCTGAAGGAAGAAATTTCCACTTTGTGTAATTCTTTGGCAGCTAAAATTAGTTCAGCTCGCTTACAGACCCAGCTAGTTGACATTAATGACAAACTGATTGATCTTGAACAGGATCTCATGAAAAAGAAAAAAAACTAAACTACAAAGAGATTCAAGGGACTACAATAACCATAAGACTTTCATTTGGAAAGCAAACAAGACCAAACCACGTCAACAGCTTAATAGTGCCAAAAGGGGTTATGCTGGTGCAGGCAGTTCACATCAAGTGTTTTCAGACACTTCTAAAGGCTCTACAGACTGAGATACAGATGACCAGCAAATGTCTACCTTTGCCTCAAGCTCAAAAGCCTTAATATTTGAACATTAATTTTCAGAATGGTAAGAGAACAGCAGATTCGGACAGAAACACTGGGGATGGTTTTCGCCGCCACAAACAAACTTTTAGTAATAGAGGAGCTTATCAACAGCACAACAAAAGGACTAGATGGAACTGAATTAATGTATTGTGATTCTGGTGTAAACGGTGAGAATAACATTGTTATAAATTTAACACAAGTGGAATTGAGTGAAATACAAATGTATATTTTAAATAAGGGTCTTAAATTTGTACCTACTGTTATGCCTAGACCCTACATGCTTAAACTTGAAGTATGTAGAATGTGTAGAAAATTGCATTTGCTTCACTATTTTTCTAGAAATAATTCAGATGCTGGCAATAATGATACTTTAATTTTCAATGAAGATATTTCAGAAGAATTCAATTCATGAAGACATGCATCGGGTGTCTGTTGACGTTCATTCTGAACACTTCTATACAACATCAACGTGGTTTAGAAGCTACTATGTTTTTCTTAGGAGACAGTCCACTAAGTAATTGTGTATTAGAACTGATAGAATTTTGTCTAACTAATAATTATTTTTGTTTTATGAAGATATTTATGTTCAGAAAATAGGCACCGCCATGCGTGCATCATTTGCACCTGCCTATGCTAATCTTTTTATGGGCCTTTATGAGGTGGAATATCTATATAGACATAATTTTTTTAGAACTTAAGTTGTTTCCTATTATAGATTTATAGATCACCTAGTATTTTTGTGTAAGGGTGGGTTGACTAATTTATCTGCCTTTATTAAAGATTTGGATGTACATAGGTTTCAAATAAAATTTGATGGACTTCAACAAGGCCAAACTATAAGTTTTCTGGATATTGACTTAACAGGTGTAGTGGGGGGGGGGGGATTAAAACTAAAATGTATCTAAAGTTTGACAACAGTTATCATTTCTTACATAGAACCAGTTCCCATCCATCTCATCTGCTGGATTCTTTACCCTATGGACAGTTACTGAGAGTCTACAGACTGTGTACTGATGAAAAGGAATTCTACAAGGAAATGTGTACTTCTATAAATTTGTTCTTGAGAAGGGGTTATTTCATGAAAGATATCCAGAAGCCACTGGTTAAACTAAAAAAAAAAATAATTCATTGGTACAAAATAATTTGTCAGCAGCCAGTACCTCTGTTATGCAACACTACAGAAGATATACTGGCAATAATACTAGACAAGATAAGTTAGAAGTTAGGTAAATGTATATACTTATTTCGTACAGTGTTTTTTCTCAGGAACAAGTTGTGATAATCAAGCAATTTTGGTCATTTTTATTTAAATTTAAAGTATTTTGTGATACATTTTGCAGATTTCCTATATTTTCATACACAAGAGGTAGAAACATACAGGACATTATTGTACACAGTAAATTTGTTAAGCAGTGCATAAGTTATGCAGCATTTTGATTTACTGGGCACTCGTGGTTGTACTAGATGCTCAGCATGTAAATATGTTGTTAATTTTTTAGTTATATCAATGGTGTTCCCTTTAGTCCTAAAGGACATTTTACCTGTGTAACTTCTAATGTTGTTTATGTTCTCACATGCTCCTGCAGTCTCTCTTATATAGGTGAAACTAAGGTAAGTTTTAAATTGAGACTGCAGGAGCACATTAGAGACATAAAAATGGAAAAAGTTGCTAGTCCTGTTGCCATGCATTTTAAGTTGTTTCACAATAGCAATCCAGACTCTCTGCAAGCCAGCATCCTAGAACAAGTTAATTGAGCTGATGGCAACTCTGAGTTTAAGAATAAACATCATTTGTTTTATAAAGAAAGCATTTATATTTTAAAATACAATACTTAAGTCCTTGTGGACTTAATACTGAATGTTCATGGAAACCTTTGATATAATTGTTTTCTAAATATAATAGAAATACAGTATTTATATTTTAGATATTAAATAGTGTTTTATAACTGATAGTTAATGTTTGTATAAAGTGGCACTGTTTTTTCCTTACTGATGTACTCCTAGAAGGCATTTCTTGTCAAAGCATTAGAGACTTGAGACGTTCTTGTTAATAAAGTGCAAGCTGGTGAATTTTATATTTTTTTACTGGCCTTTTTGTCATATTTTTATACTTTTGGGACTTTCTTGTATTTTTGATATTGACAACCTGGCAGATAGGTTTAGTGCTAACTTTACCCCCTCTCGCCCCCTAAAGGGCCCATATCTATACCGGAAGAATGCAGAGTCCCTGTAATCACAACTACACAGGTAAAAACTGCACTCTCTAAAGGCAAGAACACAGCATCCATGGGGACCGGACAAAATCCCTGGCTGCATTTTACATGAACTTCAGAATGAACTTGCTCCCCACCTAAGCACCATGTTCAGTCATAGCCTCACATCAGGCTTCGTGCCCACTGACTGGTGCACAGCAACAGTTATCCCACTCCACAAAGGGGGAGCCATCACGGACCCAGTGAACTATTGCCCTATTAGTCTGACGAGCCTGGTCTGCAAGGCCATGGAACATATCATCATGGAACTGACAAACAAAGACATTGGTAACCTCCAAACTCTGGACCCCACCCAGTTCGCGTTTGTGAAAGGCAGATCATGCCTCCTGAACCTGATTGACCTCTTTGAGGCAGTCACCAAAGACATAGACAAGGGTAAGGTGGTTCACACAGCTTATCTTGACCTCGCCAAGGCCTTCGACACCATCCCCCATTCTGGAATTATAGATAAACTCACTAAACTAGGTATAAATCCCTATGTGAAAACAAACAGTAACCCAACCAGGGTATAACTAAGAATAGAAACAAAAAATCCCAACACCCAGCTGAAAACACTCCGGCTTTATTCTTCACACTCAATGTTCCAACGACTAAGTGCTTTCGCCAATAGTTAGGCTTCATCAGAGAAGAATAACGCCGGAGTGTTTTCAGCTGGTTGTTGGGATTTTTTGTTTCTATAAATCCCTACGTCACAAGATGGATTGCCAGCTGGCTCACTGACAGAACCCACACTGTAAACGTTGCAGACTCCAAGTCTGACTTCAAACGACTTCAAACCAGTGACAAGTGGAGTACCACAGGGTTCCGTCCTGGGTCCTTTTCTGTACCAAACACAGTAGGTCTCTGGCTAATGAAGTTCGCAGGTGACTGCAAATTAGGAGCCATAGTCGAGTCCCCAAATGATGTGGACATCCTACAGAAGGGCCTCACTGAGACAGATGCCTGGTGTCAGAACCATGGCCTCAAGCTCAACGCCAAAAAATGCATTGTCATCCCCTTTGGTAAAAACTCTGTACCCATGAACTACCACATAGGCGGAAGTCTACTTAACACCGAATGTGTGATAAGAGACCTTGGGACTCAGGTGGACAGCAGTCTCTGTTTTGATAATCACATCGGCACAGTAGTCAGGAAATCCTTCTACGTGGCACACCTCATTACAAAAGGGTCTTACCCAGGAAAAAAGGAGGTCATTGCTTCCTTATCCTCTGCTTTCATTAGACCATCATAGAGTACAACACCCCTTTTGGAATGTACCTCACAAGACATCTGCAACAGCTGGAAGGGCTGCAGAAGTACCTCACAAAGAGGACTACCGTACTCAGACAGATGCCCTACGCTGACCGTCTCAAAAAACTCCAGCTTTACTCCGTAGCATATCCCCTACTCTGAGGTGATCTCTGCCTAACATACAAAGCTATGTCAATCCCAGAGCTGTTGGACATGCTACACCTAAAGAAATCCCAATCCCTCCAAGCTACATGCTCTAGGGGACCGAAACCTTGTCACCACAATAAACAGAACATGCTGGAGAGATAGATTCCTGTCCCAGAGACTTCCCATACTCTGGAACAAACTACCTATGTCAAGCAGAGTTCCTCATTAGCACTCTTCAAGAAAAATCTTGATGAGTGGCTGGGAAATAGGAAATTCACCCCGGGGATCACTTCTGTGGCTCTGCTCGACAGGAGCACAGGAAAATAACTTTCTTGGGTGACGAAAGTCAGGGAACCTTGTTGGCTAGGCTTACTTAGGCCCTTGGGCTAAATGCCTAGTACCTACCTATGAACCTAAGTGCGTTATACAAGAAAGTTAAAAAATAGAATAGCAATGCATGCACATATTTTTTTTTTTTTTTTTTACAGTGAAACACATATATTTACATATATACAAGAAGAATTTTGACCAACAGTATTGATTTAGTATCTTTAGTACAAATCCATATTGGAGTACTTAGATGAGAGGGAAGAGAGTAAGAGAGGTATAATGGAGGATAGGTTGGGGCTTCATAAGGGCAAGTTTTGAAGTTAATTAAATGAAGTTTGAGGTTTTCTTTAAAGTGAGATGGGTGGATGATGGAACGTATATTTATTGGAAGTTTGTTCCAAGCTTGCGCAACGGAGTGTTTATGGAGGAGTTTGCTTGCAGTTTTTTTAGGCTGGTAGATGTGCAGTAGTTGCATGCTAGAGGTGCCGAGAGTCCTAGGTGGAGTATAGATAGAGACGAAGGAAGAGAGAGCAGAACAAGATGAAGGCTTATAAAGAATAAAGTGTAGCATCAGAAGTTGAGATAGTAGTAGAAATTGGGGGAATTCAAACCATTGGAGGGAGTTTAGGGCAAGGCAGTGATGTGAATTGTAAGGAGAGTTTGTGACAAACCTAGCTATCTTATTGTAGGTTTGTTGGAGTTTGCTCAAGTTTGTGGTTTGAATGTTAGTGAGCACTGGAGCAGCATGTAGGAGGGAGGGGATGAGTAGGGCATGTGCAAGACAGAGTAGCATTTGTGGTGAGAATTTTTTTATTGCTGTACAGTAAACCAAGTTTCTGGTGTGTCTTTTTTATACATTGAAGCATGTGAAGATTGAATTTAAGTTCATCATCAGTGATGACTCCAAGGAGTTTTGTGTGAGTTTCAGGTTGGATTATAGTCTTGTTAGAGGATGTAATAGCAAAGGTAGATAAACTTTTTGAGGATAAACTCTTGGCTAGGCTTGTAAGGGCTCCAGGGCCATTAACCTAGTAATCTCCTATGATCATATGGCATGCCCTCAAAAACAGAACACCATCCAGATGATTCACCAGTTACAGATAAGGGATTCTCATGGGAAACGTATGATCTTTTGTTGTAGGAGAGATTAACTAGAATAGATACTGAAGATTTTAAGGAATTTTTCATATTGTGTACGCTGGTATAAAGAATCTGAAAAAAGAGCTGCCTACATGTTGCCAAAAATTAGATAAGCACAACTTTTTTAAAGGACAAGGGCATTGAAATGTGTTTCTAATGTACTGCTCAGGTCAGCAGCAACTATTAAAACAGTTGTTTATATTGCAAAGACGTGCCATCTTGAAATTATGATTCTCACGCTATATTAATACCCTGAGAAATAAACAGTGCTGCTTACAGCAAGAAGAATTCTACAAAATAGAAATTGCTGACAGTGTTAATCAAGGCCTATTTATAAACGTGGCTAGTGAAGCAAAAAGCATTAGCTTAACCATATTTAAGCTAAAAGATTGAGTTCACCAGTGCTGGAAGCCTGAATTGTAAACTTCCACTTTGGTATGAGTTAAAAAGGGAGAGTGTGACTTGTTTTTATAAGCGAGACTTGGTGGAAAGAATCCAGCTGGACAGACAAATTTGCTGGATGTAATGTATCCAGTTGTCATAGCAGAAATGCTAGAAACAGATGATAGAGATGTCCATATTCACTTGTGCAATGGCTTTTGCACCATTATTAATCTGATCAGTAAAACAGACTATGTGGTCAGTTTTAAAATTACAGAAACCTGACTTAACCTGCATTGCAATCAGCTGCCTGCCTCAGATGTTTTGCAATGTCTGTTGTGAGTGTTTATTGATGTTGAGAGATTTCAGCCAAGAAATGCATGATAGTATCCTTCGAGAAGTCATCCATTCCTGGTAACAATCATATTGACAAATGTAAATAAATATTTACATTTATATATGTAAATATTTCTTCCCAAACTGTAATTTACAGCAAGCAAATCAGAAAGACAGAATGCAACCTGGCCTAATAGTATTCAACACAGTTTATCACGTGAAGTAACGGATACCTTCAAAAAGCAATACATTGGTATTTTTGTAGTCCACCATTGTGGAATTACATCAGTGAGACCAACCCATAGGAAATTGTTTAAAACTGATAAGACAGTAAAGTAATTCATTTTAGAACTTGTTAGATAAAAAATATATATGGTAAATTAGTCGGGGTTAAGTGAACTTACTATGAGTGGTATATCTAGCTGTCTGTGTTAAGTTCTGAAAAGTGGAGGTTAGGTTTGAGTTTACATCGGCACTCATGGGTAGTAATCATAAGGTTGTAATATATAAATTTGAGTTGGTGGGGGATTTAATGACAGCTGACTACATTTGCAGATGATTGCAAATTAGGAGATGTCATTAAATCCCCCACAGACTCAAATGGTCTCCAAGAAGGGCTGACATTAACAACTATTGTCAGAACCATTGCCTAAAACTAAATGCCAAGAAATGCATGACAGTATCTTTCAAGAAGTCATCCATCCCTGGTAACAATCATATTGACAACATTCCCCTAAGAGCTGACCAGTAATCAGGGACTTGGGGACACACACAGACAGTAATCTAGCTTTTAGCCTTCACGTGTCTGCAGTGGTGAAGAAATCATTCTATGTCATGCAACTTATAAACAAAGGTATGGCATCTGGGTCCAAGGAAGTCATTATTCCACTGTATTTGGCATTCATCAGACCTACCATTGAGTACATTGCCCCCTTTGGTATGTTCCTAACCAGGCATGTCCAATAGTTGGAACGTCCACAGAAGCTCCTCACTAAAATAACATGGGGTGTAAGTAACATGCCCTATGGAGACCACTTCAAGGTCCTATCCCTTTATTCTCTCTCCTACAGGCTGTTGAGGACAGCTCTATGCCTGTCATACAAGGCATTGTCAGACCCCACTCTGATGGTCCTCCTGCATATCCACAAAATAAACAGCACCAGAATTACCCATTCTAAAGACCTAAACCTTGCCTGTGTGATATAAGTAGGACCTGCTGCAGAGACAGGTATGTATTCCAGAGATTACCCCTTATTTGGAACAGGCTTGCCATCCATGTGAAGCAGAGTTCCTCCATAACACAACTGCAGTGTAACTTGGACACTTGGATGGGGAACAGAAAATTCATCTCTGGTTTGGCACCTACGTCTCTAATGGACAACAGGCAGCCTGTAAATGGTTCATCTCCCAGGCCCCCTACTGCTTGTAAATGTTTCATTTCCCAAGCCCCTGCTTACTCTTATCAAAGGTACCACAACTTGTCAGTGGTTTGGGATGCATGGTTAGGCATAAAATGACCCTTGTGGTCATTAGCTTCATAAACACCTATGAACCTGTAAATATTTCTTCCCAAAACTATAATTTACAGCAAGCAAATCAGAAAGGCAGAATGCAAACTGGCATAATAGTATTCAGCACAGTTTATCATGTGAAGTAACTGATATCTTCAAAAAGCAATACATTGGTATTTTTGTAGTCCACACCCAGTACTTGCATAGTAGCTGAGAAATTTTCCATAGTGGGAACTTTTCAGACTTAATTGCCAAGTCTAATATCAAGAAAGCCTCAGTGGTTAATGAATTGCCTAATAGGGACTTTATGTAGCTTATAGGTTTAGTTAATAATCTATTATGACAGGTGGGCTATTTTTCAGAAAGACTTTCTCCCCTAGGGAGGAAAATGTCATAGTTTAACCCATTTGTTAGCATAGGATTGATAAGGAGAAAGTGAGAAGGTACATATAAGTTTTCTATCCATTAGCAAGATTATGGAAAAGATAATTGTGGAATGGTTACAAAAAAGTAAAAAAATGCATATTACAGTAGTATACAACATGCATATATTAAGTTGGTAAAACAACAAATTATACAGTGTACATGCTATTTCAGTAGCTCTACCAGCTGTAGAGATTTCTTCTATCCTACACTGTCATGCCTACCATAGTGAAAAGGTGCAGTATGTTCATAGGAGGTTACTAGGATAGCCATGCTAATCCTAAGTATCCCCATTTGTTCTTTTTTGGATAGTTTGCAGAAAGAATTTATGAACACAGCGGGTGTGTGATCAACACCGGGTACCCCTGTCCATGATGGCCATGGGTGCCACCCCAGGGGCAAATTTGTGGTCTCCCAACCAGTTATCTAGGTTGTGTTTAAATAGGGTCAGTGAGGAGCTTTGTTTTATGTGAATAGGGAGTATATTCCAGAGGAGTGGCAGTCTCTGGGAGACATATATGTGTCTCCAGCATGATCTGTTAATGTCACAAGCTAGCTTGATATCCCTAGAGCAAGTGACTCTTAAGCCGTTTGACTTGCGGATATGCAGCATTTCCATTAGGGCAGGGTTGGAGACTGCCCTATAGGCCAGACACAAGCCACCTCTCAGCAGGCTATAAGATAGAAAGTAAAGTGACAGGGCTTTCAGCCTTTCCACATAGGTCATGGTTTGGAGTCCCTGTATTTTCTTAGTGAGAAACCTCTGAGGTCTCTCCAGCTGTTGCAGGTGTCTGGTGAGGAACATGCAAAAAGGTGCTTTATACTCTTAGTAGTCTGAGGGTCGAGTACAGTAGAGTTATAACATTCCCTGACCTGGATCCTATACCCTTGATTGTGAGATGCACTATGTAGAAGGCTTTCCTTATCACTGTGACAGCTTGGTTGTCAAAGTTCAGATTGCTATCAACCTGTGTTTCCAAGTCTCGCACCACTGAGTTGGAACTCGGGGCTGCTGTCAATATTGTAATTTGTAGGGAATTCCATTTTGCAAAATGGAATAATAATGCATTTTTTACATTTAGTTTTAGACCATGGCTTTGGCACCAATTATTGGTTTGTGTTAGCCCTTCCTGTAATATGTTGACATTGCTGGGGAGCTCAGTGATTGCTCCCAGTTTACAGTCATCAGCGAACTTGGTGAGCCAAAGCCTGTCTGCTTTGGCCTGGACTTCTGAGAAATGGATGCCAAACAGTAAGGGGCCCAGCACAAACCCCTGTGGTACTCCACTGGAGACTGGTCTGATGGAGATGGAGTCACCAGTTTTGACTGTGTGTGTTCTGTGGGTGAGCCATTTGGCTACCCATCTAGTATTGTAAGGGTTAATCCCTATCTGGGTGAGTTTCTCGATGATACCAGAGTGGGGAACTTTGCCAAAATCCTTGGCAGGGTCGAGATAGGCTCTGTGCACTGTCTTACCTTCGTCCATGGCTTTCTTAAAGAAGTTTACCAGGTTTAATAAGCATGATCTATCCTTAATGAAGCTAAACTGGGTTGGGTCCAGTGTTTGGAGGTTGCCTATGTCCTTGTTGAAAAGGTCCATGATAATTCTTTACATGGCATTGCAGATGAATCTGGTTAGACTTATGGGTCTGTAGATGTTCTTTGTGTTTCACTGTTGCTGTCATTACATTTGGGTAATCTGCTGGCAGGTTGCCCTCAGTCGGCCTGATTAACAAAGTCTTGGGTCCTACGTCGGCAAGAAAGATTGATGTAATGACGTCGGCTGCATGTTTTTATACCCCTGATGACCTGACGTCTTGGAAGAAGGGACAGCAACTGATGCAGGACCCAAGACTTTGTTAATCAGGCCGACTGAGGGCAACCTGCCAGCAGATTACCCAAATGTAATGTCTGCAACAGTGAATACACTCGAACATCTACATTTATGGTAAGTGTACACAACTGTACTTTCCCAGTGTCTGTTGATGGCCCCCTTTTGTCCAGGAGGATTACTATTGCTGTTCTCGATTTTACAGGAACATAGCCAATTCTCAAGCTGAGTAAAGAGAATGCCAAGTGGGTCTGGTGGGTCTTTTGTTAATTGTTTAGTAAACAACCTCGGATATTATCTGGTTCCACTGAGGCTGTGTTTTTGGCCTTGACAACTGTTGAGATGATCTGTTCTCTATAGATGCTAGGCAGAGGCTGGTGTCAGATATGCTTTGGGATGTGGTAGGTGGGGATAGGGGGGTGAAGTTTGTACTGAATCTTTCAGCTAGCAGGTTGGCAATATCTTCAGTGTAGTATGAGTGATCCCATCTACAACCAGTTTGGCACATAGCTGGCCATTCCCTTTTAGACTTCGGATGTAGATAAAGAATGCCTTATGGTCATCCTTGGCTAGGGATGCAATTTTAGTTTTATAATTTGCTTTAGAAGACTTTTCTGATTTTCATGTTTAGGCTTAGGAGGGAACTCCTCCACTGCAGAGTGATATCCCTATTGCTTTTGGACAACAATTTCTTCCTCTTGTCAAATAATCTGGTTATACTTGAAGTTCACCATGGTGTTTTTTTTTTTTTTTTTACAGGAAGACCTAGTTTTGATCTGGTCAGTTACAGCAGAGTTTATGCAGTTGCTAAAGTGTTTGTATAGGGCATTTGCCTACACTTCTGCATAGTGATTATTGGTGTCTGTGATTGTATGTGGTATGAAGCTTTTTACACCATCACTTAGTATGCTGTAGTTAGCTTTGGTGAATTTTTTTTTTATCATTTTTGATGATCTTCATGTTTCACTGTTGCAGTCATCACCTGTGGGTTATCCCTGCTGTGGTAGCCCTCGGCCGGCCCAATACCAGAGTCATTGTTTTTGTGCTGCGGCTGCTGTCACCTGTAGTCTGACGTCAGGTCATCAGTACTATAAAGCAAGGCAGGCAACGTCATTACTACAGTCTTTCTTGCAGTGGAGCCCATAGCAGAAGCAGTTTGCACGAGTGCCGGTCAGTCGCTACCAGTAGTCGTATTTCAGCAGAAAACATCTAAAGCTAGGTACCCTGTTGGGGACCCTTTTTCTTGCTCTAACCAATGTCTGAAAAAGTTAACGATTGTCTCGCCTGTGGAAAGCAGATCCCACACCGAGACTTTCATTCTTACTGCATCACTTGTTTAGGCCCAGACCACGACGTCCCTCGTTGCTGGTTCTGTGCCCTCTTTAATGCGAGAACCATTTGCCGTAGAGCTCTTTTTGTAGACAATTATTTTCATATTCTGTCTTTGAATTCCAGTATGGCATCCGTCAGCCAACAATGCACTGACATTCCGAAAAAACATAAAGATAAAGGCCACACAAGGCTAAGCCTTCCGACGAAGCCACCGCTAAGCAACTCGTCAATTCTCTGGAATTCATTGAGGTGCTTTTGCGGCCCCTGATGCCTGACTCGCCTTCTACTCAGGCCTCTCCCGAGACCTTTTCTGAGTCCAGTATGCAGCAGAAATCCACTTAGTCTTCCAAGCCTTTGGCTGTCTCTCCCTCTGTTGGGTCCAGGGCCACAATGCAGGCACCAGCTTCCGAGGAGGCTGTTCGCACTACCGATTCTAGACAAAAAACGTCTTCTCTTCCGACTGCTATTTCTCAGAGACCGATGGATTCGCTTAGGCCTCGAAGCCAAGCCACTCCTAGAAAATCTGCTTCTAGCCACCATCTTGCTACTGCTTCCCCACCCCAAGCTCAAATGCTTAAAATGGCAGAGGATCTCATCTCCCTTGTCCGAGGTACTCAAGCCACCACTCCAAAAAGAAAAAGGGCTCCTTCTCCAGAAACTATGACGGACCAGGAGTCTGAGGAATCAAATTATTCTGCCTTTGAAGAGGAACAGCAGCGCTTAACTGTGTGTGAGGATTCAGATGCAGAGGAATCCATTCCCTCTGCCTCCCCTCCAGAAGACCTCTCCTTCGAGGAAACCCTTCACTCTCTCAGGAAACATTTTGACTGGGAATCTTAGGACTACCCACAGTCAAAGAAACGTCTTAGAGACTTTCTGGACCTGCCCCAGGACAGACCACTGGCCATCCCACCTATTCTAGAAGTGGTGGATGATTTCTTTGAATCCAGTTTAGCCCCTGATGCCCTGCCTCCTGCCCAGCTAGACCTGACAGGTACTACAGCGTACCGGATTCTGACAAGTACCTGTACACGAACCCTGCTGCAGACCCTGAGGTCATTACACAGGGACACAAAGGAGCTAAGACTAGTTCTGCCAAGAATCATCTTCCTTCTGGCAAAGACTCCAGAGCTCCGGATAGATGGGGTAAGAAAGTGTACACCTCTGCAACCTTAGCTGAAGAGCACTCAGTTGTCAGTTCCATGTGTTAAAATAACAAACACACGTTGGAACAATTAAAACAGAAAATTGCTACCTCCCCATGATGGTGCCAATTCAAAAGAGCTGTCAGAATTACTACACTCTGCTTGTCAAGTCACCTAGCACTCACTACAGTGTGGATATGACACCCTAGAAGCCTCTAGCAGGGCACCATTGACAGGATCTGTTATTAGAAGACATGCATGGCTGAAGGAACAGTCTCTCCCTTATCATGTCAAGTCTAAACTTATTGATGCACCTCTAGATAAGGAACGCCTATTTGGAGGATAAAGCAGATGATGTGCTTAAAAAGATGGAAGACAAAGCAAAATCTATGCAGACAGTAAAAGATTTCTTTCAAGTTCAACCATCCAGATTCAGCAGGAACTTGCCCTCTAAACATTGGGCCTTTCCCTGCACCCAACAAACCGGGCCAAAGTAAGCCCTGCAAGGGACAGGACATCCAGGCCCCCATCCCAAGGCCAGCAAAGAAGCAAACAATACAACACTTCCACCTCTAAGGCAGGGAATTCCAAGCCAAGCTTCTATGGTAAGCACTCACAATGACTCTCCCTCCCCTTCTGCCCTCCTTTCACTCATCTAAAACTAGGAAGAAGGCTCACCCTCTTCAAAGACAATTGGGTCTCTATAACCAAGGACCAATGGGTATTAAAAGTAATTTTTCAGGGATACAGATTCTCCTTCAGCGAACTCACAATTCCAAGAGGGTACCCAGACCTCCCCCACACCAGTGGGCAGAGGCATTAAAACAGGTAAAAACCCTAATACACCAGGGGACAGTAGAACCTGTTCCTCCGCATCAAACAGGAAAAGATTTTTACTCCAGACTATTCCTTGTCCCCAGAAAAGAGGGCACTTGGCACCCCATCCTGGATCTATCCAAACTGAACACCTCCTTGATGGTTCCCAGATTCATAATACTAACCTTGCAGCAGCTCCTGCCTATGCTCGCACAAAATGCCCGGCTGGTGACACTAGACCTAAAAGATGCCTACCTCCATATCCCAATCAGGGAATTGTGCAGAAAATTTCTGTGCTTCAGAGCAGGCAAATCAGCACTTTCAGTTCTCTGCACTGCCCTTTGGCTTATCTACTGCTCCCAGAGTATTCACCAAATGCTTGGCCCCGGCTATAGCATTGTGCAGACAGAGAAATGCACATATTTACCCTTACCTGGACGACTGCCGCATTTAGGCAAACAGCAAAGAAAAGTTACTCCAGGATCTTCTCTTTGTCAAAAAACTCCTAAGTTCCCTAGGGTTCACCATCAATGAGAAAAACTCAAAGCAAAACCCCACCAGGAAAATTGCTTTCCTGAGAGCTGTGCTAGGCACAGCAACCCTAGTGGCCTTCCTATCCCCAGAAAAGCAGAGCTTCCTGCGTCTGTACTTCACCCAGCTGGCTTTCAGAAGTCACCTCACTGCGAGGAAGTTCCTGCAAGCCCTGGCATGCATGCCATCTTGCACCCTTCTCGTCCCTCACGGCGGGTTTCACAAGAGAAAGATTCAGTGGTGCTTAACGAAACTTTGGTGTCAGCACTCTGTCCCTAGAGACCACTCTTCCACTGATCCCTTGCATAAGGGAAGAATTTCTCTGGTGGGCAGAAGCCTGTGCCATGAGCAAGGGTCTTCCCTTCATCCTCTGCCCTTCCAGCCAGACAGTCACCACTGACGCCTCTGACATAGCTTGGGGCCCTCACCTAGCAGGCAGGTGTACCCAGAGCCTTTGGAATGCCCAGCAACTTCACTTGCACATCAACGAGAAAGAAGCGATTGCAGTGCAAAATGCTCTGACTTCCTTCCAAGCCATCTCAGGCCACAGGTCTTTCTTATAAAAACAGACACCACAGTAATGTGGTACATCAACAAGCAGGGGGGCACCCAATCTTACCCCCCCCCCCCCCCGTGCAGGTTAGTCATGAGTCTGTGGCTTACAGCCACCTCCATGGGCCTACACCTAATTGCCCCGAACTTACCAGGGATCAACAACACACTGGCAGACCACCTAAGCAGAAACTTACTGGACCCCCACGAATGGCAGTTCCACAGAGAAATCTTTCTGCAAATCACCCAGGAGTGGGGGACCCCAGAGGTGGACCTCTTTGCCTTGCACCTCAACCACCAGCTGCACAACTTTTGCACCAGGAAGTTTCACCTTCTAGCATGGAAGGTGGATGCCTTGACCTTCCCGTGGAGCTCCCTCTTTGTGTACACATACTTTCCTCTGCCCCTTTTTCCCAAGGTTCTGATCAAAATAAGAGAGGAGAGACCAAAGGCCATCCTCATCGTGCCAGATTGGCCCAGACAGCATTGGTACTCCTTACTACGCAGTCTGACCTTACAGCCCCCCAAGCTGCTTCCCCTAAGGTCAGACCTCTTGACCCAGGAGAGGGGGAAGGTACTGCACCCAGACCTACAGACTCTCAAACTTTCAGCATGGTTCATACACTAAAAACTAACAAGAAGTCACTAATAAGCAAACAGGTCGTGGACATCATCACAGAGGCCAGAAGGCCCAGCACAAGAAAATCGTTTACAGGAAAATGGAAAAGATTCTGCTCCTGGAAACGATCAAAAGGGGGCAGTACCTCCCAAACTTCCATCCCTGTCATCCTGGATTACTTAGCAGAGTTGCTCAATAGTGGCCTCTCCTTCTCCTCTATTAAAATCCGTGTCCTGGCCATCTCTGCCCATTATGATTCAGACCTACCCTTCTTCTCTCATCCTTTAGTTAAACAATTCCTCAGACAGGCTTCTAATATCAGGCCTCCCAGAAGACCTCCTGCTCCATCCTGGGACCTGAATTATGTGTTAGAGAAACTAACCTTACCTCCTTTCGAACCTGCCACTTCAACAGAATTGAAATACCTCTCCTGGAAGACTGCCTTCCTACTAGCTATCACCTTAGCCAGAAGGGTCTCACAACTTCAAGCTCTCATGGCTGTTGAGCTCTTCATAATTTTCCATGCAGACCGTCTCTCCCTGAGGACTAATTCCTCCTTTATGCCCAAGGTGGTATCTGATGTGACCCTTAACCAGGCCATACACCTTCCCGCCATCTTTCCCAACCCTCAAAACAAGGGGAAAAGAATTCTACACTCACTAGACATGCACAGACAACTCAGATACTGTCTGGACCCCACTAAGCCATTCAGAAAAACTGACCAGCTTCTTCTGTTTGCTCCAGGGGCAGAGGGGAAGCCCATCTCCAAACAAACCATTTCCAAATGGATTTCACACTGTATCCATTTTTTGCTACAGACTACATGGGAAACCCATCCCTAGGTCAATCTGTACCCACTCCACTTCCTTCCTCAGAGGAGTTCCACCATGGACATATTGGAAGCAGCCACCTGGTGCTCCGTCCATTCCTTTACAAAGCATTACCACCTACCTCTTTTTTCGAAGTCTAGGGCATGGTTTGCCTCTGCATTTCTGCAGGGCCTCCTTTCCCATACCTAGGACTCTATCTTTCCTCCACCCTTTGCCTCAGCTTTGGAAATCCTCCCACAGGTGATGACTGCAACAGTGAAACACAAAGAACATAGTACAGTTGTGTACACTTAGCATAAATGTAGATGTTCAAGTGTTGCAGTCTTGGTTTCCCTCCTTCCATCCCCCTTTTCACATCTTCCCCTAGGGGGACATATGCTTCTCAAGGACCAGGAACACTTCTCTCTTTTCCCTTGTGCATTTAACGGGTTAGGGCAAGAAAAACTGATGTAATGATGACTGCCTTGCTTTATAGTACTGACGACCTGATGTCAGACTACAGGTGACAGCAGCCGGCGCACAAAAACATTGACTCTGGTATTCGGGCCGGCCGAGGGCTACCACAGCAGGGATAACCCACAGGTGATGACTGCAACAGTGAATACACTTGAACATCTAAGTGTACAAAACTGTACTTTCTTGTGAGGGTATCATTTCCAGTATTTACTTCAAACGAGATTGATTTGTGGTCTGACCTAACCAGGGAGGGCATCATGCATGGGGGAAGTACAGTGATCCCCCCATGTTGGGTGAGTACCATGTCCAGAACGTTAGGGCCCCTAGTGGGGTTGCAGATTTTCTGTTCCAGAGCATTGTTTTTGCTCATGTATGTCTCCCAGTCTATGGAAGGATAGTTGAAATCTCCCATGATTAAGGTTTTGGGCTGTATGGCGAGGGCTTCCAGTATTTCAAGGTAGGCAGTATGCTTATTCTGGCTCATGGTGGGGGATCTATAGCTAGCAATGATGTGGTATGGTACTTTCCCAATAGCTAATTGGACATGGAGTAGTTCAGGAGAGTCATACTGCTTGACCAGTCTCAAAGGGTATTGGTACCCTTTTGTACTTCCCCGTGCATGATGCCACCCCTATAGTGCCTTTTTTAGGTGGTGTTCCAAAGACCAAATTACCACCATAACAGCTACAAACAAATGCAATCTGAGGGTCATGCTGCTCAATGCTAGAAGTGTAAGTGTCAAAATGCACTCACTCGAAGCACTCCTTAAAATGGAGAACATCGACATTTGTGCTGTAACAGCGACCTGCTTCAATGCAGCAGAAAGCACCCCAGCACTGCCAGGCTATAACTCATTCCACACCTTTCTGCCCAAGAATTTGGACTGAAGCTCCAAAGGCAGTGATGTTTCCATATTCGTAAAGGATGAGCACATCTCCAGACTGGTAGCCCAACATAATGCATCAGAGATACTTCAGGTGCAGCTAACAGTGGGTAAGACAGTGATTCAGGTCGTAATCTGCTATAGGCCCCCAACCATGTCCCAAGACACACACGCCACGTTCCTAAGCACTCTGGAGAATATTAGGGTCCAACTTAACACTCTCATACCGGGTGACTTCAACTACCCCTCCATTAACTGGGGAAACTACTCATGTACCAATACAATTGCCCAACGTTTCCTGGAATTCATTAATCGCAATGCCCTGGACCAGCTCATTCCTACTCCCACTAGAGGTTGCAACATCCTTGACCTGGTCATTACTAACATGGGCGACCGTTGCTCTACACCAGTAGTGAACTCCTCCCTGGTTAGATCCGACCTCAAACTAATCACCTTGGAAATCCACATCCCTCCCACCCACCCTTCGCAAAGGTAACCACCATGAAAAACTTCTCCAAAGCTAACTTTGGTCTCCTAAAAACAGAGGTGACTAACTTCACGGCACCTATGCAAATGGAGAATAGTTGCATAACTGCAGAATCATACACCAGTGCACTATACGAACACGCACACAAGTGCATGGATCTTGCCATACCCAATAGAACCAAGGTGCTCTCCTCCAGAAAAAGGAAGCCAATCTGGTAGTCCCCTGCCATAAACAAACTCTACAACAGGAGGAAGGAACTAATGCGGAATAAGGTGAAGTCTCAAGACTGGAAAAACTCCCTTATCAGCCTCAACAAAAAGTTGAGATCCCTTATCAAATCCTCTAAATCTAGCTATGAAAACAGAATTACAGCAGATAGTAAAGACAACCACAAGGCCTTCTATAGTTATGTAAAGAATCGCTACGGCAATACCCAGATTTGCTCTGAGCTATTGCACAATGGTACCTCCTATACCGAGCCAACAGATATTGCCAATATACTGGCTGACAGATTCAGTGCCAACTTTACCCAGATCAAGGGCTAATGCTTGATGACACGTTTCCACGAATTGGAAACACCCGAGCACAGTTTCGCGAAAATGCTTTTTCACCGAAAAAGCACTTTCGCAAAACCAAGTAAAAAAAAAAAAAAAACACACAAAAAAAAGTGATCATGTTTACACAGGGGGCAAGCCCCCCTGCACCCCCCACACCTCCCTACTTTTATATTCTCACTCTGAGATCGTACTACAGTAGGGAAAAGGGAATATTCCCTTATTCCTACTGTGCCACAATGTTTTTTTTAGTACAGTTTTGCAAAAGTGCTTTTTCGGTGAAAAAGCACTTTCACGAAAATGTGCTTGGTCATTTCCGATGTGTGGAAACGTGTCTTCAAGCATTTGTCATAGACCCCTTTACCCCCCCCCCCCCAAGGACCAGTCACAAAACCAATAGATTGCCAGGCACCCAGTATTACTGCTGCACAGGTTAAAACAGCACTGTCCAAAGCCAAGAATACAGCTTCTATAGGACCTGACATAAATGGCTGTGTTCTACATGAACTACAGAGTAAACTGGCACCTCACCTGTGTCCCCTGTTCAGTCACAGCCTCACCTCAGGCTTTGTCCCTACCAAATGATGCACTGCTACAGTCATCCCTCTCCACAAAGGAGGATCAACTACCACCCCTGGGAACTATCGCCCCATTAGCCTGACAAGTTTGATATGCAAAGCTATGGAATGCATCATCTTGGACCTAATAAACAAGGATATAGGGAATCTCCAAACTCTAGATCCCACACGGTTTGGTTTTGTGAAGGGTAGATCATGCCTGCTCATCTTGGTCGACTTCTTTGAGTCAGTCTTCAGAGCTATGGATGAAGACAAGGTGGTTCATACAGCCTACCTTGATCTGGCCAAGGCCTTTGATACCATTCCCCACTCAGGAATCATAGAAATACTCACTAAGTTAGGCATCAACCCCATATCACTAGGTGGGTTGCAAACTGGCTCACAGATAGAACCCACAGTGGGAAAGTAGCTGACTGACAGCCGACCAGTCACGAGTGGAGTCCCACAATGTCCGGTTCTGGGTCCTCTCTTGTTTGGTATCTACTTCTCTGAAGTCCAGGCCAACAGGAAGGGACTCTGGCTGACAAAGTTTGCAGACGACTGGAAATTGGGAGCTGCTATTAACTCCCCAACTGATGTTGACATCCTACAGAAAGGCCTCACTGAGACCAACGACTGGTGTCAGAACCATGGTGTTAAGCTCAATGCCAAAAAGTGTGTCATATCCCCTTTGGGAAAAACCCGGTTCCCATGAATTACCACATCGATGGTAGTCCACTGAACACAGAAGGCATTATAAGAGATCTGGGAACACAGGTTGACAGCAACCTCTTTTGACCACCACATTGCCACTGTGGTCAGAAAGCTCTCCTATGTGGCACATCTCATTACTAAGGGTTTTACATCCAGGAAGCAAGAGATCATTGTCTCCCTCTATTCTACTCTTCCCTCATTAGGCCAATCATAGAGTACAGTGCCCCATTTCGCATGTACCTCACTAGACACCTGCAACAACTGGAGAGGCCGCAAAAGTACCCCACAAAGAGGACCCTTGGCCTTAAACACTTGCCCTGTATGGACAGACTCAAAAAAAACCTCCCAACTATTCTCTGTCTTCATATCGCCTACTTAGAGACGATCTCTGCTTGACTTACAAAGCCATGTCTGACCCAGCTCTGTTTGAAATGCTACATGTAAAGAAATCTCAATCCCTCCACACCATATGCTCCAGAGACCTCAACCTCATTACCACAGTCAACAGAATGTGCTGGAGGGACAGGTTCATAGCACAGAGACTGCCCATGCTATGGAATAGACTTCCCATACATGTCAAACAGAGCACCTCACTGGCCTTCTTCAAGAGAAATCTTGATGAGTGGATGGGAAATAGAAAATTCACCCCGGGGATCACTCCAGTGGCTCTACTTGACAAAGGCAGTGGGAACTAAGGTGGGGTGGCACGATGCCAGGGTAATCCTATGGGCTAGGCTTGTAAAGGTCCAGGGCCATTAGCCTAGTGCACACCTATGAACCTATAAGATGGATACACACCTCAACCTTTGGTTCCTTCACACTCATTTTGATGTCTGAATGTGTGAAAGGCGTTGTAGCCTTGCAAGGATGGGGTGCTGTCAGCAGCCTTGAACCTTGTCTCAGTAACTGCATATATGTCAGCATCCTCTAAGATGGGGAGTGCAGTTTCATATTTAAACTCCTAGCATCAAGTAGCATGACCCTGAGTTTGTCTTGATTAGATTTTATGTTGGAAAATGTGTTTTGACATTGCCTCCCCTATAGTGCCTTTTTTAGGCAAGGGCCTTTGTCATTATCTGAAAGCCTAGGGGGGGACAGGTGCAGACCATCTCTAGCAAAGCAGTGAGATCTGTCTACCATATCCTTCCAGGCTGACAAATATTGGATTCCCCTGGATTGACACCAGAAGCTGAGCCAGTTGCTGAAGTCAGTCATTTTTTGTTTATATTGCGGCATCAGGGACATACTTGTCTGGGATACACAGAGAGTTCTGTCATGTTTCTCTCCATATAGTCCAAAAAGGTACATCTGAAGTCATTCACTCCAATATGGACTATGAAAGTGTTGTAATGATACTTGAGCGACTTGAATGCTTGCCTGATATGTCAGATCCTGACACCTGACAGGCAGCTGACCATGACCCTCTCCTTGTCCAGTCTGGTGAGGAGGGACATCTGTGTGTCTGACTGTGGAGTCGCCTATGACCAAGGCATTTGATGCGTTTTGCCTTAGGAGCTTATTTGTTGAGACAGGATTTGTGTGTAGTGGTTTCTTTATGCTTAATGGTTAGTTTAGGTGTTGTGCGTTTGGGACGTCTCTATTCTTTTGGTAGGCTTTTAGTGAGTACCTCCGCATATGTGGGTTTATGTGTTGTGATCTTATTTTGTATGAGAAATGAGGTTTACATGAGAGGTGAAGCATGTGTGCTGACAACCTGTTTGATTAATTTGTTTTTACGTGAGAGAATTGAGTCCAGTTCCACAGGGTATTTGCATCTCTCACATAGAGTGCAAATGGTTGTCACTATACATGAAGCAATTGCTGCATTGCCTGAAGATGTTCATATCAATCAAGCTGGTAGGAGAAATGGTGGTAGAACTACCTGTCCATTGTGGCAGGATTTTTCTGAATGTGGTATTTGGGAAGGAAGTGGGCTAGCTGGACTTGTGTACAAACAGCAAAAATGAAGAATCAATTAATTTAAATATAGTTAAAATGCAGCGCTGGCTTAAAATATACTTATTTTTCAGGGTTTTTTTTCAGTAGCTTAGTGGACTTTCTAAGACCTGTGATACCACTGATCATGTGGCACTAAATCTTAATAGAAATGGACTGTCTGAAGGGCTACTAAGATGGATTACTGAATGGTTCTTTTTTACACATTTGTGTGTATAAACTGAAGGGAAAGTCAAGGTGTGTCATAATTCTGGAACCACACATATTTATCATCTATCAGTTCCTCCTCTTGTCACCTGTCCACACTGCGTCAAAGTGGGGAGAATTTGGCTTTGTATTGCAGTTTCAAGTTGCTGCAGACTCCAGTATGGCAGTTTTTGAGCTACATCATCCAGAAGTCAGTCAGTCAGTCACAACCTGATCAAAAATGACTAGCAAATGTTAATAATTTAAACTGTCTGTAGAGATTAAAACATTTATAAGTTTCTTTTTTCTTTAAGTTACAGGAGAGTTTATCTGTTTCAGTTGAAACATTTTGCTTCCAAAACAAAGGAAAAGTCCAAGCTGGCGAGAATTACACTCAAGAACAGCATGCTTACAGCTCCTATGTTTACATATGGGGTTGTTGAAACATGGAATCACGCCTAGTGCAATTAAGAACTGTAATCTTTATAGACATTTTCAATACAAAACGTATTGAGCATTTTGGAGAAAATGTTCAATGTGTTAGGAGGCATAAGGATATAATCTTTGCCTGTATTCTTATTTGATCTGAACCCTAGGACCACCAAAGAAGAACTTGTTATAGATAAACTGATACAGTATGGCTCTGACAAGTAAAGCGCCAAAAATTGTACTGCCACAGTACTGCTGAACCAACCTTTCAATCACCCAGACTTCACATGAAGATCCTGGCTTACTTTGCTACCAGTTGAATGGTTTCATTCATTGGTTTGTATTGTAAAAAGCTGAATGAAGATCTTGCATGCTTCTTCAGTCAAGATGCAGGGAGTAGGCCTCTGAGTCCTGCAAGAAAAAAACCCTTGTCTGAAATTAGTATAACAACCTAGTTTGTGCAGAAACATTGCTCAGTTGTCATGCATTATTGCCCTGCATGTTAGCTACTGTGGCAGAGCATGACTGAGGGAGAGACACTCCTTTGCCTTTCTGGGTGAAGGGTGTCTGTGCATAGTTTGCATTGCTGATCCCTTAGTGAATAGTTTAGACCACATGGGCCACAGGCCCTGTGCATGCCTCTGCTGTCGTTCATCTTTTCAGGAATTATGCTGTTCTTCAATTCCCCATCACCCAACTTCAGTTGTATACCTATCATGCCTGTCCTCATGCAAATCTGTATTTAAGATTGTTATTGGGAAAGTGGAATATTACTCCTTCAGGATCCTGTGAGAATCCCAAATATCTAGAGTCCATTGTCTTTGAAAAACGTAAGTAAAATGACTCCGTTCCCTAACCCCCCCCCCCCCCCCCCGGATGATCACATCTTTGAGGGCAACTTTAGGCTTATAAAGGTTTTCATGGATTGGCCCTTGATCTCTGCCCCCCTCCCTCCCAGGAGCTGGTCATCATCCCTTTGTAGAGCCAGTCAGCAAGGGTGCTGATTTGCAACCTGGAAACAGACTATTTCAGCCCTTAGAGAGGTGGTTAAGTATGAGCCTTTGACTGAGTGAATCATTGGCTTTACTCGTATGTGGTCTTTTTGGTCCGTCATTGGACATAGAGTACACAGCATTTTTCCAACTTCTGCCAGCTTTGTACAAGTCTGGCCTTACTACTCCTTTACTGTGTTGGGGCTTAAAGCTTGAAACCTTTTTATCTCTTATGTCCAGTTTCCTGTTCTTACTCATGAATTGAGTAAATGGAAGAGGTTTCCCTTCTCCCTGAGTCTCCATTTGTGGAGAATACTCATGATCTTGGTTGCAGCTTCTAGAGTCAGCAGGGAAGATCAAGACCTTGCCTACAGCTTCTAGATTGGACTTCCTTGTACCTTACTCTGGTTTTGACTACTGTTCAGGCTAAGGGCACCTGTTTTCAGCATATGCCTGTACATAATGGTTTGACTGATGCTGCCTTTCCTTAAAGGGAGCTCAAGTCCATTGTAAATGCTGAGTTTAAGGGAGGTGATCTTTGGCCAGCCTTCTCAAGACCTGTTGGATCTTAAGAAGACCCATACCCTCACTGCTGTCATGGACCTATGTGATTCCCTACAACCCTTACTGCATCTTCCTTTTCTAGGTCTCCTCAGTTCTAATGGAGAAAGAAACATCATATCAGACTAAAGAAGCCCTTGAAACACCAAATGTTTTTTTTTCTCCATACTGTGCTAACCATGTTTGGTAAGAAAACAGTCCAGCTGGCCTAGGAGATGCAGTCCTAGCTAAACTCTTTGTCTGTTGCAGCTTGGAGAGCCGTCACAGAGGACCATTGTATTCTGGTGTGACCACAGAAGGCCACATCTTGGACATCTTAAGGCCCTTCCATAAAGTACTTTATTTGGCAGCCACATGAACATCGACTAAAATATGAATTCTTCTTGTCATAGATAAACTGATACAGTATCTTCTTTGGTGTGTCCTAGGGTTCATATCAAGCAAGAATACAAGCAGAGATGATATCCTTTCAGCTCATAGCTCTTGGGACAGACTCAAACTGTGAATATCAAAGAGGCTGTAGAGGTTCCCCCTCCCTTGATAAGAGCTGAGAGTTCTTTTCCTGTCTCTTTCTGGTAATGCATTGGATCAGTCTTTTCATCTGGTACTTCAGCTTTTGGATCGAGGCTCCCTACTCTGTGCCATGTCATGCCCCTTTTACCACAGTGGGATTGGATGATCTTAGTGGGATACCGGACTCCTTTTTTGCACATCAGCATCTGGGTTCTCCAGAGGAGGTTCCTTCTGTTCACTCTGCTTGAATACCAATTTCAAAACTAAGTGCTGTCCCTGTGATCTTTTTTCTGCTGTCAGATTATTTACCAGTGTGTTGGCCAAAGGCTTGAAGAAGAGCATCCATGAGTTCCCATATCTGGATAATCATGTTGAGGGGGTTCCCTGGAAACATCCCTGCCTCCCTAGAGTGAATTCAACTGTGGGTCTGTCCCCTGGGGTGATCACAAAGTGGGAGAAGTCATGTCTGATTTCATTTTAGAGGTTTGTCTTGATCAGTATAGAGTTTGACACACTGCACTGCTGGAATTCTAAGTGAGGGCACAGGGAAGGATGCATGCTACGATTTTCTTTCCTATTCTGTTTTTTGTAGATGTTCTTCGTGTTTCACTGTTGCAGTCATAACTGTAGGGTACTCCTGCCGGCAGGCAGCCCGAGGTCGGCCAGAATATGAAAGTCTGGGTCCGGCGTCGGCTGTATCAGCTAGAACCGTGACGTCAGAGCGTATGGGTATAAGGCTGACAGCCGACGCCATCTTCTCCAGTCTTTCTTGCCGTGCGGTGCAAAGCAGTTCGCTAGTGGTTGGTTGGCGTTTTCAGACAACGTGGTGTGATTGTTGTCGGTCCGAAGTTTCTACTTCTCTTCTCAAAGCTAAGTACCCCGTTGGGGAAACTTTTCTCTTGCTCCTCCGATGTCAGAAAAAGTTAATAATTGTGTATCTTGTGGAAAACAAATACCTCATAAAGATTTCCACTCTTACTGTCTACCTTGCTTAGGCCCTGACCATGATGTTTCTTGTTGTCGGTTCTGTGCCAGGTTTAATTCTCGCACTATTAAGCGTAGGTACGATTGGGCATTGAATTACTTCGGTAGACAATTTAATTATAGAATGTCGTCAGAACCGGCTACCGGATTACAGAAGAAGCACAAAGACAAGGACAGGCCTCCGAGGTCCAAACAGGACACTATGCAGCCGGAGCCAGCTTTGGGTTCGGCGGTCGTCAGTGAGGTGCTTTTGCAGCCCCTGTCATCCACCACTTCAGAACCGATGGCCGACACGGACTCACATGGTGAGCCAACTAGGCCTAGTAATTTGTCTGCTGCAGGACCTTCGGACGTCGCTCCTTCAGATGTGTCCGGAACCGCTGTGCAGGTACCGGCTTCTGAGGGGGTCTTCAGGCCTTCACAGATTACTATATCCACGAAGACAAAAGCTAAGTCAAAGACTCCTGTTAAACCCAGACATTCTACTCAAGCTTCTTCGGATACAGCTCCCAAGACTCAGAAACAATTACTTCGGATGGCTGAGGATTTATTAACTATGATAAGGGGCTCTCACCCTCCTCCTGAGAAAAGGCCTAGACAGGATATCCCTTATGATTCCTCTGATCAGGCTTCTGTATCCTCTGTTTCCTCCTCTGATCAGGATTACTCCTTCCCTCCTTATGAGGATTCGGATGCAGAGGATTCTGTTCCCTCTGCCTCCCCCCCTGAAGATTTCTCTTTTGGGGAAACCTTGCATGAGATGAGGGAGCATTTCCATTGGGAAGGTCAGGATTATTCTGCTTCCAAAAAGAGACTCAGGGAATTCCTTCTTCTCCCTCAGCACAGGCCTTTAGCTATTCCTCCTGTACTTGATATTGTGGATGATGCCTTCTCTGAAGCTAACTTGAATCCTGATTCCATGCCTCCTGCTCCTTCTCCTTCTAAGCCTGATAGATGTTACAGGGTCCCTGATTCTCATCAATTTTTATTCAAGAACCGTTCTGCTGACCCTGAAACTATTTTGCAAGGTTCCAAGGCTGCTAAGGCCGCCTCCTCTAAGAATCCTATCCCCTCTGAGAAGGATTCTCATGCTTTGGACAGGTGGGGCAAAAAGGTTTATACTTCAGCCACCCTTTCTATTAGAGCTTTAAACTGCCAATTTCACATGTTTAAGTATCAGCAGTTTCTTTTATCTGTTTTAAAACAAAGGATTTCTGCCTTTCCTGCATGTGCTGAGGACAAGGAATTACAGGATGTGTTGCATGCTACTGAACAAGTCAGTAAACATAGTTTACATTGTGGTTTTGATGCCTTAGAGGCTTCTTGCAGAGCGGCTGCCTCTGGTACTGTTATCAGGAGACATGCCTGGCTTCGTGAGCAGAATCTACCTGAACAAGTTAAGGCAAAAATTGCTAGATGCCCCTGTTCAGCATGATGTCCTATTTGGGTCTAAGGCTGAGGAGGTTATTAAAAAGATGGAAGAAAAAGCCAAGTCTATGCAGACTGTAAAAGATTTCTTGCAGGTTCAGCCTCCTAGATTTTCTAGGAATTGGCCCTCCAAAAATTGGTCTTTTCCCACCTCTGACAGGCCTCAAAGGGGAAGATATAGGTGCTCCAGAGGTAGGGCGCAGGCTCAGGCCTCCTACAGATCTAGACAGTGGACTGCTTCTTCACCTCGAAGGGGAGAAGACAGATCTCAAACCCAAAGAAAACAGACTCAATGACTCCCTCTGTTGGGCTCCAGGTCTTCCTTCCCTGGACACCCCTCTCGGAGGAAAACTTACTCTTTTTTACAAGAATTGGACTCACATTACCCAGGACAAATGGGTGTTAGACGTGATTTTGAAAGGTTGCAGATTCCACTTTCATACTCTGCCAAGGCCTTCAGGCTGGCCAGATCTGCCCAAACATCAGTGGACAGAGGCCTTAAATCAAGTGGACGCCTTATTAGCCTTAAGGGCCATAGAACCTGTTCCACCTCTAGAGGTGGGGAAAGGTTTTTATTCAAGACTTTTTCTGGTCCCAAGAAAACAGAACTCCTGGAGACCTATTCTGGACCTCTCTATATTAAACACCTTTTTGGAAATTCCAAAATTCAAGATGCTTACACTTCAACAACTTCTTCCAATGCTCACACAAGATTCTTGGATGGTAACATTGGACTTAAAAGAGGCTTACTTACATGTCCCCATAAGGCAACATTGCAGAAAGTACCTCAGATTCAAGGCAGGCTCGAGACACCTCCAATTCTCTGTACTGCCATTTGGCTTATCTACTGCGCCCAGAGTTTTTACCAAATGACTGGCTCCAGTAGTAGCTTATTGCAGACTTCAGGGGATTCAGATTTACCCCTATCTGGACGACTGTTTAATTCAGGCAGACAGCAAAGACCTTCTATTACAACATCTGCATTTTGTTCAACGTCTTCTCCTACTACTGGGATTCTCAGTGAACATAAAAAAGTCACATTTGATTCCGGCTCAACAAATGATCTTTTTGGGAGCTCTTTTGGACACAAATTTACAGAAAGCATTCCTCACTCCAGAAAAACAGATACAGCTGGCTTCAATCTTCAAGACCTTGGCAGCATTAACTCAGCTCACTGCAAGGAAATTCCTGCAGGCTCTGGGCTACATGGCCTCTTGCATCCTGTTGATTCCAAATGCGAGGCTTCACATGAGGAAACTTCAATGGTACCTAAAGAGTGTATGGTCTCAACATTGCCACAGTTTGGATACAATGATACCACTGATTCCCTGCCTCCAGAAGGAATTCCTTTGGTGGTCCAGGGCATGTGTTTTGAACGAAGGCAAGCCCTTTCGTCTGCCTCAACCTACTCAGACCATAACCACGGACGCCTCAGATTATGCATGGGGAGCTCATTTTCAAGACAAATGCCAACAGGGTTCTTGGACAAACAAACACCTTCTATGGCACATCAACTTGAAAGAAATGTTAGCAGTCCAGAATGCTCTTCTAGCCTTCCAGGCCCATTTGAAGCCAGGACCTCTGCTCATCCGAACAGACAACACCACAGTCATGTGGTACATAAACAAGCAAGGGGGCTCTCACTCTTACCCCCTTTGCAGACTTGCCATGACCTTATGGGATACCGCCCTAAAGTTGAATCTGGATCTTCAGGCACAGTTCATTCCAGGAAAACAAAATCTCTTAGCAGACAGCCTAAGCAGAAACATTT
This sequence comes from Protopterus annectens, assembly GCF_019279795.1. NCBI lineage: Eukaryota > Metazoa > Chordata > Ceratodontiformes > Protopteridae > Protopterus > Protopterus annectens. Next base: position 1,406,043,243 of record NC_056732.1, on the reverse strand, counting down.
TGGACCCTCACGAATGGATGTTGGACCCCAACTTATTCAGCAAGATAACTGCAGTTTGGGGGTGTCCGCAGATAGATCTATTTGCATCTCATCTCAACCATCAGTTGCCTCTCTTTTGCACCAGGTCCTTCCACAAGACAGCTTGGAAAGTGGACGCCCTGTCATTCAGTTGGAGGAATCTTTCGGGATATGCCTTCCCCCCTCTTCCTCTTCTGCCTCGGGTTTTGCTAAAGATAAGGCTGGACAAACCCAGTCTAATCATTTTGATAGCTCCAAATTGGCCTCGTCAGTTTTGGTACCCTACTCTACTGCATCTTTCCTTGGTACCTCCTTGGGATCTTCCTCTGACCCATTCTCTACTGTCCCAGCATCAGGGTCAGGTATTTCACTCTCAAATCAAGACACTCTGTCTGGCAGCTTGGCTCATCAAAGGCAATTGATCCCTTCTTCTCTTCCTAAACAGGTTCTGGATGTTCTTTTGGAAGCTAGGCGTCCTAGTACTAGGAAATCTTATGCTTCTAAATGGAAAAGATTTTGTATTTGGATGCAGGATCGTGGCTCTGATCCTTTAATACCAGATATCTCATCTATCTTACTTTATCTCTCAGACCTTTTGATTAAAGGTCTTTCATTTTCTTCCATTAAGATTCATGCTTCTGCTATTTCAGCACATTTCAATTGTGATCCTCCCATTTTTTCCCACCAGTTGGTCAGACAATTTCTGAGAGGAGCTAAGAATTTAAAACCCCCTAGAACTCCTCCTGTCCCTCCTTGGGATCTCAATTATGTCTTGGAAAAGCTTACTTTGCCTCCTTTTGAGCCTGCTGCCTCTGCGAACATTAAGTTCTTATCTTGGAAAACAGCTATCCTGTTGGCCTTGACTTCTGCCAGAAGGGTGTCAGAGCTTCAAGCACTCATGGCCGTGGAACCTTACATCAACTTCCATCAGGACAGAGTTTCCTTGAGGACCAATCCTACATTTATGCCTAAGGTAGTCTCTAGAGTGGCTCTAAATCAGGCTATTCACCTTCCTACCTTTTTCCCTAAACCCCAAAATAGGGGGGAAAGGATCTTACATTCATTGGACGTACACAGACAGCTACGTTTTTACCTGGACAAAACTAAAAGTTTCAGAAAATCAGATCAATTGCTTATTTCTTTTGCTTCCAGTTCTCTTGGTAAAGCCATTTCTAAGCAAACTATTTCCAAATGGATTGCTCACGGTATAAGATATTGTTACTCTCTTCATGGGAAACAAATTCCAGGTACCGTCAGGACTCATTCTACTAGAGCAGCTGCCACTTCAGCAGCCTTTTTCAGAGGGGTTCCTACCAAGGACATTCTGGAGGCTGCCACTTGGAGCTCGGTGCATACTTTTTCCAAGCACTATAACCTCCCTTTGTACTCTAAGTCTAGGGCAGGCTTTGCCTCTGCTGTTTTGCAGGGTCTTCTAGCTGCTCCTTCTTCTTCATAACCTCCTCCCGTATTCTCAGCTTTGGGATTCTACCCTACAGTTATGACTGCAACAGTGAAACATGAACATAGTACAGTTGTGTATACCTACCATAAATGTAGATGTTCAAGTGTCTTCACTGTTGCAGTCGGTGTTTCCCTCCCTCCAGACCCCTCTTGTTTCTATTTGCTTACTGTGTTTTCCTTTCCACTACCTTTTTGGTGTGTTTGTGTTTTATTTTGGGACACCTTTTGGTTTAGGGGGCTTCTGACATCTGGGGCAAGAAAGGCTGGAGAAGATGGCGTCGGCTGTCAGCCTTATACCCATATGCTGTGACATCAGGGTTCTAGCTGATACAGCCGACGCCGGACCCAGACTTTGATATTCTGGCCGACCTCGGGCTGCCTGCCGGCAGGAGTACCCTACAGTTATGACTGCAACAGTGAAGACACTCGAACATCTACATTTATGGTAGGTATACACAACTGTACTTTACTGCTGCCTTCATGGTTACCTTGTATACTTGGATGTGAATGTTGTTCCATAAATGGAGGACAGCGATTCACTCACTGATCACCATCATGTTTCACTAGACCCTGGTATGGTAGGCATTTCTTACCAGCCTACCTTTTTGTCTCCGATTTCTCCAGGCAACCTGACTCCTCCCCTGACAAATGATGCTTTGCTGGCAATATGAGGAGCTCATGTTAAGTGTGCCATGGTTCAGCTGAAGAAGTCTTTACCCCCCCCCCCCCGGAAGTTTCCATGACTCAATTCAGGCAGTGAACAGTCCTCCTGTTCTTGATGACCATAGATACTAAACAGCTTCTGTGACTCTTTTCAGGTCTGTCAGACAACTAGTCCTTCTCTGGGTATCTAAACAAGCAGAGGGGGTTGCAGTCATTCCCTTATGTGGAGGCAGTGCACATCTGCCTATGTCTGCAGACAGGCTGTGAGAGGTGACTGTGCTAGCAGGCTGCCTGAACTGTTCTTCCTCCAGTTTTCTTTAAGAGCCACAGTATTGGAGACTATGGCTCTGTCACAGCTTTAGGTGGAACACAGCAGACTTGTTTGACATTCAGAATAAAAATGTACTCCCCAATATAACCTGATTTTACCTAATATGTGGCCCCTAGGGTCAAGAAGATGGCATGGATTTGTGCCTATGCCTTGCGTATCTTGCATTTTGCCCCTGTATATGAGGGACACGGGCACTACCTCGGGTGTGAATTTGCAGCTCCCCATCCTTTGCTCCAAACTGTGTTTGAAGCGGGCCAAGGAAGAGCTGTCCTTAATGTGAATAAGAAGCCTGTTCAAAAGAAGGGGTAATCTCCGAGACACAGATCTGTCTCCAGTATGTTTTGTTTGACTAAGTTTAGATCTCTAAATTGGGTGACTCTCATGCTGTTTGACTTGCTGATGCGCAGTAGTTCCATTATGGCTAGATTTGTGAGTGCCTTATAGGACAGGCATAGGTCACCCTTTAATAGTCAGTAGGAGACAGAGAAAAGGGGTAGAGCTTTCAGTCTGTCCACAAAGGACATTTTGTTAGTACCCTGTATTTTCTTTGTGAAGAAACCACTGAGGTTTCTACAGCTGCTGTAAGTGCCAAGTCAAGTACATGCCAAATGGTATATTGTACTTTATTATTGTCTAATGTGGGCTGAGTACAGCGGAACTATAATTTATTTTTTTTTAATCTGGATGCCCTACCTTTACTTATAAGTTGTGCCACGTAGAAGGACTTCCTCACCACTGTGGACACATGGTGGTCAAAGTTCAGGCTACTATCTGTCTGTGTACCCAGATCTCTCACCTCTGAGTCTACTCTTAAGGTTGTGCTATTGATGATGTAGTTTGCAGGGGTATTTAACTTCACAAAGGTCGTGATGATGCATTTTTTCACATTTAGTTTTAGGCCATGGTTCTGGCACCAATAATTTGTCTGATCTTGATCCCCCTGAAGGATATCTACATCATTTGGAGATTCAGTGATTGCCCTCGGCTTACAGTCATCAGCAAATTTTGTCATTTAGAGGCCTTCCACAGTAACCTTGACTTGAGAAGTATGTTTTGAACAGGAGTAGTCCCAGCACTAAGCCCTGTGTCACACCACCCCTAAACTGGCCTCTTGCTGGGTCTGAATTCACCTACTTTAACCATGTGTCATGTCTGTGAGCAAGTTGGATATCCATCTGGCAAAGTAGGGATTTATGCCCAGTTTTATGAATTTGTTTATAATACCCGAGTAGGAAATTATCAGATGCCTTGGCCAGGTTGAGGTAGGCAGTATGTACTTAGTGACTTTCTGTAGGAAATCCACCAGATTCAGTAGGCATGATTTGCCCTTGATAAAGTCAGATTGGATCGGGTCCAGTGTTTGCAAGTTTCCTATGTCATTATTTATTAGGTCCATCATTACCTTTTCCATGGCCTTACATACAAGTCTAGTCAAGCTTATGGGTCTGTCATTTCCTGGGTCAGTAGATGGTCACCCTTTATGCAGTGGGATGACTGTTGCTGTTGTCCTCCACTCTATCGGGACAAAGCCAATCTGGCGGCTGTGGTTAAATAAGAGATCCTAATGATCCTGATAAATCCTGATGTAAGCTGTTTAAGAGGCAACCTGTATATCATTAGGCCCCATTGAAGCCATGCATTTAGCTTTAGAGAGTGCGGTGGCAGCCTGTTCTTTGGTGATAATTGGCAAAGGAGTGATGGAGGGTATTTCTTGGGGGAGCTCTGAAGAGGTGAAATTTGAGATGAATTCCACATTTTTACCTCAGAATTAAGGGGGGAATGACCAAAGCCAGGTGTTCATCGTATCGATCACTGCTACGGTAGCCTGAGCTGTGTGGGTTATATCCTGCCAAGGATATAACAGCCGTCCAGCTTCCAAAGCTTCAGGACACCTTCCCCACACTCAAACTGTCAAGCAGCTCAAGCTGAGCTGAATAAAAGACAAGTTTGAGTGCAAAGCCCTTCAGAAATTTACTGCAATCAAAATGTATGCTCCTCTGAAGTATTTCAGGATCCATGGTCAGCTTGTGCTTTCCTTTGCTGGGCAGATAAGTTCCCTTTGGGGAAGAACTTCCATTTTCTTAAAGTTAATGATGTTTTTTTTTTCTTTTCAGAAAAGTTATTTTAAAGGTAGGAGTGTTGTGTTTTGATGGACTGTCTCTCGAGACTGTAAAGTGCTTTATACGTAACACTCATTTTTTTCTGCTAGTTGAAAGTAGTGTTAACTAACTGAAAACATATTTTCCTTAAAAGAAATTGTGTTTATTCTTCCTTGGTGGGGTTGGCATAGTGTTTGAAAGTGCTTTGTACTGTGTTTTTTTTTGTCAAAAAAGTAACTTTTGTGAAGCTTGATCTTGGAACAGACTACCGGTCCCATGGTTGGTCCTTCTTACAGGCACAAAAAGAAAAAGTTAACTCACTCAAGCTTATGCTTTTTTGTATACTTCCAGTTCTTTCACTAAGTGACCTACCAGCTATTAATGGGAAAGACGATTTTAACAAAATGACACCAAGATTGTTAGTCTAGTGTCCTGCAGTGGAGAAAAGAATCTTTGTTTGCCACTTATTGATATTTTCATATTTATGGCCATATTTTCATAAGCAAGAAGCCTACATTTTATTGAGCTGTATGGTGTGAAACATCAGTGGAAGAGACAAGACAGTTCATTGCCAGTGCTGGTTTGCATCATACCATAGTAGTACTTTGCTAGTTGTTATGAAAATAAACTATTTCCATATGTACTTAATACTTCAAAAACTAAGTGACCTACAAACTGTTGCATGATATTGGGTGAAATCTTCGATGTTGTTTGACTGCTTTTGATATTTGCACTGTAAGTTGCACATTTTGAGAGATAGCCTGTATTATTTGTATGACTAATTATAAAATTAAACATGTTTTAATATTTCTGTAATATCTCAGTAAAATGCACTTTAAGAGGAATTTCTTGTCATGTAAAAGCTTGTATCTGGTTAACAAAAATGTTTTAACAACGTATATCTAGGTCCCATAGTTTTCAAGATGTTAAAATGTTTGTGAAAGTTTAGCAAAAATATCATTTTGGTTTGTGTACATTATAATAGCATACTATTTATGGAAAAACTATGAATGCATTTATCTCTGTAAAGAATACATTTTACTGGCAATGTTGCTATTTATACAGTTTTAATAGCTTTTATTGTTCACAAAATGTTTACATTCGTTTATCTTGTGCTCTTTAAGTTTATTTTTCAGAGAATGCACCGGAATGCAAGATGTGTATAGGCTGTTAGAGGTGTGACATTTTGAGCCTCATAGGTGTTTGAGTTAAGCAAACAGCCTTTATCACAACAGCAGGCTAGCAATTTGCCTCAGCCGCAGGTGGGTGACTCAGCTCTGGCTGTTGTATCTTGGACTGTGCTCATCTTTAACCTGGATCCCTCTGGGTGTAGCACGTACAGCCACTATGGTCCAAGTGTTAGCCTTGTTCTGTGTGGCTGTTGGGAGTCCCCTCAGTGTGGGCAAAGGAGAAGCCACTCTTCTCAGTCCTGGGAGAAGGGAGTAGGAAAGGTTTCCCTGTTGTGACAGAATACTGTGCCCATCACTGGAGAAGCAGGTGTTGACATTAGTAACAGTTGCCCAAATTTTCCTGCCAGAAATAAACAGAAAACCAAGCATGTATCTACTCAAATTTCTTTTGACATGGTTAGTTTACTGGGTCTGGCTCAGGGTTAAATTCAGGCTATTAATCTTTATTGTAAAGTAGTTTCTGGTATAAGAAAAGAAGAGGGTTTCTCATTTCCTGAAGAGATTCAAGATTCTGAATCTGAACTGGAAGGCATAGCTGTCAACCTTCCATGTCCAAAATGAGGAACACTAGCCCTCATAGTGTGGAATAAATAGGCAAAATGTGGAGCACATACTAATGGCTTACTAACAACTTCAACTAGGAAGGTGATTGGATGGTTAAAATATGCTGGTTTTACTTAGAAAGAAGATGTTTTAATTAATTTATATGATTCATTTCTATTTACAATGGATTTCACTTAAAAAAAATTCCTAACACTGAATGCGTGACAGAGTCTTTCAATGTGGAACTTTGAGGAACATGAACTTTTTAAGACCCCAAATGAGGTACGTTCCTCGTAATAAGGTACACTTGAGAGGTATGCTGGAAGGTGCAGGGATGGATTTGGGTTTTTTTCTGCAGATTTCTGATTCAGACTGAGAGGTAAGTTCGGCTTCTAATTCTCTCTGCAGGGGATTCTTTTCCTCTGAAACTGTTGCTAGAATGTGCCAATGTTTTCAATGGGAGAATTCTACAGAAGGGTTGTCTAGAACCTACACACATTCCTTCTGTTCTGTTAGCTTTAGTGTGTGTGTGTGCGCGCGTGTGTGTTACTGTCTTTAGTTTTTCTGTTAGTCAGCCATCTGCTCCTAAAAAGGCAGGTAGGATGTTTAAATATAAAATTCCTCAGTCTTTTACATTTTTATACTCTATTCCCAACCTGACCCAGCTGCTGTAGCATTGGTTGATCCCACTGCTTGCTAAGCAGGAAGTTGACTACTTTTTTCTGATATGGATGGGAAATTATTGATAGGGATGAGAAAAAGTGTATACTTCTGCAACTTTGGTTTTCAGAATGTTGAATTTTCAGGTTCATATGTTAACGTTTGTTCTGACAAGCAATGAAGGCATGGGTAAAGTTTTATCTGCACTTTCTTATTGTGAGGAAAAATCTGCTTTTAATAATTAAGTTTCTTCTTTTGCACAGGTCTTCTCATTGTTTCCAGTGTGTATGACTGTTGATAGTTCTTCCAGGTCTGTGGCCACTGGTATTATTTTAAGGAAGTTTGCATGGTTGCATTTTCAGACCTTTCCAAATGATGATAAAAATAAGATTTTAAATTCTACCTTGGATAGAAATTGTGTTTGGTCCCTCTGTTGCAGAGGTGATCAAAAAGTGTGTTGAAAGGGACATGCTGATCCAGGAAATCTCTTGATTTTTTAGCCGTCCTTTTCCAATTTGTCCATGGGATTTTCTTTCTCCTCTTCCATGTTTTGGCAGAAAACAGAATTCATGTAAACAGACATTTATAAAGGAAGTTCCAAGAAGAAGTGTCAAACTTCCCAAAACCAAGGACAATGCAACACGTCTGAATGACTGTTCAAGAGATCTTGTGACCCTCTTCCACACTGGCCCACTTTTACTTCCAGAAATTCTTAATCTTTATTTTACTCTGGCAGCAAATTGCTTCAGACATATACATTCTGAATATCGTTCATCAAGGTTACATATGACAGTGGGAGGAAATTCCTCCCTTCCAGAGTGTCATTCCTCCTCCACCAGATCATACTTCTTTGTAACAGCATGATTTTGAACATGTGGAAAAAAAAACAATGGATCCAGTTCCTCCTTCTCAAGTGGGAATGGGTTTTTATTAAGGGATATGTTCCTAGTACCAAAGAAAGAAAATGCTTGCAAACCTGTTTGTGATGGTGCCCTATTTCAAAATGTCACTTTACAACCTGTTACCTTTTCTTTCTCTTTAAGTTTCCAGGCAACAGTAGACTTAAAAAGGTGCTTATCACATCTCTATTTATCCAGACTTCAGATGTTTCTTAAGGTTTTGTAAGTCTGTATTGGATTGTCAGTTTTCTGCCTTAATCTTTGGAATGTCCAGTGCACCAAGATTCTTCACAAAGTGTCTAGCTCCAGTTTTAGCTTAATGCAGGCTACAGGTATGCACAGATGTTCATCGTGTTTCACTGTTGCAGTCATTACACTTGGGTTATCCTGCTGGCAGGCGACCCGCAGTCGGCCCGAATTCCAAAGTCTAGGTCCGGCGTCTGTTGCTGTTGCTTCTTCCCTGATGTCAGTGTGCCAGGGGTATTAAAGATGCAACCAACGCCATTTTCTTCAGTCTTTCTTGCTGCGCGGTGCCCGAAGTAGAAGCAGTTCACAAGTGCCGGTTGGACGACAACTGAGATTTTCGAAATGGAGTTTCAGAACCGAAGTCTTCAATAAAGCTAAGTACCCCATTGGGGAAACTTTTGCTTGCTCCAGACCGATGTCAGTAAAAGTTAACAATTGTATTTCTTGTGGGAAGCAATTACCTCATAAGGACTTTTCACTCTTACTGTATTCCTTGCCTAGGCCCTGACCATGACGTTACCAGTTGTCGGTGTTGTGCTAGATTCAACAAACACACTATTAAATGTCGGTTTGATTTTGCATTTCATTACTTTGGCCAAAGGTTTAACTATATAATGCCGTCGGAACAACCAGCGACCGGAATTCATAAAAAATGTAAGGACAAGGAAAAGGACAGGCATCCGAGGTCCAAAACCGATGACGAAGCCTCTTCTAGGCCAGTCACCAGTTCGCCGGTACTCAGTGAGGTGCTTTCGCAGCCCCTGACACCCGCTACCTCAGAGCCACAGGCCGTACCCGGCTCCCACGTGGAGACAACTAGGCCTCTGGATACTCAAGGTTATTGGGCCTACGGAAAATATTCCCTCAGATGGGTCCAGAGCCGCTGAGCAGGCATTGGCTTCTGAGGGTGTTTTCAGACCTTCACAGCTTACTATTAAATCCTCTGCAGCACCCAAAGTACAGTCAAAGACACCATTAAAGACAAAGAAACAAGTACAGCATTCTCCTGGACAGTCAACCATGCCAAAGAAACAGATGCTTAAAATGGCCGAAGACTTAATTACTTTGATCAGGGGTTCCCATCCCCCTCCTGATAAAAGGCCTAGGCAAGACACTGACTATGATTTCTCTGACCAGGTTTCTATTTCCTCTGATTCCTCTTCAGATCAGGGCTATTCTCTTCCTCCCTATGAGGACTCTGATGCTGAAGAATCTATACCTTCAGCCTCTCCACCTGAGGATTACTCTTTTGGGGAAACTCTGCACACCATGAGGGAACATTTTCACTGGGAGAGCCAGGATTATTCAGAATCCAAGAAAAGGCTCAGATTTTCTTTTACTGCCTCAACACAGGCCCCTGGCTATCCCCCCTGTGCTTGATATAGTTGATGATGTTTTCTCTGAATCCAGTCTGTCTCCTGATTCTTTACCCCCTGCACCAGTCAAGCCAGACAGGTATTACAGGGTCCCTTATAAAAACCCTGCTGCTGATCCTGAAACAATTTCTCAGGGTCACAAAGGGGGTTAAGGCTTCCACTGCAAAAAAAACCCTGTTCCCTCTGATAGGGATTCTAGAGCTCTGGATAGATGGGGGAAAAAGTTTACACTTCTGCTACTTTAGCTGTAAGGGCTTTAAACTGCCAGTTTCACATGCTTACATATCAACAGGACCTCATGTCTTTGTTAAAACAGAAAATGCTTACAAATTCAGAGAATCCTGACAATAAGGAAATGCAGGAATTATTGCATGCAGCTGAACAAGTGGGAAAGCATACTCTGCAGTATGGTGTTGATTCATTAGAGGCTTCTTGCAGAGCCGCAGTTACAGGCTCTGTCATTCTAAGGCATGTTTGGTTGAAAGAACAAAGTTTACTTGAACATGTTAAAGTAAAATTATATGATGCTCCATTACAACATGATATTTTGTTTGGTGTTAAGGCAGAAGAGGTGTTAAAGAAAATGGAGGAAAAACAAAATCTGTGCAGACAGTAAAGGATTTCTTACAGGTTCAACCATCTAGGTTTAGTAGAAACTGGCCTTCAAAAAAATTGGTCCTTTCAGGTGTCAGACAAGCCAGAAAGAGGCAGATACAGATGCCCAAGAGGCAGATCTCAGCCACAAGGCTCCTACAGACCTAAACAATGGGGTGCTTCTTCCCCCAAAGGAGGAGAAGACAAATCACAGCCTTATAGGAAACAGTCCCAATGACTTTCTTCTACAAAAGCCAAGCACTTACCTTTTGGCAGCATCCCTAGGGGGAAAGCTAGCACTTTTCGCACAAAATTGGCACATAATCACCCAGGACAAATGGGTACTGAATATAGTTTCTCAGGGTTACATGTTCCACTTTCACACTCTTCCAAAATCAAAACATATGTCTGACCTGCCACAAAACCAATGGGCAGAGGCACAAAAGGAAATTGCTGCTCTCATGGACATGGGAGCTATTCAAATGTACCACAGCAAGAACAGGGGACAATGATTTTACTCAAGACTCTTCCTGGTTCCCAGAAAGGACAAAGTCTGGAGATCAATACTGGACTTGTCAATCCTAAATACTTTCCTGGATGTTCCAAAATTCAAAATGTTAACACTGCAGCAACTTCTACCCATGCTGGCAAGAAGGCTTGGCTAGTTACTTTGAACCTCAAAGAGGCATACCTGCATGTCCCAATCAGACAATCTTGCAGAAGATACCTCAGATTCATAGTTGGCTCAATGCATTACTAATTCTCTGCACTGCCGTTTGGCTTATCTACTGCGCCCAAGGTCTTCACAAAATGCCTGGCACCAGTAATTGCATTTTGCAGACAAAGAGGAATTCAGATATATCCCTACTTGGACGACTGCCTTATTCAAGCAGAGAGCAAGGACATTCTACTAAAGCATCTGGCGTTTGTAAAAAGATTATTAATTTGCCTAGGGTACACAGTAAACGAAAATAAATCAAAACTAGTGCCCTCTCAAGAGATAATATTCCTGGGTGCAAGCTTAAATACAACTGCCCAGATGGCTTATCTCACGCCAGACAAACAAAGGCAACTGACTCATTACTTTCAAATGATGGCAACAAAGACCCAGCTCCCTGCAAGAAAAATTCTGCAGGCACTGGGCTTCATGGCTTCCTGCATTCTACTCATTCCATATGCAAGACTGCATATGAGGAAACTACAATGGTATCTAAAAAGTGTTTGGACTCAGCATTGCCAAAGCCTGGAAACAATAGTGACTATAATTCCCTGTCTACAACAGGAGTTTCGATGGTGGTCCAGGGCCTGTCACCACAACAAGGGACAGCCCTTCACCTTACCTACTGCCAGGCAGACAATAACAACGGATGCATCGGATTATGCCTGGGGGGCACATATGGCAGGAAAATGTATTCAGGGCACGTGGCCCAAGGAACAAATGCACCTTCACATCAATCAAAAAGAGATGCTAGCTGTACAGAATGCCCTGACAACCTTCAAGGATCTACTACATCCAGGACAACTGTTACTAAAGATGGACAACACCACAGTTATGTGGTACATAAACAAGCAAGGGGGCACACATTCCTACCCTCTCTGCAGGCAAGCCATGACTCTGTGGAGCACAGCACTGACCTATCAAGTGCATTTGCAGGTACAGTTCCTGCCAGGAAAGAAAAATACACTGGCAGACAAACTAAGCAGAAATATCTTGGATCCGCACAAATGAAAACTAAATCCACATGTCTTCAGCATGATAACAAGGAAATGGGGACGTCCAGACATAGATCTTTTTGCCTCCTCTCACATCTGACTCCCCTCACAACTGCCAACTACATAAATTCTGCACAAGAACCTATCACGCACAAGCATGGAAAGTGGATGTTCTTTCATTCAGCTGGAAAACCCTGACAGTTTATACCTTCCCTCCATTGCCTCTTCTTCCCAAAGTACGCCTAAAAGTCAAACAAGAAAAGCCAAAAATTATCCTGATTGCCCCAGAATGGCCACGCCAGCACTGGTACCCAATCCTAAAGAGCTTGTCTCGAGGCCCAGCCTGGCCTTTACCTCAAATTCCTCATTTTCTGACTCAACAAAACAATCAGATTCTACACAGTCAACTCAGAATCTTAAATCTGGCTGCATGCCAGATAATTTAGCCACTCAGACCACACCTCTCTAAAGCTGTTATGGATGTCATTTTAGAAGCCAGGAGGCCCAGCACTAGGAAATCTTATGCAGAAAAATGGAAGAGATTCTGTGCTTGGAACCAGGCAGAAGGACTCTAACTGCTTGCTCCAAATATACCTCAGATTTTACAATACCTAACTGAGATGCTGGACAAAGGCCTATCCTTTTCATCTATTAAAATCCATGCCTCTGCCATTTCAGCTCATTACAATACGGAACCTCCTATTTTTTCACAGGCACTGCTAAGACAGTACCTCAGAGGGGCAAGAAACATAAGACCCCCTAAGGATAGCACCAATACCTACTTGGGACCTCAATTTTGTATTAGAAAAGCTCACACTGCCTCCTTTTGAACCAGCCAGCACAGCTGAAATAAAATTCTTATCATGGAAAACTGCTCTGCTCCTAGCAATAACTTCAGCAAGAAGAGTCTCAGAGTTACAGGCATTAATGGCAGTGGAACCTTTCATCATTTTTCATCAGGACAGGGTCTCGCTAAGGACGAACCTAACATTTCGAGTGTATTCACTGTTGCAGTCCAGGCTGCCCACCCACCATCCCCCTTTCTTATTGCTGGGTCCTTTTTGTACTTCTCAACTCTCTACAACCTATGTGATGTATTTGCTTGTAGAAGAAGGAACTGTTATTTTGGTACATGCATGTTCTTTGACATAATTTTTTCCAGCCTTTCCTTTTTGGGGGCACCTGACATCTGGGGCAAGAAAAACTGAAGAAAATGGCGTTGGTTGCATCTTTAATACCCCTGGCGCACTGACGTCAGGGAAGAAGCGACAACAACCGACGCTGGACCTAGACTTTGGAACTTGGGCCGACTGCAGGTCGCCTGCCAGCAGGATAACCCAAGTGTAATGACTGCAACAGTGAATACACTCGAACATCTACATTTATGGTAGGTACACAACTGTACTTTTTCCATATTTAGATGACTTATTACTGTTGCCGAGTCTTTTTCAGAATGTCAGGAGTCTCTGTTGTGTGAGAGATCTCTTATACAAGCTAGGAAGAAAGCAGTCCGAAATCTGTCTTGACTTCCATACACAGGATTGTGTTCACGAGATACCAACTAAACACCTCAGTTTAAATAGTTTTTCTTCCACGGTAAAAAACACATCCTTATTTAGATCTGTTTCTAAGGTTTTCCACTCAGACTTCAGTCACTGTGAGCGAAAACATCATGATTTTGAGTCGCATGGCATCTGTGACTCTCATGATGCCCCTGGCAAGACACCACATAAGAAAGGTACAGTGGTATCTGAAATCTTTTTGGTCCCAGTATCAACACTCTCTTTTCAAATCCCAGTGCTGGAGTTTGCCAGAAGAGAAATCTTTTGGTGGAGATGATGGATATCCTTAAGTCCAGATCTCTCTTTCTCCCTCCCTGCTCCAAAGCACTCATCACAGACTCTTATGACTTTGCTGGGGGAGCAGTTAAAGGAGAGAGAAAAGTGCAGGGGTGTGGGACATCAAGGACAGATACAGACACACAAATATCTAGAAGTTGCTTGCCCTGATGAAGTTACTCAACTCTGTGAACCATCTTTGGCCCCAGGACCTCTTTTCAAAAGTGTTTTCAGAAAATACCATAGTCATGTGGTACGTTAACAAGCAAATGGAACCAAGTCATGTCCTCATTGCAGACTTGCCATGATAGCTTAGGATATAGCTTCACAGCACAATCTCACTCTACAAGCATCCTATATTCTGTCAGAGCAAAACTGTGTGGCACTCAAGCTTAGAAGGACTGGGGCAGATCCCTCACAAATAGAAACTAGATCAGGGGGGTCTCCCAAGATTTGATCCATTTGTATGGAGTTCCTCAAGTAGTCCTTTTGCTTCCTATTTGAACAGTCAACTGACTAGATTTGGTTCCAGTACTCTGTGCAAGAAGCCTTGGAAGACCAATGTTTTTTATTTTCTTTGGACAGTAAAGTTCCTGTATGTTTTTCCACCTTTTCCACTAATATCCAAGATACTTTTCAAGGTTCAGAGGGAATCCCCCCAAGATCATTGTGGCAACTCCCTTCTGGCCTAGGCAAATGTGGTTCTCCTTTCTTTCTGAAATGACCAGGGGCAATTACTACAAACTTCCTCACATGAGAACAGGGATGTTCGATACACTCCAGCAATTATTTTCAGTTGGCTGCCTGGATGATAATTTCTTAATTCCTTTTAGGCACCTGTTTACTGAGGACATGCAGGAGGTACTAATGGTGACAAGAAGCCTGCTACTAGAAAGTAATGTATTAGCAAATGGTTTTCTAGTTGGTACCAACAATGTAACTAGCAGTCATTCAGGGCTAGTTGTTCTCTGTTATTACAATATTTGTGAGAGTTACTATCCTATGGCCTTTTTATTCCTCAATCAAAGTTCATTTCTCGGCCATTTCAGTATGCCTGCCCATAGATCCTCCTCTTTCAAGGCAATCTCATGTCAAAATGTTCTTGAAAGGGATTTTCATAAGAGGCTGCCGTGTGGTCCCTCCTTGGGATCTTAATTGTTTACTGGAGAAGCTAACACTTGTCCATTTGAGCCAGCTAAACTGGCTGACATGAGGTTCTTAACATGGAAAACAAAGGGCATCCAAGTTGTAAGCTCTTATGGTAAGTCGACCCTACCTCATTTTACAAAGGTACAGGATTTCTTTGAGAACTAATCCTCCTTTTATGCCTGATGTGGTATCTAAGTTTACTTTAAGCCAAACTTTCCATCTCCCTGTTTTCTTTACTGAAGCTAAAAATTAGGGAGAAAGGAAACTCCATACCCTGGATGTCCACAGACAACTCTGGCACTATCTTGACAGAACTAAATCTCTCAGATCTTTGGATGAATTAAGAGGAGACAACCTGTGTGAAAACACACAATTTCCAAATGGTTGTCAAAGGCTATTACCTTTTGTTGTACTTACCATAACAAATCTATTCTAGGCAGGGCCTTGGCTTCATATATGTCTTTTTGTAAAGGTTTGGATTCTAGAAACATTCTAGAACCTTCTACTTGGTCCTCTGTTCACACTTTTATAGCTTGAGTCCTTCTCTAGTTCCAGACAAGCTTTAGTAGGACCATTCTCCAGGGGTTACTGAACTCTTCTCTTTCTGTCCCTAGTATTGGTCCAAAAAGTCATGATATTGTCTAGGAAATGTCCATATAGGGACCAGCAACCAACAAATTCAGATGTAAGACCTTGTGTTCCCATTGTGCCAGTACAGCATTAGCAAACACAGGGGCAAATGCAGAACCCATAGCTAACCCCTTCCTCTGCCTAAAGATCTGTTTCTCAAATACTATAAAGTTATTCTCTAAAATGGGTTCCATAAGGGTTCTACGAGTGAGAATCTTAGTGTGGTCAAATGCAGAATTACTACATAAAAATAATAGAACAACTCAAGGCTTTCCTCGTGTGGAATGACTGAAAGTAAATTTTGGGCATCTATGGTAACAAAAACAGTAAGTTGTCCAAGTATAAGTCATTGGATACTTTGGATAAAAAGTCCCAGGAAAGCCTGATAGAGGTATTTGTGTTTTAAAAGTAACCCTTTCAAATGGAAATTCACATACCTAGCTGAAGGAAAAGTCTTGGATGCTTTAGTGTCAACAGTTGGTTTGAATGGAGGGTCTTGAATACTTTTGTGAATTTCGGGGATACCAAATATGGTGGGGACCTGGGATGAAGAACTCTAAGGAAATCCAGTTCAACTAGACTAATTTGATTGTTATAGACTAAATTTCCTAACTGAAGTCCTAGGTTGATGCTCACCTCAGGACTTTTTTTTTTCTTTCTGTTTTTGCCCATTCCCCTTCATGACCCTTTCATTTTGTGGAATAAGAAACACTACTGGTTTTACTGTTAAGCCCGAAGGCCCTGTGCATGCTCTTCATCATCCAACCCTTGTGCCTTTGAGATGCATGTCCATGCCTCTGTGTGCAATTGTTCATAGGACTATAGGTTATTAAGCTTACAGCTAAAGCAGACCATCAGGAAAATCAACCACAATTACCCAGTACTAGTGGGAGATTAACTAGATCTCCCATTAAATTAATTTTCTCCACATGTCTGTAGTGAACATTTGTGATCACCCATCCAGTCATCCAGACACTGATTGATAGGTAAGGTTAGCCTATTCCAGAAACAGGGTGTACATTGGATTAGGTGTTTGTCATGCCATTGTGTGATTTTGAGGAGGATAGTGTAAATGTGCATCTCTAGGATTAGGATTTGCTTTACCACTTGTGTTGGTTTTACCACTTGTTCTGTTTGGATGAAGGAATTCAGTGTGCGCTGTGATCATTTGGCCCTGCTGCACATAATCTCAGAGCCTGAATATCTTTGAGTAGAGAAAGATATTTAGTCTTTCAAAGGGATTCTTTACCAGGGTAGAAGCCAGAGGGAGAGGGAGAACCCTTCAAACCTTGGATGTGCACGGCCAGCTCAGATTTTACTTGAAGTCAGTGAATGGATTTTAAAAGGGTGAACAGACGTTCCTGTAATTCATTCTGGGGAGGGAAGACCTGGTGTCCTTTCTAAATGGCTTGCCAACTGCTTTACCTTTTGCCATCAAACAGCCCATGACACCCACTGGAGATTGCCATGTTGCCACTACGCTAGAGGTATGGGTGCTTCCATTGCTTGCTTCAAAAATGTTTCATTAGTGGACATGTGTCTCATAGTCACTTGGTCCTTTGTTCCCACCTTCACCAGGCTTTATTGCTTTGACCACAATTGCAGGAGTTTTGATTTCCTTGGGATGTTTGTGTGTGTGTATGTGTGTGTGTGTATATATATATATATATATATATATATATCTATATATATATCTATATATATATATATATATATATATATATATCTATATATATATATATATATATATATATATATATATATATATATAGTTAGGAGGGTGGCCTAATGGTTAAGGTGTTTGCCTCACAAACACAAGGTGCAGGGTTTGATTCTCACAAGGGAAAATTGCCTAGGCTTAAAATATATATGTGTGTATATATATATATATATATATATATATATATATATATATATATATATATATATATATGTATGTTTCGGAAACCAACCCTGTAATCTTCTGGACTTCCCAGCTGTTTTCCAGATGTCCTTCTATTCATATTTTATTTATTATTTATTTATTTTACATTTGTGGACCGGGATAGTCCGACTGGATGCATGTCCATTTTCAGCGGAGGCCCGGGGAGAAAAGCTCAGAAGGTAAGCAGATACAGCATTACATAATACCAGCATTACATATTACAAACAGACTATTTACAGAGATTACATAAGTAAGCAAGTTAAATAAGTTCCACATGTTACAGTTAATCCGGAGCACAAGTCAGGATTAAATTAAATTACACAGTAAACTGGTTAACAGATTTTTACACATTCCAGAGAGCGTTAGCCAGGCTTGATACATTGACATAGCCAGTTAAGTGACAAATGTTGTTTGAGTCTAATTTTAAATTGACCTAAGGTGGAAAGTAAGGTAATATCAGCTGGAAGAGAGTTCCAGGATCTACTTACAGAGTTTGCAAAGAGAGAATCACCGGCTATGTTATTAATTTTGCTAGTCTGAATTAGTAGTTTGTTAGAGGATCGAAGCGGTCTAGGATTGTTATAGGGGGTGATAATATTTTTAAGTGCAGGAGTATTGTCCGGATTATAGAGGATTTTATAGGCCATAATCAGTTGGTTATACTGGATTAGGCTGGGTAGTCCAAGCCACCCAAGCTGATTTACATTGATGCAATGATGTGTCCTAAAAGGCAGCTCAGTGGCAAACCTGGCAATGTGGTTGTAACAAATTGAGAGTTTGTTAAGGACAGCCTTGTTTAAATTCAAGAGTAGAGGGGATGCATACAGAAGGGTTGAAAGAAGGTGAGAGCGAGCTATGGCAATTTTAGCTGGAGGGGTTAGGAAGGCTTTTATTCTGTAAAGTGACCCTAGTTTTTTATTGATGGTTTTGATAGTTTGGTTAACATGTAGGTCACATTTTAGATTATTGTCTATGATGACACCTAATAGTTTTGTAGATGGGTCAGGGGAGATTATTGTGCCATCATTTGATTTTATGGTAAAGGTGAAAGCGGTAGACCTGTGTGTTGGTGAAAACAGCATTTTAGTTTTTTTGGGATTTAGGATCAGACGATGTTCAGAAAGCCAGTTTTCTATTGTATTAAAGGTGGTTTGGGTAGCTGACCAAAACTCTACTGGAGATGTGGCTGAGCAAATCAGAGTAGAGTCATCAGCATATTGGATACAGCTGACTTTTGGGATGACAGTATAAAGGTCGTTAATGAAGATGGAGAACAGCAAGGGCCCTAGTGTAGAGCCTTGTGGTACTCCAAGGGTGTTAGGTAGAAGGTTAGAGAGTTTGTTCTGCCAGAGGATAGCCTGCTGTTGACCATTCAGGTAGGATTGAAACCATTGGAGGGCTCCAGTATCTAGACAGAATGTTTGCAGGGTGTGGATTAAAAGTTGGTGATCAACAATATCGAATGCCTTGGAAAAATCCAAAAAGAGGACTGAGGATATATAATTATTGTTGCGATTATGGTTTATGGTGTTAGTAAAGGCTAGGAGGGCTGAAGTAGTGCTGTGATGAGGATGGAAGCCATGCTGAGTGTCTACCATAAGGCAATTTTGGATTAGGTGGTGCATGAGTTGTCTATGAATACATTTTTCCATAATCTTTGCAAGTGGAGAGAGTATAGCTATTTGCCTATAATTGGAGAATTCAGTAGAGCTGCCTCCTTTGTGAAGTGGGATTACATAGGATATTTTCCAGATGGTGGGAATTTTAGCTTCTACTATGGTTCGATTGATTAGTATTGAGACGGGGTAAGCAATAGCATCAGCTGATTTTTGTAGGTACTCGGCAGGAAGTTGATCAGCAGAAAGTGTAGTGGGTTTTAATTTTTTTGATCAAGGTACGGATAAGTGAAGTGGCGACTGGTTGGAAGCTGAACGCGAGTAGGTTTCTAGGGGTGCTACTTTCAGGACCAGGGGAGCTAGGAGGTAGTTGGCTAGCTAGAGCTTGAATTGTCTCAGTAAAGAATTGGTTAAAACTATCAGAAACATCTTCAGGGGTTTTATCAATTGTAGCAGCAGGGATTGGGTTTGAAGTTTGTCCAGGATGTAGTAGATTATTTAAACCTGCCCAAAACTTCTGAGGGTTATTTTGATTTACTGTCTGTAAATTACAGTAGTGTTGTTTTTTGTCTTGTAAAATTGATTTTTTGGTTTCATTCCTGGATTGCCTGTATTTAATGTGATCTTGAGGATCTTTAGAAGAACGCCATAAAGCCTATGCTTTGTTTCTAAGGGTAATTTTGAGTTTAGACTCTATAGAAAGCCATGGTGCAGTTTTTGCCTTGGTTCTCTTTGAACGAACAGGTGCATGCAAATCAAGGATCTCAAGGAATTTGTTGTTAAAGTATGCTACTGCTTCCTCTAAGGGGAGGTGTTTTTGAATAGACCAATTACATGAGTTTAGTTCTTGTTGGAATTTGGCAGGGTCAAAGTTTTTATTGTTTCTAACCTTTCTGAGTAAGGGTTGCTGGGAATTAATGGTTTTGTGCTTAATTACATATGTGAGAAGGTGATCGCTTAGGCCATTAAGGAGGGTACCAGAGGTGTACAGTTGGGGGTGACTGTTTATGAGTACCCAGTCAAGTATACTTTCTTTTTGGTTGGGTTTACCTATCCTGGTAGGGGTGGATATGATTTGTGTAAATGCATGCAGGTTAATATGGGTGGTTGGGGATTCTGAGGAACAGGTGCCCCAGTCTATGTTAAAGTCTCTAAGTAGTAGGGTTTCTTGGGGGTAGTGACATGATAGCCAGTGCAGGATATCTTCAATTGTAGATATAGTGTTACTTGGGGGAATGTACATACAGATGATATTAATGCATTTATTTTTATTAAGTTGCAATTTGGTGGCAAGAATCTCTGAGTTATTAATCTGAGGAGGTTGTATTACATCTATGGTGACATTCAACTCAGATATTTAGAGTACAGCTACCCCACCCCCCTTCCTGAAGCACGATCCAGCCTGTGTATGTTGTACCCAGGTGGTAACACTTCATTGTCTTTAGTGTTAGGTTTTAACCAGGTTTCAGATAAATCACATATGATGCTGTGTTCATAACACAAGGGAGTTTGCCTCTGTTGACTCTCGTACGTCTGGCTGTTTTACAAAAGATAGATGCTGCCACTAGGTACATGTGACGTCCCACGTCTCTCACTGTGGACATAAGCCTTAAACAGATGTCTGGTACAAAACGGACGTCAGCATGCACCTTCTTCAGAACTTCTCTGCCACCTGTGTGACTGCCAGCTCCGGTCATCACTCCTTTGGAGAAGTGATCCTATGTCAAGCGCTCATCTTATCTGACTTCAGATAAGTAACCCATAGGGGGGGGGTTTGATTATCTTTTGCTTCTGTTGTGGGTTTTTTCATGTCAGGAAGAAAGGGCAGGTGTAGGTGTGGAAAGCAAATTTCACATAAAAATATGCATGAACTCTGCCTGTTTCGCTTGGGCCAGGAACACGACCACACTACTTGTAGTATTTGTCAGGCCTTTGTTCCCAAACCCTCAGGAGTCACTTAGATGCCTTAAAACTTTATTTAGAAAACCAGTGTCTCAAGCGTTTGGCCAAAGCGATGGATCCAATGTCAGGCCCCCTTAGAATAGCCACCAGTCAAAAAGGCCAAAAGTCTAGGCCTGAACCGAATACTGTACCCTCCCTTCCAGCCATACCTCTCGAGGCCAATTAAGGCCCAGAATCAGAGCTGGAGTCCTCGGGCTTCTTTTTGGCAGGTACCCAGGTGGAAGCCATTAAAGAAGCTGAGTGCACATCCCAGAGGGAATCACATGCGTCCAATTTGGTCGTCTGGGGGGACCTAGGCTCACCATATCCGGGGGTCCGTGTGAGGTCTCACAAATTGCAGTTCTCGAAGATGCTAGCTCTGATATTGTTGAGTGCTGTCTGGCCCTACCACTCTTCACCAGATCTCCAATACCTTGATATAGGCATCCCATGAAAAGAAGAAGCGAAAAACTAAACATCTTGCTTCTTCGCCAATGCCTCTGATCAACTTCCTGAGGCCTTTTGAACACCGCCTTAGCCCTTCGCCAGGCCCCAACTTCGGTTCAGGCATCTACTGCATCTACCCCCAAAGGTAAACCTGGTCTGGAGATTTCATCCAAAGAAGAGGGTTCATCAGGGGATGAATCTCACACTTCTACTTCACAAATTGCTTCCACTCTGGAGTATCCTTCCCCAGAGGAGAAGTCTAATGGCACAGACTCCCCAGGAGAAGATTTCACCTTCGGGAAAACCATTGCTCAGATGAAATGATTCTTTAAGTGGGACAGCAGTCAGGTTACAGAGACCCAGAAGAGATATGAACTCCTGCAAATGGAGTCTTCCCAACCCGTCGGCTGTTTCTGCAGTATACTCTGCCTTCATGGATGCATTCCTAGCTGCCTGCAAAAACTCTCATTCACAACCTCCTGCACCTAGATGCCTAGACAGGCTTTATAAGGTCCCTGAGGATGCTAAATGCTTGTACAAAGCACCGTCTGCAGAGCCTTCAGTCATTGCTGTCACTACATACAAAACTGCTAAGCTACTCCCTTCCACCTCTCTCCTGCCCTTGGACAAGGAGAACAGGTTAATGGAGTGACTAGAGAAAAAGGTCTGCACTTCTGCTACCCTAATAGTTAGAGCAATTAACTACCAAACCCACATGACCAAATATTCCCTGGCTCTGCTAGCTGATGTGACAAAACAACTGGGGGACAGCCCTGACTCCCCAGCCAAGGCTAAAATATCTACCCTGTTGAATTCCTGCAGTCAGGTGACCAAGCACTCTATTAGGTGCAGTTATGTTGCAGTAGAGGCCTCCTCTAGGGCTGCTGCTTCAGGGTCTGTCATGAGGAAATACTCCTGGCTTAGGTTGCAGCCTCTCCCTGATAACATTAAATTCTTGGAAGCACCCCTAGACAGTAAAGATTTATTTGGCTCAGTGGCTGCTGACCTGTTTAAGGTCCTCCAAACAAAAGGTAAGGAGCTACAGGACCTCAGACACATTTTTGTCTCCTCGATCCCACGCTTCCAAGGAATTACCCTACCAAAACCTCCTTTGCTACAAGGCCTGCCAGACAGTTGCCAGCCAAAAGCAAGGAGGACTGCAGGAAACGGGCCTAAACCAGACCTTTTCCATCCAATCCTGCCACCATACAGCCCTTTCAGGGTAAACCTGGTAGCCTGTGACTACCGGTCACTGGATCCAAACATCCCATTTTCCATGTATCTCTCCCTCTCTCTAACTGCTTGGAATCAGGTTGCCTAGGAGACTCTGGTCATGTCTATAATAAAACAGATATTTCCTGAGTTGAGAGACCAAACCTGTTCCCAAAGGCATTCCTCAACCGCCTCAAGAACAACTACCCTTCTTCCCCTCAGTTCTTCAGGAACACCTAGATCAAGAAACCATTCAAGAAGTCCCTGCAAATGCAAGGGGAAAGGGATTTTACTCCAGGATGTTCCTAGTTCCCAGGAAAGAAGGCCCATGGAGACCAATCCTGGATTTGTCCCATCTCAACATCTTCCTTCAAGTTCCCTACTTTCACATGCTCACTCTTTCTACTGTCCTCTCCCTGATCCTTCCCCAGGCCTTCTTAATATCCTTGGATATAAAAGACACCTACTTACACATTCCAGTCTATCCCCTGTTCAGGAAATTCCTCCGCTACTACTTTTTTCTGCACACTATCAGTTATGTGCTTTGCCATTTGGTCTTTCTATGGCCCCCAGGGTGTATACAAAATGTTTGGCACCAGTCATGGCCTTTGCCAGGGCAAAGAGAATCCAACTCTTCCCCTACCTAGACGATATCCCAGGTTCTGTCAGTTCCTTTGGTTCTACAGCATCTAGACTTTACCATTTCCCTCTTGAGAAGTCTGGGATTCACAGTAAACCTAACAAAATTATCCTTGATTCCTTCTCTGGATCATGTGTTCCTGGGGTGCAGGATCCTAACAGAAAAAAATGATGGCCTGTCTTCCCCCAGAAAAAATATTGTCCCTCACTACTTACTTCAAGGAATTACTCCCTCTAAAAGCCATATCAGCCAGGGAGTTCCTCAGGCTCCTGGGATTCATGGCCTCCACCATCCCCATGCTTCCCCTGGCAAAACTTCACATGAGGAAGTTCCAGTGATACTTGAGAATAGTCTGGAAACAACATCTGCACCCCCTGTCATGGATGATTCCAATGTTCCCATGCTTTACCAGGGGACTAAATTGGTGGATAGCTCAGATAAACACCAACGCAGGCCTACCTCTGCCCCCAAACAGGACCTCTTCACAGACTCCTCAGACACAGGTTGGGAAGCAACCTTAGGAGCATGGTGATTGAGAAACTCATGGACCCTCCCTCAATAGAAAGAACACATCAATATTGAGGAAATGGAAGCCTTGATATTAGCCCTTCAAATTTTCAAGGGTCATCTACTTCCACGCACGCTGCGGTGGTACACAGACAATACCACGGTGCTGTGGTACATCAACATACAGGGGGACAAGGTCCTACCTCCTGTGCAGGTTAGCTCTGCAGGCATGGGAAATCACCCTGGACAGACAAGTCAACATCCTAGCTGTCTGCATTTCCTCAGCGGACAATGTGATAGCAGATGCTCTAAGCAGGACCATGACTCTATCTCATGAATGGATGCTAAACAGAGATGGACCTGGTCCATCGATGGGATATTCCAGATGTGGATCTGTTTGCCTCCCCAATGAACAGACAGCTTCCAACCTTCTACTCCAGGGTACCACAACCCCAAAGCATGGAGGGTGGATGCTGTCTCATCCCGCTGGAAGGGGATGTATGCTTATGCACCCCACCCCCATACAAAAAGTTCTGCTGAAAATTCAGAAAGAACAACGTCAAATCTTGTTGGTGACTCCCTATTGGCCAAGGTAGCATTGGTTCCCCCTACTTACTCCATCAAGCCAAGGGCAACCACCACAAGTTACCCCAATGGATGGACCTGCTCATACAGGAGAAGGGAACACTCATACACCCACATGTATCCACTCTGAGCCTTACCACTGTGGGTAATAGGGCATTGATTCCCTTCAGACACCTTTACATAGAGTACATGATTCAGGTTTTGCAGGAGGCCAGAAAACCAAATACCAGAAAAATCATACCTTTTAAAGTGGAAGAGATTTTCTGTCTGGTGTCAAAAACACAACTTATAACCACTGGTATTAGAACTCCCAGTGGTCCTGTGTTACATGTGTGAATTGATGAAGTCTGGACTATCCTATTCCTCAGTCAAGACCCACTTATCTGCCTTCTCAGCATGCCTGCCTTTCAACCCTCCCGTGGCTTCTAGGCTGGAAGTTAATCTTTTCCTAAAAGGGGTTCTGCACCTCAAACCCCAAGGAAGCCTATCCCACCTCCTTGGGATCTTAACTTTGTACTGGAGAAATTGACTGTGCCACCCTTCGAGCCAAAGACTGTTCTCTCCAACATTGTATGTGGAAAACCCTACTCTTGCTGGCCACTACTTCAGCCAGAAGGGTCTCAGAACTGCAAGCTCTTATGGCCTCCAGTTGTTTTACTGTTTTCCACAAGGACAGGATGTGTTTGCGCACCAACCCTAGCTTTATGCCCAAAGTAGTCAATGAGCTGTCCCTGAATCAGGCCATCAATTTACCCACTTTCTTCACTTCACCCCAAAACCCAGTTGAAAGGATACTACATACCCTAGATTTTCACAGACAACTTGGATACTATCTGGCCAAGACCAAACCCTTCCGAAAATCAGACAGGCTTTTTATATCTTACCACCCAAGAAACCCTGGGACACCCTGTTTCCAAGAAAACCATTTTCACTTGTACAAAACCATCACCTTCTGCCACACTGCCCGTGGGAGAAGGCTCCCCTTCCCAATAAAGGCACATTCCCCAAGGGCAATGTCCTCCTCTGGAGCCTTTTTGAAGGGTCTGGATATAGCTGGCATTTTAGAAGCAGCTACACGGTCCTCCACCCATACCTTTACCAAACACTACAAGTTGGACATTGTGTCTAGGGCCAGAACAGAATTTGCCAGAGCCATCCTTCATGGGTTCATGGAAAGTGCTTCTGTTCCTCCACCCAGTCCTTAATGCAGGAGCTTTTGCACTTTCCCTAGTGTTATGAATTACAGCAGCATATGAATAGGATGAACATAGTATTGTTATGTTTATTCCTACCATAACTTTAGATGTCCTTCTCTTTTATAGGCTGCTGTATAGTTTCCCACCCTGCCTTCCCCCTTCCACTTGCCTGACTCCTGAGTACCCACTCTGTCAGCGGCATTCAGTTCTGAGGAAGGTGAGTGCTGACGTCTGTTTTGTACCTGATGTCTGTTTATGGCCAACGTCCACAGAGAGAGAGAGAGACGCGGGATGTCACACGCACCCTAGCAGTAGCATCTATCTTTTGTTAAACAGCCGGACGTGAGTCACCAAAGGCAAATTCCCTTGTGTTATAAATACAGTAGCATATAGAAGAGAAGGACATCTAAAGTTATGGTAAGAATTTACACAACAATACTTTCCTTTCATAAGAGCTTCAACCCACTGGTGAGACTCATCAGGTATGGTTCCTCATTGTTTGATAAAACAAATGATTTTTTTATTTTTTACTCTTTGTTCCTGCTGTCTGCCAGTCATTAGTCCCTTCCCAACCAAGTGGCCTATTTGTTCCCCATTACTGGGACAGTAGTCGACCCGGACAGGCCACCATTCTGACGGCTGTCGGCGTGGTTTGAAGGCATGGGTTATGTAAAATGAGGTAACAGCTGAGGTTTCTCCCTCAATTCCATGAAGGACATTCCCACCAAGCAGCCCTACCCTTACCCTCAAGGCGTGAGCAGTGATCTGCAGTCTCCACCAGGGAATCAGTACCATCCATTGTGCCCCTGAATGGAGAGGAGAGCACACCAGAGCCCATGATGTCTCCACTTCCCTGCCTGCCTCTTCCAGTGCCAGAGCCATTAGTTGAACCCCAGTTTCCTGGATCACAGTTAGGGCTTTATCCCTCTGTACCATGGAGCCAGGAAAAAACTGTAAAGTTGTTCTTATGTTTTTGTCTTTAAAGAGGACCGGTCTTGGTAGTTCCTAAATAACCTCATCTCCCCCCTCCCACCTCTGCTTGAATGGACCCGCCATTCAGCCATGTTTTTTAGAACTCTCTGTAATTCTGGCAACTATTTACTTGTATATTACTTAGAAATGGTGCATGTTCCAAATATTAATAATTTTCTTGATTTGCCGCAGCTGTGCTTACCAACTGGTTGGAGGGGGAAGGCACTGAAGTGATGGACTTGGGAGTTAGTAGTGTTCCAAATTTTTATGCATGATGCCACACTGCTTACCAGCTTGGTGCAACACAAGCACACCTCAGTGCTGGATCTTCAAAACAAAGATATCAAACTTTGACTAGTAGAGTGGAACCAGCTTAGTCCCAGTACCCATCAAAGAAGGTCCCCTTGTAAATCATCTCATACATTAAGAATGCATCTGTTACTTCTGGTAGCTTGCACAAAAAGAGCCATACCAGACATTTGTGTCCTGCATCTGTTGATATGTTAGAATCTAGGGATGTTCATTGTGCATACAGCTGCGTCATAACAGATGGGTTCTCCTGCCGTCAGGTGGGTCCTCAGTCGGCCGAATTCCAAAGTCTAGGTCCGGTGTCGGTTGTCGTCGCTTCTTCCCTGACGCCAGTGTGACAGGGGTATAAAGGAACCAGACGACGCCATTTTCTTCAGTCTTTCTTGCTGCGCGGTGCCCGAAGCAGAAGCAGTTCACAAGTGCCAGTCGGCCAGCTCCTGAGATTATGAATATTTATCAACCGAAGACTTCTAGAAAGCTAAGTACCCCGTTGGGGAAACTTTTCTTGCCTCAGACCGATGTCAGACAAAGTTAATAATTGCATTTCATGTGGGAAGCAAATACCACATAAGGATTTCCATTCCCTCTGTATACCTTGCTTAGGCCCAGACCACGACGTCTCGGCCTGTCGTTTTTGTGCTACATTCAACAGATGCACTATTAAGCATCGGGCGGAGTTCGCCCAACACTATTTTGGCAAAAAGTTTAATTACAACATGTCGTCGGATACTCAGACTCCAATTTTGAGTAAACGACGTAAAGATAAGGACCGACATACGAGGTCCGCGACTTCTACCGACACCATGCTAAAGCCGACTACATGTGCTCCGGTTCTCAGAGGCGCCTACGCAGCCCCTGACTACCAATGACACTTCATTAGCGGTGTCTCCTGTGCCCGAGGTCGCAGGCACTTCTGCCCACACCCCGACTACAGATACCGAAGTCACTCTTGGCGGGGAAACTCAGAGTTCAGACAGGCCTGCCACCACTCAAGGTGTCTTCAGGCCGCCTTCTTCTTTTTCCATTAAGGCTTATACTAAATCTAAAGCAGCCATGCATTCTAAAAGGCAAGTTCCACAGGGCCCATCTCAAGGCCCCATGCCTAAGAAGCAGATGCTCAAAATGGCTGAGGATTTGATTACTCTTATCAGGGGTTCTCAACCCCCCCCGGACAAAAGGCCCAGAGTGGAGGAAGAATATCTTTCCTCTGACCAGGCCTCCATTACTTCAGAGCATTTTGAGGACCAGGAACATTCTTACTCTCCTTTCGAAGATTTTGATGCAGAGGAGTCCATTCCCTCTGTCTCCCCCCCTGAGGATTAGTCTTTTGGGGAAACCTTGCATACCTTGAGGGAACACTTCCACTGGGAAGGCCAAGAGTACTCAGACTCCAAGAAAAGGCTCAGGGATTTCCTCTTGCTCCCTCAGCACAGGCCTCTGGCTATTCCTCCTGTCT
The DNA here is from genome assembly GCF_019279795.1 of Protopterus annectens. Taxonomy (NCBI): domain Eukaryota; kingdom Metazoa; phylum Chordata; order Ceratodontiformes; family Protopteridae; genus Protopterus; species Protopterus annectens. The sequence continues at coordinate 1,406,015,028 of NC_056732.1, read as the reverse complement.
TAGATATATTAGATGATGTGTATTCAGAAGCCAGCCTTAACCCGGATTCTTTACTTCCAGTTCCAGTCAAGCCTGACAGGTATTACAGGGTGCCTGATTCACACCAATTCCTATACAAAAGCCATACGGCTGACCCAGAAACTATTTCACAGGGTCCCAAGGGAATTAAGGCCTCCACTGCCAAAAATCCATTACTTTCGGAGAGAGATTCCAGAGCTTTAGAAAGGTGGGGTAAAAAGGTATACACCTCGGCCACTTTAACCATGAGGGCATTAAACTGTCAGTTCCATATGTTAAAATATCAACAGTTTTTGTTATCTCAGTTGAAAAATCAAAATGTCACAACCTAAACAACCAGACTTGAAGGAGTTGCAGGATTTGTTGCACAGTGCAGAGCAAGTGGGTAAACATACCTTGCAATGTGGTCTTGATGCTTTAGAAGCCTCTTGTAGAGCTGCTGTTACAGGATCAGTCATACGTAGACATGCTTGGCTCAAAGAGCAAACCTTACCAGATCATGTCAAAGCTAAATTACTAGATGCACCTCTTCAAAAAGATGTATTGTTTGGTGTTAAAGCTGAGGAGGTATTAAAGAAAATGGTGGAAAAGGCAAAATCAATGCAAACAGTGAAAGATTTCCTACAAGTACAACCGCCACGTTTCAGTAGAAATTGGCCTTCAAAAAATTGGTCCTTTCCAGCCACAGACAGACATCAAAGAGGTAGATACAGGCGCCCGAGAGTTAGAGGGCAATCTCAGGGATCATTTAGAGGCAGACAATGGCAAACACCTACACCAAGAGGGGGTGAGGATAGTTCACAGCCATTCAGAAAGCAGACTCAATGACTTTCCCCTTTGCATGCCAAGCAAGGCTCAAATGGCAGCACCTTTAGGCGGAAAACTGGCATTATTTTTGAAAAATTGGCATATTGTCACAAAAGACAAATGGATTATGGACATTATAGACGAGGCTACAGATTCCACTTTCACACCCTTCCAAAAATGAGAGGCATGCCAAACCTGCGACACAATCAAAGGGCAGAAGCACAAAAACAAATTTCAGATCTCATGGACATGAAAGCTATTCAAGAGGTACCTGCACAAGAACAGGGTCAAGGTTTTTATTCCAGACTATTCCTGGTACCAAGGAAGGGCAAAGATTGGAGACCTATTTTGGACCTATCCATCCTAAACACATATTTACTGCATCAAAGTTCAAGATGCTCACATTACAGCAACTTCTTCCCATGCTGGGCAAGGAGTCTTGGCTGGTGACATTGGACCTCAAGGAGGCATACCTGCATGTCCCAATCAGACAAGATTGCAGAAGATACCTCAGATTTCTTGCAGGTTCATCCCATTATCAATTCTCTGCATTGCCCTTTGGCTTATCTACTGTGCCCAGAGTGTTCACGAAATGCCTGGCATCAGTAATTGCCTTCTGCAGACTTCAAGGGATACAAATATACCCATATCTGGACGACTGCCTGATCCAAGCGGACAGCAAACACACTCTTCTGAAACACCTGGCATTTGTAATAATGTTGTTGAAATCTCTGGGATACACAGTCAACAAAAGGAAGTCAAGACTAATACCCTCTCAAACAATAATCTTCCTGGGTGCCAGCTTGGATACAAACACCCAGATGGCCTACCTCACGCCAGATAAACAAGGGCAATTAACTCAATACTTCAGAAAACTGGCAACGTTCACCAGGCTGACTGCAAGGAAAATCCTGCAGGCTCTGGGTTTCATGGCATCTTGCATCCTACTAATCCCATGTGCAAAGCTGCATATGAGGAAACTTCAATGGTACCTAAAAAACTTATGGTCTCAACACAGCCACAGTTTGGAAACAATCATACCACTGATTCCATGTCTTCAAAAGGAATTTCTGTGGTGGGCTCAAGCATGCCAAAGAAACATAGGTCTCCCATTCTGCAAGCCTCAAGCAAATCAAGTCATCACATCAGATGCCTCGGACTACACCTGGGGGGCGCACATGACAGATCGGTGCATTCAGGGCAAATGGTCACAAAAAGAAAAGCACTTACACATCAATCAAAAGGAAATGCTAGCAGTAATAAATGCTATTATGGCTTTCAAAGACCTACTGCATCCAGGGCAGCTATTGATAAGAACAGACAACACCACAGTGATGTGGTACATAAACAAACAGGGAGGAACTCATTCATATCCCCTGTGCAGACTAGCCATGTCCCTTTGGAACACGGCTCTGGAATTGCAAATCCAACTTCAAGCACAATTCCTGCCAGGAAAGGAAAACACACTGGCAGACAACCTGAGCAGAAATATGACAGATCCACACGAATGGAAGTTGCATCCTCAAGTTTTTATAATAATTCAAGCATGGGGAAGGCCAGACATAGATCTCTTTGCCACCCACAGAAATTACCAATTGACAAAATTCTGCTCAAAGACCTTTCATCCACAGGCCTGGAAAGTGGACGCACTCTCTTTCAGTTGGACAACAATGACGGTTTATGCCTTTCCACCTCTTCCACTGCTGGCCAAAGTTCTATTAAAAGCCAGAGCAGACAGACCAAAGATGATCCTCATTGCTCCAGACTGGCCAAGACAACACTGGTACCCACTCCTGAGGAGCCTGACACATTCCCCACCATGGATCCTGCCACTAATGCCTCTTCTACTGACTCAACACAACTTCAAAACTCTTCACAGTCAGCTGAAAACACTCAATCTAGCTGCATGGAGAATTCCTTAAATTCACAGCAGACCCTACTCTCCAAGGAGGTGCAGGATGTCATTTTGGAGGCCAGAAGGCCTTCTACTAGAAAAGCCTACTCTGCAAAATGGAAACTGTTGTGTGTCTGGAATCAGAAAAAGGGTCAGAATCCTGGAATACTGAATTTACCTCAAATACTACAGTACCTAGCCGAGCTGCTAAGCAGTGGACTTTCATTCTCTTCCATCAAAATCCATGCCTCAGCCATTTTTGCAGAGTACAACACTGATCCTCCTTTATTCTCTCACCCTCTCTTAAGACAGTTCCTCAGAGGGACTAAGAATATAAAACCCCCAAGGAAGCAACCGGTACCGGCTTGGGACCTCAATTTCGTTCTAGAAAAACTAACCCTGCCTCGTTTTGAGCCAGCTGCTTCAACAGATCTGCAATATTTGTCATGGAAAACAGCCTTCCTTTTAGCTATCACCTCAGCATGCAGGGTTTCGGAACTACAAGCCCTCATGGCTGTGCAGCCTTTCCTCATTTTCCATCAGGACAGATTTTCCTTACGAACCAATCCTTCATTTATGCCAAAGGTAGTATCCAGGGTAGCCTTGAATCAGGCTATCCACTTACCTACGTTTTACCCTAATCCACAAAACAAAGGGAAGAGGCTACTACATTCCTTGGACATTCACAGACAGCTCCGTTATTATTTGGACAGAACAAGGTCTTTCAGAAAATCAGAACAACTCTTTGTGTCCTGTGCTACAGGTGCTCAAGAGAAGCCTATTTCCAAACAGACAATCTCAAAATGGATAGCCCACTGCATACGTTTCTGTTACTCTTTTCATGGTAAAACTGTACCTACAGGCATCAGACCTCACTCCACAAGGGCCACAGCTACCTCTGCTGCCTTCCTCAGGGGGGTTCCTACCAAAGATATTTTGGAAGCAGCCACTTGGAGTTCTGTACATACTTTCTCCAAGCACTATCACCTACCATTATACTCCAAAACCAGAGCGGGCTTTGCCTCTGCAGTCTTGCAGGGCATCCTGGCTCCACCTAGTACAACTTAGTGCCTACCACCCCTTTATTAGCTTTGGGATTCTACCCATCTGTTATGACTGCAGCTGTATGCACGATGAACATAGTACAGTTTTGTACCTACCATAAATGTAGATGTTCAAGTGCTAATACAGCTGCAGTCCAGGTTTCCCTCCCTCCTTCCCCTCTTGGAACAGGCCTTATGGCTAACACCTCCTCATACAACCTCATGGGGGTATTCTTTTATGGTGTATTTGCTTGCAACTACTGTTTTTTTGATTATATTGCATTTGCTTTACTACATAAATTTATGTTTTGCCTTCCTTCTGGGGGCACCTGACATCTGGGGAAGAAAAATTGAAGAAAATGGCGTCGGCTGGTTCCTTTATACCCCTGTCGCACTGACGTCAGGGAAGAAGTGACGACAACCGACGCTGGACCTAGACTTTGGAATTCAGCCGACCGAGGACCCGCCTGACGGCAGGAGAACCCATCTGTTATGACTGCAGCTGTATTAGCACTCGAACATCTACATTTATGGTAGGTACAAAACTGTACTTTCTTATGCATACAGCTTTCTTTACATTAATACTATTGTCCACAGGTCAAAATCCCACTAGTAGTAATTATGAAAATGTAAATGTGGCAACCAATGCATACCACTTTAGAATGCCACTTTTAGTTAATATGGACATGGATGACTAGTCAGAGCACCCCTCCATAAAATATTTTCCTCCCAGTCAGATATTTGGAAACGAGTCTTGTGGCATATTTAAGTACAGCCATGACATATTAGTGTTTTGTTGTAGAATGGTACAATATAATTTGGGATCAGTTAAGACTGACAACTCTTCTAAAAGCTCAAATATTAGTGGAAAAACCTCATCAGCAACTGAAATAAATATTGAATGTTACGCTACAATGCATCTCAGAGCTGTTGTACTTGTGAACAGTAAATCTGACTGCCTAAGCATGTGCTACAATAACAGCTAGTGTTTGGCGTGGTCTGTCTGTCTCTCCTTGTGTGTGTGTGGCTCTCTCTCTCTGTTCAGTCTAAGTACAATTATTTTTGTTCCTTTCCCCTGGTAAACTGATGACTGCTAAAGAAAGAAATCCGACTGAAGTCATATCATTAAAAATAATGAACACATGGAGATTTAGTGATACTTAGTTTGACATTTCAGCACAGATGCAGATATTCTCCTGGAATCAGTTTTCTGCAAGCATTCCTTATGGTCAGTATATTTGTGTCACTTGCACCCTACAGGAACAACATTGGTATTCTAAAGTTAACAAGTAGTAAATAATGCTTATGTTACAACAGGATGGCTATACCAATGGGGCTGATACTTCCTCATTTTGATTTTCTGTTATCCTTTCATTGCCACTGAAGCATTCTTCATGCTGCTTTTTTACCTCTAGCTGATTTGCTTCTGAGTGGTTCCAGACAGTAAACATTCATAGTTTTGAATCTGAAGTGCTCTCTAACTTCAGCAATCATGAAGCAGCTTGGCACCATGACTGCACCAACACCTTTAATTTTTACTGCCTCTAATAACAAAGACGGTGGGACATAGTTTTGTTTTGACTGTAAGCAGTGTAACTTTGCACGGTACCCCTTATGTCAATAGATTTAGGCCACATGAGATAGTGCTCCCAGGTTGCCTCTAAAAAGAGGCACTTGTTAGTGGGCTTATGCAGTTAACGGGTAGAAAATAATCTCTTGATGCTTATTCAGCAAGATCTAGAGAGTAGCATTATTTTTATTACTATTATTTAACAGTTTCTCTTCCTTTTCTTCGACTTGTGTTTTAGCAACCTTCCTTTGGCTGGTTCTTTTGTGCATTCAGGTTAGACTTTTCCTTTTTGGAATTGTTTGGTCTTGCCATTTTGATGCTATTAATGTGGTTTTCATTAGGAATGGTGTTGTAGGATTTGGATTTTGGCTTGCTGGTTAGATAATTTGCATAGAGTGCACTACAGAACAGTGTAAAGGATTTAAGAAGAGTGAGAAGTGCCTGCGCAAGACTTCCCCTGCAGATAGGTATGTTCTGTGTGCTGTTTGTTTGAAACCCCACCATTTAAGTCTGAACTGTCTAAAGTCTGTAATGGCTTCAATAACCAGACTGTTAAGGAGTTCAGAAAACTGTTATTCTTCTTAGGGCTTTTACCCAAGGAAAGGGTAAGACTGGGATCCAGGCCTGTCACTTGGAGCTTAAGAAGTGAAGAGAAAGGCACAGGTTGCGCACAGGAAAGAAGATTCAGATAGGGGCTTTTTATTATCACTTTTCATCACTTAAGTCTGAAGGTGCAACTAAGGGCTGTAAACATCAAATTCTCTTTTGGGCCCTTCTCTTAAATATCCCTGGAATCCCACCTTTGGTGATGTTATGGATCACTGAGGTATGTTCTGTAATGATGAAAAAATTCAGTTAGTTGTTTAGAAGGCACCCTGCTTTATTGAAGGAAAGGGGTATCAATTTTAGTAATATCTTTCAGAATGCAGTAACAAGAAGTAGGGAAACTTAATAACAAAGAAGGTGGGGGTATGCTCTTGTTTTGGCCAAAAAAAAAAAAACAAAAAAAAAACAATGTAAATTTCTGTGAAATACTCCTTACTTTAATTGGATTGCAGACTGAACAGCTAGTTCAGAAAGCATATACACTTATGAAACATATAACATAATGTGTAATCCACAATGTCTCATGTAATTCTTTCTGCAAAGGTAAGACTGGCAGACCTTTGAAGATGAGGGCTGCTGAGCATAAGAACATGTTTGTATTCTTTAGGCAGTGATTAGTGTGACTTTTGAGAGATTCACATACTTGATTTCAAAAATGTTAAGAGAGAACAAAAGGGGAGTTAATTTCAATGTGCCATTGGGAAGTCAACAGTTTAAAAGACAGATCAACTTCAGTGCTTTTATGAATCCTGGTCTGAATGATTCTGCAAATTTAAAAAGTTTTCTTGGGGTAAGACCATTGCAGAATTAATAGTTACATACATAATACTTTTAAATGAAAGTTTTGTTCATACAGGATTTGATTGACAAATGATTTGACTCTAGTCTTTAGATTTGATTTTATATAGAAGCACAAAGTTATTTGTCTGAGGTTCTGTACATTTTTGAATGAACAAAAGCACTTTACCACATGTTTTATTTATTTTTTTGTACTAAATGGCTCTGATTAATGGATTGGTCTTCTGTATTTGTCTCCATCTGTCTGTTCGGAGGACAGGTATTCTTCCATCAGTCCCTCCTCACCCATCCTCTTTATTGTTCCATGTATCCACTGGTGATTGTGATGAGGAAGAGCAGATTCTGACAGGGTCTAGTGTTATGTTGATTGGAGCCTGTTTGTTGATGAGTGTCAGCATTGGCAGCAGCACTTGCTTTCAGCACCAACTGCTGTGTGAGTATATATGACATGTCTAGTCTCGGAGTCTTCCTTCAGTGCTGAAAATTGGACGCAAGTGCCTGTGGTTGGTTGGCATTGACTCATCTGCCCTCAATTACATTTTGCCTTTTGACTTCCAAGATGGCTGCTCACTGGGCAACAGGTTGATTAGAGCCCTCTTGAGTGTGAAATTTGAAATTTTGAGTTTAAAAAAGGCACCGTCGTTAAATTGGATAAAATTCAGTTACTGGCTTGTAATTACACTGCCTGGTTGCCAGCAAAGAAAAAATGTGAAGAACATAACATGATGCCAGGGCACGTCTATGGGCTAGGTTTGTAAAGGTTCCAGGGCCATTAGCCTACTACACACCTATGAAATTCAGTCATAAAGAAAAAGAGTAAAGTGTATATTGGAAGAATATTGTAGCTGTTCAGCAAAATGTAATTCAGTTTTCAGCCTTGGTACAGGAGATGTTTTCCAGTAATTTAGATGAAAAAATCAAATGTACTCAGAGGTTAAAATTTATGAAACACTGAATGTATATGTGTGTGTGTGTGTGTGTGTGTGTGTGTGTGTATAAATATATATATATATATATATATATGTGTGTGTGTATATATATCAAATAGCAAAGGTTGAAGAAAGCAGAAGCAGATTTAGCTGTTCAGATGAGCTGATAAAGCTGTAAACATGAGAGACTGAGATAAAAAACTGAGAATGAGGCCTTCCAAGAACTGCTGTTTCAAAAATACAGTTAGAAGACAGTGTACGAGAAAACCTGAGGTTTTCTGCTCTACTTGAGAAACTGGAAGGAGCTAACTATATTAATTTTAGTGAAGTACAGATACAAAGCAAGTGAACTGGTGTTCCACAGCAGGATTTGTTAATTGAAAGGGCACATTGTGTATATGCTCCAGTCATGACCATGAAAAGGCAGGCAAAACCTATATTATTAAAGATTTAACCATACGTGCAGAAAGAGTTGTTCCTGACAGTTGCTGCTGAAGGGAACGGTATTAAAATTGGAGAAAACAGTGTGTTTGTGGAAAATGATTATTCAATGTATGCCAATCAGAAGAGTTTATCCCAGCAGTTAGGAAAAGTCAAGGGTCAGATTTCAAATTCAAGCTGCTGTATCCAGCTGTCTTCGCAGTATTTTTTTTCCTAGAGGATCAAAGACATTTGTGGATGCATAACAGGTTAAAGAGGAAATAAAAAAAAGATTAACCAGCAATGAGTGAGCCAACAAGCAGGAGAAGGGGACTGTTTCTCATTCTTCGGACAGCAGCAAACCCCATAGAGAGACTTTGCTAGTGATGCCTTTTGTTCCAAAGGAAAATGATTGAGTGACAGAAAAAGGCATAGGAGCCAACTAGATGAAATCAGGAGTACTTTGGTTTTGAATCAGTGATTGTTATTGGGAGATAGAGATGGTCTTGGAAGAAGCCAGCAACACTGTAAAACTAATGAATAAGTAGGAAAGTGTAAAACATCAGCCCCATTTGATGTACGATTAGACATGCGAAATGTGGCTTTACAAGATGTGGCTGAGAAAGATTGGAATTTTGTTGACTGTGTTAAGCTGCCGGTTGAACTGTAAAGTGCATGCCCCACTGTGTCATTAACATTTAGAAGGATACTGCAGGGACTAAAGAAGTAGCTGTAAGTAAAATATTTTTTTGCTATTAATTTTATATAAACATTTCATGATGTAAGTTGCATGTTATTGTAAAGCAGTTTTGTATAAGATGCAGTTAGGGATATGTTAAATGTGAGGTGGGAGAAGTCTTATCAGTGACTGCTGTATGTGGTTAAGATAATAAGGTGAGGAAGTCATTTTTTTAGCTGCAACTTATCTGGACCTTAATCTGTTACAAGGTAAGAAAGGTTGGAAAGAAGCAAGTTTAAGTTAATATAATGTTGTGATCTTGAGCTGCTGGGATGGGGGATAGATTAATGCCCTTGGTTTAAGCTATAGAGAAGTTTTTTGCAAGGAAACAGGTTTGAAAATCAAAGAAATGATGAAAGGGATGGAAATTATAGTTCTGTTGTGTTTCAAGTCATTAGCTGTTTTTTCCAACAGTAAATGCTCTCACTAGGAGAAAAGAAACCTTCAGGTGCAAGCAATTAATAATGAAAAGGCTTAGCAGTATCTTCTGAATGAAATTTACAAAGTGTCTTTAATACATCTGCCAAGTTACTAGCTGTTTTTTTTCATTATCAACTACTTGGAAACAAGTTATTTGCAGGTGCAAGTAGTTAAAAATGAGACTTGTGATCACTGCTAAGAAAAATAAGAGGAGACAGATTGTAATTATCATTTAAAGGTTTGTTGACAAAGCAGTTCGATGAAAAATAAATTTAAGTTTGAAACTGTGGGTAGTGAATAAGATATATAAGAAGTTGCCTCCCTAGCAACCTTAATACTTTTGTAGATTTAGTTTAACAGTGCACAGTTTTTTTTAGTCATTTAAATGTGCCCTTTCACTTTTTTCTTGGTCTAAAAGTTGATGTTTACTGTAAGCAAACTGTTTTTCACATCTGGTAGGGGAGTACAGATAAGAAAAGACCAGATTAGAACATTACAAAGACATGCATCTGGAGCGTTTCTCCCAGGGCCTCTGCTGAAAATTGGCTTTGTTCCAAGTCGGACTTTCCTGGCAAAGAAATGTTTAAATAAATTAATTAAATAAAAGATTAATAGGTTCATAGGAGATTGCAGGGATAACTGTGCAAGAGCCCCCTTACAAGCCTAGCCATATTTAACCAGAGTTTCCCCAATTTTCAGTAGTTAGGTGAACGAAGTTCACAGTAGTATGAGCCTATGCTATGGTATGTAATACCAGCTGCCCTTGTCCGTGAAGGGTCATGGGCACCACCTCAGGAGTAAATTTAGAATTATGCATCCATTGATCTGGGTTGCACTTGAAGAGGGTCAGGGAAGGGATTTTCTTCACGTGAATGGGAAGCTTATTCCAGAGAAGTGGTATTCTCCTGGAAATTTATCTCTCTCTCCAACATGATTTATTTATGTCAGGTGCTAGATTATGATCCCTAGAATGAGTGACCCTCATGCATTTTAATTTACAGATGTGTAACATTTCCATCAGGGCCAGATCAGAGACTGCCTTGTAGGCCAGACACAGATCACCCCTTAGTAGTCTGTAGAAGACAGGCTACAGTGATAGAGATTTCAATCTTTCCACTTAGGACTTATTTTTTTATACCCTGTATCTCTATATTCCTGGTGAGAAACCTCTGGGTTCACTCTAGTTGTTTTAGATGTCTGGTGAGGTACATGGAGAAGTGTGAGTTTGACTCCATTACTGGTTCATTGAGGACCAAGTACATTTGAATTCTAACATCCTTTGATCTGGTTGGATGCCATGCCCTTTTAAGTTGTGCCACATTAAAGGACTTTCTCACCACTGTAGACACATGACGGTGGTTGAAGTTCAGATTACTATCAACCTCAGTATGCAGCTCGTATACCATTGAGTCACCTCTTAAGGGGATACTGTCTATATTGTAATTAGCTGGGTTATTTGTTTTCCCAAAAGGAATAATTATGTATTTGTTTTGCATTTAGTTTCAGTCCATGTCTCTGGCACCAGTCATTTGTCTGCATTAATCTGTTCTTCAGTGTGTCAGTATCTTTCAGGGATTCAGTTTTTGTCCTCCCAATTTGCAGTCATATGTGAATTTGATTAACCAAAGGCCATCTGTTTGCCTTTACTTCTGATAAATAAATACTGGAGTGGATTACTGTTGGTGACTGGCCTCTTGCTAGAGGTGAATTCACCCACTCGTGATAGAATGTGTACTGTCAGTGAGCCATTTGGCTACCCACCTGGTGATATAAGGGTTTTTTTCCCAGTTGACAGAGTTTCTGTATAATACCTGAGTGGGGAATTGTGCCATATGCCTAGGCCAGGTCAAGGTAGGCAGTATGCACAGTCATTCTGTCATCCATGGCCTTGGTGACCTTCTCGAAGAAGTCAACTAGGTTTAACAGACTTGATCTAACCTTAACAGATCTGAACTGGGGTGGGTCCAGAGTCTGGAGATTACCTATATACTAGTTGATAAGATCCATGATGATTCTTTCCATGGCCTTACAGATGAGGCTAATCAGGTTTATGGGTCTGTAATTTCCTGGCTCGGTTGATAGTTACCCTTGTGCATAGGGATGACTGCTGCCTTCCATTCTGCCAGAGCGTAGCCTGTCTGGAGGCTGTGGTTAAATAGGTATCTAAGTGGGTCTGGTAGGTCATGTTTTAAGTTATTTAAAAGGAAACCTGGGATGTTGTCATGTTCCGTTGATGCCATGTATTTAACTTTAGAGAGTGCAGAGATGACCTGCTGTCTTGAGATAATAGGCTGAGGAATGGTGGCAGCTATACTTTGGGGGACAACAAGTGGGGACAGGGAGTTGAAGTTTGATCCAAATCTGTCAGCTAGCAAGTTGGCTATTTTCTCTGGTTGAGTATGGGTGAGCCATCCACAACCAGCTGTATGCATAGCTGGGTATTCCTATTAAGCTTTTTGACCTATTTACAAAAATGCTTTGTGATTTTTCTTGGCTAGGGCGACTATTTTTGTTTCATAATTTGCTTTTGAGGACTTGTTCAAATCTCTGATATGTTTGTTTAGACTAGTGAGGCATTTTTTATTCTGCTGAGCCTGTTCCTGCTTATTTTTGGACATTAGTTTATTTTGGTGTATAGCGTGTTTGTATGTGGGTCTCTGGCAAGATCCTGAGTTTAGTCTGGTTTGGTACTGCTGATTCTATACAAGTGCTTATGTCACACTACCAGCCCAGCTATAGGGAATTTTGTAAATAATTCTATGTCATTTGTGAATATTGATATGATTTATACAGAACTGTGTGTAAAGCACTGAGCTAAAATGTAACCACAGCATGCCCTATTGGAATAAAACAGGAATTTGCCTACACTATCATGACTCTTTAGATGTATACTTTTAATGGAAACGGGAACACAGGAGGTTACAGAGAAAATAGTTGAAATTATTTTTTTTAATTGTTGGGCCATAAACAAAAGATGTTCTCTCTCAGTTTATGTACAGTGGCAGACCCAATATCTAGAGCTGGAAGTTTTTTGCATTGTCTTGAAAGAGAAGTAATTACTAGGATTGAGATGCCGATGTGTTTTATTGTTTTATGACTTCTAGGATCTGCAAAGATCTGAGAAATATGTATTTTTCACAGGGTGATGTAAAATTCTGTTAGTTTCTGACAAAGGGGGTTTAGCTTGGGAACTAAAGTCAGGTGACAAAACGTAATGTCATACAAGCTAACCCAGCAGTAATATTTGATATTAATTTAAGAACTCTCTGAGAGAGAGAGTGCCTTTTGTATTTTGTCTTTGACTTAACAAGAACATCCACTCATCAGTCACCTCTGCACTTGCCTTGCTGTAAGTTAGTTTTTAGGGCATAGTAATTTTTTTAGATTCAGTTATGAGTATATTAAAGTATAGCTTAGATGTTTTCTTTATTTATTTGAGACTGTCCTGCAATGTTGTTTTAAATATTTTCTGTGATTTTGAACTCTGATCTGATTACTTATTGAGTATTCTCCTTTTATTATTTATTATTAAATATATTTAAACTTTTTAATTGTGGCTGGTCTCTTTAGAGATATTTAAGCTCTTAGGGTGCTTGCATATCTATATGGCGACACTGTACAGGCCACTCCTAAAATAGCCTTACTGTTGGTCAGAGTACCATTTGGATTAATAGTAACATTACACAGTAGGATTGGACACAGTTTGTTAAGGATCTTAAAGTAGCTGATAAGTAGTGGCTGGTGGCAGTGGAAACTACTTTATAGTTTGGGCAGAAGTGGGCATAGCTAGTAAACTTGTGCAAGCCTTTCCCAGGAGTGTTTGTTTGTATATAAATAACATTCTCAAAGAATTTGTGTGTCCGGCTACTTGGGCAGGGACACGAAACACTGGTTGGACAGAGAGGGTACTTGAGATCTTGGTTTGGCCACTCAACTGGGATCTCAACCCTGCAGCTGTGCCAGTGGGGAGTCTTATTGAGGATCTGGAGAAAGAGGGAGAAACCAGCCCCAGACAGACTGTGATCTCTGTGTGCTCTTAAGGGAAATTGAACTTTACTGTGTGTGTACTTGGTCATCCTCCCAGTGTGCACATCCCCCACTGTTGCCAGTGGTGAGGATTGAGGCTTCATGATTAATGGGCCAGTGTTGGGGCGTCACAGCTTAAGTGGCAGTACAGGGTACCACTGTACACTTTTGCATAGGATTATGTTTTCTGTGTTCAGGGAATTTTTGAAATGTCTTATGCCATTGCTTAGTAGGGGGTAATCTGTCTTGGAGGAATTCTTTAGTGTTTTTGAGCTTGATGGGGTATCTGATCATATATTTATTTCAAAGGAGACCATTTTGTAGTCTGATCCTACCAAAGAGGACATTATGGAGGGGGGGGGGGAGTGCAATGCTCCCCCACATTAGTGAGTAGTATGTTCAGGATATTTGAGCTCCTAGTGGGGGTGCCGACCAGCTGTTCCACAGCATTTGTAGTGACAAGGTCTGAGAACTTCTAAGCATGCATGTTAGTGGTCATGTACATTCCCCAGTCAGTGGTAGGAAGGGTAGTTAAAATCAGTTAAGAGTAAGATATTGTGCTGCATGATGAGTGACTCCAGTACGTCTAGTTATGTGGTATGTTTTTCCTGGTACATGGTGGGAGACCTATAGCTAGCAATGATGTGGTAGGATATTTTGCTTAGTTGGACCTGGAGTAGCTCTAGAGAGTTGTATTGTTTAACCAGTCTTGAGGTGTTCTTGTCCTTTATGAAGATGAATACACCTCCTTCTTTGGTTCCTTCTTGTTCAGTTGGTGGTCTGAACATATGGAAGGCATTGTAGCCTTGCACTGCCAGGGTGCTTTCCATGTCTTTGAACCAGGTCTCAGTGACTGCACAGATGTCAACATTTTCCAAGGTGAGGAGTGCTTCTAGGGAGTGCAGTTTCTTATTTAGACTCCTAGTATTGAGCAGCAATACCCTGAGTTTAGGAACAGACAATTTATTTTTACATTGGCAGGTTGGTTACTTTAACACTGCCTAAAAAAGGCACTCTAGGGGTGGCTAAAGTCTTTGCCCATGTCCAAACATCTAGAGAGACAGATGCAGTCTATCTATGCCAAAACAGCTTGGCCTGTCGATCATGTCCTCTTAGGCTTAGAAATATTGGATCCCATTGGATTGACCCCAAAAGTTAAGCCGATTGTTAACATCAGTCATTTTGTTTGTATTGTGGCATCATCCTTGGTGAGGGTAGTCTGCTGCTCAAGTCTAGGCTCATACCTGCCTGTGGCACGTAATCTGAGACCTCAGTCATGTCTCTCTCCTTATAATCCAGGGAGGTACATCTCAGGTCATTCATACCCACATGGACTGTGACAGAGTCATACTGGTATTTGTGGCTGAGTGACTAGAATGTTTATGTGATTTGACAAATCCTGGTACCTGACGTGCAGCTAACCGTGACCTTCTCCTTATCCAGCCTGGTGAGGGGGACATTGTGTGTCTCACTACATAGTCTCCTATGGACCAGTATGTTAGGTTTTGTGGTGTTTTACCTTATGAGCATGTTTGTTGAGACACTGGTGTGTGTATTATTACGTGTTTTGGTGTGTATATGTGGTTTGAGAACTCTGACTTTTTCTTAAGTTACTAGTGAGTACATCTGCATATGTGGGTTTGTGTCAAATCATTATTTACTGTGGGAAGTGGTGTGTGTGTGTTTGTGTGTGTACGCGCGCATGTACTCACAACCTGTTTGGCATTCAGTTTGTCTGTATGCGAGATTCTTGCCTCCATCTTCACAGTATATATACATCTCTGATGGATATTTGTTTCTGAATTAAATGGTTGTCGGTATAAATGAGAATTGCTACATTGCTTCAGGATGCCTATGTCCATCTGGCTGGCTGCAGAGATGGTAGGAAACTGCCCCTCCATGATATCAAATTCTTACTAATAGTTTTATCAGGGAAAGAAATTGGTTAATTGGACTGGACTGTGCTGATAGCACAGAGATTGAGTGGGAACTATCCGTTTTGTAGTCTAAAGTTAACCAACAAGAGTAATGCTGCTCAGCGCATGACTTAGTTACTCCTAGAGCAGCAGGGCACTGGACATGGTTTCAGTTATAGATGTCCTTCTATTCCAGTGTGGCAGTATTCTACATGTGGGTTTACCCTTCTTCCTCTCTAGCTGTACCGGCTAGGTTTCCAAAGATTTTCAGTCCCTCTAAGTGTGTCTGACTTCTGATGTAGCAGCTGGAATGTGGGCCATAAAAGTGACGTCTGCACGCAGCAGCCCTAATAACTTTTCAGCCGCCAGTCGTACGCCAGATGCTCCTGCTTCTCGCGGAAGTCTGATGGAAAATCTCAGTTAAGTACCCCATTGGGGATTCTTTCAGTCCTATCTTTGTTATAGTCTGTTAGTGTCATCTGGTAAGGGCAAGTGCGGTCAGCAGGTTCCCCGCAAAGACACGCATGACCAGTGTCTCTCTTGTTTAGACAGGGAACATGACCATGAGAACTGCGCCATTTGCCGTTCATTTGTCCCAAAGACTTTATGCCGCCATTTGCAAGCCCTAAACCTGTACTTCGAAAGTCAGTGCTTGAAACAGTTAGTGCTAGGAGTGGAGGCCGTGCCAGACGCCCCATCCGAACCACCTAAGAAGAAGCCCAAGTCCTCGCGGCCTATTTCTTCCGCTGGGCCTCTGCCTGCCGTACATCATCCTGTAGCTGACGTTAGCTTGACTGAGGATCTGGCATCAACCAATACAGATATAGCGGGTACCTCCGAGGAAGCCGCAAAATCTCGAGTGGAAGACATTTCCACAGAGTTTTACCAACACCTTCTCTAGACACTGGGGGGGAACCGCTTCCACTCCTCCAGTGACACTAGACCTATCCCTAGCCAGACTCTGGCGAGGCCTTTGAAGAAAAAACAAAAGACAAGACACCTTATTTCTACCTCAGAAAGTATGCCAAATTGGCAGTTCTTCAGCCAGAGCTTATTCAATGCCTTTATGGCCCTTAGGCCTTCAGCAGAATCCTCTGCTACTGCTCCTCCCCTCCTTAGTTTCAGACCTTCAACCTAGGAAAGGAGGGTAGAGCACTTCGAGGAAGATGGATTATCTGACTCCTCTGAGGATTTTCTTTCTTAATCCTCCCAGATCTCATCCCCCTTGGGATATGGTTCTCCTGAGGAGGGCTCTATTGAACCTGACTCCCCTGTAGTGGATCTTACATTTGGGGAAACCATTAATAAAATGAAAG
Source organism: Protopterus annectens (assembly GCF_019279795.1). Classification (NCBI taxonomy): domain Eukaryota; kingdom Metazoa; phylum Chordata; order Ceratodontiformes; family Protopteridae; genus Protopterus; species Protopterus annectens. The sequence goes on along the minus strand of NC_056732.1, from coordinate 1,405,998,526 downwards.
ACCACTTTAAGTGGCAGTCCTTGGATATGTCTGATGTTCAGAAAAGGTTTTATGACCTCAACCAAATGGACATTCTTAGTCATTCTGCTGTTCCTGCCATCCAACCTGCTTTCTGGATGCTTTTGCCTCAGCATCCACTAACCCAGACTCCCAACCTCCAGCTCCTCAGAGAGCAGACAGATTGTATAAGCTTCCTGAGACAGAAATTTCTCCTTAAATGCCCCCCTGCTGACCCAGCCACCATTTCCATCTCTACGGACAAGGCCTCCAAACTGCTGCCTACCACTACTATGCTTCCACCTGACAAAGAGAGCAAGACTATGGAGAAGTTGGTAAGGAAAATTTATACTTCAGCCACTGTCTCATTTAGGGCCACAAAATACCAAACTCATATGACCAAATACTCTCTAGCTTTCCTAGACAAAGCCTCTAAAGAGTTAGAAGACATCCCTGATTGTGCAGCAAGGTCTTCCTGTCCTCCCTGATGGCTCTCATCTCTCAAGTGAATAGACACTCATTGAGGTGTAGCTATGATGCAGCTGAAGCCTCAGTCAGGTCAGCTGCATCAGCTTCGGTATTAAGGAGATACTCATGGCTATGACTACGTCTCCCAGAGGATTTCAGGGCCAAACTCTTGGATGCATCTCTGGACCACTCAGCACTTTTTGGTGAAAAAGTGACTGACCTTTTCAAATCCTTACAACAGAAAGGTAAAGAATATCAGGACTTGGGAACAGGGAAGACCAGGATATGTTTCAAGTTCTGGAGGAACTACCATTCCAAGACCCAATTTATCAGGGAATCCACCAGACCTGCTGCTCCCTGGTCTAGAAGACCCGCTAGAAGACAGCCTCCTCTGTCTAGGTCATTTCAGCCTTCCAGCCAAAGACCTCCCTTGCCTGATAGGGCAGCTAGTGTCTGACTGCCTGCCAAAATTTCAGCCCCCTCCACCCCCTTTTTACCCATCTCTCTCACTGTCTCCCTGCATGGTCACTCATTACCAGAGACAAATAGGTCCTGTCCCTCCTTCAGGATGGCTACGTCATGTCCTGGATCACTCACCCATCAAGGATGGGCATCCCCACAGCTCCCACCCTGTCAGCTACCCCTCCTTCATCAGGTGCTACGAAACCTACTTCTGGGCACCATAGAGCTAGTTCCAGCACAAGCAAAAACAAAAGGATTCTATTCCAGAATCTTTTTAGTACACAGAAAGGAAGGTCCATGGAGGCCAATTCTAGACCTCTCTCACCTCAACCCCTTCCTAAAAGTCCTTACTTTCAGGATGCCATCCCTACCCACTCTCTTTCCACTCATCCTTCCACAAGGGTTCACTGTAACCCTGGACATAAAGGATGCTCACCTTCACATACCTGTAAAGTCCACCGTCAGGAAATCCCTCAAGTTCCTGGTGGGCCCTTATCACTTTCAGTTCTATGCCTTGCCCTTTGGGCTTTCTACTACACCCAGGATATTCACCAAATGCCTCGCTCCAGTCATCTCCTTCTGCAGGGAAAAGGGAATTCAGATATTCCCTTACCTAGATGACCTAGTCCAGGCAAAAGACTGGGAAACTCTTCTAAGCCATTCCCACCACCTTCTGGTTATCCTCCAGTCTCTAGGGTTCTTGATCAATTTCCCAAAGTCCCACCTCATCCCTTCACAGGGTATTGTCTTCCTGGGTTGCAGAATCAGAACAGACCTCATGAAGGCCTTTCTTCCCATAGAAAAGGTGGTATCCCTTCAGAACCTCCTCCGTTCTGCTGTACAATCAACAGAGCTGACTGCAAGGCAATTTCTCAGACTTCTAGGCTACTTGGCAGCTATCATACCCATATTGCCCCTAGCAAGGATGCACATGAGGAAATTTCAGTGGTACTTCCAATCGGTGTGGACCCAGCACTCCCACCCACTGGAGTTCAGGATCCCATTGCTCCCCTGCCTGCATCAGGAACTGAGATGGTGGGTGGCTCAGGTAGTCTGAAACCCAGGTCTGCTTCTGCAACCACCCTCTCCCTCCCAAACCATGTGCACAGATGCCTCAGACCTGGGCTGGGGAGCAACTCTGGGGACAAGAAAGGTACAAGGTTTATGGACAAAAAAGACTGAGACAAGACCACATAAACATGAGAGAAATGAGGTCCATTTTTCTGGCTCTTCAGGCCTTCCAGCCATACCTAGAGCAGGGCCCTCTAAAGATATTCACAAACAATACCGCAGTCCTGTGGTATCTCAACAAGCAGGGAGGGACCAAATCCTACCTTCTGTGCAGACTAGCTCTGCAAGTGTAGGAACTGGCTACAACACAGGGGATCACCCTCCATGCAGCCTACATCCCATCCCTGGACAACAACCAGGCAGATTACTCAAGCAGAACCACCTCAATCAACCACGAATGGATGCTGCAAAGAGATGTTTTCCTAAATATAGTCCACAAGTGGGGTATTCCAGAGATAGACCTGTTCACCTCCTCCATAATCAGGCAGCTTCCTGGCTACTGCACCAGGACACTGGACCCCAAGGCATTAGCAACAGATACCTTCTTCGTGACCTGGAAGGGGAAATTCCTGCATGCATTTCCCCCCTTCCCACTGATGCAAAGGGTCCTGAAAATTCAGCAGGACTCGCCCAAAATCTTGTTGGTGACCCCCTACTGGCCAAGACAGCACTGGTTCCCTCTTCTTCACCTATCCAAGGGCAATCACCACAAGTTACCCCCTTCACTGGACCTGCTCACACAGAATAAGGGGACTCAGATACACCCACAGTGGAAATCCTTGCACCTGGGGCTGATAGGACTCTGATCCCATTCAGACACCTATACAATGAGGACATGCTCACTGTCCTGCAGGAGGCCAGGAAACCTAACACTAGGACATTTTATCTTTCTAAATGGAAAAGGTTTTCCATTTGATGTCACAAAAGACAGTTGGATCCGCTGGAAAGCGATATTTCCCTAATCCTGTATTACCTGTGTGACAGGCTTGTCATACTTATTTGTGAAAGCACATTTGTCTGCTATCTCTGCCTGCCTTCCTTTGTATCCTCTTCTTACATCCAGACTCCCAGCTAAGCTGTTTCTAAAAGGGGTACTGCACTTGAGACCACCCAGGAAACTTTCCCCTCCCCCCTGGGACCTTAACTATGTGTTAGAAAAACTCACACTAGCCCCCTTTGAGACAGCAGATAAAGCTCCCATAAAATTTTCCACGTAGAAAACTGTTTTAGTGGTAGCCCTGACCTCAGCCAGAAGGGTCTCAGAATTGCAAGCTGTTATGGCCACCCCGCCATTCCTAACCTTCCACCTGGACAGAGAGACTCTCAGGACTAACCCGCCATTCACTCCCAAAGTAGTGAATGATCGATCTTTGAACCAGGCCATCCATTTACCTACCTTCTTCCCTAATCCACAGTGGGATAGTGAGAGATGACTTCATTCCCTAGACATCCATAGACAACTTAGTTTTTATCTTCATAAAACCAAACCTTTTAGGAAATTTGACCAACTATTTGTCTCCTTCCACCCCAGAGCCTTGGGGAAAGCTGTGAGCAAACAGACCATCTCGGCCTGGATTTCCAGGGCCATTTCCTTCTGCTACCTACGCCATGGAAAGACATTACAGGGCAATGTCAAAGCCCACTCCACCAGAGCAATGGCCTCTTCTGGAGCATTTTTCAAAGGGCTGGACACTGATGCCATTCTTGAGGCAGCCACTTGGTCCTCAGGGCACACATTTACCAAACACTACAAATTAGACCATGTCTCCAGGGCTAGGGCAGGGTTTGCTAGGGCTATCCTACATGGATTCCTGGAAACATCATCCAAGCCACCACCCAATCCTCAGTGAGCTTTGGCACGCACCCACATGTAGAATACTGCAACACTGGAACAGAAGGTCATAGGAAAGTTGTGTAAAATCTTAACCATAACCTTAGATGTCCTTCTCTTCCATGTTGCAGTATTCCTTCCTCTCTTGTCAGACTGCACTTGCTCTCCTGGATGACAATGTACAGGCTATGCCCTTAAAGGACTGGCTCTGACTGAGGTCTTTTTTAGGTTTTGAGGGCTGGTGCATTCAGACATCATTTTTATGGCCCACATTCCAGCTGCCACATCAGATGTCCAACACACCTAGAGTGACTGAAAATCTTTGGAAACCTGGCCAGTACAACTGGAGAGAAAGAAGGGTAAACCCACATGCAGAATACTGCAACATGGAAGAGAAGGACATCTAAGGTTATGGTAAGATTTTACACAACTTTCCTTTATTCTGGGAAAGCTTCAAGTTGTTTGCATCTGTACAGGGCACTGCTTAAGTGCTCCTGCTTTGGAGTGCAGCTTCACACAAACACGAGGCTTATACACAGCCAAAAACCAACAGGTTTTAAGCTAACCACCAATTAAAAAAGATCACAAGAAGCCTTCCACCATCAATCCCCCAACTCAGACGGGTTTAATTTGGCACACTTCTGCCACAAAAGTGCACAAAAACCCTTCTCACTGTAAAATGACTGATTTTGGAGCCCAAGTATAAAACCACAAAATCTAGGTACAACAACCGTAACTATCAGTACAAGTTGAAACACAGGTTGTAACATGAGATCTAATGTTGTCCTTTTCCTTCTTCCTCAAGAGATTCATGAAGCCGGGAACTCTTGTCGCATATGTTGAGGTAGAACAGAAAGGACAACACCAGATAAGTTATATATTCACCATAACTATGCATCGGTGTTGTCCATTTTCATTCTTCCCCAACTCCCCTCCCTCCTTCCCCCTTTCTGTTATATTCTGGAGTGATCTGATGGACTTTTGGAACCTGTTGTTCCAGGTTTGAGCCCTGCTTGTATTTCTCTTCCCTTTTCCTGTTACATAGTAAGACTTTTATGGCAGCAGACACAATCTAAGATATTGAGGATGGAGGACACTATTGGTAGAGGAAGGACCTCAATTGTTGGATCTAAAGTCTGAGGAATGTGGATGAGTCTGATCCATAACCCATACATTAAGGAAAAATGAAAATGGACAAAGCAGATGCATAGTTATGGTGAGTACATAACTTGAATTTTTAGCATGGGTAATCTTACCTTACGAATAAGTTATGCCTGTTCATGCAGCCAGCAATTTGTAGCAGTTGCCAACTATCTGGAGGGGTAAACTTCATTTATTTTTTATTTCATTGAAACGAAAGGTCTTTAACAGTATGAACTAGGGTCAAATGGACTTGAGAATAAGTAACTGCAAGAGATCAGCCTACCAAAAAGTTTGTGTATGTAATGTAAAAGCTGGAAATAGGCATTCAAAAGAACTGTCTTGTATAATAGGTGAGATTAATAGTTTTTTTTATCATAGTGGCTACTCTGCTCATATTATCATGGAATGCAAATGGCCTTATAAGTGTAGAGAAAAAGGAGAAAATATTGAATTATATAAAGAAATGTAGGGCGCAAAAGGAATTTATGGAAGAAGCTCATTGGTATAGAAATGAGCACACAAATTTAACAAAAGAAAAGATTTTGGGAAGGACATTCAGCAGTGTATCAGAAACCAAGGAAGAGGAGGAGCAATGTTGATCCCTAGATGCGCAGCAATGTTTGAAGAGGGGGAAAATGCAGTAATGGTAAAATTTGTGGTAGTAAGGGGCAGTTAATGGAGGGAAATTACTCTGGCATGTATTTATATTCCATCTAAAACTGCTGTTACGGAGCTTCAGAGAATTTTGGAGAATTATTAGTTAAGATAGAAATTTCTTCAAAATGGATAGCTAGTCAATTGGGACAGTATGAAATGGAGTTTAAAAAAAGGGTACGCATAAAAAAGGGAGAGAGATAAAGTAAAGAAATAATAGGAATTATTTAGAAAGTTTGACAAAGGTTAAAGTATTGCAGAGTAAGGGGAATCTCAGAACAAGGAGGAGGAGCAACTGCAGTGCTGAAGGGAAAGTTTGCTATTGAGCAACTATTTTTTTTTTTTATAACTGCAGAACACAAAAACATTTAGCACAACAACTTCAGCAATAGAAATTAGAAGGGGCTGTTGCCATATTTAGGGAGCCTGACAAAAAAAAAAAGATCCATTAGAGGTATTAGAGACATTTCAGAAATTTTATCAACATTTGTATAAAGCAGAGGAACACTGAAACCAAGAAAAGGCACAAATGGAAATATTTATGGAAAATTGAATTATGCTGGAGTATGCTGAGGCTCGGCAATTAATAGCTAAGATAAGACTAGATGAGATAAAATTACTGATAATCTGTCAACAGGGAGATTCTCAAGGAACCGTCCGTATTCCTGTGGAAATTGGGAAGAGAAGAAAATGGTAAAGATCTGAAAGGTTTGTTGAATGGTATTTTAAAAAAGGCTATCACTATCTTGGTAGAATGGTGTGGTTGGCAGTAGTACTTGGAGAGTAAAGACCATTCAGAGTCAGCTTTATATAGACCACTTTCAATTTTAAATCATTGTTATGAAGTTTTTGTCAATACTAGCTAACAGCATGGAAAAAGGTGCTGCCAGATTTGATACAGATGTTTCAATGTGGGTTTAAGAGGGGAGGCAAACACTTCTCAATAGCAATAGAACAATGATCCAAAGGGGAAGCTGAATATAATAAAATGCCACTGTTGGTGGTGGTGGGTTGTGCATTAAATGCAGTCAGCTAGAATTTTATTACTTGGCAATGTTAGCATTAGCATTCCCTGGTAGAATAACTGGGTTAATTAGGAAGGCATATGAAGGGTCAGCAGTAAGAATTAAGTTGGGCGGATTCCTTTTGTAAAATATGTGCTTGAACAAAAGAGCAATGCAAGGCAGTGCTCTTTCGCCTTTATTGTTTGGTTTATATTTAGAGTCCTTGGAAAAGAAAAGAAAGGACACTCAAATTCAAGGATATAAATGGCGTGGTTATCAAGAATAGTTAGCTTAATTTGCAGATGATATGATTTTGTACTTCACTCCAGAAAAGGGCATTTTGGTTTTGTGGAAATTCTTGAGACTGTTTCATGTATTGTCAGGATATAAAATTGATGAAGATAAAGCAAAGGCAATAGTGATAAACTCATCTACACATGATTTGTTTCACCAATACACACACACACACGTGTGTGTGTGTGTGTGTGTGTGTGTGTGTGTGTGTGTGTGTGTGTGTGTGTGTGTGTGTGTGTGTGTGTGTGTATATATATATATATATATATATATATATATATATATATACATGATAATGTGAAGTATTTAGGTGTGTGGATTAAAAATGATACTGTTATTATAGTAGCTAAGGATGTGTGGTAAGAGGCTAAGCGAAAGATAATGCAAAAACACAGAAATTAGAAGTTCTGTTTTATGGATATGGACAGTAAGGTGCAAGTAGTGAAGATATTTTTTAGTCCCTTTAGTTTTATATAGAGGTCAGGCAGAAGTATAGACTGCAAGTTAGAGATTGCCTTCCTTACAAGGGACTGATGTCAGACTGCAGGCAAAGAGAAAGGGATAGGAGAGTGTTCTGGCTGGATTTTTATCTGCTGTTAAAAAAGGAATAATTAGTAGGGCATATAAAATTTTGTGCAATAAATATAACGATCAATAGTAAGAGGTTGCAAAAGATTCAGAGTATAAAGGATTAGTCCAGTTAAAATGACTTTAGCTAGCAGATGTAGGGGTGCTCTCTCTGATACCATCCCTGTGGGCGGAATAAAGACAACTTGTTGATTTCCAATAGTTTAATTCGTTAAAAGAGAACAAGAACAATTGTTCATCTACCTGCTTAACCGAATAAACTACTGGAAACTTCAGGAAGGTGTCTAGGTTATCAGAGAGAGGGAATCTCCTAGATCTGCTAGCTAAAGTGATTTTATCTGGACTAATCCTTTATACTCTGTTTCTTGTTAGTCCTGCCACCTTCTGGGTTCACAGGTGGGGCTACCAGACTTCACTCAAGCCTTCTGGATTACTTCTGTTTTAGGTTGCAAATAATTAAGAAAAGCAACTGAGAAGGTAGTTTACAAGGTAACAATAACGGCATCTGAATGACTTCCCAGAGGATGACATAGTCCAGACAGTTTAGGATTTTTGCTTGGTAGTGTTTGTATAGGTATTTTTGTACCCAAGCATACTTTAGAGAATTTCTCCTCAGGTAGGCAGCAAACACTGAAAATGTTATGGGAAAAATAGAGGTAACTAGGAGCATGTTTTAAGGAGCATAACATGTTGGCAAATTTTAAAAATTCCCTAGAGTCCATCAGAAATGTTGGGGAAGCAAATGGTTGTAACGAAGGAAACAATTCTTTTGAGCTGGAGCATAGGATCTGATTTGCATAGGCATAGTAAGGCTTTACTGAGATTAATACTTGGCTGCCACTAAAGCAATTACTAGAAAATGGAAATCAAAGTGTAAACCAACTGTAATGAAAGTACTGAATATTGTGAATGAGATGAAACAGGTAGAGGTAGTCGCTTAAGAAAAGAGCAAAATATATATAAATTAGTGGAATTTATGGAAACAATACATGCAGAATAATGTTCAGGATAAGAAAGGAGGATTGAAGTTCAAACGAAGGCAGGTATTGGGCAAATTATATAATATTGGAACAAATGATGATCATTAAAAAGAAAACATAACTGTCTGAGAATGAAAATGTCACTGTAGTTGTTTTTCTTTTCTGTTAATGTATATGTTCCTATTTCATTGTGTAAGCTGTGATTTAATAAAGATGTTTCAAAATCACTTCTGTCTCATGTTGAAATCAGATTCTACCTTTTTTTTTGCCATAATGAACTTTTTATTTTCGATGGGGTTCTGTCTTCACTGCTAGTGTTCATGGGGCAGACAGAGATGCCAGAAAGCGCAATTGAACCAGGACCTAGATTTCTTTTTTCTGGATAAAGGTTATCACAAAAACTTGCATTTCAGTTTTAAACACTGTCATGTTCTTAATTTCTAAAAAAAAAATGTAGCACTAGTCACCCAAACCTGATCAACACATGCAACAGTCTTATGATGTGCGTTGAAAAGTCTGAGCAGACCCAACAGGTGTATAAAAATACTTAAACTGTCATTGCCATCCAGTGACTGCAAACTTCATTTATTTACTCCTTTCCCTTGGAACAAACTAATTTTGACCATATCTCTGATAGTTTTTATTTGCAGTTCTCTCTTCCACGTCTTTCTTAGTGTATTAATTTCAACAGACCTACCATTAATCTAAATTGTATACTTGTACCCTTGGCCAGATGAGCTTCATTCTTGAGATTCCAAGACCCGTTATACCTAGAGGGGACAACTCACTCCTCCTACTTCTCAACACCACTTTAGTGCCACTATCCTTTCTGTAGTATTTTTGATGGTTGTTGGTTCATAGAAACTCCCCTGCAAATTGATCTCAAAAAAAGTAATTTTCAGTTTTTGTGTAATTGCTTTCAGAAGAGTAACTTTAGGCAGGACCTTAACCAATGGCTTTTTGCCTCTCTGTAGCTTCATTATGGTTTAGCTAAATTCACTGGAGAAATATTTTCTAGCCATTTTTTTCTTTTGTCTTAAGTAATAGTTTTCTACGCAGGAAAAACTGTAAGTGAAGATGTTAAGTTGGCTATCTCGCCTTCGTTTCTTGCTTGTTGGGATCGGAGCCAATCCTCGGCTCCGACTCGGTCATCTTCTATAGCTCAAGAGCAGTTTACTGGCTCGAGGCTACCCCTTATCCCATGATGCCTAGTGATAGCTACCCAGATCTCGTTTGCCGCTTCAGCTGCGAGGTTCGTTATTACTGGTTCAGGCTCTTGTAAGTTTATTCTAATACTTTTCTAGCTAATTAGGGGTTCCTTTTTGATAGTTTAGACTTTTCGACATTGTCGTTAATTAGTTTATTGTAGTTTTAGTGTTAGTATATTTTTCCCTTAGAACTCATTTAAGTTAGAGAGTTCTTCCCCTCCCCCCTTCCCTTTTTCCTATCTCTACTTATAGCAGCGTTTTAGTTTTAGTCTTTCTCTTTTACTTCATAGGTAGCCGTTTAAGTTAGAGGCTTCCTATTTAAAAAAAAAAAAAAAAAAAAAAAACTTCTGGACTGTAGTTATTGTGTTTTTTGGTTAGTTTAGTGTTTGTAGAGTTTTGGTAGTTGGGCCCTTGGCCAAAAACCTTTCAGTGTAAGCTAGTTTTGTCTAAAAAATCCAAAGTGTCTGGATTCAAGAAGTGTGACTCATGCTGTCAGAAAATGTCTCTGACAGATGGGCACACTTCTTGCGTCTATTGCTTAGGCGCAGTGCACCTGCAGGACTCTTGTTCTGTATGCCACGCATTCAGCCCAAGGGTTCTGCAGGAGCGCCGAAATAAACTGATATTAAGGGGTCTTCTTAAGCCCCAGGATTCACCGGCCAGGGCTCAGCTGGTGAAATTTCCTAAACCGACCAAATCGTCGGCTCCCAGCTCGGAGCCGTCATTGGCCCAAACATTACCGACTACTTCGGTTCTGGCCGGAACCGAGGAGGCTGCCTCCCAGTTGGCTCCACCAGAATCTTCGGAGCCGTCTCGGACCCACAAGAGACCAAGGTCCCCTTCTCTAGAGTCGATACATTCGGCCCCTCGGTCTCCCCTGTTGCAGAGTGACCGCAGTCACAGATCCTCCCACTCCTCTCGGTCCTCTAGACTCTCGGACCACGACATGGAGAGAGTGGTCAGTAGTTTGTTGAAGTCGCAGGCACTGGCCAAAATGTTATCCAGCCCTCCTCAACAGGTGTCGACTCCGCCCGCTTCCATCGATGTTCCTCCTCCGACTCCTCTGAGTTCAGAGCCGGAGTTTGTTGAGGTTCGAATCGCGGAACCATCGGTACTAATACAGATTTCCCCATCGGTTCCGTCATCAGCTCCAATCCCCTTGATAGTGCCTTCTGTTGAGGGATCTGGGCGCCGAGACTCCCTCGTCGGCTCTGAGGGGGCGAGTGGCATCAGACCCTTGTCCGACCCCGTTCTCCCTCTCGGAGCTTCGGCGCAGGTGAGCTCGGCTCCTACATCAGCCTCTGAGCAGTCCCCCTCGGTGCGGAGGAGGATTCCGGTTTCCCTGGAGCCCTCTTTGCATCGTGGCAGGGATGCCTTCGATGTCATGAGGAGTTTACTGGCCCCTGAGTCAGCACCACGTTCGACCCCACTGACTCCATCCCCTGTAGTGCCTGCGTCAACCTCTGTCCCTCCTTCAGACCCCAAGCGTGGGGAACTGACGCTCCAGAGCACCCCACTGGGTGTTTCCTCTTCTTCTGAGGCCTTCCCTGATCATTCAGAGGAGGCCCCTTGGAAGAGGAAGTGCAAGAGGAAGCACATTGACTCCCCTGAGTCTGTCACTTCGGATACGGATTTGGATGAATCGGAAGGGTCTGCCTTTTTGCCCTGTCAATCTATTACCTATATAGGAGCAGATCTAAATACAAAAAGTATGTACGCAAGGCTACTGCCGGACAGGGTGGCCACGATTCAGCAGCAAGTTCATATCCTCATGCAATGCAAAAGGGTACAAGTCCGGTTGGTCCTTCAAACTCTGGGTTCTCTGGCGGCGGCAATTCTTCTGATACCTCTGGCCCGTTTTCACATGAGAATCCTTCAGTGGCTTCTCTTCACACGGTGGTCCTTTCAACAGCTCCCCATGTCTCACATGGTCATGATTACAGAAACTTGCAAAAGACACCTTTCCTGGTGGATGGCCTCCCCACTAGTGTCTCAGGGCAGACCACTCATCCAACCCCCTCCGGTTGCCACAGTGACCACGGATGCCTCACTGATAGGGTTGCGGGGGCATTATCAGGGCAGGACAGTCCAAGGCACTTGGCAGCCTCACGAGTACCATCTGCACATAAATGTTTTGGAGATGAGAGCCATGCTACTAGCGTTGCAAGCACTTCAGGACTCCCTCCCTCCTGGGACCATTGCAATTCAAACGGACAACATGTCAGTAGTGTGGTACATCAACAAGCAGGGCGGAACCAGGTCCTACCCCCTATGTCGAGAAGCACTCAGACTCTGGCAGTGGGCGATTTCCTCCCAACGATTTCTGATTGTGACGCACATCCCTGGGAAGTCTCAACGTCATAGCGGACAGGCTCAGCAGAGCTATTGTCATGCCTCACAAGTGGTCTCTGAATCAGGTAGTTGCGGATCTCATCTTCCGCAAATGGGGACAGCCTTGCTGCGATCTGTTTGCAACCCCCTTCAACACCAAATGCAGCAACTATTTCTCCCTTTTACCGCTTCCCGGTCACCCTCCCAGAGATACTGTAGTCCACGATTGGCCTCAGGGACTTCTTTATGCCTTCCCGCCTTTCCCTCTTATACCCAAACTCATACAGAAAGCGATATTGTTGGGTTGCAAAATGATCCTCATTGCTCCTTACTGGCCTCGACAGATTTGGTTTCCGTTCCTGCACCGTTACCTCCTCGAGCAGTTCTGGACCCTGGATCCTATTCCAGACCTGCTGATTCATCAATCAGGAGAGCTGCATTGATCCCTCCAAACACTCCAGCTCACAGCTTGGTTGATCCAGTTCCAACCATAGCCAGGCTTCCCAGCCTTTCCCCGGCTGTGTGTGAAATTGTTTTCTCTCACAAATCGGCTACTAGGAAGATGTATGCTAGCAAATGGAAACGTTTCTCTTATTGGGCAGAGGCTAGGAACATAGATCCCTTTTCAGCCCCATTTCACGAGATCTTGGAGTTCCTAACTGAGCTTTCTCACTCTGGGTCCGCTTCTGCCACAGTCAGGGTTCAACTAGCGGCCATCTCTAACTATCATGTTGGTTTTTCCAATCTAAATATCATGTCTCATAAGCTATGTAAAGCTTTTCTCAGAGGGACTACTCTCCTTAGGCCCCCAGTAAGAGATCCCCCTCCTCCTTAGGACCTTTAATTTGGTACTAACTTCCTTGATTATGCCCCCTTTTGAACCGGCAGCTTCCTGCTCCCTTATGTTTCTGTCTTGGAAAACTCTCTTTCTAGTAGCTATTACCTCAGCCAGACGTGTATCGGAACTTCAAGCTCTAAGTGTTCATTCTCCGTACTTAGTTTTTCACAAGGATAGGGTTGTCTGAGAACTAATCCCTCTTTCCTTCCTAAAGTGTGCTCAGAAAATAATCTAAACCAGTCCATAGACCTTCCAGTGTTCTTCCCTAACTACACCAACAAGGCAGAATACAAGTTACACCTTTTGGATGTTCATAGACAACTGCGTTTTTACCTGCATAGAACGAAAGAAATAAAGTCAGACCAACTCTTCCTTTCCTATGCTAGGGGCAAACAGGGTCTTCCAGTTTCCAAAGTGACCCTGTCCAGGTCATTGTCTCACATTATTACCTTCATCTATCAACTAAGAAACAAAGAATTGTCTTCCAAACCAAAGGTTCATTCTACTAGGGCTTTGGCCACTTCTGTAGCCTTCCAGTCTAGGCTGCCCATGGACTCTATTTGTGCCGCTGCCACATGGGCAAATCCTCATACCTTTATTTCTCATTACAAGTTAGACATGGCCTCCAGGAATAGAGCTAACTTTGGTTCCACTGTTCTGAAGAGTCTGTTCCAGTGAGCCGCCCAGGATCGTAGGTGCTAGGGACGCTGTCCCAACAAGCAAGAAACGAAGGCGAGATAGACAACTTAGCATAAAGAAGTTATGTACCTACCATAACGTTCCATGTTAGTTGTCTTCATCTCGCCTTCTTTCTTGTGTCCCCACCCTCCATCCCCCTGTCCTGTTGGATCGAGAGGAGTTTAGGCTTCACCGGCTGAGTATTTTCTGGTTGATTTCCTCTACTGAATTAGGGAGTATGACAGGTATACTCAACCTGTTTGTTAGGACAGGTTTATTCTCTGGCTGTGTCTGGGGTTAGCTATTTCAAACGAGATCTGGGTAGCTATCGCTAGGCATCATGGAATAAGGGGTAGCCTTGAGCTGTAGAAGATGGCCGAGCCGGAGCCGAGGAACAGCTCCGATCCCAACAAGCAAGAAAGAAGGCGAGATGAAGACAAGTAACATGGAACGTTATGGTAGGTACATAACTTCTTTTTTTGTTATCGCCAAGTTTAAATAATACCATGCCCTCTTTAGAGCTCTTCGATGTTCTTCGTGTTTCACTGTTGCCGTCATTACACTTGGGTTATCCTGCCAGGGGTAGCCCTCAGTCGGCCCGAATACCAGAGGCTTAGTATTTCTGCGTCAGTTGCTGTCACTCCAGGACTGATGTCAGGTCGTCTGTGGTATAAAATCAGGCAGCTGACGCCATTACATCAGTCTTTCTTGCTAAGGAGCTCGAAGCAGAAGCAGTTCGCACGAGTGCCGGTCAGCCGCTACCTGAGTTTTCATTTCCGATTTGAAGTTGAAGTCTTTTAAAGCTAAGTACCCCATTAGGGATCCTTTTTTCTTGCTCTAACCAATGTCAGAAAAAGTCAAAAATTGTCTCGCCTGTGGAAAGCAAATACCACACCGAGACTTCCATTCTTACTGCGTCACCTGTTTAGGCCCAGACCACGACGTCCCTCGCTGTCGCTTTTGTGCTTTGTTCAATGCCAGGACTATACGTCGTCAGGCCCTTATTGTAGCTAAATATTTTCGCTCTCCGTCCTCTTATTCCGATATGGCTTCGGTAAGCCATCCGACTACCGATCTTCCAAAAAAAGTAAGGATAAAGACAGAGACGTCACAGGTCCAAAACTGCCAATGATGCCTCCGTTAAGCTCATCAACAGTTCTCCGGTCCTCAGTGAGGCGCTTTTGCAGCCTCTGATACCCGCTTCTTTGGATTCGCAGGCTGCTACCGAGACCCGTTCAGAGTCCGGTATGCCGCGAGACTCCTCTTCGACTAAGGATCCTGCGGATGTCTCTACCTTGGATGGGTCCGGAGCCCTGAGCAGGCACCGGCTTCCGAGGAAGTTCTTCACAGTACCAATTCTCGACTCAAACTGATGACTTCTTTTGTGTCTTCAGTTCTTTATAAAACTACCGAGTTTCTAAGGCCCAGGGTACAAACTACACCTAAAAAAATGACGATCCAAGCTCAGGCACCTGCTTCCATGCCTCAATCTCAAATGCTAAAAATGGTGGAAGACCTTATTATGCTTATTAGAGGAAGCCAGGCTACCCCTTCCAAAAGAAAAAAAAGACTTGTCCCCAGTAGTTTTATCTGAACAGGAGTCCGATGACTCTGAGGTTTCTGAATATGAAGACATGCAACCCCTCTTTGCTTATGAGGATTCTGATGCAGAGGAATCCATTCCTTCTGCCTCACCTCCCGAGGATTTTTCATTTGGTGAAACCCTACTTACTTTAAGGGAGCATTTCCAATGGGAATGTCAGGACTATCCTCAGTCAAAAAAGAGACACTCGGAATTCTTAGATTTACCACAGCACAGACCTTTAGCCATTCCTCCTGTCCTGGATGTTTTGGCTGATGTTTTTATGGAATCCAGTTTGACTCCTGACACACTTCCTCCTGCTCCCAGGAAACCTGACGGGTACTACAGAGGCCCTGACTCATATATTCCTCTTCAAAAATCCTACAGCTGACTCAGAGGTCATCTCCCAAAGACCAAAGGGAATTAAAGCAACCTCCGCTAAGAATCCCAAACACTCAGACAGGGATTCACGAGCTTTAGACATATGGGGTAAAAAAGTGTACATCTCTGCAACTCTTGTTATTAGAGCACTAAATTGTCAGTTCCACATGCTGAAATATCAGCAGCATACCATGGAACTCCTCAAACAAAAAATATCTTCCTTTTCTGCCTGTGCAGAAAATAAAGAATTACAAGAGCTTATGCATTCTGCAAGCCAAGTTACTAAGCACACCTTGCAATGTGGCTTTGACGTCCTAGAAGCATCTGACAGGGCAGCAGTCACTGTCATTAGAAGGCATTCTTGGCTTAAGGAACAGACCTTGCCAGACCATGTTAAATCAAAATTATTGGACGCACCATTGAACAAGGACAATTTTTTGCACTAAGGCAGAAGAGGTCTTAAAAAAGATGGAAGAAAAAACTAAATCTGTGCAGACAGTTAAAAGATTTTTTTTACAGGTCCAGCCTCCGAGGTTCAGTAGGCATTGCCCCTCAAAACACTGGTCCTTTCCGGTCCCCCCAGGCCAGCTCAGCCCAGACCCAGGGAAGCAGACCCCTCAGACAGCAGTCCCAGGGAATGCAGAGAATCTAAGCAATGGAGTTCCTCCACTTCAAAAACAGGGAGTGCTAAACCACCCCTTATGGTAAGAACTCACAATGACTTTACACCTCCACTCCTTACCTCTGCCCACCTGCTTGTGCCCCTAGGAGGAAAGCTCTCCTTCCATGCAAACAACTGGGGCTCTATTACCAATGACCAATGGGTCCTCAACAGTGTCCCAGGGATACAAATTTTATTTCCACACTCTGCCAACCCCAAAAGGGTTCCCAGATCTTCCTCCAATCCAGTGGGCAGAGGCCAAAAAGCAAGTCCTTTCCCTGCTCTCCACAAAGGCAATATAGCATGATGTTCTTTATGTTTCACTGTTGCAGTCATCACTCTTGGGTTATCTGCCTGCAGGTAGCCCTCAGTCAGCCCAAATACCAGAGACTTAGTATTTCTGCATCGGGTGCTGTTGCTCCAGGACTAATGTCAGGTCGTCAGGGATATAAAATCAGGCCGGCAACGCCATTACCCCAGTCTTTCTTGCCGAGGAGCCGGAAGCAGAAGCAGTTCACAAGTGCCAGTCGGCCGCTACCTAAATTTTAATTTACGAATTGAATAATCCTGAAGTCTTATAAAGCTAAATACCGTGTTGGGGATCCTTTTTTCTTGCTCTAACCGATGTCAAAAAAAGTTAACAATTGTCTTGCCTGTGGAAAGCAAATACCACACAGAGATTTTCATTCTTACTGCGGCACTTGTTTAAGCCCAGACCACGACTTACCTTGCTGTCAGTTTTGTGCCTTATTCAATGCCCGAACCATTCGTCGTTGGGCTCTCATTGTCTCTAAATTCTTTCGTTTTCGATCTCTGTATTTTAAAATGGCTTCGGTAAGCCATCCGACTACCGATATTCTGAAAAAATGCAAGGATAAAGACAGAGACGGACCGCATAGGTCCAAAGCTGCCGACGACGCTTCCGTTAAGCTAGTCGCCAGTTCGCCGGTACTCAGGCATTTTTGCAGCCCCTGATGCCTGCTTCAGTGGATTCGCAGGCCTCTACTGAGACCCATTCGGAGTCCGGTATGCCACAAGACTTTTCTTTCACTATGGAACCATGCAGATGTCTCTACCTTGGGTTGGTCCGGAGCCACTGTGCAGGCACTGGCTTCTGAGTCAGTTCTTCGCTCAACCGATGTTTGACTCAAACCGACAATTTTTTTTATCTAAAACTACCGAGTTTCTTAGGCATAGAGTACACGCTACGCCTAGAAAAATGAAGACAAAAATGCATGCACCTGCTCCCATGCCACAACGACAAATGCTTAGAATGGCAGAAGACGTTGTTAAGCTAATATGGGGAAGTCAGCCTTCCCCCGCAAAGAGGAAAAGAGACCAATCCCCTGCAGCTTCAACAGACCAGGAGTCCAATGACTCTGAGGTATCTGATTATGAAGACATGCCCTTATCTGCTTATGATGATTCAGATGCAGAGGAATCCATTCCCTCTGCCTCCCCTCCAGAGGATTTTTCTTTTGGTGAAACCTTATATACTTTGACAGCATTTCCACTGGGAATGCCCAAGACTATCATCAGTCCAAAAAGAGACTCAGAGAATTCCTAGATTTGCCACAGCACAGGCCTTTAGCAGTACCCCATGCCCTAGAAGTTGTTGATGATGTTTTTATGGAATCCAGTCTTACTCCTGATACTTTACTTCCTGCCCCTAGGAAACCAGACAGGTACTACAGAGTACCTGACACACACACATTTCTTTTCAAGAATCCTACTGCTGACCCAGAGATCATTTCCCTGGGGCCTAAAGGTATCAATGCAACTACAGCCAAGAGTCCCACCCCTTCAGACAGGGATTCCAGAGCTTTGGACAGATGGGGTAAGAAGGTATATACCTCAGCAACTCTTGCTATTAGGGCATTGAATTGTCAGGTTCTCATGCTGAAGTACCAGCAACATATTATGGAACTTATTAAACAAAAAGTGGCTACCTTTACAGACTCTACAGAAAATAAAGAATTACAGGAGCTTATGCCCTCTGCAAGCCAAGTGAACAAGCATACTTTGCAGTGTGGTTTTGATGCCCTAGAAGTATCTTGCTGGGCAGCAGTCACTGGTTCTGTATTGAGAAGACATGCTTGGCTCAAGAAGCAGACCTTGCCAGACCATGTCAAATCAAAGTTACTAGACGCTCCTTTTGAACAAGGACAGTTTGTTTGACACCAAAGCAGAAGAGGTTCTTAAAAAGATGGAAGAAAAAGCTAAGTCTATGCAGACTGTTAAAGAATTCTTACAAGTGCAACCCCCTGGATTCAGTAGGCATTGCCCTTCCAAACACTGGTCCTTTCCAGCCCCCTCCAGGCCATCTCAAGCCAGACCCAGGGGAAGCAGACCACCCAGACTACAGTCTCTGGGTATGCAGAGATCTAAGCAATGGAGTGCCCCCACCTCCAAAGTGGGGAGTGGTAAGCCAAAGCCACTCCTTATGGAAAAAACTCACAATGACTTCTCTACTCCACTCCCCATCCCTGCCCAATTGCTTATGGCCCTAGGAGAAAAACTTGATCTTCATGCAAAAAACTGGATGTCCATCACACAAGACAGATGGGTCCTCAACATTGTATCCCAGGGGTACAAATTTTACTTCCACTCACTGCCAACCCCAAGAGGGTTCCCAGACCTTCCTCCAAACCAGTGGGCATAGGCTCAAAGCCAAGTTCTTTCCCTGCTCGCCATCAGAGCTATTCAGCTGGTTCCAGTAGAACAGATAGGTCAGGGATTCTATTCCAGACTCTTCCTGGTACCCAGAAAAGAGGGCTGTTGGCACCCAATCCTGGATCTTTCAATTCTCATTACCTTCCTGGTGGCACCAAACTTCAGAATTCTTACCCTGCGACAGCTTCTACCTATGCTGGCCAAGGATGCCTGGCTAGTCACCCTAGACTTAAAAGAAGCCTAATTGCACATCCCTATAAGGGAGTCATGCAGGACATATCTACGTTTCAGGGCCGGATCTATGCATTATCACTTCTCTGCACTTCCCTTTGGCTTATCCACTGTGCCCAAAGTATTCACAAAAAGCCTGGCTCCAGCCATTGCTTACTGCATTCAGAGAAATATCCAAATTTACCCGTACTTGGATGACTGCCTGATTCAGGCAGACAGGAATTGCTGTTGCAGCACCTGACATTTGTGAAAAACCTTCTCACTTCCTTGGTGTACACCATCAACGAAAATAAAGCAAAACTGGTACCCAGTCAAAAGATTGCATTCCTGGGAGCAAGCTTGGACACAACATCCCAGATGGCATTCCCCACTTCAGAAAAACAAGTATAACAGCCTACTTCAAACAAATGGCCACCAGAACCCAGCTATCCATAAGAAAAATACTGCAGGCCCTAGGGTTCATGGCCTCATGTATACTGCTAATTCCATATGCAAGACTATATATGAGGAAACTTCAATGGTATTTAAAAAGTCTTTGGTGCCAACATTCTCAGGACCTGGAAACAGTCATTCCTATCATACTCTGTCTAAGGACAGAGTTCCTTTGGTGGGCAGAAGCATGCAACCACAACAAGGGACTGCCCTTAACTCAACCCCATGCCGCCCAGACCCTAACCACAAACACATCAGGCTATGCCTGGGGGAGCACACATGCACAGCACATGCATTCAGGGCCACTGGAGCCCAAGTCAAATTCATCTGCGCATCAAGTAAAAAGAGATGCTAGCTGTGCAGAACTCCTTGACAGCTTTCAGATCCCTACTCTTTCCAGGGCAACTTCTAATAAAAACAGACAACACCACAGTTATGTGGTACATCAACAAGCAGGGGGGAGCCCACTCTTACCCATTCTGCAGGTTAGCCATGGCCCTGTGGAACATGGCTTTGGACATGCAAGTCCATCTGCAAGTTCAATTCCTGCCAGGCAAACAAAACTCACTGGCAGATGGCTTAAGCAGAAATCTCCTAGACCCACACAAGTGGCAATTGGAGTCCAGCACCTTCAACCTTCTGATTCAGAAATGGGGGATCCCAGAGGTGGATCTCTTTGCCTCCCCCTACAACCACCAGCTCAGCAAATTCTGCACCATGAACCCTCACAGCAGGGCATGGAAAGTGGATGCCCTTTCTTTTCAGTGGGTAAATCTCTCATTCTATGCATTTTCCCCCTCTGCCCCTTCTCTCAAGAGTATTACTCAAGATAAGACAGGACAGACCAAGGACAATTCTGATTGCCCTTGACTGGCCACACCAGCACTGTTACCCACTCCTGCGCAGACTGTTACCGGTGCCACCCTGGCACCTACAACCAAATCCAGCCCTACTCTCTCAGCAGTAGGGACAGATTTTGCATCCACAACTGCAAACCCTAAATCTTGCAGCCTGGCTTATTCCTTGAATTCTCTCCCAGCAACCCTAAGCAAACAGGTGCTGGATGTCATTCTTGAAGCCAGAATACCCAGTACAAGAAAATCCTATGCTGATAAATGGAAAAGGTACTGCTCCTGAATTCAATCTAAATCAAAGGACGCAACTCTGCCCTCCCTGCCTCTAATCCTGGTTTACTTAGATCTACTCCATAGAGGCCTGTCCTTCTCCTCCATTAACTCATTCACTCTGGGCCAGTTTAGAAAAAGCTGCCTGCTTAATTCCACCACAAGAACAACAGTGCAGCCTGAGCTCATTTTCAGAAAATCCATTTGTAATACCATACAGACAATAAATGTTCATAACTCTTTAACTATAAGAGCTAGACTAAAAATGTAAATGCGAAAGTTGTTCAGCAGACACTGACCTTTCCAACAGTGTAAATGTTGATAGTACATACCAAAGTTGTTATTAAATATTTGGTAAAGAATGTTGATATTGTGCATATGTTTTCTACCTTTTTGGAAAAGCAAAGCACAATATCTTGGTCAGTGTACCATGTAGACCCATACAATTTGTATTTAATTTGGTAGTATGAATGTCAGCTTTAAAATGATAACTTAAACATTACTGTGTGATGCTCCTTTACGGAGATATTCACAGACATATGATTAATGTAATATTTCTTATAATTGATAAATACAGCCTACTATCTCATCACCTGTAACAGAGAGCCTACATGTCACTGTAGAAGTTGTGCGTCTCAATGTCAGCTTCAAAATGATGCATAATTTGTGTCATCACCATGCTCCCTTGCAAAGATATGGGCATAATAATGAGAAGTATTGGAAATGTATAATTTTCATAATCCTACAAGACTAAAACAGTGATATCTTTTACCATGTAAAGGAGTAGCACTGTCTTCAAAATGAGGTATTACTTGGCACACTGACATATGCTCCCTTGCAAAGTTATTTACCAAAATATGAAAAAAAAAATCATAATTTCTATAATCTAAGTCCGAAACAAACTTTGATATCTGTACATGTGTACAACATACAGGGACAATTATTTTACCATGTTGGCACTATCAATACTGTCTTCAAAATGAGGTATTATCACATTCAGATTCTCCCTTGCAAAGTTATTTACCAAAATATGAAAAAAAAAATCATAATTTCCATAACCGAATTCCAAAACAAATGATATCTGTACATGCATACAACATACAGGCACAATTCTTTTACCATGTTGGAACTATCAATACTGTCTTCAAAATGAGATATTACTTGGCACATTCAGATTCTCCCTTACAAAGTTATTCACCAAAATATGAAAAATCATAATTTCCATAACCCAAGTCCGAAACAGACTTTGTACATGTGTACAACCTACAAGGACAGTTCTGTTACCATGTTGAAACTATCAGTACTGTCTTCAAAATGATGCATTACTTAACACATTCGGATGCTCCCTTGCAAAGTTATTTACCAAAATATGAAAAAAATCATAATTTCCATAACCTGAGTTTTAACAAAACTGATAATTGTATATGTGTACAGCATTCAGAACCAGTTGTTTTACCATGTAGACACATATGATTGTAAATGTACACATTCTTGGTGTAGCCAAGATACTGCTGAATGGGTACATGTAAAGAGAAAAGGCAAGGTAAGGACTTCACTCCACTAAAGAACCCAGAACATGCATGGGACTTCAGTGGCAGGCAAGGCCATCTGATCTGCCTAATAGCTGTGCCAGGCTACCCACTCAGACAGCTGATACCACTGCAGTCTCAAGACTTCCTTCAGTGTCGGCAGTCTGCCTTACCTATGCCTTTTCTTTTTACATGTGTCCATTCAGCAGTGGACCTGAGGGATCAAGCTCTGTATTACTAAGCCCTTCCTGTTGTCTAAACTCTACACATGCCTGATAAAACCAGAATACACACACACACACATGTTTTGCGTTAGCATGTTCTAATACATGTTAGTGTGGAGTGCAGAGGCATTCATTATCATTCAGTAGAAATAATATATCATCATAATTCACTCAAAATAGTATAACACTTGGATGTTACTGAGCCTTTCCTCCTACCACCTGATTTCCACCCATGACTGACAAAGCGTGGAAACATGTCCAACTACTGAGTATCAACAGAAGTACAGTAATACAAGCAGAAATGTCAAACTTATCTGGTTAATCCATGTAAGAATTAGTCACAAAAGTAATTATTCCAGTTATCGCATCTGACCATCACTCTGGTTACAATAAGATCCATCAGTTTTCTTCAATGAAGTATGTGCATATTGTTCACAGATAATAAATTATTCTTGAAAGCTGACTACATAAACAAAAAATTATAATAACCATCACTGAAACCTGAGCTATAAATAACCTATACTTGTTACACCATATCTGTATTACCATCTTCAGCAGTCTGACCATGTATGCACAAGCACTTCCCTTGTACACAAAATATTTATTTCCCCTACCAACATCCTTCATTACTACAGTGTTATACACGTCCCTAAATGAAACATTCAGCCAAATGACCCCTTTAGAAAATGTTGAGATACGCAGAATCACCAAAATTATATATATATATATATATATATATATATATATATATATATATATATATATACATACACACATGCGTGTGACCAATGTATATATGTGCTAGTACATTATGTACATACATATATATCCGTATGCACACATATGCACAAATATATATGTATGTGTGTATACAGCAAGAAAAAAATCAGGGGTTTAGGAGGGTAGGTAGTTGATGAAGAATGAAGGGGGGTTGCTTGCAATGACTCCTAGCAGAGAAAAAACACAACCTGGCTTGTGCATTCATCAAAGTGATGACGACTACTTGCGTGAATAACAGTGACAGCAGCTGAGACTTTTCCCAGAAAAGTGATAATGACTAACTGCTGTATTGTAACTGCACGTATTGCTAATGTGATAATGACCTTCCTTTCATTACTGCAAATGTATGCATGCTGAGACACAGGTGATAATTGCTGCACATAACCTTTCTAGAGTTACCACCTGCCCACTTTGCGAGGGACAGTCCCTCTTTGGGCAGTTGTGTCCTGACAAAAATTTTTAAAAATGGCAAATGTCCTGAGATTTTAGGACAAAATTATTTCCTATATTTTATGTAATAGTTGCATAAAACAGTTATTCTGTATCTAAAATACATAAATGTTATAAGAAACAGGATAAGCAACTAAAATGCTGCAAGAATAAGCTTTTATTTAGGCAAAAAAGTTAAGTTCTATCCTTTGTACTGACAAATGTATACTGTATGTGTCAGCCTGTAAAATCTGATGTTTGTACCGAAAATGTCCGTCTTTGGCCATTTGAAAAGGTGGCAACCCTAAACCTGTTGAGTAGGCATTCATTATATTACATTGTGCAGCTATTATGTAATACAGACTCAGTGTCATCAGAAAGGAGAAGACCTGAGTCATTCGCTCAAATAGCATAACTTTTAGTTATGTACTTACCATAACTTTAGATGTTTGGGATCCATCTCGCCTACATTCTGTACTGATGGGTTCGGAGCTGATCCTCGGCTCCGACTCGGCATGCTATACTATAGAGCGAAGTCTCTAATTGGCTGAGCTATTCTACATCCCCAGATCTTGTTTGTCCGCACACATGCTTACACACAGACTGTTGATATAACATTGCCAGGTGTTTCAAGATGAAACGGCTAAACTTGAACCGTCCGGTCTCTTCTGATCTCCAAGGCAGGGGGAAGGAGGGTGGGTTATTAGGAATGTAGGCGAGATGGATCCCAAACATCTAAAGTTATGGTAAGTACATAACTAAAAGATGTTATGTGATCCTATCTCGCCTACATTCTGTACTGATGGGACAGCGTCCCTAGCACCTGATTCCTGGGTGGCTCACTGGAAAACACTCCTGAGAACTGTGGAACCGAAGGAAGCTCGCCCCCGAGATGCCACGTCCAATTTGTAATGAGAAATGAAGGTGTGAGGAGAAGACCAGGTAGCTGCAGCACAAATGTCACTAATGGCAAGCTTAGAATGAAAGGCTGTCGAAGTAGCCATAGCCATGGTAGAATGAGCTTTCACAGTGGTTGTAAGCTCTTTATTAGAAAGGAAGTAAGTATGACTGATGCAGTCTCTGATCCACTTGGCAATAGTGACCTTCGTGATGGCTTTGCCCAATTTATTGTCCGAAAAGGACACAAACAATTGATCTGTTTTTCATGTTTGATGCGTCCTATCTAAATAGAAGCGCAATTGCCTGTGAACATCCAACGTATGGAAGATGTATTCCGCTCTGTCTGAGTACTTTGGGAAGAAAACTGGAAGTTCCAATGACTGTTGCAGACAAAAACTAGAACAAACCTTAGGGACAAAGGATGGATTAGGCCTGAGGGATACTCTATCCTTGTGAAAAACCAGGTACGGTGGTTTAACACATAGGGCTTGAAGTTCCGAAAACCTTCTGGCTGATGTAATTGCCACCAAAAAGGCGGTTTTCCAAGAAAGAAATTTCAAGTCACAAGTTGCTGCCGGTTCGAAGGGGAAAGAGGTCAAAGCACCTAATACCAAATTAAGATCCCAAGGTGGAGCGGGATGAGAAATCGGAGGTCTTAGCAGCCCAGCACCTTTCATGAAGGCTTTACATAACTTGTTGCTCATCAAAGGTGGGTCTATAGTTTCATGAAAATTGGAAATAGCTGCTAATTGAACCTTGATGGTAGAGACCGAAGAACCTTGATTAAATAGAGAAGCTAAAAACTTCAGAACCTCTGACACCGGGGCAGTAATGGGATCTAATCCCCGGAGTTGGGCCCAAATAGCGAATCTCTTCCATTTGCTGTTATACATTTTTTTAGTAGAAGTCCTGTGGGCCGAGGACAAGATATGTATGACTTCTGGGTCCAAAGTATGGTTCCTGACTATGGTCGGAAGACGAGGAGCCAAGCTGCTAACCTCAATGAATGAAGGGACTGATTATGTTGTCCCGACTGGTGGATCAAGAGGTCTGGAACCTGGTCCAGGAACCATGGACCGTCCAGTGCATATTTCCGAAGAAAGGGCAACCAGATTTGATGAGGCCAGTATGGGGCAACTAAAATCATCTTGCTCTGCAAGTGAATCGCCTTCTGGATCACCCTGGGAAGAAGAGGAACCGGTGGAAAGGCGTACAGCAGGCCGGTGGGCCAAGTTTGAACTAGGGCGTCCTTGGGACTCTCCCCCGGAACTGGGGTGAGAGAGAAGAATTGTTGGCATTTCGTGTTGAGGGGAGTTGCAAAGAGATCGCAACAAGGAGTACCCCATCTTCTGAAGATCTGAGCTGCCACTCTGTCGTTCAGAGACCACTCGTGAGGGGAGAGAATAGTTCTGCTCAGTCTGTCAGCTATCACGTTGGATCTCCCCGGAATGTGTGTTGCTACCAGAAAACGTTTGGTTGCAATCGCCCAATCCCATACTTTCATGGCCTCTCTGCAAAGGGGGTAGGATCTGGTCCCTCCCTGCTTGTTCAGGTACCAGACTACTGACATGTTGTCGGACTGAATGGCAATCATGCCCTGGGGGAGGTAACTGTGTAGTGCTTGTAACGGCAGAAGCACCGCCCTCATTTCCAGTATGTTGATGTGGAGGAGACTTTCGTCGGGGTGTCACTTGCCTTGGACTGACCTGCCCAGGTAATGTCCCCCCCACCCCGTCTGGGAGGCGTCCGTAGTCAAAGTGGCCACTGGAGAAGGTGGAACGAAGGGTCGCCCCTGATCCAGGTTGGAGGAAAGAAGCCACCAACGAAGGTCCTGTTTGCACGTCTCCATGATCAGAATGGGGTGACTGAGGGGGAGATCCTGATAAGACCACTGGACTGACAGGAGCCACTGGAGAATCCTCATGTGCAATCTTGCCAAGGGGACTAGGAGGACGGTGGCCGACATAGAACCTAACAGTTGTAGGACCATCCTGGCTGGGGCTCGACGTTTGAGGATCAAGGCTCGAACTTGAGACTGTAATATTTCTATCCTCTCTGTAGGAAGATAGACCCGCATTTGTCTTGAATCTATCTCTACTCTGATAAACCGTATGTGCTGAGATGGCAGCAACACAGACTTTGTCCAATTGAAGGTGATACCTAGGGAGTTGCCTAGAGATATAGTGGCTGCTAGGTTCTGTAAGAGTAGACGCCTGGAGGTGGCAGTTAGGAGCCAGTCGTCTAGATATGGAAACACCTGGAATCCTAGACTTCTTAGGTGAGCAGTCACCACCGCCAAACATTTGGTGAACACCCTGGGGGCTGTGGTGAGACCAAAGGGCAGTGCACGGAACTGAAAATGACTGTCTCTCAGGCTGAAGCGCAAATGTCTCCTGGACGTCCGATCTATCAGGATGTGATAATAGGCGTCCTTGAGATCTATAGAGCACATCCAAACACCTTCCTCCAGCAGCGGGAGAATGGATTGCAAGGTGACCATCTGGAGCTTGGACTTCTTGACTGATCGATTTAGGTTGCTGAGATCCAAAATGGGCCTCAAGTCCCCGGTCTTTTTTGGCACCAAAAAGAATTTTGAGTAAGTCCCTAATCCGGTCTGGCCTACGGGGACCGGTTGGATGACTCCTTTTTGAAGCAGCTTTGAGATTTCGATGGCTGCAAGATCCCGTTGACTGGGTGGTGGGTCCAGGATTTTTCTGGATGGTGAGGGGGGATGAGAAAAGGGAATGACGTAACCTCCGGCGATGATTCGGAGCACCCATTGATCCTGAGTGATATTCTCCCAGGCCTGTAGGTGCCTCGAAAAACGACCCCCGACTGGCTCCGGAGCTGCGCAGTCGGGCAATCCTTCAGGGATGCTGGAAGGTTGAGGAGCCATGAAAGGACTCGCGGTCTCCAGTGTTGCGGGGGCCTCTGCCGCCTCTGGGACGGCGTCTTCCTGAAAAATTTCCCCCTCCTCTGCCTCTAGAAGGGGAATCGTCCTGCTGTGAGGGGTAAGTCTTCTGAGATTTGCGGAACCACATTTTCCCCCCTCTTCTAGCCTTGGGATAAGGTCGGAAGGGAGTGGAAAACCGTGCCCCTATGGCAGTCAAAGTCTTACCCTCTTGTTCACAGCGGGTCAAGGTGTCCTTTACCTTGGGTCCAAACAAGGAGGACCCATCAAAGGGAGCGTCGGCAAAGGAAGACTTGAAGGCCTCTGCAAAATGACACAGGCGGAGCCAGGCTTGTCTCCGTAGAGCAACACCTGTACCCGCCGCTCTACTCGCCCCCTCGGCCTCATATGAAATGAGCCTCATGGATGAGTTCGATATCTATGAAAGAGTAGCCAACTGAGAGCTAACCGTCTGGGCCAACTGCTCAGGTAGGTTACCAGAGAGGGTATCTGAAAGTTCCTTGACCAAATCCCTCTGAAGTCTGGTGAAGTGCGTCAGATAATTCAGAGACCTTAAAGTAAAGGTTGCTGAAGTAAGGGTGCGCTTCCCGTACCGATCCATGCTCCTGGACTCTTTATTAGGAGGATGGACGTACGTCGAAGCCTCTGCCACATCTTGCTGGGTAGCAGATGCCACCACCAGGGCATCTACAGCCACACCTTTGGAGAGGAAGTCCTTTTCAGGGGGAGCTGACAGAAACTTATTCGGGCGAGCTGGCACCGATTCCACAGAATCTGGGTGCTCCCACACCCTTCAAGAGATCAAATCCAGGAGCTCATCGAAGGGCGGAGACACCCAGGAGGCGGAGGGCTGAGCCCCGAAGGCCTTGAGGAATACCGACTCCTCAGCGGAAGGGGGTTTGGACTGCCAGTCGCCTCGTTGCTTGAGGATTTCCAAGATGTCCACAAAGGAGACATCATCCGAGGACGACTTGGGGGACCCCTCCGCATCATCGAGGTCGGTGTCTGAGGTGAGAGACTCATCAGGCGAGTCGACGTGCTTCCTCTTGCACTGTCTCTTCCTGGGAGGTTCCTCCGAAGAAGCCTCGGAAGGACCTCCATGAAGGGGGGAACCCCCAATGGGGGTGACCTCAGGCCCCAGGGCTCCGCTGTCTTGAGACAGGGGGACAACAAAGGAACCAGTCTCCGTGCCAAGGGAAGGTGCCGGAGAGACGGTGGAGGTAGCCAAGGAAGATTTGGCCAAAGCACTCCTCATGGCCCTGAAGGCCGGACCCCCCCCCCCCCCGAGTCCTGGGAAGGTCCGACCCCCGAGGCCACAACAGTAGGCGGCACTCCCGCAGCCGACGCACCAAGAGGGAGGCTCAGAACCGAAAACATCAGACCCGAAGCGTCACCCCCGGGGCCGACCGAGGAAGTCCGTGTACCGAACTCCGACCCGAAGGTCGGGGTTGGAGTAAGGGTCAGAGCCGACCCGAAAACCTCCACCGGCTCCACCAGCACCGACTCCAACGGTGCCGAGGCTGTTGGAGGAGGAACCAAGACAACAGGGTGGACAATCGGCTCCGGAGCCGACTGGGCTGGAGCCGAGACTAACTTTTGGAAGACTGGAGACTGAAACAGCCTTTGAAGCACCCTGTCTATATCCGAATCGGACATCCTCGAAGACCGAGAAGAGACCGATCGGGCCCGAGTTGACTTCTCCGCCGGTTCCGAAAGACTGGAGGACCGGCTCCGAATAGTCTCAAGTAGTATCGGTGCCAAGGGAGATTCCACCAGCACAGCAATTTCCCTCTGAGCCAACGGGGACTTCGGCGCCGAGGTAGAAGAGTCTGAGCGAGTGACCTTTCTCGGCTCTGAAACCAATGGAGCCGAAGAAGGTGACCCGCCTCTCGATGCTCGAGCGCTCGGCTCCGAAGACAGAGGAGTCGAGGCTGGAGGCATCGAGGCAGACCGTTCCAACCTCGGCTCCGAAGTCCGTGGAGCCGACGGAGAAGCCTGCCTTGATTTCTTTGCTGTCGGCTCCGACGGACTGGTCGGAGCCGAAGACGACTTCTTCCTGGAAGGAGAGGGGGAAGAAGATAAAGCCTCCTCAAAAGAAGGGGTGATAAGCCCCTTCAATATCAATTTGTTTTTCCTCTCTTGGAGGACACGAGAAGAAAAAGCGTGGCATACACTGCACGACTCTTGAAGGTGCTTAGGGCCTAGGCAATAAACACATAGAGAGTGGTCATCCGTGATTGACATCTTGTACCCACACTTGGTACATTTTTTAAAACCCGAAGGCCTATGTTCCTTCGACATCACTACAAAGACACACACAAAAACCTAGACTAAGGACAAAAAACTAACCACACAGAGATGCCAAATCCCTCTAATTTAAACAGGATAGGCCAGTAAAGCAGACAGACACACAGGCAGAAACTATAACACAGCTCTGGCAGAGCGCGAGGGCAAGGCCCCTCTAACTAAAATGGGACCTTGACGTTAGAGGAACAAATACCACACAAAATTTAAGCAACAAGAAAGGCTGTAACACGGCCCTAAGTAGAGTGCGAGGAAACCCCTACTAGTTTAAGCGGGAACCTAACGCTAACAAAATTCACACAAACTTTCCACAAAACCACTCAAAAAACGATAAGTAGCTGTTAAAACAGCTTTTGGGTGAAAATTTAGAAAAATTCTGACAAAAAATTTGTCAGTAAAGAGTACTTAGCCCAGCCAAGTCGAGACCACGTCTATTGCTATCAAGCAGCAAACGAGATCTGGGGAAGCAGTAGTGGTGCATCCTGGGATGTAGAATAGCTCAGCCAATTAGAGACTTCGGTCTATAGTATAGCGTGCCGAGTCGGAGCCGAGGATCGGCTCCGAACCCATCAGTACAGAATGTAGGCGAGATAGGATCACATAACATCACTTGGATATTACTGAGCCCTTCCTCCCACCCAAATTTCGCACGACTGACAAAGCCAGGAGAAATGCACAAAAAATACGGCAGCTCCATCCTGTCAGTAGTCACTTAGTGATAACCTTTATTTCACTCAGGCAGTATAATCACAAATAGAATAATACAAACAGAAGTGATGTAACCCAATGTAATTTGCAGACTGACTTTCTATATGTCCCCAGTAACCCCATTCTGTATGCACAGGCACCAAAATGTCACGAATTGGCCCAGCAGTCACTTCAGCAGTGAGACCATGTATGCACAAGCACTTCCCTGATGCACAATGAATTATTTCCCCAAGCAACATCGTCATAATTATGTCCAGGTATGCATTCACCCAAAATGAAACATTTCCACAAACAAGCCTTCAGTAACATTTCCTAGTATGTGCAACCACTTCACCCAAGCAACTCCTTCAGTAGAATGTTGCAGTATGCACAATGTCCAAAATTAAACGCTTCCCCAAACGAAAAGTCTGTAAGATTTGCTAGTATTAAACCACCAAAATGAAGCATTCACCCACGCGAGCACTTCAATATAATGTATGCACAGGCACCAGAATTAAATATTTCCCTGAAACAACCGTTCAGTAACCTTTCCTGGTATGTACAAGCACCAAAATGAAAAATTCAGAAACTAACACCGAATGTGCAGGTGGAAAATTGTATCACATTATCTGTTGAGTAGATATGCATCATATTCCTTGTACAGGTGTAATATATGACAGAGTCATTACCTTCTGTTAGGACAAAGACCAGAGTAATTAAGTCAAAGTAGTACAGCAGTTATTTTACTGAGCATTGGATATACCATGGAACACAGAGAAGACAGTCAAACAGTGGAGAATATATATAACAGTGAAGACTATATGACTTTCTGAAGGATGCACAGTGTATAAGTGACTCTGGAGTTTATCAATACAACACTACCTATACTGATTTATGGTATAAATTTCCAAATTAAACAATATTGCTGGTCTGCCCTGCAAAGCTCTGTAATGTCTGTATGGGAATATACATACCTCCCCTGTTTGTTTCTGTTAAACGTCAGCTTGCTGTTAGCATGTGACATGCAGATAAGCATGTTACTGTGTATATACATATGCTACATACAGTCCTGCACTGTCTGGCCTTGTGGTTGACACTGTGCAGAATGGATATTCACAGAAAAAAGTACACATGGGACACTTGAGTCTTCCCCTTCCTGACAGCCACCAAGTACCCTTGGTCTACTTTTAAACTCAGGCCACTGATAAAGGAGGTTGCAAACAAATGGACCATGTAATAAAAATTTGTTTGAAGACTGCTTGTAAGCTCTACACTGCCCTGTAACAGATGACACATCTTGTGAACTATCCCTTTGTACTTGTGTTGCTTATTAAATATGGTACAGTGTACTGCTAGTGGGTAACCACACAACTTCTGTTATACTTGAAGTACTTTTTGTCAAAGCTTATTGAAAAGGATCACAGGCTCAGCTAAACTTAGCCACTCAAAAGTCACAAACAGTATTAACACACAAAGATAAATAAGTGCACTTATCCTGCATGCGCAAGTTTCCTCCTCACACCACTAGAGAAATGGCAGTATTATTGAGCACTTAGATTATCAGATTTGACCGTGTAAGATTTCTACCAGCAAAGGTAAAATGCATTTTAGACTAGAATTGTGATCTGCCAGAAAACCACAAATTTTATGAGGAGCAGAATTAAAATGTGAGGCAAAAATCTGGATATTCCGTGAAAATCTGGACAGCTGAGAGCTATGTGTGGGGGGGTTGCTTCACTCCTGAGTGTGTTGCCCTTCAGGTGAGTTGTTAAGTGCAGGTCCCATCTGCTTGAGGTGGTGGTAGCTCAGGTGGAGGTAAAGATGCCACAACATGTACTGAAAAGAGCAAGAGAAATACCCTGGCCAAATTTCTACTAGTAGTATGAATACTACATTAGCTCTCCCCTGAAAAGAAGCCACTAGCTTAGTGGGGCTGACCTGGTCAACAAAGGATAAATACATTAATTTTTAGACTGTACTTACAGTGGCGATTTCTCTAGAGTTAAAAACAAAATTCTCTTTATGCCACTACAACAACACATTCTGTGCCATGATGTGATTTAAAAAACTTTTTCAGCTACATATTGTACTTATTTTACTGCCTGAACTTTAACAAAGTTGTTTTTGTGTTTAAATTACCTGGTTAACTGTTGTAGGCTACACACTCAAGTGCAATAGACATTTCTGTGCATGTTAAGTGTTTTTTTTATTGTTTCTGCTTTATTTTTTAAAAAATATATATATGTATACTTGTTTTCCTGCCTTTCTCAGCTAGTATAGTCCAGTTTTCAGGTTAGTGCTGAATTCAGGGCTGTGTTGCAAGTTTCTGTGTTTGCCCATATCTTACTTGGATATAAGGAACTTTCTCTGCTCACTTGTGAGAGGGGGAGCTTTGAGCAGCCTATCTGTCCCTGGTGGAGTGGTTTCAGCCCAGAAATTAGTAGTTTATTGGCCATTTTGGGCTAATTTCTCTCTCTTTCATTTCCCTGCTATAAAACCTGCATTAACGCGGTTTTGAATGCCGGGCAGCAATGGTTAGCTAGGGTATAACTGTTCCTGGCTGAACAAAATCTACTCTTCAATTTTTCCCTTGGAACTAGACAAACTTTCAACTTAAGCCCTCAAAACCATTCACTTTTCAGCCCGGCACTTGCTCAAATCTCATAGCAAGCACTAATAAACCTTAGCAATAACCCCCCCCCCCCCAATACTGTAAGGCTCTCTATTCGACCTTACTAGCCAATGAGTAAAATGGCTCATTGTTACCTATCCAGGCATGTCCAAAGGGCAGTTTCAGGTGTACTCTCTGGTCCAACTGGTGAATCTGGGCATTTTGAGGCAATGTTACAACTGCCTCATGTACACAGACAACCCTCTCCTCCTATCACCAAACACTAATACATGCTAGAGATGCAATTATACAGCCAAACTGGAGGCTAAGCTCTCTCAACCCAAGACTGGACCAGACAATCAAGAGGAGTAGGGAATTACTTGCATCACAACACCAGTCTCACATAGATCTATGAAACCAGCTCCGACAAAAAACACACAAAAACATACTCGGAGGCTCTAAATAAAAATCTGCAAAAGCAACAGTGACCTCCAAAGCAGACATCAAAGCAACCTCCACCCCCCCCAGCACAAACCATGAAACATACTTCACAAAACCAGTGTGCCACGCAATCACAGCCCTTAAGGCAAAATAACATACCCAACACACTAGTAATAGGTGACTCTATAGTCAGGCACACTGACGTTCCACTCACTAGGCTGAACAAGGAGAGGGTTACTGTTAGCTGCCTGTCAGGTGCCAGGATCTGCCACATAACACAAGCACTCAGGTCACTCCAGTACAAGAACAAATACAACTCTGTCATTGTCCACGTTGGTGTGAATGACCTGAGCCGTACCTCCCTGGACTGCATGAAAAGAGACATGGAAGAGCTCTCTAATCACGTAGCCTAGGCCGGTATGACCCTGACACTGAGTAGCATTTTGCCCTCACCAAGAATGATACCATGGTATAAAGAAAAAAATATCAATTTCAACAATTGGCTAAGCTTCTGGTGTCATTCAAAGGGGATCCAGTGTCTGTCAGTCTGGGATGAGATGCTTGACAAGCCACGCTGCTTTGCTAGAAACGGCTTGCACCTGTCACCCTTAGACTTTCGAATACTGGCAAAGGCTTTTGCCACCCCCATAGTGCCTTTTTTAGGCAAGGCTCAAAAGACAAAACCCACCAATGTAAATGGCACAAGTAACAAAAAACTGAGGGTAATGCTACTCAGTGCCAGAAGTCTAAACCACAAAATGCATGCACTCGAGGCACTCCTCAGTATGGAGAAAATCGATATATGTACCGTAACAGAAACCTGGTTAAGGCTCTAGAGAGCACCCCAGCACTACCAGGCTACAACTCATACCATACATTTCAGCCACAAAACCCAGACTGAAATACAAAAGTTTGGGGCGTATCCATATTCATCAAAGATACCCACACCTCCAGGTTAGTGGCACAGCACGATGCTTCAGAGATCATCCACGTGCAACTAACAACGGGCAGAACTGCAATTCAAATTGTAGCTTGCTACAGATCACCTACCATGTCCCAGGACCGCTATTCTGCATTTCTGGAAACACTGAGAAACATAAAGGTCTTACCAAGCACCCTGATATTGGGTGATTTCAATTAACCAAACATTAACTACTCAAGTACTAACTCCCTTGCCCAACATTTCCTAGAATTTATAAACTCAAGTGTCCTGGATCAACTGGTGAACACCCCCACCAGAGGTGACAACATATTGGACCTGGTCATCACCAACATGGGCGACCGGTGTTCCACACCAGAGGTCAACCCCTCGCTGGTTAGATCTGACCATAAACTAATCACTCTGGATATCCACATTCCGCACCCACCCCTGGTCAAAGAAAACATTGTGAAAAACTTTTCAAAAGCAAATTTCACATTACTTAAGACGGAGGTAGAAAGTTTCAAATCCCTCATGCTAAAGGATAACGCTGCCCAAGCTGCAAAATCCTTTACTAATGCACTCTGTGGGCACTTACAAGAATGCATGGATCGTGCTTTCCCAAGTAAAACCAAGACTTACTCCTCCAAGAAAAGGAAACTAGTATGGTGGACCCCTGCCATAAACAAGCTGTACAATAGAAGGAGGAAACTAGTACAGAAAAGAGTAAAATCCCAAGAGGGGAAGACCTCCCTGATCAGTATCAGCAAGAAACTACGATCCCCCATAAAATCATCCAAGGCTAGCTTCGAAAGAAAAATTGCCAAGGACTCCAAAGATAACTACAAGGCATTCTTTAGCTATATCAAGAATCTAAGTGGCAATTCCTAGATCTGCTTGGAGTTCGTGCAGAATGGCACAAAATACACTGAACCGACCGATATCGCCAACATCCTGACAGGCAGGTTCAGTGCAAACTTCACCCCACCCCCCCCCCACCCTTAAAAGGGCCCATAACCATACCAGAAGAATGTAGTGCCCCTGAAATCACAGATACTCAGGTTAAAACAGCCCTCTCCAAAGTCAAAAACACAGCATCAGTGGAACCGGCCGGTGCCCCAGGCTGCGTCCTACATGAGCTCAAAGATGAACTAACCCCTCAACTAAACACACTGTTCAAACTCAGCCTGTCCACCACAGGCTACGTGCCCATAGAGTGGCGCACAGCAACAGCTATTCTGCTCCTCAAAGGTGGAGCTACAACAGACCCCGGGAACTATCGCCCTATAAGCCTGACTAGCTTGTTCTGCAAGGCTATAGAGCACATCATAATGGATCTCATTAACAGAGACATTGAGAACCTCCAAACATTGGTCCCTACCCAGTTCGGCTTTAAGGACAGATCATGCCTCCTAAACCTTTTGGACTTCTTTGAGACAGTTACCAAGGCTAGAGACTAGGGAAAGGTGGTCTACACAGCCTACCTAGACCTCGCAAAGGCCTTCAACACTATTCCCCATTCTGGTATTATAGACAAGCTCACCAGCCTGAACATAAACCCCTACATCACGAGATGGGTTGCCAACTGCCTCACGGACAGAACCCACATGGGTAAGATTTGCGGGAGCTAGGTCTGACTCTAAACCAGTTACAAGTGGCGTTCCCCAGGGCTCAATCCTAGGACCCCTCCTGTTCAGCATATACTTCTCAGAGGTACAGGCAAGCACAGGAAGACTATGGCTGACCAAGTTCACAGACGACTGCAAATTAGGGGCTATAACTGACTCTCCAGCTAACACAGACATCCTCCAAAGGGTCTCACTGAGACAAATACCTTATGTCAAAACCATGGCCTCAAGCTAAATGCCAAAAAGTGCATAGTCATCCCCTTTCGAAAAAACAAAGTACCCACAAATTACCACATAGGTGTTAGCCCCCTAAATACGGAAGGTGAAATAAGGGATCTGGGGACCCAAGTAGATAGTAATATTTCCGTTGATAATCACATTACCAAAGTGGTTAGAAAATCCTTTCGATGTGGCCCACCGAAAAGGGTTTGCATCCAGATCAAAAGAGGTCATTGTGCCCCTCTACGCATCACTCATCAGACCCATTGTAGAGTACAGTGCCCCATTTGGGATGTACCTTACAAGACACCTGCAACAGCTGGAAAGACCACAGAAGTACCTCACCAAGAGGATCACTGGCCTCAGACAGATGCCCTATGCAGCTCGACTGAAGAAACTCCAGCTGTACTCAGTTGCATGCTGCCTACTCAGAGGTGATCTCTGCCTGACATACAAGGCCGTGTCCAACCCAGTATTGATGGACATGCTCCACCTAAAGAAAACCATATCCCCTCGTGCCACACGCTCTAGGGATCTAAACCTCACCACAACAAATAAATAGGACGTGCTGGAGGGATATATCCCTGTCCCAGAGACTTCCCATGCTCTGGAACATGATTCCAATCCACATTAGGCAGAGCTCCTCACTAACACTCTTCAAGAGAAACCTTGAAGAGTGGATGGGAAACAAGAGTTTACCCCGGGGATCACTTCAGTGGCTCTGCTGGACAGAGGCACAGCGAACTAATCTAAGGGGGCAGTGAAAGTCAACACATTCCAGCTAGGCTTATAAATTCCTTTGGGCAGATTGCTTAGTACCTACCTATGAACCTATAAATGGAATTATATGAGTAGGCTGTTGACCACCATGAAGAAAAAAATAATTAAGTAAAAGTACCTTGTTCATGCCAAGATACTGCTAGATACTTCTTAGTACTATGGAGTGAATTGAGTGGTCAGGCTGATGTTTTGATCTTGGTCTCAGCAGTCCACTGAGTTCATCAGTTCAGAGGCAGATGACAATGTAAATGGACGGGGGTATAGCTGCATTTTTTTAGCTCTCTCAGAACTTATTCTCCCACCTGCAGCTGAGCTGTATAGACTGAGATGTATACTGCCAAATTGTGCCTACTTACACAAGGTAGTATGTGTGGCATGGCAACTCGGCAGTATGCAAACTAGACATACAGTGTGCCATGTCTCGCATTTTGAGACACGTGTAATGCCTGGAAGATGTGGCCTAAGGAATCTGCTGTTATGCTACATTTCACCATGGTGGAGTGAGTGCTTTTTTTTTTTTTTTTTTTTTTAAATGATTTATACAGTGCTACATGCTTTGCTGTCTTGTGGACTTTGCTTCTTTTGTTCTTAGTAACAGCAACAGTAGCAAGTTTTAACTGTTGGACCCAGTGCTGTGGAGTTGCCAGCTGGAGAAGCGTGACTGAATCACTTACGGCCTGCTCTCATATTTCTTGGGTGTAGGTATGAGGTTACACTGAGATCAAGGGATCAGGAAATTCCAAATGGCCCATCTGTCTGAGTAGATGTTCCCAATATGCACACAACATATGTCTTGCTTATGGCATGCATGAGTTTACACATCGCTGCATGCTTTGTCCCCTCAGGTGAGCTCATGCAAAATTCCTTCCATTATTCCAACCTGCAGATGGTAGTTGTCATATCCTGCCTTCTTCCTGGCCATTCAGGGGTGCAGAAAGAGCTTTGTCTAGGAATCATATGTGAAACATTAAATATTGAGTGATCGGAAGAACGCAGTAAGATGACCCGTGTCACTTGGGGATGCTGAAGAATAAAGAAATTGGAAAAGAAAAAATATTCATGCAGTAAAACACTAAGTAGTAGTCGTAAGGTATTCTCAGCAGTTGTGTTAATGACAGTCAACGCAGAGTTAGTCTGGCACTCAAATATGCTTCATGCCTCAGTACACCCCATGATTTATTACCTAGAATATTAGTATCATTCGAGTTGTAGTTTACTCCGTAACTATTTGTCAGCAAAAGTCACACTGTATATAGCATTTATGGTGGTGTCGTTTGTAGCATACAGGTTTGCTGCTGAGACTGGCTTCACACACACACTGCTGCTTTAGACATCACCTCATGGTAACAGATTCACAGATTCAGCAGTGCCCATTAAAAAATATCTTATCTTTGTGAAACTATTCAGAATTGTTAAAGTTAATTAAGTGAGTCTAGCCTTGTAACTTTTCCATCGTTCCATATTTCACCCAAACCTAAGGATTTAGCTGTTTCGTTATACCACAGCATGATTGCTATAGATATCAATAGTTCTTGTAGTGTAAAAGTATAATGAACATTATTAGATGGTTGTTGTGTGCCTCATTCGTCTGTCCCTAAGAGTCGTATGGTATTGATTTTTTTCCATTGCTTAAAAACGGTTGTTCATCACTGCTTAACAAAAAGGGAGTCAGCTTTACTACACCTGTTCCATGCTTTTGGGCAGAACACATCCGGAAGCTTATGTTTAAAAGCTGTTGCAACCAATGTTTTGCCAAAGGTACTCATGTTGAAACATAACGGTAGTTTGTAATCTCCTGTGAGGACAGCTGATAGACACAAGGGGAGTAACTGCCCTCTTCAGACACACACGATTGCCCTTTGTTCCTTTTGATATCAACTAGCAGCTTCATTATTCCCTTTGCATTTTTTAAGTAATTCCTGAAGCTCCCCACCAGATTGCTGACATACCACCCCCACCCAACCTACTGTGCAGAAAAACACGCTAATGTGTATTCATAGGTTCATAGATTAGTACTAAGTTAACTGCCCTTGCGAGCCATTTTAAGCTTAGCCAATTATCCTTTGTGAGACTCAAACCGTGCACCTTGTGTTTGTAAGGCAAACACCTTAAGCATTAGGCCACCCTCCCAACCCCTATTAAAGTATTACTAGGATCATATGAGGTTGTGCTTTATTCACTTCAGTGGGGTTTTCTCTAAAGTGTGCTTTGTAATGTATTATGGCTGGATAGTGATGAAATAATTTACCAAAACATGAGCCACCCTCTGAGCATGAGATTTTCTGTCCTTTGCATGAAATGAGATAATAAATGTAGTGCTGTAACTAAGTGCGCAAAGGATTATGGGGCGCGATTGTTACTGAAATGCAGTAGCGGTTAACTGCCGGTATTCTACTTGCAGTTGTTACGAAGCTGGTTATCGCCTAATGTAAACTGCAGGAATCTGATTCCTACAAATGCAACAAGCACATGTCAAAAGGTTTAGAAAAAATAGTGAAAGTCCCTGAGGGTTACAAACACAACACACATCTCTCTCACTCTCTGTCAATCTCTAACACAAAGTTTCTTCTGCTTACATGCATTCATTCACTCACATAACATCGCTGTCACTCTCGAACTCTTAACACACATTCTCTCCTGCTTACATACATACATTCATTCACTCAGACAGAAAGACAGACATACACACACATGCGCGCACACTTTTTTCTGTCGGTCTTTTTTTTTTTACACTGAAAGTTGATAGAATAACAGGTTTAGCATTAGCATGAATTTTCTGCAAGGAATGGAATGAAGATTGATATGGGAAATAGTAGATGTTACACAAGCCGTGGCCATGAATACATGAACCTGATTGGCTGACACTGCTTACATGACGTCCGGGGCCAGTGGAACAAAACGGTCAAAAGTTTTTTATTTATTATAAAAGTAACTAAAATTAGGGCTTTATAAGATCTTTTATATATATATTTTTTGGGGTGGGAATTAATGCAGCCAAAGGAAGAAATACATTGTGTCTTCATCACTCGGACAGGTATGCCAAATTAAATTACAGTGCAGAGAAAATCGGCTAACTGTGAGTGATAACCTCAGAAAGCAGATTTTCTTTAAAAAATCCTATGTAAATTATAGTTAACTCCACTGTGAAAATAAAGTTGAGAAGGTAGTTAACAAAGTTGAGGTACCTTTTCAATTTAGTTTTCGTCACTGGAGTTAAACTGTGCGTGTAAACAAAGTTACGGTGCCAGATGACACTTGGGTGTAATGTACAGGAATAGTTGTTGTCTCAGGGAGCGCTCGGATGTAACCACAGATGAGTCCTGTGATGGTACTCTGGGTTAATGAGTTACATGCATACATGCCTCAGCCATTTTTGCTCATTACAACACGGAGCCACCTCTCTTCTCGCACCCTCTTATCAAACAGTTCCTGAGAGGGGCAGACAACTTATGGCCACTTAGGAGAGTTCCCACCCCTGCTTGGGACTTTAACTTTGTACTGGAAAAGCTCACGCATCCCCCTTTGAACCTGCAGCATCAGCACAGTTAAAATTCCTCTCTTG
Organism: Protopterus annectens; assembly: GCF_019279795.1. Classification (NCBI taxonomy): domain Eukaryota; kingdom Metazoa; phylum Chordata; order Ceratodontiformes; family Protopteridae; genus Protopterus; species Protopterus annectens. The sequence goes on along the minus strand of NC_056732.1, from coordinate 1,405,957,971 downwards.
GAAAACAGCCTTGCTTCTGGCCATCACTTCAGCTAGAAGAGTGTTTGAGCTACAAGCACTTATGGCTGTGAAACCCTTCATTATTTTCCATGCTGTCAGGGTTTACCTCAGGACTAACCCTTCCTTTATGCGTAAAGTGGTGTCCAGTGTGGCTCTAAACCAATCCATCCATTTGCCAACTTTCTTTCCTAACACTCAGAATAAAGGGGGAAAGGATCCTGCACTCCTTGGACGTGCACAGACAGCTCAGATTCTATCTTGATAGGACTAAGCCCTTGAGAACATCTGGCCAGTTACTAGTCAGCTTTGCAACAGGGGCAGAGGGAAGGCCATTTAAAAAAAAAAAAAAAAAAAAAGTTTCCAAATGGATAGCGCACTGCATCCATTTCTGCTACAAGCACCATGGGAAACAAACCCCTCAGGGGGTCAGAACACATTCCACTAGGGCAACTTCTACCTCTACAGCATTTCTCAGGGGTGTCCCTACCATGGACATCCTGGAAGCTGCTACCTGGAGTTCTGTACACACCTTCACCAAGTATTACCACCTGCCTATCTTTTCCAAATCCAGGGCAGGTTTTGCAATAGCAGTCCTGCAAGGCATACTAGCCAGCCCTAACTCTTCTTGACTGCCTCCACCCTTCTTCAGCTTTGGGAATCCACCTAAGTGTGATGACTACAACAGTGAAACATGAAGAACATAGTACAGTTGTGTGCACTTACCATAAATGTAGATGTTCGAGTGCATTCACTGTTGCAGTCCTGGTTTCCCTCCCTCCAGCCCCCTGGTCTTTCTCTCTCCTCTCTTTGATATTACTCACCCTTTATTGGTATTGATATTTACTTTTTACTGGTGGTGTTTTCACCACAACTTAGCTCCCTAATTGGGGCAAGAAAAACTGATATAATGGCGTCGGCTGTCTGTTTTTATACCCCTGATGACCTGACGTCAGTCCTGGAGCGACTGCATCTGATGCAGAAATACTAAGTCTCTTTTTTTTTTTTTTTTTTTTTTTAAATCCCGGTCAGAAGCGACCATACTCCTCTTTCCCCTGAGCTGGTTCCCACGGTAATGCTGCTTGATTTTCGTGTGACATTGCTGCAGTCATTACACTTGGTTTATCCTGCCGTCAGGCGGTTCCCCAGCCAGCCTGAGTTCCAAAGTCTTGGTCCGGTGTCAGTTGCTGTCGCCTCCTCCCTGACGTCAGTGCGACAGGGGTATATAAGATGCAGCAGATGCCATTTTCTTCAGTCTTTCTTGCCACACGGTGCCCGAAGCAAAAGCAGTTCGCAAGTGCCGGTCGGCCTGCTCCTGAGATTTTCATTCCGAATCCAGAACCGAAGTCTTCTACAAAGCTAAGTACCCCATTGGGGAAACTTTTTCTTGCCTCAGACCAATGTCAGTAAAAGTTAATAACTGTATTTCTTGTGGGAAGCAAATACCTTATAAGGATTTCCATTCTTATTGTATCCCATGTCTAGGCCCAGACCACGACGTTACTGGTTGTCGGTTTTGTGCTAGGTTTAGTAAGCGCACTATTAAACGTCGGTTTGATTTTGCCCGACATTACTTTTCTCAGAAAATTTAATTATACCATGCCGTCGGGACTTCCGACGACCGGTTTTCATAAAAAGCGCAAAGACAAGGACAGGCAATCGAGGCCCAAAACTGAAGACGAAGCCTCTTCTAGGCCAGTCACCGGTTCTCCGGTTTTCAGTGAGGTGCCTTCGCAGCCCCTGATGACAGCTTCTGCAGAACCACAGGCCACCCCTGACCCCCACGTGGAGATGGATGGGCTTTCGGATGCACTAGTTTTTCAGCAGACCGAAACCGATCCTGCAGAGGGATCCACAGTACCTGAGCTACCCGCAGCTTCAGAGGGTGTCTTCAGACCTACTCAGTTAAGCATTAAACCCTCTACTAAGTCAAAGCCTCCTTTAGAAACTAAGAAACAAATACAGCATTCTCCAGGACAGGCCTCCATGCCTAAGAAACAAATGCTCAAAATGGCCGAAGACCCTAATCACTCTGATCAGGGGTTCCCATTCCCCTCCTGATAAAAGGCCTAGACAGGATGCAGATTATGATTCATCCAGCCAGGGGTCCATTACCTCAGATTCATCCTCAGACCTGGGATATCCTTTACCCCCTTATGAAGATTTCGATGCTGAGGAATCTATTCCATCAGCCTCTCCGCCTGAGGACTACTCCTTTGGGGAAACCTTACATACCATGAGGGAGCATTTCCATTGGGAAGGCCAGGATTATTCAGAATCCAAGAAAAGGCTCAGAGACTTCCTATTATTACCTCAACACAGACCCCTGGCTATTCCGCCAGTGCTAGATATTGTGGATGATGTGTACACTGAATCCAGCTTAAACCCTGATTCCTTACCTCCAGCTCCATAAACCGGACAGATATTACAGTGTGCCTGACTCACACAAATTTCTGTATAAAAGCCCTGTTGCTGATCCTGAAACTATTTCTCAGGGACCCAAAGGGGTTAAGGCCTCATCAGCAAAGAACCCAGTTCCCTCTGACAGAGATTCCAGAGCACTAGACAGATGGGGAAAGAAAGTACATGCGTCTGCAACCTTAGCAATGAGAGCCTTAAATTGCCAGTTTCACATGCTAAAATATCAGCAATTTTTGATGTCTCAGTTGAAACAAAACATGCTTCCAAATACAGATCCTCCTAATTTTAAAGAAATGCAGGATTTATTGCATGCCACTGAACAAGTGGGAAAGCATACTTTGCAATGTGGTTTTAATTCTTTAGAGGCCTCATGCAGAGCAGCAGTTACAGGCTCTGTCATTAGAAGACATGCATGGTTAAAAGAACATACGTTACCAGATCATGTTAAAGCAAAATTACTGGATGCATCTTTACAGCAGGATGTTTTATTTGGAGTTAAGGCAGAAGAGGTATTAAAGAAAATGGAGGATAAGGCAAAATCTATGCAAACAGTGAAGGATTTCTTAAAGGTTCAGCCTCCTCGATTTAGTAGAAACTGGCCAACAAAGAATTGGTCCTTTCCAGTTAATGACAGACCTCAAAGGGGCAGATAACAGACGGCCAAGAGGTAGAGGTCAACCACAAGGTCCTTACAGGCCTCAACAATGGGGTGCATCAGGCCAGAAAGAAGGGGAAGACAGGCACCAACCATATAAAAAACAGCCCCAATGACTTCCCACTCCAGCTGCCAAACAACTCGCTCTTGGCAGCCCCTTTGGCAGGAAAACTGGCACTTTTTTATCACAATTGGCATATGATCACCCAAGACAAATGGGTTTTCAGTATCATTTCAGAAGGTTACAGGTTCCACTTCCACACTCTGCCAAGATTAAAAGGAATGCCAAATCTGCCACTAAATCAATGGGCAGAGGCACAAAAACAAATTATGGCACTCATGAACATGGGAGCTATCCAAAAGGTACCACCTCAGGAACAAGGGCAAGGATTTTACTCAAGACTCTTTCTGGTTCCCAGAAAAGACAAATCCTGGAGGCCCATTCTGGATCTTTCTACACTAAACACTTACCTGGATGTTCCGAAATTCAAAATGTTGACATTACAGCAGCTTCTTCCCATGCTGGGCAAGCAAGCTTGGTTCGTGACTTTGGACCTCAAGGAGGCATACCTGCATGTCCCTATCAGACAAAACTGCAGAAGATACCTCAGGTTCTTAGCTGGTCCAATGCACTATCAATTCTCTGCACTGCCCTTTGGATTATCTACTGCGCCCAGGGTCTTCACAAAGTGCCTGGCACCAGTAATTGCATTTTGCAGACAGAAAGGATTTCAAATTTACCCATACCTGGATGACTGCCTGATTCAAGCAGAGAGCAAGGACATTCTTTTACAACATCTGGCATTTGTAAAAAAGTTATTAAGTTGCCTGGGGTACACAGTAAACGAAAAGAAATCAAAACTAGTTCCCTCACAAGAGATATTCCTGGGTGCCAGCTTGAACACAACGGTCCAGATGGCTTTTCTCACACCAGACAAGCAAGGACAACTGACACAATACTTTCAATTGGCAACAAAGACCCAACTCCCTGCAAGAAAAATTCTGCAGGCCTTGGGCTTCGTAGCATCTTGCATACTACTAATTCCATATGCCAGACTGCATATGAGGAAACTACAGTGGTACCTAAAGAATGTATGGTCTCAACACTGTCAAAATTTGGAAACAGTTATACTACCACTAATACCTTGCCTTCAACAGGAGTTTCGATGGTGGGCTCAAGCTTGTCACCTCAACAAGGGACAGCCTTTCACGCAACCCACAGCCAGGCAAACACTGACAACAGATGCATTGGATTACGCCCGGGGAGCACACATGGCAGGAAAATGTATTCAGGGCAAGTGGCCCACAGAATAAAGGCATCTGCACATCAATCAAAAAGAGATGCTAGCTGTACAAAATGCCCTTATAGCTTTCAAGGACCTGTTGCATCCAGGACGACTACTACTAAAGACAAGACAACACCACAGTTATGGGAATTGAATCCTCAAATATTCAGAATGATAACAAAGAAGGTTGGGAGGGTGGCCTAATGGTTAAGGTGTTTGCCTTACAAGCACAAGGTGCAGGGCTTGAGTCTCACAAGGGATAATTGGCTAAGCTTAAAATGGCTCGCAAGGGCAGATAGCTTAGTACTAATCAATGAACCTATGAATCTATAAGATGGTGGAGCCTGGACATAGATCTGTTTGCCTCCCCAATGAATTGCCAGTTAAAGAAATTCTGCACAAGGAGTTACCATCCGCAAGCATGGAAAGTGGATGCCCTCTCATTCAGCTGGACAAACCTACAAGTATATGCTTTTCGACCACTGCCTCTTCTCCCAAAGGTACTCATAAAGGCCAGGCAAGAAGAGCCAAAAATTATCCTGATTACACCAGACTGGCCACGCCAGCACTGGTACCCAATCTTAAAAAACTTAGCACAAGGACCACCCTGGATTTTGCCTCAAATACCACATCTGCTGTCACAGCACAACAATCAGTTACTCCACAGCCAGCTAAACACACTAAACCTAGCTGCATGGAAGATTCCCTAGCCATGCAAGCAATGCCTCTCTCCAAAGCAGTTATGGATGTCATTCTGGAGGCCAGAAGGCCTAGTACCAGGAAAGCCTACTCGGATAAATGAGAGAGATTCTGTGCCTGGAACCAGGCTCACAGCCTTGATCCTCTTGTGCCAAACATTCCTCAGATACTACAATATTTGACTGAGATGCTGGACAAAGGCCTGTCCTTTTCATCCCTCAAGATCCACGCCTCTGCCATCTCTGCACATTACAACACGGATCCACCAATTTTCTCTAATCCTTTGCTAAAACAGTACCTCAGAGGGGCTAAAAACATAAGACTGCCCCATAGAGCACCTACTCCTACTTGGGACCTCAACTTTCTTTTGGAAAAATTAACTTTACCTCCTTTTGAACCAGCTAGCATGGCAGAATTAAAATACATTTCTTGGAAAACTGCTCTGCTCCTGGCAATAACTTCTGCAAGAAGAGTTTCAGAATTACAGGCACTAATGGCAGTGGAACCTTTCCTCCTTTTCCACCAGGACAGGGTGTCCTTAAGAACTAACCCTACATTTATGCCTAAGGTGGTTTCAAGTGTGTCTCTAAACCAAACCATTCACTTGCCTACTTTTTATCCAAAACTACAGAATAAAGGGGAAAGACTACTGCATTCATTGGACATTCACAGGCAGTTATGCTTCTACTTGGACAAAACCAAAGTTTTCAGAAAATCTGAGCAATTGTTGGTAGTATATGCTGCAGCAGCACAGGGAAAAGCTATTTCAAAACAGACTATTTCCAAATGGATAGGACATTGCACATGTTTCTGCTATACGCACCATGGAAAACCTGTGCCTAACAGCATTAGATCTCACTCCACCAGGGCAACAGCCACTTCAACTGCCTACCTCAGAGGAGTACCTGCCAAGGATATTTTGGAAGCAGCAACATGGAGTTCTGTGCATACCTTCACCAAGCATTACCATCTGCCTCTATACTCTAAATCCAGAGCTGGCTTCGCCTCTGCAGTGCTGCAGGGCCTTATAGCCTCCTCTAATGCCTTATAGAACCAACCACCCTACCTCAGCTTTGGGATTACCCAAGTGTAATGACTGCAGCAGTGTCACACGATGAACATAGTACAGTTTTGTACCTACCATAAATGTAGATGTTCGAGTGTAGACACTGCTGCAGTCCAGGTTACCCTCCCTCCTTCCCCTCTTACTGGCTAGTACATACCTAGTTCCTTCACCTTTTACTACCTATGGGGAGTATTTGCTGGTAGCTGAAAGTATGTTGTTTGCATTTCTTATGTATGTTTTAATTTCTTATGTATGTTTTATTAGCATTTTGGATTGCCTACCTATTTGGGGGCACCTGACATCAGAGGCAAGAAAAACTGAAGAAAATGGCGTCGGCTGCATCTTATTTACCCCTGTCGCACTGACGTCAGGGAGGAGGCGACAGCAACTGATGCCGGACCAAGACTTTGGAACTCAGGCCGGCTGGGGAACCACCTGATGGCAGGATAACCCAGGTGTAATGACTACAGCAGTGACTACACTCGAACATCTACATTTATGGTAGGTACAAAATTAGAAGTTATGTACCTACCATAACGTTCCATGTTAGTTGTCTTCTTCTTGCCTTCTTTCTTGCTGGATGGGTTCGGAGCCGAACCTCGGCTCCAACTCGGCCACTCTAAAAGCTCAAGAGCTAGTTCCACCAGCTCGAGGCTCCCCTATATCCCACAATGCTAGGTGGTAACTCCTCAGATCTCGTTTGTAAGCTAGGCCCAGCAAGAAAAATTCCAGAATATGGAAAAGGATAACCCACCTCTATAGGCTGACTGTGAGGTGTCCTAACCTAACAGAGGAAAAAATATATAGAGGTGGTAAACGTGGGAGAAAAAGGATAGAAAGGTCACAAAACAACCTCCTCTAGGTCTGTCCAGGCTAGGGGGAAGGAGGGTGGGATGCAAGAAAGAAGGCGAGGAGAAGACAACTAACATGGAACGTTATGGTAGATACATAACTTCTAAATGTTAAGTTGTCTATCTCACCTTCATCCTTGCTGGATGGGACCGCGTCCCTAGCACCTTGTCCCGGGTGGCCTATCGGAACAGACTCTTGAGTACAGTGGAACCAAAGTTGGCTCGGTCCCTAGAGGCTAAGTCCAACTTATAATGAGAAATAAAAGTATGGGGAGAAGCCCAAGTAGCTGCAGAACAAATCGAATCAATAGGCAGTTTGTCTTGGAAAGCTATAGATGTGGCTAAAGCTCTAGTTGAATGAGCCCTGGGTTTGGTTGGCAACTGTTGATGTCTGATCTCATACACAAGGGTAATCAACAAAGTAAGCCATCTAGAAAGAGATACCTTAGAAACTGGAAGGCCCATTCTACCTTCTGCATAGGAAACAAACAGTTGATCAGACTTCCTGAATTGTTTGGTCCTGTCTAAATAGTACCTAAGTTGGCGATGAACGTCTAAGCAATGTAATTTTTGTTCTGATCTGTTGGAATAGTTAGGAAAGAACACAGGAAGATCAATGGTTTGATTCAAATTCGCCGGTGAAGCTACCTTAGGCAAAAAGGACGGTTAGTGCGTGGACACCCTATCCTTATGAAACAAAAGATAAGGGGGTCGACTACACAGAGCATGGAGTTCAGATACTCTTCTAGCTGAAGTAATAGCTACCAAAAAGAGTGTTTTCCAAGATAGTAACTTCATTGAGCATGAAGCCGCAGGTTCAAAGGGGGGAAGAATTAAGGACGCCAGAACCAAGTTGAGATCCCATTGAGGAGGAGGATCCCTGATAGGTGGTTTGAGGAGAAAAACTCCCTTTAAAAAAGCTTTGCAGAGCTTATGAGACATAATGGAAGAGACTGAGACTCCTACATGAAAGTTAGATATAGCTGCCAATTGAACTTTGATGGTAGACGGAGATGAGCCTGAGTGGAAAAGTTCGACTAGAAAATCCAAAACTGATTGAATGGAAGCAGTGAAAGGATCTATATTCTTTGACTGCGCCCAACAGGAAAAACGTTTCCACTTACTATGATAAATCTTCCGAGTGGAAGATTTATGAGAGGCTATCAAAATATCTTAAACTGAGTGAGATATTAGAGGAAGCCTGACTAGAGTTGGAATCGGAGAAACCACGCTGTGAGGTTCAGAGAAGGGAGGGAGTGGTGCCACTGACCCGACTGATGGGTCTAGAGGTCTGGGACTGGGTCCAGATGCCAGGGTTGCTCCAACAGATAACGGTGAAGAAATGGGAACCAAATCTGTCGAGGCCAGTAAGGGGCAATGAGGATCATGGAAGCTTTCAGAGCGATGGCTTTCTGTATTAGTTGAGATATCAGTGGGAAGGGAGGAAAAGCATACAGAAGTCCCCGGGGCCAATCATGGACTAAAGCGTCTCTGCTGGGGTGGCCTGGTTGGGGAAAGAGGGTGAAAAAATCATCGCACTTGCTGTTTTGGGGAGAAGCGAAAAGGTCGCAGCAAGGCCGGCCCCACTTTTGAAAAACTTTCTCCAACACTGAATTCTTTAGAGACCACTCGTGAGGCATGAGAATAGCTCTGCTCAATTTGTCCGCAATCACATTGGACTTCCCGGGAATGTGCGTTGCTAACAGAAACCGCTGAGAAGAAATCGCCCATTGCCACAGTCTGAGTGCCTCTCGACATAGGGGGTAAGATCTGGTTCCGCCTTGTTTGTTGATGTACCACACTACAGACATATTGTCTGTCTGAATTGCTATAGTTCCTTTGGGAAGAGAGTCTTGTAGGGCTTGCAACGCTAGAAGCACTGCTCTCATCTCTAGGACATTTATGTGCAAGTGGCGCTCGAAAGGTTGCCACATGCCTTGGACCGTCCTGCCCTGGTAATGCCCCCACCCACCCGATCAGGGAGGCGTCTGTTGTCAATGTAGCAACCGGAGGGGGGGGGGCAAAGGGTCTCCCTAGGAAGAGCTGGGGGGATGTGATCCACCAAGAAAGATGATTCCTGCAGGATTGTGTTATCGCAATGGAATGGGACATTGGGAGTTGTTGGTACGACCATTGTGTGAAGAGCATCCATTGCAAGATTCTCATGTGGAATCGGGCTAAAGGAAGGAGAGGGATAGCCGCCGCCATTATCCCTAAGACCTTCAGGACCAGTCTGACTTTGATCTTGTTGCTCTGCAAGACAAGAGAGACTTGTCTGTGTATGTCTGCTACTATCTGCTCTGTGAGTCTGGCTGACATGTTGACTGTGTCTAGATTTGCGCCTATGAAGGTAATAACACGACAAGGCGACAAGATAGACTTTTTGTAATTTATTGAAATGCCTAGTGTTTGACATGTGTGTAAGGTGTAGTCTCTGGCAAGAAGCAGAAGATGCCTGGTGGGGGCTGTAAGGAGCCAGTCGTCTAAATACGGAAACACTTGGAATCCTTGTCGTCTCAGAGGAGAGGCGACCGCTGCCATGCATTTGGTAAACACTCGGGGGGGCTGTAGTGAGTCCAAAGGGCAGGGCCCTGAATTGGAAATGACTGGTTCCCAGCCTGAAGCGGAGGAATCTCCTGGAGCGTCGGCTCATTCTGATGTGATAGTACGCATCCTGGAGATCTATAGAGCACATCCAGTTGTCCTGGCCCAAAAGGGGCAGAATGGACTGCAGCGTGACCATCCGAAATTTTGTTTTCTTGACCAACTTGTTCAAGTTGCTGAGATCCAAGATTGGTCTCCAGTCCCATGTTTTCTTTGGAACCAAAAAGAATTTGGAGTAGATTCCGGATCCTTGTTGGTCTGCTGGAACTGGTTGAATGGCTCTTTTTGCCAGCAGCTTTGAAATTTCTAGTGCTGCTTGTTCCCTTTGACTGGGTGGAACATCTGGAAGGGATTTTCCGGACTGCCTCAGAATGCGAAAGAAAGGGATTCTGTAGCCTTCGGAAATTACAGACTGTACCCATTTGTCTTGAGTGAGGGAAAGCCAGGCTTTTGGATACAGAGATAATCTTCCCCCGACTGCCTCCGAAGGTGGACAGCCGGGCAACACCTCAGGGATGCTGAAAGGGCTTGTCAGAAAAGGATTCTCGACTGCCCTGATTCTGCGGGCCCCCTCTGCCTCTAGGACGGCGTCTACCATTATTGTTCCCCCTTCTGCCTCTAGAGGGGAATCGACTCTGTGCGTCCGGCAAAACTCCCTGTGGTTGCTTGTGGAACCACATCTTTCCCCCCCTTCTGGCCCTTGGGGTAAGCCCTAGAAGGAGTAGAAAAACGGACTCCCACGGCAGAGAGAGTCTTGCCTTCAGTCTCGCACCTAGTCAGGGTTTCCTTCACTTGAGGACCAAAGAGGGATGATCCATCAAAAGGGGAGTTAGTGAAGGACACCTTGAAAGGGTCCGCAAAGTTACATAGCCGCATCCAGGCATGCCGACGTAAGGCCACACCTGTACCTGCCGCTCTACTCGCTCCATCTGCCGCATATGAAAGGAGGCGCATGGAGGAGTTAACTATTGAGTTAAGGGACGCCAGCTGAGAGTTCATCCTATCCTGAAAACCCGCAGCTGTTGGATCCTTTAACATTTCACTCACTTCCTTGAGCAAATCCCTCTGAAGATGAGTGAAATGACACAGGTAATTCAGCGAGCGCATTGAAAAGGTCGCTGACAAGAACATCCGCTTCCCGTACCTGTCCATAGTCCTAGACTCCTTGTTAGGAGGATGAACAGGCACTGAAGGATCAGCTAACTCCTTCTTGGCGGCCACAGCCACCACCATAGCATCAACAGAGACGCCTTTGGTCAAAAATTCTTTGTCCTTGGGGGCAGTGATAAATTTTGATGGTCTCCTGGGGGTGGGTTCCACTGAGTCAGGAGCCGTCCAGGCCTTCTTTGCCACCACTTGCATAAGAGGGTCAAAGGGAGGGGACACCCAGGAGGTGGAAGGGCGAGAGCCAAACGCCTCAAGATACACTGATTCATCCTCTGAAGGGTTAAGGGCTCCAATCCCCCTCTGTTTTAAGATTTCGAGGATGTCTGCAAAAGAGACATCTTCAGAGGGGGAACGAGGGGAACCTTCAGAATCCTCTAAATCAGTGTCAGAGGTGACAGACTCAGGGGAGTCAATGTGCTTTTTCTTGCACTGCCTCTTCCTAGGTGGCTCTCCTACTGGGTCAGGAGAGGCCTCGGAAGAGGAGGAGATCCCCACTGGGGAAACTTGAGGAGCTGGCTCTCTACGATCTGGGATGAGGGGGTGAGAAGAAATCACCGCAGGCACCGTGGAAGGAGGGGCAGACGGAGCCGACTGTGGTGTTGAACCAGGTTCTAACACGCTCCTCATGACCTCGAAGGCACCCCTGTCAGGCAGAGCCAGAGGTCTCTGCTCCGAAAAGCTGAAAACCTCCCCCGGCACCGACAGTAATGGCTCCGAGGTCGATGTCGGAGCTGAACTCACCAGCGCCGAAGCACTGAGAGGGAGAGCGGGGTCGGACAAGGGTCCGATGCCACTCGCCCCCTCGGAGCCGACGAGGGAAGTCCGGCGCCGAGATTCCTCCAGAGAAGACATCGGAGCAGACGATGGTACCGAAGACAAAGGTATCGGTTCCGACGCAGCCACAGTCTCGGGTCCGATCCGCCCCGGCTCCGAACTCAAAGGAGTCAGAGGAGGAACATTCTGAGTGACGGGATTAGCCATCGACTGTTGAGTCGGGCTCTGAAGCATTTGGGCCAGTGCCTCGGACTTAAGAAGTCGACTCACCACCCTCTGAAGGTCATGATCTGACAGTCTCGACGACCTAGAGGAGTGAGCTCTATGGCTCCGTTCAGACAACAATGGCGATGCTGGAGCCGAATGAACGGAGCCGATAGATCGTGACCTTGACCTCTTCCTGGACGTCGGTTCCGATAACTTTATCGGAGCCGACTCGGCAATGTCTACCTCGGCTCCAGCCGGAGCCGAGGAAATAGCAGAAATATGTGTCCGAGAATCATCGGCTCCGGCCGGAGCCGATGTTCAAACAGACTTTGAAGCCCCAGGGGACGACTCAGACACTGGAGCCGACGGTCTGGTAGGCTTGGAGGGTTTCCCTGAAGATTGAGTCTGGGGACCCTCAGGCTTTAAAAAGCCCCTTAAAATGAGCTTATTTTTTCGCTCCTGCAGGACTCTAGGGCTGAAACCATGGCAAACAGCACATGAGTCCTGCAGGTGCAAAGGTCCCAGGCAGTAAACACAAGAAGTGTGACCGTCTGTCAGAGACATCTTCTGACAGCACGAGTCACACTTCTTAAAGCCTGAGACCTTTGATTCTTTAGACATTTCTAAAGAAGAAAGTGTAATCACACACTCACACACACACACCGATTACACTTACTGAAAAATTAAATTAAACTAATTAAATCAAATATGTAAAACAAATAATTCCTACGGAAAAAACACAGTCACTCCAACTACTAGGAAGGGAGGGACGGGGCCTAAGGCCCAAGGGAAGAACTCTTGTGAGTTTTTTGGAAAAGAAAGGGATAATTTGGAAGGGGATGGTAGGAAACTAACTAATTTAGAAAAATAATAAAGAAAAATTGACTTAAAAGGGGGTCTATCTAAGTTAAAACTTAGTCTTAGCAACTAACCTGACGAGCCGGTTGAAGAGCACCTCGATCGCTATAGCGGCAAATGAGATATGAGATTTACCGGATAGCATTGTGGGATATAGGGGAGCCTCGAGCCGGTGGAACTAGCTCTCGAGCTTTTAGAGTGGCCGAGTCAGAGCCGAGGTTCGGCTCCGAACCCATCCAGCAAGAATGAAGGCGAGCTAGACAACTTAACATCTGTACTTTTCGCCTACCGTTCTTCACTCGGGAAGCTCCCACCCTGCCTCTAAATCTATCAGAGGATTACCTCCTGCAAAACCTCGGAAATTTCCCTGGATTTTGCCTGCTAGCCTGAGCTAATAGAGCTGCTGTGAGGACTCCCCAAAACTAACTTTTGTGAATGTATGTTGCCTTAAATTAATTAATGTAATTACCTACTAAAACTTACATGTCTGCCTTCCTGTGTGAGTGATTCAGCAGCCTACTGCAGATCGATAAATACTCTTCCCCCCCCCTCCAGGTCTTTTATGTCTTAGACAATTTCATAGTGTCTTAGGACATTTCATAGTACACCGTTAATGAAACCTGTTCACCTTTACTGCCTGCTATCTCCCTATTACCACCGGGTGGCAACACCTACCAACCTCAAGCCAGTACAACATTACTCTCAGTAGGGCTTCATTTTTCTGAAACTGACTGAGTATCTCAAATCCCAGCTACTACTCTCAAAAAGGCTGGTAATAATCCACCCCCCCCCCCCCCACCGCAAAGCACAAACTAATTGAATTAGAACATCAACATTTATCTTTGTAAATTATTTCTCCCTTATATTTTCTCATCCAATTACCACTGCTTACCTTACTATTTAAACGGCAGTTGCTGATGCTTTTTTCTGCTGCTGTTTCTCCTTTTGCTCTATCCAGCTCCGTTTGCCCTACGGGCTCACTCCGCTCCCTTACCCCCAAATCTCACCCACCCCACTGCACCTACACTTATACTTCCTCATACCACACCCCCATCACACCTACACCAGTCATAAACACCCTATACCAACCCCCTCCGACTCCCATACACACACCAATTCACACACACTCCACCCTCTCCCGTACACACACCACTCCTCACACACCCATACAACAATGCCTACCTTCCCCCTACAAAACTCTACTACTAATTACCCTTCTGTTATCCCTAACCTATATTACCCAACTTAACCTCCCCACCAACACACACCTACATCTTAACCACACATGCTACCACCTCAGGCATCCCACATACATCCCACCCATATTCACACATCTCCCCAGAACTGTACTCCTCCAACCCATCCCATCTTTCCAAACCCACCATACTCCCTACATCACCAACACCTCACCCTACTCTAACTGCTTTATCAAAGAAAACCCTCCCCTAGCAAAATCATATTTCTCGATCCTCTCTACTCCTCCTCAGTCAGCTCTTCCCCTATATCTCACTCTCTCTGTCTCTCTCTCAGGTGACATCCACCCTAACCCAGGTCCAAGCCCCAGCATTACCCACCCTAATCCAAATTCAGATCCACACAAACTCAAGGTTATCCGCCTCGTGACCCTAAATGCACAAAGCCTCTGTAATAAAATCCTCAACCTACACACCTGGCTCTATCATAACCAGCCAGACATAACTGCAGTCTCTGAGACCTGGCTAAAACCCAACATCAGAGATGACGAAATCCTCCCCCCAGGCTACCATATCATATGCAGTGATAGGCCTCATAGAAAAGGAGGTGGCATAGCTATTATCTACCCTTCCACTCTCACTTTTACTCCACTGACCAACCCCATCCCAACTTTTGCCAATGCAGAATTGACTGCTGGCTTTTCAAAACTTAATTACAAATCCATCTGCATCTGCTCCATCTACATCCCACCTGGAGACAATACCAAAACTCTAGAAGACATCCTTTCATGGTTTAGCTCAAACATCAAAAATGAAGCCTACATTCTAGGTGACATAAATATTAGCTGGGCCCCCTTCCTCTTAGATACCCCAACTCACTCATCAACCTCTACAATTTCACCCAACTAATAAACCTCCCAACCAGGCCAAATAAAGATGGTACCATCTTAGATTGGATATTAACAACCCACCCCAACTATATCTCCAAAGCCTGTATAATACCAGACCCCCTAAGCAACCACTTACCAGCCTTCATAGACCGCCTACCCTCTCACATAGAGAAACAACACCTGTTCAACAGTCCCATAACCTAGCTTCCTTCAACCCCAAAATCTTCTCTGAATGTCTTAATATTACTGACTGGTCTCCACTAAAAAGCCTCCCAGTAGATAGCGCCGTCTTATATTTTCACCATACTTTCCTTACCTTACTTGATAAACTTGTCCCTCTCCAAACCAAATGCATTAAAACTAATCCCTGACCCTGGCTATCCCAAGAAACTAAATTGATAATGAATCTACGAAACAAAAAGTGGAAACTGTACCAAAAACAAAAAAAAACAGCACCCTCCAAGAATATAAACATCTATGTAACCTAGCCAAAAAATCAATAACAAAAGATCGCAAAAACTACTACTGCAATCTGCAATCCAAGCACTCAAACAACCCAAAGAAATTCTGGACATCCATCTCCTCAATACTCAACCCCGGTAATAATACCAACCCCTGCCCCAATCCTAACCTCTAAAGCCTTGAAACAGCCACTAAATTCAACACATTTTTCATTGATTGCATAGATAAATTACCATCCACTTTCCCCAACCCACACACCAATGCTACCCCCCCCCACCTTGCCCCACAAACCCCCCTCTCACCCTCCTCCCTCCCTGTTCTCCCTTAAACCTGTCTTCACCAACACTATAAAAAGACTACTCCAAAAGCTAATACCATGCCGCAATGCCCCTTACAACCTTCCAGCTAATTTTCTTCAAATATCAGCTGAATCAATAGCCTATCCCACATCCATTCTCATAAATAGATCCATTCAGGAATCCTATGTACCAACCATCTGGCGTCATGCATACATAACCCTGCTCCACAAAGGTGGTAAGAACACAGACACTACCAACTTCAGACCCATGGCTATACTCTCTCCTCTCTCTAAGATTCTGGAGAAAACCATCCACACTCAGCTAATGCCCTACCTAACCCAGCATAAACTCCTCTCTCCCACCCAGCACAACTTCCACCCCGGCCACAGCACCATGACAGCCCTCCTTTCCTTCCTTGAAACAGTCAACCTAGCATGTGATAGCAGCAAATACGTATCTTCTCTATTTCTTGACCTCTCAAAGGCATTCGACACAATCTCCCTACTCCTCTCCCAGCTCTCACACTTGCACCTGTCTCCCTCAACCTTAGCCTGGTTCTCCAGCTACCTTTCCATGCACCAACAGGCTGTACAATGGAAAGAATCAACCTCCCCTTTCTTACCTACACCCACAGGAGTTCCTCAAGGATCAGTACTGGGCCCACTCCTCTTTAACTTATTCATCAAAAACTTCCACCACTCCATCCCTGATGCCTCAGTCATCCAATATGCTGATGACTCCACCATCATCTGCTCAGCCTCCTGCCCCTCCAGACTTCTACTTAACACCCAAATAGCCTTCTCCAAAACAGAATCATGGATGCAATCCCATCACCTAGCCCTAAATGCCAACAAAACAAAACTAATGATTTTCACTCCCACCAAAACCTTCCAATTTAACAAGGACCAATTTTCCATCCAAAGCCACAATAACTCCCCTCTAGAAATCATTCCTAGTACCAAGCTACTTGGCATTACCATTGATGAAAACCTAAAATTCGATTCCCACATCCTCTCTGCAGTCAAAAAAACCCACCAGAAAATTGATGGTCTCTACAGACATAACTGCTACCTTACTCCCTCCTCCCGTCAAACTCTCGCATCTACCTTCCTTCTCCCCTCTCTCTTGTACGGTGCTCCTCTATTCTCCAACCTACAACTTGGCCTCCGTTCCAAACTCGAAGCTTGTTGCAACAAAATCTGCAAATTTGCAACCAATTCTAAGAACTCCTCCCATCACTGCCACTCCCTTCACACCCTAAACTGGCTAGAACTCCACAACCACCTAAAATACCTACAACTTACAACAGCCCACAAACTCATCTTTAAACCAACAGAATGCCCCTCTCTTGCCAAATCTCTAACACCCTACACACCTAGCCGCACCCTGAGATCCAAAGGCCAGAACCTCCTACATGTACACAAACCCCTACACCCACCTGGCCAACTATTACTATCCCACACCATAGCCAAACTGTGGAATGCTCTCCCCACACCACTACGTAACACACCAAACCATAACAACTTCAAATCCATGCTTCTCTCCCATCTGACCTCTAAATGGGAATGTCCTTCACATGCTCCCACCTAAAACACCCACACCACTAACTCCACACCTAAATATTTTTTTCTTTGCCCCATTAAACAAAATGTCATAGGTCTTTCTCTGTACATCTTTCCAAAAATTATTTCTTTTGCATGCCAGCCTCTGGCCTATCTTACACATATATTCTCAAACTGACACCCTCTTAATTTCAAAGCAGTGTATATATTATTGTAAAACTTTTACTCCTGTACATACTAATATTGACATGTGATACTCACATTAACTATTACTAATGTAATTCTGCCTTTTCCATGTTTGACAAAACTCTGTACTTTATATTTTGTAATGTTGCAAATTTCTGTATTTTATATTTTGTAATGTTCCAAATCTCTGATTTTATACTATGTATCGGAGCTTTTCTCCTCGGGTCTCCACTGAAAATGGGCCACAAGCCCAGCTGGACTAACCCGGTTAACAAACAATAATAAATAAATAATATTCGGGCCGACTCAGGGCTACCTGCAGGCAGATAACCCAAGTGTGATGACTGCAACAGTGAATACACTCAAACATCTACATTTATGGTAAGTGTACACAACTGTACTTTCCTGTAGACCAGGTAGGCCTGCAGACAAGGTTTCTATTACACACTCTTCCTGGTACCCAGAAAAGAGGGCACCTGGCACTCAATCCTTGATCTATCCATTCTAAACACCTTTCTGGTGATACCAAAATTCAAAATGCTCATTCTCCAGCAGCTTCTTCCTATGCTTTCTAAGGATGCTTGGTTAGCCACCCTAGAACTAAAAGAGGCCTACCTAAACATCCCATCAGGGAATCTTGCAGGAAATATCTACGTTTCAGGGCAGGATCTATGCACTTTCAGTTCTCTGTGCTTCCCTTTGGCTTATCCACTGCTCCCAGAGTTTTCACAAAATGTTTGGCTCCGGTCATTGCTTTTTGCAGACAAAGAAATATTCAAATTTACCCCTACTTAGATGATTGCCTGATTCAAGCAGACAGTCAAGAATAAAAGCTGTAGTCCATAGAACTTATGGATGACTGAGAGTGAAGCAGAGAAATACAAACGTAATGGAGGTTTCCCAAGATCCAATAAGTCTCCAGAGTACTCAATAAAATATGAATTTTATTCAGACAAGCGCTTTCGCTAAGAGTAGCTTCATCAGGTCTATTTTATATACAAATAAATTAAAAAGCCATTCTTATAGTCTTGGCAATTCAATTGAAAGCAATCTCATCACTTAAAAGGGAAATGTCACTTTATCTAAAAACAATTCAAATACAAGATAAACAAGCACATATTTTCCTCTGAACCTGCTTATATAAAGAAGGCTTCTGAAGAAATATATAAAAAATGTATGTAAGATTAAAAAAGTGGTGTATTTAAATGCAGTGAACTGTATATTAAGCAACAAACTGTATGTTTTGGTATGTTTGTGTATGTGTAGGAATATTGTATTGTATCAAATACATCTTATATGCCATAAATCTGCAAGGTTGTATAGTAATGCATATATGGATGTAACTAGATGTATATGAAAAAATATAAATATATATGTAAATGTAATGAAATATAGTGAAATATATGCGAAATAACGGATTATATATGTACCTATAGGATGTATATGTATGTGTGTAGCAAAGATGGATCTAGTACATCTTTTATACAATATATGCAAAAAATGTTTATATGTGGGGTATATATGAAATATTGTAGTTGACATGCAGTAGTACATCTATTGAACATGACTAAAAATGTCTGGTGAAATTAGTATGTCTAAGTCTAAAAGGATGTAGTGAGATGTATATGAAAGAAAAAAATGTGTATGTATTTATGAAATATCTATGTATATGAATAACAATAATTTATGTGGTACATCTTATATGTAATGCATTCAAAAAAATATGTGTAGAATGTATATTTGGTATCATAGTTAACATGAACCTATGTATATTGTCCATTGAATCATGAAATTTAACCAACATATACATCAGCAACTAACTTCTTGAACATGATTCAATAAGAATAGAAATAAATAATAAATAATAAATGAAGAATAATTGTGTGAATACTCTCATATATTCTCTCAGTATTAAACACCTCTGCATCTACATAATGTCAAAAAATGATGTAATAGTAGAATGCTCACATAATACTTATACTTAGGAAATATATATATATTTTAAGTAAGTGATGAGATTGCTTTCAATTGAATTGCCAAGACTATAAGAATGGCTTTTTAATTTATTTGTATATAAAATAGACCTGATGAAGCTACTCTTAGCGAAAGCGCTTGTCTGAATAAAATTCATATTTTATTGAGTACTCTGGAGACTTATTGGATCTTGGGAAACCTCCATTACGTTTGTATTTCTCTGCTTCACTCTCAGTCATCCATAAGTTCTATGGACTACAGCTTTTATTATTTTATTTTTGACTGAGAGAGTTTGCCGCAGTGGTGGTTATTCTTTTATCATTGACAGTCAAGAATAGCTGTTACAGCACATGACCTTTGTAAAGGACCTACTGACCTCCCTGGGGTATACTATCAATGAAAAGAAGTCAAAACTAGTTCCCACACAAAAAATTGTATTCCTGGGAGCAAGCCTGGAGACAGCATCCAAGATGGCTTTCCTTACTGCAGAATAACAAGCCTACCTGACAGGCTACTTCTCTCAACTAGCCACCAGAATCCAGTTATCCGCAAGGAAAGTCTTGCAAGCTTTAGGGTTCATAGCCTCCTCCTTCATTCTACTCATTCCATATGCCAGACTGCATATGAGGAAACTACAATGGTACCTAAAAAGCCTTTGGTGTCAACACTCTCAAGACCTGGAAACTATCATACCTATGATACCCTGTCTAAGGAAAGATTTTCTTTGGTGGGCAGCAGCATGCATCCACAACAAGGGACTTCCCTTCTCGCAAACCCACGTCACAGACGCATCAGACTCTGCCTGGGGTGCACACCTGGATGGCAGGTGCATTTAGGGCCACTGGAGCCCAAATCAAATACATCTGCACATCAACCAAAAAGATATGCTAGCTGTTCAGCATGCCCTGACAGCTTTCAGACCCCTACTCTCCCCGGGGGCGTCTAGTGATCAAAACAGACAACACCACAGTGATGTGGTATATCAGCAAGCAGGGAGGGACTCACTCTTATCCTCTCTGCAGGCTCGCCATGACCCTTTGGCACACGGCCTCAGCCATGCAAATACACCTGCTAGCACAATTCCTGCCAGGCTCCCTAAACTTTCTGGCAGACAACTTAAGCAGGAACTTGTTAGACCCACATGAGTGGCAGCTAGACCACAGAACCTTCAACCTTGTAACCCAGTAGTGGAGCACCCTGAAGGTGGACCTCTTTGCCTCCCACTACAATCATCAGCTCAGCAATTTCTGCACCAGGAAACCTCACAGAAAGGCCTGGAAGGTGGATGCTCTATTCTTCCAATGGGTAAACCTCTTGATCTATGCATTTCCCCTTCTACCACTCATTTCAAGGGTACTGCTCAAAATAAGGGAGGAAAAACCAAGGACAGTCTTGATTGCCCAAGACTGGCTATGCCAGCACTGGTACCCACTGCTGAGCAGCCTGTCATCCCTGCCACCATGGCACCTACCTCAGATCCCAACACTCCTGACCCAGAAGAATGGAGAATTCATGCATCCACAATTGCAAACAGTCAACCTGGCAGCCTGGCTTATTCCCTGACCTCTCCTCAAGCTGCCAGCCTAAGCAAACAAGTCTTGGATGTTATACATGAGGCGAGACGCCCTAGCACTAGAAAATCATATGCTGACAAGTGGAAAAGGTTTTGCACCTGGATCCAGGCTAAGGGAGCCAAAACAGCATAACCCTCCCTTCCTCTCATCCTGGATTACCTAGCAGACCTACTACACAGGGGTCTATCCTTCTCTTCTATTAAAATTAATGTCTCTGCCATCTCTGCTCATTACCGCACAGAGCCACCTCTCTTCTCACACCCTCTCATCAAACAGTTCCCAGGAGGGGCTTACAACTTAAGGCCACCCAGAAGAGCTCCTACCCCAGCTTTGGGACTTTAACTTTGTGTTGGAAAAGCTCACCCTACCCCCTTTTGAGCCTGCTGCTTCAGCAGAGTTAAAATTCCTCTCTTGGAAAACAGCCTTGCTTCTGGCCATCACTTCAGCTAGAAGAGTTTCAGAGCTACAAGCAGGTATGGCTGTAGAGCCCTTCATCATTTTCCATGCTGATCAGGTCTCCCTCAGGACTTAACCCATCCTTCATGTCTAAAGTGGTGTCCAGTGTGGCTCTCAACCAATCCATTCATTTGCCTTTTTTCCTAACCCACAAAACAAGGGGGAAAGGGTTCTGCACACTCTAGATGTGCACAGACAGCTCAGATTCTATCTGGATAGGACTAAATCTTTTAGAAAAACTGACCAATTGCTAGTCAGCTTCACAGCAGGGGCAGAGGGCAAGGCCATATCCAAACAATCAATCTCCAAATGGATAGCACACTGCATCCATTTGTGCTACAAACAGCACGGGAAACTGCCCCAAAGGGAATCAGGACGCATTCCACCAGGGCAACCTCCACCTCTGCAGCTTTTCTTAGAGGGGTCCCCACCAGAGACATCCTGGAGGCTGCAACATGGACTTCTGTTCATACCTTCACCAAGCATAACCACCTGCCTATCTTCTCCAAATCCAGGGCAGGCTTTGCCACCGCAGTCTTGCAGGGCATCCTAGCCAGCCCCCAGTCTTTTTGACTGCCTTCACCCTTATCTTTAGCTTTGGGAATCAACCCAAGTGTGATGACTGCAACAGTGAAACATGAAGAACATAGTACAGTTGTGTACACTTGCCATAATTGTAGATGTTTGAGAGTATTCACTGTTGCAGTCCTGGTTTCCCACCCTCCATCCCCTTGTCTCTCTCTCTTCCTCTCTCCTTGCAGAGAATTTTTGGTATTTACTTTCTGCTGGTGGTGGTCTTCCACCATAACCTAGTTCCCTATTTGGGGGCTCCTGACAGTTGGGGCATGAAAAACTGACGTAATGGCGTCTGCTGCCTGATTTTATACCACTGACGACCTGACATCAGTCCTGGAGCAGCAGCAACCGACGCAAAAATACTAAGCCTCTGGTATTCGGGCTGACTGAGGGCTACCCCTGGCAGGATAACCCAAGTGTGATGACTGCAACAATGAATACAGTCAAACATCTACATTTATGGTAAGTATACACAACTGTACTTTCTTCACTGTTGCAGTCCCGACTTGTGGGCTTTCCTGCTGTGGAAGCCCTTGGCTGGCCCAACTACCAGAATACAAGTCTCCCTCTTACTAAGACTGGCGGACATCCTATCAGACATCAGTAAGCTTGGGTATAAAAGGAGCCAGCCAACGCCATGATGTCAGTTTTTCCTTGCACCCTAGAAGGTAGCTTTTTGCTGTGGTATTCAGTCCGGCCAAGGGCTTCCACAGCAGGAAGTCCCACAACAGGACTGCAGCAAGTTAGTACACTCTAACATCTGCATTTATAGTAAGTGTACACAACTGTACTATATGCAGGGGCTTCCATCTACTTTGATAACCATATCAAGAATATATTATAAAATAATCCAAGAATCACAGTTCAGAGTCTGGGACTCCCATTTCATTCATGGGAGAATCAAAGTCCTACAAAGGTAATCCATGACTGGTCATTAGAACGTATAAAATCTGTGGTCATTTTTTTCAATTTAACATAAAAATTAGAGGGTTGTGTAAGCCAGTATTCACTATTACATTTACATTATCATTATCAAGGATGCCTTGTATGACTGGCACAGATTGCCTGGCAGTAACCGGTAGGAGACCAAGCAGAAAGATAGGGACTTAAGGCAATCTATGTAGGACAATGTGTTTATACCCTGGATTCTCCTGATAAGGAACCTTTGTGTGCATTCAGACTTTGGCACATGTCTGGTCATGTACATGCTTAAGGGGCATTAGACTCAATGATGGTTCTGATAAGGGCTGAATAAAGTGGTATGATTTCCTTACATCTGGATACCATGCCCTGCCTTTGTCACCAGTCAATTGTCTGTGTTAGACCCTATTGTAAGATCTTTGTGTCATGGAGGGAATCTGTGATAGCATCCAGTTTGCAGTCATCTGCGAACTTGGTCAGTCAAAGCCCTTGACATTAGTCTGTACCTCTGAAAAACAGATGCCAGGTATGAGTGGTCTCAGCACACATCCCTGAGGTACCCCTCTGGTCTGTTAGTGGAGGTGGTCTATCAATCCTGACTTTCTGGGTCCTGTCTGTGAGCCAGCTGGCAATTCAGCAAATTCTGTATGGGTTTATGCCCAGTTAAGTGAGTTTGACAACTGTACCCAAATGAGGTATTGTATTAAATGCCTTAGGCAGGTCCATGTAGGCAATATGCATAATTTTCTCTTCATCCATTTTCTTAGTGACCTTCTCAAAGAAGTCTGCCTGGTTTAGTAGGCATGACCTTCTCTTGACAAAGCCAAACTAGGTTGGGTTCTGTGAAGATTGCTTATATCTTTGTCTTGCTTTTAGCAGCTTTATTGAATTATCACTTAAAATACAGGCAAACATACATTTACATATATATAAAAACAGAGCAACATATTCTTAGTTGCAAACATTATATATCACGTAACTTTCATTTGTATATTTATCATCAATTCAGCATTATATAAATTTATCAGTTCTTGCCTTCTCTTAAACGTCACTCCTCTAAAACATTATTCTGCATGTAGTGTTCCCCCAATTTCCATTTTTCTATGTAATTTGCTCCTTACCACTTCCAGTTCACTTATCTCTGTTACAGTATTCAAGTGCAGTTAGTTTTGACTTTGATTTCCATTTTCTAGTAATTGCTTTTTTTTGGCAGCCACCAGAATCAAACTTACCAAGGCCTTACTATGTCTAGACAACTTGGATCCTGTATCCCAACTCAAAAAAATAATTTCCTTGTTTATACCTATTGCTCACCCATTATTTCTAACAGAGTACTCTGTAGGGAATTTTTAAAGTCTACCAAGTCATTATACTCCAAAAACATATGTTCACAGTTGCAGGGTTGCCTGTGTCTTTGTTGATCATTTCCACAATAATTCATTCCATTGCTTTGCATATTAGAATAGTCTGACTAAAAGGTCTGTAATTTCTGGGTTCAGTTGATGGTCCACCCTTGTGAAGTTGGATAACTGCTGCAGTTCTGCATTCTCATGGTATAAGCCTGTTTTGCGACGGTAGTTGGAGTGACTCAAGTAGTCCTGATTTCAAGCTGTTTAGGATGCATCCCAGAATGTTGTCAGGGTCAATTGAAGCTGTGGTTTTGGCTTTAGCAAGCGCCTCCAGGACTTCCTCCCTGCTAATAGTTAGGGTTAAGCTAGTAGGTATTTCATGGGGGGGGGGGGGGCAAGGGGAGAGTGGGGGTGAAGTTTGAGCTGAATTTGCCAGCCAGCAAATTGACTATGTCACTGTGCTCAGTGAAGGTGACATCACTGACCTTCAATTCGGTACATTGATGTGTGCTGCCTTTGAGGTTTTGGACCTTATGGTTATCTGTAGCCTATGATGCTATTTTGGCCTTGTAATTGGCTTTGTGGATTTAGTTTTATTAGTTTCCTGTTTAGTTTAATTAGAGAACTCCTATCATTATTGGAGTTACTCTTCCTTATTTTAGTCGTGACTTTTTTCCTTTTGTTATATACCCTATTAATGTTAGGATTCCAGCAATGTGGCTTGTTTTTAGAGTTTGTTTTGGATTACCTCTAGGAGGTAGAGCAACCTCTATACAGCCATTTACCTGGTCTGTGAACAATTCCACATAGGTTGCTGTGAATTTGGTATTGGGAGGGACATTTAATTTTGGCAAACTATCGCTTAATAGGATGTAGTTTGCTTTTCATAGTTCTTAACTGTTACAGGGTTTGCTGGGTTACCAAGCTGATTTTTATTTCAAAGGAGACAGCTTTGTAGTCTTATCTCACCAGTGAGAATGTGACACTGTCGGGGGGGGGGGGGTGCAGCACTGTCCCATTATTGGTGAGTTCCAGGTCCAGTATGTTTGAACCTCTGGTGGGTGAGCACACTGTCTGATAAGGGATGTTTGTGCTAATGTAGTCCAGGGGTTGTGCTTTTCCAGAAGAAACTTGGGATTCTGTGAATGTGTGCAGGCATTATGCTGCTGTTTATTTCATTTTACAGATGATGGGTGGGATAAGGGTACTTTAGGGAGAGGATAAGCAGGGTCTGAATGCTCCAAGGGTCACAGATAAAGTCTTAGAGAGGAGAGTCAAGTAAGCAATAGAACATCTCTGTAGTCTCCAGCAGGCCTGCCCAAGCATTGATAACTGTCTTTGAGGGAAGGGCAGTCCTCTGCTGAAAGTCACATTCTTTTATGTAAAGAAGTAAAACATACTGAAAAATCAAGGAAAGTAAGTATTGTGCAAGTAGATGCATTCTGTGAGGAAGCTTATGGTACTTACTTATGACCATTTACAAAAGAAGAGAGAAGCTGTGTTACCTGGGTCAGAAGGGAGTCATCACAATGATTTTTGGGGATTCCTTCTGAATCCTCAGATGTGCCCTGGATATCAGTGGAAAGGGTGGAACATTTCTGTCCAAGGAAAGGAAAAGGCATCTGTCTTCCAGGCTTTCTTGCATGGAGTCCTGGAGCAGAATCTTGTTAGCTGATTATTCAGAGAAGAGGTAAATAGGTCTACTTGAGGAAATCCCCATGGATTAATCACATTTTGGAAGACCCTGTGATCTTGTTTCCATTTGAGAAGATCTGGTCTTGTCCTGCTCAGTTTTTGTGTCACACAATTTTTACTCCGATGGAATGTGGGATTCTTGTCGAGTGAGACTGTACTGTGAAGCTATATCAAAAGCTAACATGGCTAGTTTGCAAAGGGGGTACAGCCTGGTTCCCCCTAGCTTGTTGATGTATCACATGACTGTTGCATTGTCTGTAACAACTTGAAGAGGTCCCAAGGGCAAAAGATGATTCATTGAGTTGAGTGCCATGGTCAGGGCAAGTGTCTCTCTTATATTTATGTGCTTGCATCTGTCCTCGGTGTCCCACACACCTTGCACTTTTATCCCTCCTAAAAGTGCTCCCTTTGGAGCATGGAGGGAAAAGGGTAGACCTAAATTTAGGGATATTTGCTGTCTCCACTAAGTGATTTCTCTTCTAACACACCTTAGCCCTGGGATTTGAAAAAGCAAAGGATGTAAAATGGAAGAAACTAAATTATTTAAAGCAGATTTTTCCTCCCAGGGAAAAGCTTCAGGCAAGACATTTCTCATACTTTCACAGTTAGTCAGAATAAACTTTAACATGGGAGCCAGACAATTAAAAATCCTGAAAATCAAGTTGCAGAAGTACACACTTTTTTCCATACTTATCAGTAATCTTCCTGTCCTTGTCAGAAAGAGTATAATTGGAAATAACCAAATGTTTAGCAGCAGTACAATTAACTAAAGCTATTGCTGCTGGTCAGGTTTGGGAAGAATGAATATAAACTTAAAATCTGAGGAAATGTTTGCATAATTTATTAGGGGCAGCAGGCTGACCATCAGGAAGAATGCAGACAGTGACACACATGCTCCTAAGCTGACAGAACTGGAGGAATGAGTAAATGATCTGGAATTTCTTTCTATAACAGCTCATAGTATTTTCTGAGAAACCTCAGTGTTCTCCCACTGAAAATACTGGCACATTCTAGAAATAATTTCAGAGAAAGAGAAAGGCAAACAACGACTTTTTCTCTTCAGGGGTGGCATTAAATGCTTCAGCACTAGGATTCATCTGTCAGTCTTCTTATCTGTGAAGTTAAAGGGTGAAAATTTTGCTTTGTTGGATATCATCTGCATGAAAATGCCTTAAAGCACACATTAGGTATGCAGTACTTGCATAGGAAGACCTATCTTAGTAATGGGGAAGCTAACATATGCTTTTGCACCAACAGACAATTTCATGTTACAGTATTTATCACATAAAACTCTGTTTTGAGTAGCTGTTGCTTCAGCTCAGAAAATCTCTTGAGTTTCAAGCTATATGGTTTGAGGAATTTATTATTTTTCATAAATAATTTTCTTTCATTATATTTCTGTGTCTAAATTCTGCATGCAATGTAACTCATTAAATTCAGTACTTGCAAATCCCAGAATAGGGATTGGACAGTAACAATGTGTATTGCTGAAAAAGTAGAACTCTTTGATGCTGAAATATTACATTAATGTATTTTGTACACCACTGAGAAATCCAACTTAAATGGAGGCAGAGGAAATGTTTACATACTTTCATTTCTAAGGTTTTGTGTCCTCAAAGTTGTTGCATAAGGTGGAGAGATGTGCACTGGGGTTAAGTCCCACCTACTGAAACACTGAGTCAAACTGTGTACTGTTTGACTTGTAAGTAACTTTAGTACAATATGGCTACTGTTTGAATTTAACAGTATCTAGTTTAGTAAGTTAAATAGTAGACCTTAAATGCCTGTGTAAATGTATGTCAGTGAATTATTCCAAATCAGGATATTCACCTGCTGAATTGTTTCTAGAATATTGTCCAGGAAATGCAAATGTAAACCGTCGTAAGTTATCAGCAGGTCATGAAAGTGTTTCTTTCTGTATTGCTTATTTTAGTATTGACAGCTGTTGTATTTGCTCAAAGCAGAACAGACAGATCTTGTGTTTTGATGAATAATATGCAAGTCCCTTAGTGGCTTGTCAACCTACACTGTAATGCATCAGAGACAAAGCACCTTTTTTTGATTTCTACTTGCATTTCTTTGCTGTGCTTTGTTACTGCCACATTGTGATCTTTATTAGGCTTTACAAGCCTGAATGTAGCATTCCAAAGTTAGACTTTGCAGGAACTGTTCTGGAGGCACTGCTTTAGTCTTCCTTCCTACTAAGAAGAATTGTGCTGTTGTATTTTTTAAGGAGTTATGATTTGTTGAATGAGTTAGTTTTGACAAAGCCAAACTATATATATATATATATATATATATATATATATATATATATAAATGTATATATATACACACACACACACACACACACACACACATACATACAGTACTGTTAGAGATACTTATTTATCAGCACTGTGATCCTTCCCTGCACCCTTATAGATTTCATATCTTCAAGATTCTCTAAAGGCTAGTTGTTGGGAACCCCGAAGGATGGTGGACTACCATTTCCTTCATAAGTGTGTTGAAGTGCATGCTTCATTCTTTTAAATAATTGTATTAAAAAGGATTTGCTCTTTAAGGAAAATTGATACTCATTTGTGGTTTTACTTTTTTTCCTTCTAGTTTGTCCAGAAGAGGAAGTAGAGGCAATGGTTACACTACCAACCACATCTGCCCTTGAAGAAATGGCTCTTTATAGCAACAAACGTAAACTCCGTAGCACCCGGCGAAGTTTAGAGACTGCTGTACCTACATAGACTATGGAAACAATTCTACCTAGCATCACAAGGATGCAGCATTACATGCAGCTGTGCAAACCTGCCCTTAGAGTGACTGTGTTGCAGTTCTATTGCTGCAGAGGGCAGGGTGCCTTAAGGAACCCACAAGCTATATAGCAACTTCAGTGTGGACATTAATGTACTGAAACCTTGAGATTTTAGACATTATGCAAAGAAAAAAATGAACTATGATGCCTTTGTCCTTTTCCCAGCACTGATGAACCAGTACTGTTTTTTTTTTCTTTTACTAATTCCACAATGTCAAAATATTTTATTTCCTGGGGAAATCGGATTGCAATGAGACTTCTAAGGTGACTGGGTTGTGGCAAAGCTTGCAGAATCCACCGCCTTTTTAAGTAGTTGGACTGGAAATTGCTATATTAGTTTGTAAATATTTGTGCATGAGAATGCAGGCTCAGCGACTGCCAGGATGGTTAGAATTTATTTTAGAGTGTAGTGGGAAACTAGAGACTGAGATTTAAAAACTTAAGAATCAAGACAGAGAAGTGTGTCAGAATTGGCATCATTCCCACTTTTTATCTTGTAAATTAAGATATTTAAAACTGTTGCAGATATTTTTAGGGAGATTTATACATAAAATGTGTTCTGCTTTGTGAAATAATATTGCCAGTACCTCTCAAGAAGTTAAGGTGTAGAAGGCAGCCATCAGTTTAGATTTACTTTATTGTACATATAATTTTAAAGTTTAGTTGGGCTTCTACGATGGCCTTTTTTTTTCCAGATCAGAAGCAATATATATTCCACATTTTACAGGACTGCTGCTGAAAAACCAGTCCATGAAACTTGTATCTGTTTTAAATTATTTTAGCTTCTCTTCTATTACCTTCTTTCCCCATTTGACTTGTTTTTCGAGGCGTTTTTTTTTCAGCAACATTCATTATCAGGGATACTTTATTGGAACTGGATGCTTTTAATGTTTGCACATAAGAATCTTCATCAGATGACACCCAAACTACAAGAAAGAAGATTTTGACAAGCTTTTTTATCAGTTTATTTGGGCACTTTGCACTAACCACAGATTTGGGATGCAAAAGAAAAGGTTTGATGAGGTAACACCTAGCTCATTTCTCAGTTTCATCCCAGGGTCTTTTGGGCCCCTGTGCCACTGGTCACTATGTCTTAGATCATGTTTGCCTTGTATAGGTTTACAGGTATCAGTAACACAGAAACTGCATGAGATGCAGAATTAGACTCTTGGGACATAACACTAAACTGTTGCAGTTGTACTCAAAATGGAATGTTTTTGTCACTTTGAAAAAAAAAGTTTCTTCTTTGTGCAGAGAATAAGACTTAAACCATATCTTTAATTTATTTCCTTAAAAGGCAAATCTTTCATTTAACATAGTACTTTAAGTGTGTGTAAAAAAGCACTTGTACACCATGAACTAGTAATGTATGTGCCACAGTGGCATTCAGTACAAGGCAGTGGCAACACATCCTGTAAACCAGGATGAAGCATTTTTCTACCGAACAAACACCATGCTGTAGAATAGAGAATATTATATATGCATATCATCTTTTTCTGTTCCTTAGGCTAGCATGGTGCTGCATTTGTGGAGTAGTGTTAGCTACTGTTGATTAGCTTCACTTCTGCTGAGAATACTGAGGTGACAACAAGAACAGAATTACAATATGTCTGCAGTGACAACAGGAACAAATTCCTAGCTGTTTAAAAGCATTTGCAGTGTCACTGCTGTAGAGTGGCAACTTTTTGCCCATTCAGCCAGTGACACTGCTTCAGAGGCCATTTCCTTAATAGAGCATTAGCAGAACTATTTGGCATCTGTGACAGAAACTGTTCAGTTAAAAGTTTTCATTTCCCTCCATAGCACCTTGTTAACACTTAGCACTGCCTGCAAAGCAAGGGACATTAAACCCCTTTGCGTTTTTTTCACTTAGCTGCTTACTGTGGCATCTGTGTAGCATACTGTTTGGCTGCAAAAGCAGGGGGTTAACCATAATCGCCAATACATATAATTTGTACTCAAGTCGAGGCCCATTCTGACTTGTCTTCTCAATTTTGATTGTCAGTTTGTAGAAGCCGTGTCTGTAAAGTATTTACTCACCACTCACTGATGTTTTCCATATTCCTTGTTATTATTGTAAAGCCCTAAATGAAGCTGAGCCACTGTTTCATGGAACTGTTGAACTGCCAGCACCAAAATCTGCATGTAAATTTGCTGAATGTTCAGATGCATTTTGTAGAAAATATCTTCACTTACGCTAGATTTGTAATTTTACTGAATTTCTAGAAATATGTCCTTTAATTTCTAATGGTTGGGGGGGGGGGGGGGGTAAAAAAAATTATAAATTACTGCGATTTTTAAACTGTACATCCATCTTATTATCATAAACGCCGGTAACTAAACAAAGGGTTTAATTATTTTTGTCTACTAATTTTAACTTTTTACTTTTAACTGGAGTGTGCAGTTTGAGAAATTGTGATTATTGATCAGTTTTGATTGAGTAACATTCTCCATGTCTTTGGGGAGATGACTAACAAAAAAATCACTACATTTTACATGGTGAGGGAGGGGACTCTCTGCTGCTTTCTCTATGGTATTGGAGTGGTGGAATTTTAAAGAATCATAGCTCAAGACTGTAACTAGTGACATTTGTACAACCAAAGAAGTCTATTTTGTGGTTCAGGAATAATAAAAGTTTACTTTTCATTTTATGTGCCTTGTACCAGTGTGTCTCTTCTCTTATTAGTAGTACACTTTATTGTTCATAATGACAGAGTGAATTTAATTTTTCATTTTTGTGCTTATTCACCCCTTTAGACACATTTTGTTCATGTGTTCAGCTTAATCAAGACTAATAAGATATACAGCTAATCTACTTTTAGAATAACATGTATGTATAAATGTGCAAAACTGATTTTCTTTGAGGTGAGTTATTCACTGGATATGTTGTGGGATTTTTTTTGCCATCAGAAGACTCGTGTGTGTTTTTCCAGAGACTAAAAATCATTGCAGGCAGCATCTGCTTGTAAACACGACTTGCACACTTGTGCCTTTTCTTTTCTTTCTTTCTGCTGTCTTCACTGTGGGTTTCAGATACTTCATCATAGTTTCACAAAATGTTTATACTACTGTTACCGATTTAAGTTTAATGATTTGAATTTCAAGAGAGATGTTTTTCATTTTATTGTTGCTGGCAAAAAAATGTCTGTCAGCTGCCTGGGCTTTGATTATCATTTGAGAGAGATTTGGGGTGAGTATAACTGTATCGACATGATCACTGAAGAAAAGCCACCCAAGTGTTGTAACTGAACACTAAGTAGCTTCCGGGGGTAGGGCAGTGTTTTATTTTTGATCCTAGCAGTTTGTTATTTGGACTCCTAAAACATCAGCTGTCCAAAGCAAGAGTTTGAGTCCTAGAAGAAGTGTAATAGTGCCAAGGGATGGTGATATGGGCCAGGATCCCCCCCACACACACACACACATTAGTGTCTGTGGTATTTGACCATGCACTGGCAACACATTGTCTAGGCCTTTGCTGTTTTTACACTGCAGTGACAAGTCTATTAACAGAGAAGCTGACCAGTAACTCTAGCATAAATCATTTGTCTCTTGACCTCAAGGTCCTTAACTTCTCATATGCCAAAGTTTAGTGCGTTCCAAAACTAACCATTTTAAGAAATGTTGTTTAGGATTCCACTACTATGAAACTCTGTAGTGATTTTGCTCAACTTACCAGAATTCTTATACAGTAGCGGTGTACTCACTGCACACTTTGCAAGTTGCTGTATTATTGATTTGCTTGCCATTTACCTTTTAAGGAGTTATTGGTACCTGTAGCATCAGATCCTGAGTCCCAAATTAGAATGGAATGTGGTTAAGTAAAAAAGATTTGAAGATTTAGTTGAATAAAATGGCTGTATAGGAAACCTGATTAGCAGAAAATCTTCTGAGATGGTGTATGCAGCCTGTAGACTTATGTGTTGAATTCTTTCTATCTTCTACAGAGATTTCTTTTGAGCACCCCTTCTTCTCTCAGCCATCAGTTCATAATGATAAGTAGCATCTGATAAAGGAAAGGGGCATGTCCTTTCCTCCAATTCTTTCTGCCAAGCTCTACTTCATTAAAAAATTAATTGTGGTCATAGCTAGTAAAGTTATTTTATTTTTATTAAGAGTAACAGCAGGCTGCAAGTTTTTTCAATGAATTTTACTTCAGATGCTGACCACCTTTACATGTTCCCACTGGCAGAAAGTGCCCATACAGGGCAAATGGTTTGTGTTATTTATTTTAAGCAATATAAATACTTAAATACTTTTAACACATTATCTGATGTCAGTCTTCATTCTGTCCTCAATGAGTAGGTTTGGATCTGATCCGTCAGATCCGACACTGCTGACGCTAAAGCTCACAGCCACCAGATCTCTCGGGTTTCTCCCTTACCCACAATGCACCTACTCAGTTATCTCAGATCTTGTTTGCTGCTTCTAGCTTTCAGACCTGGTCTACCACAATCCTACTATTACATAAAGATGAACAGGTGATCCAGAAAGCACCTATGCTTCCGGCTGGGAGCCAGTCACTACCAGTTCAGACTACTGCCCTTTGGACTCGCCACAGCCCCCAGGGTGTTTATCAAATGCATGGTAGTAGTAGCAGCTTACCTCAGACTGCAGGGATTCTGGGTGTTTTCCTACCTAGATGATGTCTTGCCTAAGGAGCAGGATTCTAAATAATTCACTGCACACTACAGAAATTATCGATTAACAAACTTTATTTCTACTTTCCACTTTTAAACAGAAAGTCTACTTTAATAATGTATTTCAGCTAATAAAACTAGTGGCATAAAACAACTAAATAGAATTAATAGCTCAAGACAGCACTTTAGACATGCAATTAAACAATTTTTCAACGCAATGCAATAAAGGTGAAAAAAGTTAATACATCACCGGTTGGCACTTCATTACAGCCGCCTCATCGACCAGGGAGCCCAAAACACTCTGGTATCTGGCTGGAGTTTCCAATCGGGAACAGGCCCGAGCAATCCGTCCATTCCACAAAGAACTCCAAACCAAGACCCCTGTGAGATCACAGCTTATATAAGCTGCTTGTTTACTCAAAAGTCAAACGTCCTATAACTAGAATGTTCTCTTCTCATAGGAAAAGTACAGACTACGTGACAGCAAACGGGGGTGGTGGCCAGTCACCCACAGATTCTTCAGTAAGCCTGCCAGGTTCCCGTGATCATACTCCCTAAAATATATAAACAGAATATTCTGTCAAACTAGCAAAGATATAAACAACTCTTAAAATATGTAAACAACAGAATGTTCTGTCAAACTAGCAAAGGTGTGAAGGCAAGATATTAAGCCGAGCCATCACAACAACTTGTATTGCCAGGTTATGATGACTCAGCCTAACATTTTGTACTGCCAAGCTTCTTCTGACCTCTTCCCTAAACACATAGAAGAGTGCAGAAAAGTAAAATGTTAAACTGAATATTAACCCATTAATAGCGGAGTGTCAGTAATCAGGCCTACACATAGTCAATAGTCAGTTTAGCCATATTTGTATTACAATCGGCCCTTTGACTATTGATCCTGTGTGTAAGATAAATATCTCACTTTAGCAGTTCTTTTATACATACAATAAGTCAAATAGCAGTTCCAAAAGGTTAATAAAATCACAACTATCACAATCAGTACAGGGTGAATAAGCCAGTTTAGCAACATAGTTCCCGATGATGACCATCCAGTAAAAATATCCCACCAGTTATGTGATGTATCTGATTCTGTTTTCTTAGCCAAACTAACCAACTTTTTTCCTAAAATGATACCTTTCATTTCATGATGAAAAATACTATGGTTTACTATTTGCAAATGTTCTTTAAGATGTTGCTTATTGTTCAATACTTGATATAAAGAGTTCAGGTTAAATGTCAAGTTGTGATATTCCAACTTCTCTGGTAACCAGGTATGAAATACATTAATATAAGTCTCAGGAGAAAAGATATAAGTTTCATTATGCCTGTTTAAATTAGTAACATTACTCATACAGCCTACAAAATAAACTTTTCAAGGCATATGACAATGTTTGATTTGTCACTAAACATATAAATTGCGGTGCTATTTCCACAAACATTTCAAAAGTAGAATGTAATATAGTCCATTTACAGATGTTGATGGAATGCTGAAGAAAACACGGTTCATATATGGGAGAATGTTGTCCACAAGTAAGTCCATCCATTGTTTCAGTGCAATGTTCCAGTCTGTGTGTCCTGTTTAAGGAGTCAGTGTAGTTTCCTTCTAAATGGGGTAACCAATATTGGAATGGATACAAAGGAGGTCCAAATACTAGTGACAAGGTTACAAACTGACACATTATTTTTGCATTTGTGACATTAAAGTGGATGATATAACCTGCACAAAAACTATCTGTACACTTTTGTTTTTTCAGAATACAACCTTATCCAATTAGTACTGGGTATTCATTGATTAAACAGCTGTCTCCATACATGCACATTTGTGAGCATTAACTTGGTTTGCACCAATTTGTTCTGCATTGAAACATAAAAAGACTGTAAGGTACATGTCCAATTTACAAACTTAGTAACATTTGCATTAAGTTTTAAATTAGAAACCACAGAAGCATTGAATTGATCTAAAAATTCTTTCTCATAACTGACAAGCTGTTTTTGTGTGTGCCAAACTGTGGGATTCCACTGTGCTTGTAAACATATAATTTGTGAAATATCCTGACCCACGGCTTTAATTTTATTAGCTAAAACTTTAACATCAATTGCATTCAAGGTTCCTAACCCTGTTCCAATACCTCTTAACAAGGTACTGTACCATGCTTATTTCTGCCTGCACTTACTTCATTTTAGAAAAGTAATATTAAAATGTAACGCAGTCTTTTAATATCCTTGTCCCACATATCTACACGTAGAAGGCACTTGAATTATTTGGTCAAAGTGGGCCTTGGAATTATTTAGTACAGTTATTTGCGAGGCCCATGGCTTCCTATTTGTAATTTGAGTTGCATTCATGCAAAATACAGTAATGTTCCATATGTCAATCGATTCATTATAAATGTTAGTTCCGTCTCGGCAAAAATAATAATTTTCTTGATGTTCTTCGTGTTTCACTGTTGCAGTCATTACATTTGGGTAATCTGCTGGCCGGTTGCCCTCAGTCGGCCTGAATAACAAAGTCTTGGGTCCTGCATCGGTTGCTGTCTCCTCTTCCATGACGTCAGGTCGTCAGGGGTATAAGTCATGCAGCCGACGCCATTTTAATCAGTCTTTCTTGCCGCGCAGTGCCCGAAGCAGAAGCAGTTTGCAAGTGCCGGTCGGCCAACTACTGACATTTTCGTATTCGAGTTTTAGAACCAAAGTCTTCAAACTAAATCTAAGTACCCCATTGGGGAAACTTTTTTTTGCTCCTTACTGATGTCAGTAAAAGTTAATAATTGCATTACTTGTGGAAAGCAAATACCTCATAAGGATTTTCATTTGTACTGTATTCCTTGCCTAGGCCCTGATCACAACTTGCCTTGCTGTCGGTTTTGTACTAAATTTAACCAACGCACTATTGAGCGTCGGTATATTTTTGCTTCTAAATATTTTGGTTCAAGATTTAACTACCCTGAAATGTCATCGGTTAGCAATCCGACTACCGGAGTTCACAAAAAACGCAAGGAAAAAGACAGATCGTCGAGGTCCAAAACTGACAACAAAGCTTCTCCTAAGCCAGTCAGTGAGGCGCTTTCGCAGCCCCTGATATCTGCTACTTTTGAGTCGCAGGCCTCTACTGTAGACCCATTCAGAGTCCAGTATGCCGCGAGATTCGCAAAGTATTGAACCCGCGGATGTCTCTCCCTTGGATGGGTCTGGAGCCGCTGAGCAGGCACCGGCTTCTGAGGGTGTTTTCAGGCCTCAACATTTTTACATTAAACCGATGCCAGCAACAAAAACAAGGTCAAAAACAACTTCTATGTCTAAAAAAACGACGCATGAGCCATGTGCTCAGGACCCTATGCCTAAAATACAAATTATCAAAATGACTGAGGATTTAATTACCTTGATCAGGGGTTCCCAACCCCCCCCCCCCCTTCTAAGAGGTCTAGGCAAGGCACTAATTGTGAATCTTCAGATTAGGTTTCCATTTCTTCTGATTCCTCTTCTGATCAGGAATTTTCTATTCCACCCTATGAGGATTCTGATGCAGAGGAATCCATCCCATCTGCATCTCCCTCCTGAGGATTACTCTTTTGGAGAGACTTTGCATACTTTAAGGGAACATTTTCATTGGGGGAGTCGGGACTTCTCTGAATCAAAAAAAGAGGCTATGGGATTTCCTTCTTCCTCAGTATAGGCATTTTGCAATACCTCCTGTATTAGACATTGTTGTTGATGTGTTCTCGGAATCAAGCATGGCTCCTGATTCCCTGCCTCCGGCTCCTAGTAAGCCAGACAGATATTACAGGGTTCCTGACTCCCACAAATTTCTTTTCAAAAATCCTGCTGCTGATCCTGAGACTATTTCTCAGGGTCCCAAGGGTGTTAAGGCTTCTACAGCCAAAAATCCTACCCCTTCTGATAGAGATTCCAGGGCGCAGGATAGATGGGGTAAGGTTTATATGTCTGCAACCTTGGCAATCGGGGCTTTAAACTGTTTCGTATGCTTCAATATCAACAGCATTTTATGGGCTTACTGAAACGGAAAATGATGATGATTTCTGATTGTGTGGAAAATAGAGTTACAGGATTTATTGCATTCAACAGAACAGGTTGGAAAGCATATTTTGCAATGTGGTTTTGATTCCTTGAAGGCCTCTTGTAGGGCCGCTGTTACTGGATCTGTGATTAGAAGGCATGCCTGGTTCAAGGAGCAAAATCTGCCTTATGTTAAAGTTAAATTGTTGGATGCCCCTTTGCAGCATGATACTCTGTTTGGTAATAAGGCAGAAGAGGTTTTAAAGAAAACTGAAGACAAAGCTAAATCCATGCAAACTGTAAAAGACTTCTTGCAAGTGCAGCCACCCAGGTTCAGTAGGCACTGGCCTACTAAAAATTGGTCCTTTCCTGTGTCCAACAGAGCCACTCAGTGCAAACACAGGCACTCAAAAGGCTCCAGACATCAATCACAGGGTTCTTACAGGTCAAAGCAATAGGGTGCCTCCACCTCCAAATCTGGAGGAAACAAATCACAACCCTACAGTAAGCAGTCTCAATGACTTTCCTCTACCATTTCCAAGCACTTATCTTTTGGCAGCCCCCTTGGAGGGAAAACTAGCACTTCATGCTCAAAATTGGCAGTTAATTACCCAGGACAAGTGAGTATTAAACATAGTATCCCAGGGGTACATACTTCATTTCCATACTTTGCCAATTCCAAACGGATGGCCGGATCTGCCACAAAACCAGTGGGCAGAGACCCAGAAACAAGTCATGTCCCTCATGGATATGGGGGCTATTCAACCGGTACCAGAAAAGGAAAAAGGACAAGGATTTTATTCAAGAATTTTCCTGGTACCCAGAAAAGACAATTCATGGCGTCCAATACTGGACTTATCGATTCTGAACATGTTCCTGGACATTCCAAAATTCAAAATGCTGACTTTACAACAGCTACTCTCTATGCTAGGCAAGAATGCTTGGTTAGTAACTCTAGACTTAAAAGAGGCATACCTGCATATCCCAATAAGGGAGTCATGCAGAAGATATCTCCACTTCAAAGCAGGTTTTTTGCATTACCAATTCTCTGCACTGCCTTTGGCTTATCTACTGCGCCCAGGGTCTTTACAAAGTGCCTGGCACCAGTAATGGCATTCTGCAAAGAAACATTCAAATTTATCCTTATCTGTATGATTGTCTCATTCAGGCAGAGGACAAGGACACTCTTCTTCAACATCTGGCAATTGTAAAAAGGCTTCTAGCATGCCTAGGGTACACCATAAATGAAAAGAAATCACAACTGGTACCCTCTCAAATAATTACATTCCTGGGTGCAAGCCTGAATACAACTGCCCAGATGGTTTACCTCATGCCAGACAAACAAATGCAATTGACAACATACTTCAAACAAATGGCAACAAAAACCCAGTTATCTGCAAGACAAATTCTGCAGGCTTTGGGGTTCATGGCATCCTGCATTCTACTAATTCCATATGGGAGACTGCATATGAGGAAACTTCAGTGCTACCTAAAGAGTTTATGGAGTCAACATTGTCACAGCCTGGAAACAATGATTCCTCTCATTCCCTGCCTACAACAGGAGTTTCTTTGGTGGGCAGAGACATGTCACCAAAACAAGGGACTGTCATTCAGTCTACTCCCTGCCACCCAAACCCTAACTACAGACACATCAGACTATGCTTAGGGGGCCCCACCTGGCAGGGAGATGCATTCAGGGCAAATAGAGCCCAAACCAAATGCATCTGCATATCAACCAGAAATAAATGCTAGCTGTTCAGAATGCTCTGACAGCCTTCAAGGACTTACTTCATCTAGGACAACTACTGATAAAGACGGACAACACCACAGTTATGTGGTACATAAATAAGCAGGGGGGTTCCCATTCCTACCCCCTTTGCAGACTAGCCATAGCCTTGTGGAACACAGCCTTGACTTACCAAATACATCTTCAAGCTCAATTCCTGCCTGGAAAGCAAAATACTGTGGCAGACAACCTAAGCAAAAATCTTATGGACCTGCACGAATGGAAACGGGATCCACAAATCTTCAGCATGTTAACACAGAAATGGGGGAGCCCAGACGTAGATCTATTTGCCTCTCCCCAAAACTATCAGCTGGACAACTTCTGCACAAGAACTCATCACAAAAAAGCATGGAAAGTGGATGCTCTGTCCTTCAGCTGGAAAAACCTATCAGTCTGTGCCTTTCCCCCCACCTCTGCCTCTACTCTCCAAGGTCTTACTAAAAGTTAGACAGGAAAAAAACAAAAATTATCCTAATTGCTCTGGACTGGCCCCGCCAGCACTGGTACATACTTCTAAGGAATATGTCACACCTTCCTCCGTGGTACTTGCCTCAAACACCTCATTTACTGTCTCAGCAGAACTATCAAATTCTGCACACTCAGCTCCAAACTCTGAATCTTGTAGCATGGCTAATCAACTATTCAAGCCACACCTCTCAGTAAACCTGTGATGGATATCATTTTGGAAGCCAGAAGGCCTAGTACTAGAAAATCTTATGCTGATAAATGGAAGAGATTCTGTGCTTGGAACCAAGCACAAGGAATAGACACAGCAAAGCCCAATATTCCTCAGATTTTACAATACTTAACTGAGATGCTTGACAAGGGCCTATCTTTTTCTTCAGTAAAAATCCATGCCTCTGCCATCTCAGCTCATTACAACACAGAGCCTCCCCTCTTTTCTCATCCACTGCTTAAACAGTATCTCAGAGGGGCCAAAAACTTAAGGCCTCCCAGGAGAACACCAACTCCTGCATGGGACCACAATTTTGTGCTGGAAAAACTCACCCAGCCTCCTTTTGAACCAGCAGCTACTGCAGATATAAAATTTCTGTCTTGGAAGACAGCTTTTCTTTTGGCAGTCACTTCAGCAAGAAAGGTTTCAGAACTACAGGCTCTCATGGCAGTGGAGCCTTTCATTATATTTTACCCGGACAGGCTGGCCCTCAGGACCATTCCTTCTTTTATGCCTAAGGTGGTATCCAGTGTGGCTCTTAACCAGACCATTCACCTGCCAACATTTTTCCCAAATCTGCAGAACAAGGGGGGGGGGGGTGGATTTTGAATTCATTGGATGTACACAGACAACTAAGATTCTACTTAAACAGGACAAAATCTCTAAGAACGTCTGAGCAACTACTGGTAGCATTTGCTGCAGGATCAGAGAGGAAAGCTTTATCGAAGCAGACTATTTCTAAGTGGATAAGCCACTGCATTCGTTTCTTCTATTTGCACCATGGTAAACCTGTGCCCAAGGGGATCAGATCCCATTCCACCAGGGCTGCCTGTACTTCAGCAGCTTTTCTCAGAGGGGTCCCAACCAAAGACATTCTAGAAGCTGCTACTTGGAGCTCTGTTCATACGTTCACAAAGCATTATCATTTACCTCTCTTCTCTAAATCCAGGGCAGGCTTTGCCACTGCAGTCCTGCAGGGCCTTATAGCTGCTCCTAATGCTGTTTAGTTCCATCCCTCCCATCCATAGCTTTGGGATTCTACCCAAATGTAATGACTGCAACAGTGAAACACGAAGAACATAGTACAGTTGTGTACACTTACCATAAATGTAGATGTTTGAGTGTATTCACTGTTGCAGTTCGGGTTACCCACCCACCATGCCCCATTCTATACCTTTTCTTTCCTTCACTATACTCAAAAGCCTTCGTGGTGTATTTGCTTTTAGTTGAAGGTAATGTTATGTTTCTAAGGTATCCCCCATTCCATTCCTTTTCTTCACTATACTCAAAAGCCTTTGTGGTGCATTTGCTTTTAGTTGAAGGTAAATGTTATGTTTCTAAGGTGCATTTATATATTTACAGTTTATTTGTATATATATTTTTGCTCCCCATTTGGGGGGCACCTGACATCTAGGGCAAGAAAAACTGATTAAAATGGCATCGGCTGCATGTTTTATATCCCTGATGACCTGACGTCATGGAAGAGGAGACAGCAAACAACACAGGATCCAAGACTTTATTCAGGCCAACTGAGGTCAACCTGCCAGCAGATTACCCAAATGTAATGACTGCAACAGTGAATATACTCGAACATCTACATTTATGGTAAGTGTACACAGCTGTACTATATGTCTGTCCATACTTACAATTGCAGCATTTTATGTCTGTGTAATTTTGAATCACCACTATGGCCTGTATGTCATCCAGTAATTGAACGTAAGAATGGCCTTTCCTCACCCTCCAAATAGTTACATTTCTTTTAACAGTCATATTAACAATAGAACTTTCTTGTTCTGTAGGACAGGTAAAGTTGCCTTGTGTTCTATTCCATGTACTAGAAGCCCATCCCCACTGGATCACCGTTTTGGTTGCCCTTACTCCCAATGTTACGCACTCTACCAAAAGGACTCCATATGACACAATGAGAACACAAACAATCAAAATGGCATAGATTGAATCTGGAATCTAAAATAAGGAGAAAAGGTAGCGTGATTATTCTCATAAATACATCTGTTTGCATGCACATATTCCCACTTCTCCTGCCCTGGTTTCATTATTAGGATGGTATTATCATTCCCCACTGCAATGACGTCTGCAGGTTCTGGTTGTTTATCTGGCGACTGACCCCAAATCTTAGCTCCACTGTTTGTTAAATGACCCAAATCCCTTCTCTCCCCTTACAGTCATTACAGTTGGAGCTTTTCCCTTCTGTACCGTACCTTGGTACAATAATCAGTTGGGCTATTCTATCTCCTTTCTGAATTAACAAATTTGATGTTCCACTGGTAATCAAAATTACTTTAATCTCCCCTTGGTAATCTGCATCTGTTATACCTCCCACTGCTTGTATCCCCTTCAAGGCCAAACTTGACCGGGGAGCAATCAGTCCAAAATGCTCGGGAGGTATTTGAATACCTATCTCAGTTTTGATTAATTGTATGTTTCTCGGCTGTAGCCTATGCATACATAAAGCATGTAAATAAAGTCCTGCAGCTTCCAGAGTCGCCCGGAACGGTGCTAATGCACCTGGTTGAATCTCCCAATATGTGATAGTATTTGTTGTTACATAAGGTTTTATTTGTAGCAAAAGTGTTAACATTCTCATCAAAGGAGTCTCACTGTCAGCAATTGATCTGTTATTCAAAATCTGCAAAGCGGCATTTAAATGATCTCTCCACCCCTGAAAGGAGCTGTTCCCTTGTTTCCGTAATTGCTCTTTTAATAAACAATTCATTTTCTCAATCAGACCAGCTGCCTGAGGGTAGTAAGGTATATGGAATATTCACTCAACGTTATTTTGTCAACAATATTCCTGCACTAGTTTCCCTTTAAAATGAGAACCACTGTCACTTTGAATCTGTATCGAAATGCCATAATATAGAAAAATCAAATCATGTCTTTATTGTATTCGCCTGTGTTGCATTTTTACATGGATAAATATCCCGAGTATGTGTCCACAGCCGTGCATGCATATTGACATCCCTTACTCATTGGTAAAGGTCCTATGTAATCAATTTGCCAAATCTGTCCTGGCAACTTTCCTCATCCTAAATGCCCCTGTACCACATGCGGAACTGGTCTATTTTGTGAATGCTGACAAACTGGATACTGCAAAATTACAGTCTTAATTACATCCATAGGAACAATAATTCCTCTTGAATGTGCCCACTTGTATGTTGTCTTTTCTCCTAAATGTCCACATTTTTGATGCGCCCATTTCACAGTCCCAGCTTGTTCTGAAATGCTCATATCAACCTTTGCTTCTGCAATTTTGGTTTGCTCATCTGTAACAGAATTAAACCAATGTTCTAGAGAGTCAGTTACACAATGTGCGTCTACATAATAAACTGTAACTGTACTTTGAAAGAGCATTTCCCAGATTTGTTGCCATAACTCTTTTTCTCAAATTTCTTTTGAATGGACCTCCCAATTATTTTTCTGCCATGTCTGTAACCAGGTAGCTAGCCCATTTGCTACAGACCATGAGTCTGTAGAAATGTGGCGTGTTCCCGGTAACTCCTGCTTTAATGCCTGAACGAATGTATATAATTCAGCATACTGACTGCTCTTACCATCTCCCGTTGTAGTTAGGACCTTTTTGGTGACAGGATTATTGGAAACAGCTTTCCAGCATCTTTTGTTCCCTATGTATTTTGCTGACCCATCAGTAAACCAAACATGTTTTCTCTGATCTAAAGCCAGTTGCATAAAAGGCTGTCCCCGCTTTACTGGAGATTCTTCCCGAGGGGAAATATTCTGCACTGTAGACAGTTCATCAGCCATTGGTACCTGGGCTACCTTCTCATGGAGCATTGCTACTCCCCCAACTCCAACCTTTGCCTTATCCTGAATATACCATTTCCATTTAATTACACTTGCTTCCTGTGCATGTCCTATCCTGTGTTTTTGGGGAACTCGTTACCCACTGCATAATAGGAATCTCAGGTCTCAAAGCAACAGGATGATCTGTAGTCATTTGTTCTGTATTAATTAGCTCCCAATAACAGGCTAGCAGTTGTTTTTCAAAAGGGCTCTACCTGTTTCCTGCCTCAGGTAATTTCCTAGTCCAGAATCCTAATGGTACTCATTTTGAATTTTGTTTTTGCCACAAGCTCCAGTTCACATACTGGTCATTGACCAACGCATGCAATTCTGCCTCGCCCTGCTGTATTGGCCATAAATCAACTGCTTGCTGGATAGCTTGTTTGGCACATTCAAAGGCCTGCTGCTGTTCATCCCCCAATCAAATTCATATTTTTTCGTTGTTACCTTGTACAGGTGGAAAAGTATTTGGCTCAAATGTGGAATATGCTGCCGCCAGAATCCAAATAATCCGATAAATTGTTGTGCTGATGTCCTTCAAGAATGCAACTGCAGTCATAACATATGGGTTGTCCTGCCTCAGGCAGCCCTCGGTCGGCCGGATTCCAAAGTCTGGGTCCGGTGTCGGCTGGTGTCGCCTCCTCTCCGACATCAGAACGGCTGGAGTATAAAGGCATCGGCCAACGCCATCTTCTTCAGTCTTTCTTGCCGCGCGGTGCCCGAAGCAGAAGCAGTTCGCAAGTGCCGGTCGGTCAGCTCCTGTGTTTTCAGTACCGAAGTCATCTAAAAGCTAAGTACCCCGTTGGGGAACATTTTTTCTTGCCTCAGCCGATGTCAGAACAAATTGAGAAAGTTAATAATCGTTTGTCTTGTGGTAAACAAATACCTCATAAGGACTTTCATTCTTATTGCCTCCCTTGCCTGGGCCCAGACCACGACGTCCCGACCTATGCTGCCTGTGTTTGCTTTAATAAGCACACTCTCAGGCACCGGGCAGAATTTGCCGAAGACTTTTTCGGCGAATCTTTCGCTTATATCATGCCATCGGAACAACCGACAACTCAATCTACCAAAAAACGATAGGACCGGGACCGACATCCTCGACCCGCGTCCTCCACCGATACTCCTCCTAAACCCACTTCGGTCCCTTCGGAAGCGGTAATTCAACCACTCCAGGCCGATGACACAGCGTTAACACGTGCTTCGGTCCCGGAGTCTACACTGGTGCCGGTTGTTGATTTTCCTCCAGAAACCGAAGTTCTGGATCTACCCGACACCATTCCTGTGGACAAGGTTACTCCTGCATGTGGGGAAGCTAGGCCTCCTGTATCCATGTCCATCAAGGCCTTTGCACGTGCTAAGGCCGCCAGCCAGGCCAAGGCCCATCCTAAACCTACTGCCCAGGCCCCTTCTTCTCATAAACAGATCATGTCTCTTGCTGCAGATCTTATTTCTCTTATCAGGGGGTCTCAGCCTCATCCAGACAGAGGTTCTCAGCCGC
The DNA here is from genome assembly GCF_019279795.1 of Protopterus annectens. Lineage (NCBI taxonomy): Eukaryota > Metazoa > Chordata > Ceratodontiformes > Protopteridae > Protopterus > Protopterus annectens. The sequence continues at coordinate 1,405,913,001 of NC_056732.1, read as the reverse complement.
CTGCAGAGAAAAGGCCCAGAACTGAGCAGGCCGACAACCTCTCTTCAGATGAAGCCTCTGGGGATTCTGAGCATTCAGATACCCAAGAAGAATCCTTCCAGGCCTATGAGGACTCTGATGCTGAGGAATCAATTCCCTCTGCCTCTCCTCCAGAGGATTTTCCGTTCGGTGAAGTCCTACACTCTATGAGGGAGCATTTTAAATGGCAGGGTCAGGAATTCTCTGATTCCAGGAAAAGGCTACGTACCTTCCTCAAGCTACCCCAGCACAGACCTTTAGCTATCCCTCCAGTCATGGATGTCCAGGATGATGTTTTCTCCGACTCCAGTGCTAACCCTGATTCTCTCCCTCCTGCTCCTGTCAAGCCAGACAGATATTATGGGGTCCCTGACACCCACAAACATCTCTTTAAGGCCCATTCTGTGGATCTAGAAACTATTTCACAGGGCCCCAAGGGAGTGGCTACTTCTGCAGCCAAGAATCCACTGCCAGCAGATAGGGAAGCTAGGTCCCTGGAGAGATGGGGTAAAAAAGTTTATACCTCTACCACCCTGGCCATGAGGTCACTTAACTGCCTTTTTCATATGTTTCAGTACCAGGATTTTTTACTGGATGATTTACAGAAAAAGCTAGCCTCTCCTGAGCCTATTGATAGAAAGGCATTGCAGGATTTAGTACATAACACTCAGCAGGTTAGCAATCATTTTCTTCAGTGTGGTTATGATGCATTGGAAGCTTCATGTAGGGCAGCTATGACTGCGGCTGTTATACGTAGACATGCTTGGTTAAAAGAACAGCCACTGCCAGACCATGTTAAAGTAAAGTTACTTGATGCACCTTTGGAAAAACAGAAGCTTTTTGGTGCTAATGCACAAGATGTGTTGAAGTCCATTGAGGAAAAAGCTAAATCAGTACAGACAGTCAAAGATTTCCTCTAGGTTCAGCCACCCAGATTCAGCAGGAATTGGCCTTCAAAGAATTGGTCCTTTCCAGACACTGACAAGTTTCAAAGGGGAAAAAACAGGCGTGCCCGATGTAGAGGGCAATATCGAGGCTCCTACAGGGGCCGCCAATGGCAACCACCAAATCAAAGAAGTGGTGCAGGCAGTCCAGCTGCACCACAAGGACAACCACAATGACTTGACTTTCATACCGTCTACAAAGGCTCAAAGAGAAGCGCCTTTGGGCGGAAAATTATCCTTATTCTCAAAAAACTGGCATATCTTAACCAAGGACAACTGGATTCTGGATTTAATAGACAAAGGTTACAGATTCCACTTCCATACTTTACCAATAAGACAAGGCATGCCAAACCTGCCACTTCATCAAAGGGCAGAGGCACTCATTCAAGTTTCAAAGCTGTTGAATATAAAAGCAATAGAAAAGGTCCCTCCACAGGAACAAGGCCAGGGATTTTATTCAAGACTGTTCCTTGTTCCAAGAAAGGAAAACAAATGGAGGCCTATACTGGACTTGTCTACTCTAAATACATATCTCATTGTGCTGAAGTTCAAAATGCTGACGTTGCAGCAACTCCTTCCCATGCTGGGCAAGGGGTCTTGGCTGGTCACTCTGGACCTCAAGGAGGCATACCTGCATGTCCCAATCGGACAAAGCTGCAGAAGATACCTCAGATTTCTTGCAGGGACAAAGCATTATCAATTCTCAGCATTGCCGTTTGGCTTATCTACTGCGCCCAGAGTGCTCACGAAATGCCTGGCATCAGTAGTGGCACAGTGCAGACTCCAGGGGATTCAAATATACCCCTACCTGGACGACTGCCTCATACAAGCAGACAACAAACAAACCTTGATAGTAAACTTGGACTATGTCATTCAATTACTACAGGCCTTGGGATACACAGTCAACATTCAGAAATCAAGACTTATGCCATCCCAAAAAATTATTTTCCTAGGAGCCAAACTGGACACAAAAACACAAATGGCTTATCTCACAGAGGAAAAACAACAGCAGTTACCAAAGTACTTCAAAGGCCTAGCAAAGCTCTCCCAGCTGACTGCAAGGAAAATCCTGCAGGCCCTGGGGTTCATGGCATCTTGCATTCTTCTGATACCTTTGGTAAGACTTCATATGAGAAAGCTGCAATGGTACTTAAAAAGCTTATGGTCCCAACACAGCCAAAGCCTAGAGGACGTAATCCCACTCATTCCATGTCTACAAAGAGAATTTTTGTGGTGGGCTCAAGCAAGTCAGTTAAACAAAGGCATGTCTTTCAACAAACCTCAAGCAGGTCAAATGATTACAACAGACGCCTCAGACCATGGATGGGGCACATGGAGGGCAGATGCATTCAAGGTCAATGGACACCGAAGGAAAGGCATCTGCACATAAACCAAAAAGAGATGTTGGCAGTGATACATGCAATCGAGACTTTCGAAAAATCACTTCAACAAGGACATTTGCTAATAAGGACAGACAACACTACTGTTATGTGGTATATAAACAAGCAGGGAGGCACTCATTCTTATCCCCTCTGCAGACTAACAATGATTCTCTGGGAAAAATCCCTAAGTCTGAAGATACATTTGCAATCCCAGTTTGTGCCAGGCAAGGACAATGTACTGGCGGACAAGCTGAGCAGAAATTTCTTGGATCCACGAATGGATGCTGCATCCTCACATTTTCTCACAAATAACAAGGACATGGAGAAGACCGGACATAGATCTCTTTGCTTCTCACATGAATCATCACCTGGAAAAGTTCTGTACAAGGACCCACCATCCTCTAGCCTGGAAAACAGATGCTCTCTCCTTCAGCTGGAATTCCCTAACAATTTATGCATTCCCTCCTCTACCACTGCTGACCAGAGTGATACTGAAGATCAAAGCAGAACAACCAACAGGCATTTTGATAGCTCCAGACTGGCCAAGGCAGCACTGGTACCCATTGCTGTTGAGCATAACTCGGACCAAACCGTGGCCTCTGCCCCTATGGCCTCTGCTTCTAACACAACACAATTACAGGACTGTTCATCAAAACCTGAAAACATTGCATCTAACAGCCTGGAGGTTACCATAACTCCTTCCGATGTCTCTCTTTCCAAAAAAGTTCAAGAGATCTTACTGGAAGCACGCAGTCCTTCCACCAGAAAAACCTATTCAGCCAAGTGGAAGAGATTCATCATCTGGAATGCTAACAGGGGTCAGGATACAACAGTATTGAGTATACCTCAGATAATGGAATACTTGGCAAAAATGTTTCATGGAAAACGGTTTTCCTATTGGCAATCACATCAGCAAGAAGAGTCTCGGAGATACAGGCACTCATGGCAGTACCTCCTTTTCTCATTTTTCATCAGGACAGAGTCTCTCTAAGAACCAATCCTTCATTCATGCCAAAAGTAATTTCCAGGGTGTCTCTAAATCAAGTCATTCACCTGCCTACTTTCTTCCCCAATCCTCAAAACAGGGGGGAAGCACTGCTGCATACTTTGGACATACACAGACAACTACGCTACTACTTGGACAGAACTAAGGCCACCAGAAAGTCTGACCAACTGCTTGTGGCCTATGCTGCTGGAGTACAAGGAAAAGCAATCTCCAAACAAACAATTTCCAAATGGATTGGACACCATCAGATTTTGCTATTCTTTTCATGGAAAAGGTGTGCCAGCCAATATTAGGCCACACTCCACCAGAGCTATAGCCACATCTACAGCTTTCCTAAGAGGAGTGGCTATAAAGGACATTCTAGAGGCTGCTACATGGAGCTCCGTGCATACATTTACCAAGCACTACAACCTACCTTTATACTCCAGATCCCGAGCAGGCTTTGCTTCGGCAGTCCTGGAGGGCATTTTAGCTACACCATCACTTTCTTAGTTCCAACCACCCCCAGCTTGGCTATGGTATTCAACCCATATGTTATGACTGCAGTTGCATTCTTGAAGGACATAGTACAGTTTTGTACCTACCATAAATGTAGATGTCCGATAGATATGCAACTGCAGTCAGATTTTCCCACCCTCCTACCCCTCTGCAACCTTCTTTATGGGTCCACTACCCCTATTCCTATTAGCTGGGGGGTATCTCCTATGGTGTATCTGTTTATTACTGTTGTGTATGTCTGGAATTGTTTATCCATTCACCAAATTTAGCCTTCCTAGGAGGGCACCTGGCATCTGGGGCAAGAAACACTGAAGAAGATGGCGTCGGCCGATGCCTTTATACTCCAGCCGTTCTGACGTCGGAGAGGAGGCGACACCAGCCGACGCTGGACCCAGACTTTGGAATCCGTCCGACTGAGGGCTGCCTGAGGCAGGACAACCCATATGTTATGACTGCAGTTGCATATCTATCGGACATCTACATTTATGGTAGGTACAAAACTGTACTTTCTGAGGAGTTGGAAACTCTAAAAATGTTTTATTTTGCCTTAGGCAATACTTCCCTATGTCCCTGATGCCACTGAATTCCTAGAAATTTTACTGTCTGCGACGGCCCTTGAATCTTAGCAGGATTAATTTCCCAACCTTTTTGTTTCATATGTTCTATCACAATATCTAATTGCTTCTGAACACTTTCATGTGATGTTCCCTGAATGAATATCTCATCAATATAGTGAGATATCTGTATTTCTGATGGTAATTTTGTCTCATCAAGATGCTCAGCTACTACCTGATGACAGATGGTAGGGCTATGCAAATAGTCCTGTGGCAGCCTGGTAAAAGTATACTGCCTGCCCTGCCAAGTAACGGCAAATTGTTCCTGATTTTTCTCAGTGATTGGAATAGTAAAGAATGCGTTTGCTAAATCAATTACAGCTTACCACGTTCCTTTATGCTTCTGCACATTTTCAATCAAGGTTATTGCGTCTGGTACCGCTGCAGACAAAGAAGGTGTATATTTATTCAACTCCCTGTAATCAACTGTTATCCTCCAAGAGCCATCAGACTTCTTGACTGGCCATACTGGGTTATTCTGTGCAGTGGTTATGGGTCACAAAACACCTACGTCTACCCAATCTTGAATTGTTTCTCCAATCTCTTTATGTCCCCCAGGTATACGATACTGCTTCATGCCAACAGTTTTGGTAGCCGGGGAAAGTTCTACGGGCGGCATTTTGACCCTACCCACAAGCACTGGCCTAGCCGAAATATAAGGCTTCGAGCCAAAATGATATTGTCCATCAGATAAGTATAAGGTCATTCCTTTTAGTATATCTATTCCAATTATATACTCTGGGATTGGTACAATCAACACAGAGTACTGTCTCTTAGGTAGCTGCCCTATTTTCATTTCAAGCATTGTCTGTATAGCTTCAGTTTGTTTTCCTCCTAATCCAGTAATAGTAACATGCTGTCCTTTAAAACGATTTGGATTTCCATAAATCAAGGAGGCCTCCGCTCCGGTGTCAACCAGGGGGGCAGACTCTCTACCAGTTTTTATTTTTCCAAAATATTTTAACATCAACGTAAGGCCTCATATCCTTATGAGCCCATCTGCTCACCAGAGCTTGGCCAATCTCCTAATCATTCTTTTTGACGTCTGAACCCCACACCAAGTCCGAATACAAATCATTCGGGTTTGGGTACATGGAAGGAACTTGTGTCAGATTCTCAGTGCTAGGTGTCTGCATCGAACCCTCAGTACTAGATTTCTGTGTCAGACTCGGTACTAGATTTTCCTTCCTTACTATCACACTCATTCTGCACTTCCTGTTTTCCTACATTCTTGTTTTTCTTACTAAGCCTTGCTGCTTCTACATTTTCCACATAGTTCTCGTATCAATTCCATCTATCTGATCCCTAATACCATCTCTTAGGAGGGCAGAAAACATATCCTTTCATGTTATACGACCTTCCTTTACACCGTTTCTACTATTTCAGCCTTCTCCCATTCCTGGTTTCAAAATCGGACCCCACTCACCTAACTCTATCGTATGGCCTCCACTACCTCAGATAATTGGTTACCCATTTGATTGATTATTAGTAAAGTCATAATTACATGTTTGTAAGCCGGTGGTGTGACTTTAATAATCTTATTCTTCATGGATGGTGATGTCCTTCAAGGATGCATCTGCAGTCCTAACATATGGGTTGTCCTGCCTCAGGCAGCCCTTCAGTCGGCCGGATTCCAAAGTCTGGGTCTGGCCTCGGCTGATGTTGCACTCCACCCGACGTCATAGCTGCTGTTAGTTGGGTATAAAGGCATCAGCCGACGCCATTTTCCTCAGTCTTTCTTGCCGCGCGGTGCCCGAAGCAGAAGCTGTTCGCAAGTGCCGGTCGGTCAGATCCAGAGATTTCTACTACCGAAGACTTCTAAAAAGCTAAGTACCCCGTTGGGGACTCTTTCTTGCCTCAGCCGATGTCAGACAAAGTAAATAATTGTTTAACTTGTGGGAAACAAATACCTCATAAGGATTTCCACTCTTACTGCCTTCCTTGCTTAGCCCCAGACCACGACGTATCAGCTTGTCTAGCCTGTGCTTCCTTCAACCTTCGGACGCTTAGACGTCGGTCGGAGTTTGCAGAGGAGTTTTTTTGTCCTGCTTTTGCATACAAAATGCCGTCGGAGACTCCAACTACACAATTAGTTAAAAAGCGCAAGGAAAAGGACCGACACTCGCGGTCCGCGGTTTCGGCTGAAACCACGGTTAGGCCAACCGCGAGTGTCTCGGTTTCGGCTGAAACCGAGCCCTCGGTTCTTCCTTCGGCCGAAAGCATGCCTCCGATAGCCGAGGCCTCACACAACATGGCTGAATCTGCTACTGAATTTACTGCTACAGAAGCAGGCACCCAGGATTTGTCAGACACTATTCCTTTAGACATATCTACCCCTGCACGTGGGGCTGCTAGACCCCCTGCATCTATGTCTATCAAGGCTTTTGCCAGGGCTAAAGCAGCTAAATCTTCTAAGGCCTTATCTGCTAAAACTCCCTCACAAAGGCCTACCTCTAGTTCCCAAATACTCAGCCTGGCTGAGGATCTCATTTCTTTGATCAGGGGATCCCAACCTCACCCAGACAGGGCCTCTCAGCCCCCTCCAGATAAGAGGCCTAGGACTGAACCCCCAGAACCTGTCTCTACAGACTATTCCTCAGATGACTCAGACCCTCACGAAGGCCCATATTCTCCTTATGAGGATTCTGATGCAGAAGACTCCATTCCTTCTGCTTCTCCTCCTGAAGAATTTTCTTTTGGGGAAACTTTACATGCTATGAGGGAACACTTCCAATGGCAGGGCCAGGATTTTTCAGATTCAAGGAAAAGGCTAAGGACTTTTTTACACTTACCACAGCATAGGCCTTTAGCCATTCCTCCAGTACTAACAGTTGTTGATGATGCATTTAATGATGCCTGTACTGCCCCTGATTCTCTTCCTCCGGCCCCTGCCAAGCCTGACAGATATTATAGGGTTCCGGACACACACTACCATTTGTATAAGGCTCCTGTTGCAGACCCTGAAACCATTTCCTCTGCCAAAAACCCTCTTCCTTCTGAAAGGGAATCTAGAGCATTAGAGAGATGGGGTAAAAAGGTTTATACTTCTGCTACTCTTTCGGCCAGGGCCTTAAACTGTCAATTTCATATGATTCAGTACCAGGAATTTTTGTTAGACCAGCTAAATAAAAAACTGTCCTCTCCTGAACCTATAGACCGCAAGTCCCTTCAGGATTTGGTACATAACTCTCAGCAGGTCAGTAACCATTTTTTTAAAATGTGGCTATGATGCACTGGAGGCTTCCTTTAGATCATCTATGGCTGGAACAGTGATTCGAAGGCATGCCTGGTTAAAAGAACAATCCTTACCAGACCATGTTAAGTCAAAACTCCTAGATGCTCCCATGGAGAAACAAAGTTTGTTTGGCTCCCCTGCACAGGAGGTTCTAAAGAAGGTGGAAGAAAAAGCAAAATCTGTCCAAACAGTCAAGGATTTCTTACATGTCCAACCTCCGAGGTTTAGCAGAAATTGGCCTTCGAAGAATTGGTCCTTTCCAGACAACTCCAGAGCACAGAGAGGCAGAAATAGACACCCAAGAGGCAGAGGTCAGTCTAGGGGTGCCTACAGGGGACGTCAGTGGCAACCTACCAACCAGAGAAGTACTGCCACAGATTCAACTACAACCACTTCCACAGGGCAGACACAATGACTTGGCTCTGGTTCCGCCTACCAGGGAACAACTAGAATCACCCTTGGGTGGAAAGCTAGCCTTATTTTCCGACAACTGGCATTACATCACAGGAGACAAATGGACTTTACAAACAATAGACAAAGGCTACAGGTTTCACTTCCACACACTACCAAAAAAGAGAGGAATGCCAAACCTACCACCAAGCCAAAAAACAGACGCTCTAAGACAAATCAACAACTTACTAAGGATGAGAGCTATAGAAACGGTACCGCCTATGGAGCAAGGCCAAGGATTTTACTCCAGGCTTTTCCTTGTACCAAGAAAAGAAAATCAATGGAGACCTATTCTCGACTTGTCCGCACTGAACACATACCTCATTGTGCCAAAATTCAAAATGCTGACCCTCCAGCAACTTCTTCCCATGCTGGGCAAGGAGTCTTGGCTGGTGACTCTAGATCTCAAGGAGGCATACCTGCACGTCCCTATACGACCAGATTGCAGAAGATACCTCAGATTTCTTGCAGGATCAGAGCATTATCAATTCTCAGCATTGCCCTTTGGCTTATCTACTGCGCCCAGAGTATTCACAAAATGCCTGGCATCAGTAATTGCTCATTGCAGGCTTCAGGGAATTCAAATTTACCCATACCTGGACGACTGCCTAATACAAGCGGACAACAAGAAAAAATTAACAAAAGATTTGGGAAATGTCATACAACTGTTGCAAGCCTTGGGATACACAGTCAACATGCAAAAGTCAAGACTAGTACCATCCCAAAGGATAACATTCTTGGGTGCAGAACTGGATACATCAGGTCAAATGGCCTTTCTCACAGAAGAAAAACAAAAGCAACTACCAGTCTACTTCATGACATTAACAACACAAACTCAGCTTACTGCAAGGAAAGTCCTGCAAGCCCTGGGTTACATGGCATCCTGCATAATATTGGTTCCGCATGCCAGATTGCATATGAGGAAGTTGCAATGGTACCTAAGGAATGTATGGTCTCAACACAAGCACAGTCTAGAAGCCCAGATTCCAATAATCCCATGCCTGAAGCAAGAATTCCTGTGGTGGGCTCAGGCCTGTCTGTTGAACAGAGGATTGCCTTTCCACAAACCTCATCCAAGCCAAACCATCACCACGGACGCCTCAGACCTAGGATGGGGGGCACACATGGTGGACAAGTGTATACAAGGCCTATGGACCCAAGACCAGCTGAATCTACACATAAATCTAAAGGAGATGCTGGCAGTGAAACATGCGATCCAGACATTCAGACCACTCCTTCAACAGGGTCATTTGCTGATAAGGACGGACAATACCACAGTCATGTGGTACATCAACAAACAGGGAGGCACACATTCATATCCTCTATGCCGGATGGCAATGGACCTGTGGAATGTGGCCCTGAATCTCAACATTCAACTTCAGGCCAGATTTGTACCAGGAAAAGAAAACACTCTAGCAGACACCTTAAGCAGAACTACCACGGATGCCCACGAATGGATGCTGCATCCAGATGTCTTCAAAGCCATAACAAAGAAATGGGGACTACCACAGATAGACCTGTTCGCCTCCCCACACAACCACCAATTGAAGAAATTCTGCACAAGAGCATACCACCCACTTGCTTGGAGGGTGGACTCCCTTTCCTTCAGCTGGAAAAACCTGATAGCATATGCATTTCCACCTCTTCCCTTGATGTACAAAGTTCTAATGAAGATCAGAGAGGATCAGCCAAGGGTAATTCTGATAGCTCCAGACTGGCCAAGGCAACATTGGTACCCGCTACTGAAGAGTATGTCTCGGACACACGCATGGCCACTGCCTCTATGCCCCTTACTACTAACACAGGACAATTACAAGATCCTACATCCAAACTTGAAAACACTGCAGCTAGCTGCCTGGAATATTGCATAAAACAAAATAACCCAGGTTTATCTCAGAGGGTTAAGGACATTATCCTGGAGGCACGCCGACCCTCCACAAGGAAGACTTATTCAGCCAAGTGGAAAAGATACCTCATTTGGAGTGCAGCAAAGGGAGAAAATGTCTCATTGGCAAACATAGCACACATCCTGGAATATTTAGCAGAGCTGTTCCACAATGGCCTGTCTTACTCCTCCATTAAGATTCATGCATCAGCAATTTCAGCAGAATACAACATGGATCCTCCTGTCTTCTCTCATCCTCTACTCAGGCAGTTCTTGAGAGGAATCAGAAATGTAAAACCTCCAAGTAAACCACCTTTACCTACATGGGATCTCAACTTTGTGCTGGAAAAGTTAACACTTCCCCCTTTTGAACCAGCAGCAACAGCAGAATTACAATTCTTGTCTTGGAAAACTGCTTTCCTGCTAGCAATTACTTCAGCAAGAAGGGTATCTGAGTTACAGGCATTAATGGCAGTACAACCCTTCCTTATCTTCCATCAGGACAGAGTTTCTCTGAGAACTAACCCTACCTTTATGCCAAAAGTGGTCTTCAGAGTATCATTGAACCAAGCGATTCATTTACCTACATTCTTCCCCAACCCACAGAACAGGGGGGAAAGACTGCTACATACCTTGGATATACACAGACAATTATGCTACTATCTGGACAGAACTAAGACCAGCAGAAAAACTGACCAGCTTCTGGTAGCATATGCAACAGGAATGCAGGGAAAAGCAATTTCAAAACAGACAATCTCAAAATGGATAGGAAATTGCATTCGATTTTGCTATTCTTTTCATGGAAAGACAACTCCTGATAATATCAGACCTCATTCCACAAGAGCTACAGCCACCACTACAGCTTTCCTATGAGGAGTGGCTACCAAAGATATTTTAGAAGCTGCTACTTGGAGCTCCGTGCATACATTTGCCAAGCATTATAATCTACCCTTATACTCTAGATCCCGAGCAGGTTTTGCAACTGCTGTTTTGCAAGGGATCTTAACTACACCATCTTTATCTTAGTGCCTCCTCCCCCAGTTTGGCTATGGTATTCTACCCATATGTTAGGACTGCAGATGCATCCTTGAAGGACATAGTACAGTTTTGTACCTACCATAAATGTAGATGTCCGAGAGGTATGCATCTGCAGTCAGGATTACCCACCCTCCTTCCCCTCTGTGGTATTCCTAGGGTATTTACCCCTCTTTTAGCTAGCTGGGGGAATCTATTATGGTGTATTTGTTTGTATATATGTATATATTTATATATATTTTCCTATTGTTTGCTCTCTACTGTTTGGAATTATTTGCATTTATCCAAATTTTGCCTTCCTAGAGGGCACCTGGCATCTGGGGCAAGAAACACTGAGGAAAATGGCGTCGGCTGATGCCTTTAGACCCAACTAACAGCAGCTATGACATCGGGTGGAGTGCAACATCAGCCGAGGCCAGACCCAGACTTTGGAATCCGGCCGACCGAAGGGCTGCCTGAGGCAGGACAACCCATATGTTAGGACTGCAGATGCATACCTCTCGGACATCTACATTTATGGTAGGTACAAAACTGTACTTTATGGCACGTGCCATCAAATTATCAGCTTGTCCTATAAAAATTGTGGTTTTCATTGCTTCTTCCTTAAGACGCTGAATCGCGTCCCTCAACATATACCAAGGCTTATCATTACTCAGCCAGTCAGCCTCAGTCGGATATTTCTAATTACACCCATCCACAGCTACTTATAACAAATTAGTATCTACCTGTTGATTAAATGTCCTAAAGTATTCCTGGACTGTCCGATCTGTACTAAGCAAATTTTTTTGCAATCTGTCATCTACCATCACTCCAGCAGCCCCTGTCTCATACATCCATACCATCCAAGTGACCAGAGGCTCCCCTGGCCTTTGTCTAAAATAATCTTGTAGGTCTGAAATTTCTTGTTGACTATAATCTTCCCACACATCTGCCCGTACAGCTGGCTGCTGAGGCTGTCCATTTGCTGCAGGTGGCAATTGGACCTTTCTTCTAAGTGCCGGCCTCGTGGTATATTTGTCCAACAAATCCTTTTCATTTGGTAAAACCTCTCGATCACCCTCTGACTCTGAGGATGGATCAGAAGATCACCAAATACCTCCATCCCACTGATCAGGGTCCCAAGCAACACCTGCTTTAGCTATCGACATATGCACCTTTTTTATACTGTGCCACCCCAACAGCAGCTTTTTCAGCAACCTGCTGATAGGTATCTGCTTTGTCCAGCAACAATTTATTTTGACACTGTAACATAATTACTTGTCGCTGTAAGTCACATACCTGCTTTTCCATTCCTACATTTACATCTGTTTGCTCTAACTTCTGCTGATGCTGTTTGCGATAAAATCCAGCCTCACCGTCCTAACACTGCACTAACTTCCTTCCCTTTTTCCACTGACACTTTCTGCAAACATGCTAACAGATGCTGCGGATCTGCAGATGTCTTTCAAGAATGCAACTGCAGTCATAACATATGGGTTGTCCTGCCTCAGGCAGCCCTCGGTCGGCCGGATTCCAAAGCCTGGGTCCGACGTCGGCTGATGTCGCATTTCTCTCCGACGTCAGAGCGGCTGGAGTATATAAGCATCAGCCGACGCCATCTTCTCCAGTCTTTCTTGCCGCACGGTGCCCGAAGCAGAAGCAGTTCGCAAGTGCCGGTCGGTCAGCTCCTGTATTCTTCGAAACCGAAGACATCAAAAAAGCTAAGTACCCCGTTGGGGACCTTTTCTTGCCTCAGCCGATGTAAGAATTAACTGAAAAAGTAAATAATTGTTTGTCTTGTGGTAAACAAATACCTCATAAGGATTTCCATTCTTACTGCCTCCCTTGCCTTGGCCCAGACCACGATGTCTCGGCCTGTGCCGCCTGTACTCGCTTCTATAAGCGCACTCTCAGGCACCGGGCGGAGTTCGCTGAAGACTTTTTTGGCGAAAAGTTTGCTTACATTATGCCGTCGGAACAACCGACTACACATATTTCTAAAAAACGGAAAGACCGGGACCGACCTCCTCGGCCCGCGACTTCTTCCGACTCCACGCCAAAACTTACCGCGAGTGCCCCGGTTCCCTCTGAGGCAGTTATTCCACCACTTGGAACCGAAGACTCTGCATTACCGATACCTCCGACACTGGAGGCCACACCGACGCCAATTATTGATTTTCCTCTGGATACTGTAACCGAGGAAATGCCCGAGACCATTGCTGTGGATAAGGTTACCCCTGCACGTGGGGCTGCCAGGCCTCCCATGTCTATGTCTATCAAGGCCTACACACGTGCAAAGGCAGCAAGCCATGCCAAGCCTGCAAGCCAGGCCAAGCATCACTCTGCTAAAACCTTGCCTCAGCCTAACCCTGAAGCTCAAATTATATCCTTGGCCGCAGATCTAATTTCTCTGATCAGAGGCTCCCAGGCCCATCCTGAGAGAGGATCCCAGCCTCCTCCTGATAAGAGGCCCAGGGTTGAACCACCTGACCCCCTTTCTTCAGATGAAAATTCTGGGGACTCTGTGCTTTCCGAATCCCAGGAACCCCCTTTTCAGACTTTCGAGGATTCGGATGCAGAGGACTCCATTCCTTCGGCCTCTCCTCCTGAGGATATTTCTTTTGGGGAAGTTCTGCATTCCATGAGGGAGCATTTCCAATGGCAAGGTCAGGAATTTTCTGATTCCAGGAAGCGCCTTCAAACTTTCCTTAAAAAGCCACAACACAGACCCTTAGCTATTCCTCCTGTGCTTGATGTGTTAGATGACCTTTACTCTGACTCCAGTGCTACCCCTGATTCTCTGCCCCCGGCTCCTGTCAAGCCTGACAGATACTATAGGGTCCCTGAAACCCATTCTCATTTCTTTAGGGCCCATGCTGTAGACTTAGAAACTATTTCCCAGGGGCCTAAGGGGGTTTCTGCTACCACTTCCAAAAATCCTTTGCCTTCTGACAGAGAGGCAAGGTCCTTAGAGAGATGGGGGAAGAAGGTTTACACCTCTACTACCTTAACTATGAGAGCTCTCAATTGTCTGATTCATATGTTTCAATATCAGGATTCCCTGTTGGATGATTTACAGAAAAAATTAGCCTCTCCTGACCCTTTAGATAGGAAGTCTTTGCAGGAGGCTGTCCATAACTCTCAGCAGGTTAGTAATCATTTTCTGCAGTGTGGATATGATGCATTGGAAGCTTCATGTAGGGCAGCTATGACAGGAGCGGTCATTCGTAGACATGCATGGTTAAGAGAGCAACCCTTACCGGATCATGTTAAGGCAAAGCTACCGGATGCTCCCTTGGAAAAGAGCAAACTTTTTGGAGATAATGCTAAAGATGTGTTAAAGACCATTGAAGAAAAAGCCAAGTCAGTTCAGACAGTTAAAGATTTTCTCCAGGTTCAGCCCCCCAGGTTCAGCAGGAACTGGCCTTCTAAAAACTGGTCCTTCCCAAATCCGGAAAAATTTCAAAGGGGCAAGAACAGGCGTGCCCATGGCAGAGGGCAATATAGAGGATCCTACAGGGGACGCCAATGGCAACCAACAAACCAAAGAGGTGACACAGGGGTTTCCCCTGTCACTCAGGGACAATCTCAATGACTTGACTCTAACTTCTCCGACCAAGGAGCAAAAACAAGCTCCTTTGGGAGGAAAGTTATCTCTCTTCTCAGAAAATTGGCACAAGCTGACAAAAGACAAATGGATATTGGACATTATAGATCATGGTTACAGGTTCTATTTTCATACCTTACCAAGAAAACAAGGCATGCCAAATCTTCCACAAAATCAAAAGGCAGAGGCTATCAAGCAAATTTCTCTGCTGACTCAGATCAAAGCAATAGAAAAAGTGCCTCAACAAGAACAAGGTCAGGGGTTTTACTCAAGACTGTTCCTTGTTCCAAGAAAAGAAAATCAATGGAGACCGATACTGGACTTGTCCGCTTTAAACACTTTTCTCATAGTACCAAAGTTCAAAATGCTGACCTTACAGCAACTCCTTCCCATGCTGGGCAAGGGGTCTTGGCTGATTACTCTGGACCTCAAGGAGGCATACCTGCATGTCCCTATCAGACACAGCTGCAGAAGATACCTCAGATTTCTTGCAGGGCCAGAGCATTATCAATTCTCAGCATTGCCTTTTGGCTTATCTACTGTGCCCAGAGTATTCACAAAATGCCTGGCATCAGTAATTGCTCATTGCAGACTCCAGGGGATACAAATCTACCCCTACCTGGACGATTGCCTCATACAAGCGGACAATGAAATAACCTTGACAAAAAACTTGAATTATGTCATACATTTGCTACAGGCTTTGGGATACACAGTCAACTTTCAAAAGTCAAGACTTCTACCATCCCAGCAAATAACTTTCTTAGGAGCCAGACTAGACACAGCCTCTCAAATGGCCTACTTGACAGAAGACAAGCAAGAGCAGTTAACTCATTACTTCAAAAGTTTAGCAAAACTCTCCCAGATGACTGCAAGGAGATTCGTACAGGCCCTGGGGTTTATGGCATCTTGCATTCTCCTGGTCCCACTAGCAAGACTACACATGAGAAAACTTCAATGGTATCTAAAGAGCTTATGGTCTCAGCACAACAACAACCTAGAAGCAATTATCCCACTCATTCCATGTCTTCAAAAGGAATTTCTATGGTGGGCCTCAGCAAGTCAGTCAAACACAGGCATGCCGTTCAAAAAACCTCAGACAACACAGACCATTACCACAGACGCCTCAGACCATGGATGGGGGGCGCACATGGAGGGCAGATGCATTCAAGGACAATGGAATCCAAAGGAAGAACATCTGCATATCAACCAAAAAGAAATGCTGGCAGTAATGCATGCCATCGTGGCCTTTGGACATCAACTTCATCAAGGCCACCTTCTAATAAGGACAGACAACACCACTGTGATGTGGTACATAAACAAGCAGGGAAGTACTCACTCTTACCCCCTTTGCAGGCTAACAATGAATCTTTGGGAAAAATCACGGAGTCTAAACATACAGCTACAGTCCCAATTTGTTCCAGGCAGAGACAATGTTCTGGCGGACAGTCTAAGCAGGAATTTCCTAGACCCACACGAATGGAGGTTACATCCAGACATCTTTGCACAACTAACCTCGGCATGGGGCAGGCCAGACATAGACCTATTTGCCTCCCAACTCAATCATCAGCTACAAAAGTTCTGCTCAAGGACAAATCATCCACAAGCATGGAAGATAGATGCTCTCTCATTCAACTGGAGCTCCCTAGTATCTATGCATTTCCACCTCTGCCACTGATGACCACAGTGTTACTAAAGATCAAAGCAGAGCAGCCAAAGGGAATCCTAATAGCTCCAAACTGGCCGAGACAACACTGGTACCCACTACTACGGAGCATATGTCACAACAAACCGTGGGCCCTTCCATGGCTCATTGGCTCATCCCAACCTCCAGACTCTACAGCTAACAGCTTGGAAGATCACATAAATAACCTCAATTTATCTCTCTCCAAGGAAGTTCAGCGGATACTCACAGAAGCCCGCAGACCATCCACCAGAAGGGCTTACTCAGCCAAATGGAAGCGTTTCAGCATTTGGAATACCAACAAGGGTCAAGATGCATCAGTACTGAGCATTCCACTCATTCTGGAGTACTTGGCAGAATTGCTAAATAAGGGACTTTCATACTCTTCCATAAAAATACATGCTTCAGCTATCTCAGCTAGATACAACACTGACCCACCTGTGTTCTCACATTCTTTGCTAAGGCAATTTCTTAGAGGGATCAAGAATATAAAACCTCCAAGAAAGGCACCAGTACCAGCTTGGGATCTCAATTTTGTGTTAGAAAAATTGACTCTACCTCCTTCGAGCCAGCAGCTTCAGCGGATTTACAATTTCTGTCCTGGAAGACAGCTTTCCTGCTGGCCATTACCTCAGCTAGAAGGGTTTCAGAATTACAGGCACTAATGGCAATACCACCCTTCATAATCTTCCACCGAGACAGGGTCTCCTTACGAACCAATCCTTCCTTTCTGCCAAAAGTGGTATCTAGGGTCTCTCTAAATCAGGCAATTCACCTGCCTACTTTCTTCCCCAATCCTGAAAACAAAGGGGAAAGACTGTTGCATACTTTGGACATACATAGACAACTTCGCTACTATCTAGACAGAACCAAGATCAGTAGGAAGTCCGATCAGCTATTTGTAGCTTACGCTCCTGGAGTACAGGGAAAATCAATTTCCAAACAGACAATTTCAAAATGGATTGGACATTGCATCAGATATTGTTATTCCTTCCATGGAAAGTGTGTGCCAGCCAATATCAGTCCACACTCTACCAGAGCTACAGCCACCTCCACAGCCTTCTTAAGAGGGGTGCCTACAAAGGATATTCTAGAAGCTGCTACATGGAGCTCCATGCATACATTTTCCAAACACTACAACCTCCCTTTATTTTCCAGATCCAGAGCAGGCTTTGCTTCGGCAGTCCTGCAGGGATTGCTAGCTACACCATCCTTTTCCTAGAGCATACCACCTCCCCCAGCTAAGCTATGGTATTCAACCCATATGTTATGACTGCAGTTGCATTCTTGAAGGACATAGTACAGTTTTGTACCTACCATAAATGTAGATGTCCGATAGATATGCAACTGCAGTCGGGTTTTCCCTCCCTCCTTCCCCTCTATGCCTTGGGTCCACTCCTATCCCTGTTATCCTTAGCTGGGGATATCTGTTATGGTGTATCTGTTTATTGCTTACTTATTTGTCTGGAAACCTATTTTTGTTATACAAATTTGATTTTAGCCTTCCTTGGAGGGCACCTGGCATCTGGGGCAAGAAACACTGAAGAAGATGGCGTCGGCTGATGCTTATATACTCCAGCCGCTCTGACGTCGGACCCAGGCTTTGGAATCCGGCCGACCGAGGGCTGCCTGAGGCAGGACAACCCATATGTTATGACTGCAGTTGCATATCTATCGGACATCTACATTTATGGTAGGTACAAAACTGTACTTTTTTAAAACACTTCCCAATTCTCACTCAAACCTGCACTTAATGACCATTCAGTGGCCAAAGCCTCATAAAGAAGGCTGTCCCAACCTGGAATTTGCACTATTGTGACGACTTTTTTCTTTTTCTTAAACATTTCATATCCTGCCGACTATGCCAAATTAATGTCTTGCCTAAGGAGCAGGATTCAAAATAATTCACTGCACACTACAGAAATGATCTATTAACAAACTTTATTTCTACTTTCCACTTTTAAACAGAAAGTCTACTTTAATAATGTATTTCAGCTAACAAAACTAGTGGCATAAAAGAACTAAATAGAATTAATAATTCAAGACAGCACTTTAGCCATGTAATTCAACAATTCTTCAAAGCAATGCAATAAAGGGAAAAAAAGTTAATACATCACTGGTTGGCACTTCATCGTAGCCGCCTCTTTGACGGGGGAGCCCAAATCAGTCTGGTATCTGGCTGGAGATTCCAACCGAGAACAGGCCCAGGCAATGCATCCATTCAATGGAGAACTCCAAACCAGACCCCTGTGAGACCCCTGCTTATATAGGCTGCTTGTTTATTCAAAAGTCAAACATGCCCTATAACTAGGATGTTCCCTTCTCACAGGAAAAGTACAGAATACGTGACAGCAAACAGGGGTGGTGGCCTGTCACCCACAGATGCTTCAGTAAGCCTGCCAATTTCCCGTGATCATACTCCCTAAAATATTAAACAGAATATTCTATCAAACTAGCAAATATATAAACCAATATTAAAATATGTAAACAGAATGTTCTATCAAACTAGCAAAGTTGTGAAGGCAAGATATCAAGCCGAGCCATCACAACAACTTGTATTGTCAGGTTTTGATGACTCAGCCTAACATCTCGTACTGCCAGGCTTCTTCTGACCTCTTCCCTAAACACACAGAAGAGTGTAAAAAAGTAAAATGTTAAACTGAATAGTAACCCATTAACAGCGGAGTGTCAGTAATCAGGCCTACACATAGTCAATATAGCCATTTTTGTATTAGACAACTGGCTCATTCCTGCTCTGACCAGGCATCAACTCATACATGCAAAAGATCAGGTTTTCCACACCTGTGCTCTGTAGGAATAACACTAACTCTGACTAGTGACCTCTATTTCTTAGGTGCCTTACCTTCAACTACTACTTTTTTTTTACCACTCCATTTCAGGAAGAGTCAGTTGTATAACTGCTGCTCAGTGCATTTTAAACCTGAATGTAATGTTTTGTATGTTTTACTTTGAAAATAATGTTATGTTTTGTAAAGTGTTTTATAATAAGTTAGTACTATATGTGCTAAATGCTGGTATTGCTTATGACTATAATCTGCTTGAAACTAGAATTTACTAAATGTTAAATGTTCAATGTGAATTATTATCTTGGAGCTTTTCTCCCTGGGCCTCCGCTGAAAATGGACATGTATCCAGTCGGACTATCCCAGTCAACAAATGTAAAATAAATAACTATAAATTACATCAAATCTCAACTTCAACCAGCTCAAAAATTGGAATTTATTGGTGCACTGCTCAATACAAAGACTGCCACTACTTCCCTTCCACCACACCAAGTTCAAACAATAAGGTTGCAGGCCAAGAAGGTTGTAGGGAATGCATCAGTTTCAGCCTGCACAGTTTTCTGAACTCTAGGCCACACCTGCTTGGCTTTCCAGTTAGGTATATCAGGTATTTGCATAATCCATCTCTTGCTGGAGGTATTTAGATCAGTGGATGAGTGGATAACTGTGCCCAGTTTTGAGTCAAACATGGTCAACCACACTTAGATATTGAACTGGATGTGTGCAAAATAAATGACAAACATTAGAGGTTCCAGTACTAATCTCTGAGATGCCCAGAAGTGGCAATTCTATGTTCAGAGAGGGTACGGCAACCTTTATGAACCCATGATCTCTTGGATTGCTAGTTTGCAGTCCAGCTGTTAACATAGGAAGTTTATTTTACATTTGCTTATTTTTAACAATACTAACATGGGGAATAGTGTCAAAAGCCTTGTCCAGATCTAGATAAGCAGTCTGCACTGAGTAACTACTGTTGACAGCCTATGTAACCTTTTCAAATAAGCTTACTAGATTCAGGAGACAGGATCTGCCCTTCACAAAATCAAACTGATTGGGATCTGTATCCATTAAGTTACTTGAGTCTGTATAAATCAGTTCTGCTGTGATATGGTCCATGACTTTGCTTAGAAGACTGGGGAGGCTGATGGGTGTAGAATTGCATGGGTCTGTAGAGGGGCCACCCTTGTGTAGGGAAGTCACAGTTGGCTGTTCTGGTTTCAGGCACAAACCCTGTGTATAAGCCAATGTTCAAAAGTTTAAGTAGAGGCTCAGACAGCATATACTTGGCACTGATGAGAATGCAGACTTTGTCAAGAATTTTAAGACTTGTTCCAATTTGATTTGAGGGAAAACTAAATTTTCTGGGATACTGGAAGGAACAGTGTGGGTTGGTGGGGTAAAATTAGCACTAAATTTGTCTGCTTGTTGTTGTGTCTTTCGGCTTTTCCTGGGTAGGGGTCGCCACAGCGGAACTCCGGTCCGCTAATGATTGGCAGTAGATTTTTACGTGCCGAGTTGCCAGCCCTGACACACAACCTTCAACGAAGGTGCGCCCATTCACGCATGTCTCCAGACAGAAGACGCTTTAGCTGAGAATCGAACGGGACAATGTCTTACTATGAGGCGATAGTGCTACTGCAGCACCACTTGGCTATATAATTGTGATTGGAATGTGTGATGTTATAAATGAACTCTGTGCATTGCTGGATATGATTGCTTAATGTTGTGACATAACCGAAACAAGGTTTGTAGTTCCCCTTGGTATCACTAGCAACCTTAAAGCTCATACTGTATATTTTTTTAAATTCAACTTTACATTTTCTAAAAGTACTGTTATAAGTTTCTTGCTGGAAAGTTTCAGTTTGGTCTGAGTTAAGGGGGTGGGGATTTTTTTACATTTCATCATTTGCCATCTTCTGTTCTAGTTTATTAATATGGGAGTTCCAGCAGAGAGGCTTATTCCTGAATGTGTCATTGTATTTAGGGTGAAATGGGTACTGTCTTTTCTATGCAGCCATTTAGGTTTTATTAAAATTCAGAGATGTCAGCCCTCTCAGTGGGCCCATTAGCTGGGAGTTGCTAAGAATGTTGCATAGATCTCCTACAAGCAGAAGTAGGTTTACTCTAGCAATGTCGCTAAAGACTGTCTCATTTGGTGGTGGGGTGGTACCACTAGGGCTGAGATGACTTGTGGCTATATTTAAATAGGGCTGAGGAGATGTATGGTGAAGATGCAGGGTGTTGTCAGTCAATGCTTGGATAATTGAAATCCCCTTGTAAGAAAGTATTTGGCTTGATTTTTAACCTCTCCTTGGGGTTAAGGTAATTTCCATGATCTATGAAGGCACTGATGAGGATCTGTAGTTGTCACAGAATTAATAGTTGAATTTGTTAATTGCAATTTGGATCTCTGGGAGCTCCTGGTTACGTCCTTTGGTAATATGACATGACGTGGTGGTGTTTCTGACAAATACGGATATTCCCCCATAGTTACTGAAGGGCTTGAAGGAATGACTGGTACTAAACCCTGGTGTAGAGGGAGTGCTGTCACTGCACTGAAACCATGTCTCAGTAACTAACAAATATGAATATCTTTGAGTAGCAGGATGGCCTCAAGCTCAGGCATCTTTCTATTGAGACTCCAAGCATTGAGTACTGATGCCATGATGTACAAATCGAAGTTTAACATTACAGTTTATTAATTTCTAACATGGGTACTCTGCCTAAAAAAGGCACTAGATGGACAACAAAGACTAACTAGTATGCAGAAGCCAAGGTACAAAAAGGTGTAAGCCATTCATGGCAAAACAGGAAGTTCATCTTTCATCTCATCCTAGACTGACACGTACTGTGGCATGTCTTAGAATCACATCAACATCTTAGCCAGTTGTTGAAACCAGTTGTCTTGCCTTGGTATTTAGAGATCTTCCTAGGCAAATGCAAGATATACCACTCAAGATTAATGTCTTTCGTGACTCCAGAAAAGGCATAGCAAGTTCCTTCATGTCTCTCTGCATGTTTCCGTGGTACAGCACCTCAGGTCATTCACTCCCAAATGGCAACTACTAGATTATAGTCATATTTGTGGTTTTAGGGCCCTTGTGACCTCACAGATCCTGGTACCAGACAAATGGCTTCCAATCACCCTCTTCTTATCCTGTCTGGTGAGTGTCGAGTCTGTATGTTTAACCATAGAATCACCTGTACTAAAACATTCCCTGTGCAGAAGCAGACTTAGTGGACCTTATGGGCTTAGGTCTGTTTTACTGGTGACTCTTGGATATGGTATATGGATTTACAGTACAGGTGTGTGGAGAGAGGAGTAGGTATTGCCTTTTGTGTTTGAGGCTGTGATTTTTCACTGTGTGTTCTAAGAAACATTGGCCATTTTTTCTGTGTGTCCTCAGCGTGAGTTATGGGCCTGGTGGTGTGTTGTGTGGTAGGATGCTTATCAATAGTGGGTGGATGCAAGAGATTTTCCTCCATGTTTCTTAAATATTTACATCTCTCACTGGCTGTACTATCACAGAGAACAGTCTGTAAACATAAGACCGTTGCTACGCTGCCTTAGAGCACTTAAGGTGATCAGACTGGACACAGAAGGTATGAGAGCAGATTGTCAGGAACATACTAGGAAAGTGATTTGTTTGACCATAAGATGCCTAGCCATATGCACCTTTAAGCAGTCCCTTTTCAAGCACTTGATAACCCTGGTTTAATTTGGGAGGTGAGCACTATTATGTACAGCTGTGCTCAGATTTGTGTTTACCCATCCAGTCATCATGACTAACCTTAAAGGCAGCCAAAGTAGTACTTTGAACTGTAGTGGTAACTTATTCCATAGACTAGGAATATACTGCATTAGGAACATATCTTTAAAGCAAGTCTTGTTTGTTTGTTGGTGTAAATTTTGGTCCTTATTGTGGGTACCTGTAGAGACACTGTCTCTGCAAGGAAATAGGAGGTCAAATAGGACTAGGTCCTTTATGGCTCAAAAAACAAGACGTGTCATCTCACAGCTGCCTGTAGGCTACTGAGTATAAGGAGAGTCGTGCTAATCTATTGGGAGTAATCAAAAGGTTTAAGACCTTTAACTTTCTTGGTTAAAAATATTTGGGGCTTTGCAAGTTTAGCAATATACTTGGATGTGTACATGACAAAAGGAGCACTGTATTCAATGGTGAGTCCAATAATGGAAGAGTGCAGTGGTAAGATAATGTCTTTGGATGTTGAAGATATTCCCTTGGAAATCCACATAAGTACCTAGGTTCTTATGACTGCATTTGCCCGTAGGAGAGTATCATAGCATATGAAGCATGAGCAACCTTTCTGACAAATGCTAATATGCTGCACTTTTTTTTCATTTAGTTCAATACCCTTTTCTTTTAACACCTTTACTGAATTATCACTTGTGACATAGGTAAATTTACATTTATATAAAACTAATCAAACTGTACTAACAAGTTTAGGTTTACCAACATTAAACTTCACATATATTGCTATATATCCTATAACCTAAGCAACTTTATACAAATTATTCAAGTCCTGCTCTTTTTTTTTTTTTTTTAAAGACATCTTTATTAAACCATCACATACGACATAGGTAATCATACATTTATATAAACGAAAACAAACCACACCAACACAATCCTAGTTGCAAGCATTTTACATCACAAACCATACTGACACAATCCTAGTTGCAAGCATTTTACATCACAAACCATACTGACACACAGTTGCAAACATTATATATGCTTATAATCTACCAATCATTTTCAAACATTACATAGCTCATTTAAGTCCTGCCACCTTCAAAACCTCATTCCTCCCTTGTATGTATTGTTCCCACAGTTCCCATTTTCCCTATGTAGTTTGCTCCTACCCTTTTCTAAAGATCTCAGTTCCAGTTGTTTTATCTCTGTTAATATATATTCACTACTTCTAGTATAACTGGTTTAGATTTTGATTTCCATTTTCTAATGATTGCTTTTTTGGCAACCACCATAATTAGACACAGCAAGGCCTTACCATATCTAGGCAACTCTGATTCTGTATCATAGCTCAGAAAAACCATCTCCCTCATCACACAAATCTACCCACCCAGCATCTCTGACAGTGCTTCCCGCAGGGAATCCTTAAAGTCCGACAACTCACCACATTCTCAGAAAATATGCTCCCAAGTATCTCTTTCTTCCCTGTCACACCTCCAAGATTTTCAGTCTACTTGAGGAAAAATCCTCTGGATTCTACTTGGGGTATAAATATTATTGTGAACATTTCCAAGCAAAACTCCTAAATGTTCTAGATTTTCTTGCATATTTGGGAGACATATGCCCTCCCATTGTTTGTTTGTGAATTTCGTATCAGTTCCCTCTTCCTAATCCTTTCTAGCATCCTCTGATTGATTCTTATAGTTGTCATGCAATATTTTATATGGTCTACTAATTATTCTTTTTTTAATAGCAGCTTCTGTTCTAGATTTTACTAAAAACTATGCCAGTGCTAGTCTTTCGTTAGGACCCCCCTATTTCTTTCTCATTGCCTATACTCTGATATCAGTCTTTGATAGGGAAGGCAATCTCCAAAGTGCAGTCCAAATAAATTCTTGGTGTCTTCCCATTCTGTCATTTTTCCTTCTCTAGTTATTTGCTTCCAGTACCTTGGTTCCTTTGCTAGTTTTCTCCAATAAATTCCAGCCCCATCTTGCCTATTGTTTGTATCCCTAATTGCAGTCATCCCTAGCAGCAGAATCTCCTTTCTCCAGTCCTGTGTTGGCTTAGTTCATAGGATACTTACTGCTGCTCTGTAGATATAATATTCTGTATGATTATTGTTATTCTCCTTAAAGGCATGCAGCCAAAATCCCAATCTCTCCTCGTTTCCTGAGTTTCCCCCTGTTTCATCATCATAACTTTCCACTTTGAATTATAGTTTTTTGCTTGATGTATAGGAGCCTAAAATGCATAGTTCTGAAATACCACTTCAAATCGGGTAATCCCAATCTGCCCTGCTCTACTGGAAGAATCGTCTTATCCCACTTGACTCTTGTCGTCTTCCCCTCCCAGATAAAGTCCTTCAGCTCTTTATTAATTGCTATCCACAACTTCTCCTCTGGTTAATCAAAATATGCCTAACCTGTGTATAAGACTAATGGGACTAAAAACATTTTATCCATATAACAAAGCTTCCATTTTCTCAGTTTTGTGTTATCTTTTTTAGTCTCTTTACACATATCCTTAGCTGTCACACCAGAATAATTTTTAATCCATACTCCTAAATACTTCATTTTGTCATGTCCCCATAAATATGGATATTCCTGAACCAGTTCTTGTGTGGGTACATAATTTACTGCTATTGCCTTTGTTTTAGCATAATTAATTTTGTATCCCGAAAAGATCTGAAATGCACTCAAAATGTTCCACAACACTATAACGTCTCTCTCTGGTTTTGTTAGGTATAAAATATCACCTGCAAATAGAACCAGCTTTTCTTGACTACCATACCAATTATATCCCTGAATTTCTGAGTCCCATATTTTCTTTGCCAGTGGTTCTAAATATAATGCAAAGGGGAAAGAGGACACTTGCCTGGTCCCTCTACTCCCATCAGAAATTATGAGAGAGGACCCCAACCACTTTAAATTTTACCTCCAATCCCTCATATATCCTCCTTATCAACCTTGTAATTTTTTCAGGAAGTGCAAATGCTTCCATTGCCCTGCTCATAGCATCCTAGCTTACTCTGACAAATGCTTTCTCTGCATCAAGACTCCCAACAACAATGGTATCTTACATTGTGCTTCCCTCTTGGATCATCAGTGTTCTGTTAATGTTGATAAATGTTTGTCTCCTCTCCACAAAACCACATTGATCCATATCTATCAATTTGGCATTACTTTTGTCATTTTTTTAGCCATTATAGATATGAACACTTTATAATCATGGTTTAGTATTGAAATGAGCTTGTGTGAAGCTGGTCTGGATGGATCTTTACCTTCTTTAGGCATTGCAGCCACTACTGCTTTCTTACAGGATGTTGGTACTTCTCCTCTTAAAATACTGTTAAAACCTTCCATATCTTTATCACTCCTCTTTTTCCCATCCTAGCTTCCAAAAATCCACAGGAATATCATCGATTCTTGGAGACTTTCCTGTAGATTGGTTATACAGCATAATTTTTATCTCATCTCCTCTTATCCTAACCATTAGTAATTGAGCCTCATCTACCGCTAACCTTGGCATATTTAATTCTTCCATAAAGATTCCCATTTGTATCTTTTCTTGATTGCCATATTTCTCTGCTTGATATAGACTTTCATAGAACTCTACAGGATCTCGTTACCTTCCTTGTTATACATTCCCTAAGCTTGGCAACAGCACTTTCTACTTTCTGTTGCCTGAGTCATTGTGGTAAAAGTTTTTGTGCTCTAGTGTTATCAAAAAACAGTTGCTTAACAGCAGTCATTCTAAACTCGTGCATATTATCGAGGTAGTCCCTTATTTTCTGCTTGGCATTCTGCAGTTGATCCTACTCTTGTTATGAGATTCCCCCTATTCTGCAATACTTTAAGATTTGTCAGTCCCTCTAAACAATTCTTGTTTTTTAATCACAGGTACCTTTCTTTCATTTCTGCCCTATTTTTAAAACCCACCTTAATTGTATCCCACTCCCTAGCTATATTTTCAGAAGACATTTCTATCCTCTCTAATAGCTCCTGTATAACCCCCACTACCAATTCCTTAAATTCCTCTCTTTTCAACAGATAGGTGGAAAAGTGCCAGTGTCTCTTTATTTCATTACCCTGTGTTTTTATTTTAGTTGTTATTGACGCATGATCTCAAATAGTTACTGGGTTCATATCAAGACCTTCCATTAAATGCACATGTTCCTGTGAAATGTATATTCTATCTAGTCTAGCCCAGTTTTTATATCTTGGGGAATAATATGCAAATTCACTCCGAACTTCTATTACCCTCTCCCCTAGATAAAAAACTCTTCACTATACAAGCCCAAGACAATACCACTATAGAAGTTGTCCCACACACTAAATTACTAGGCATTATTATAGATGAAAACCTTAACTTTGACCTGCACATAAACATAAAAAAAAAAATTCCAAAAGATCGGTATGCTCTATAGGCACCAACACTTTCTTAGCCTCTCTACTAGACAAATCCTTGCAGCTACTTTTTTATTACCCTCTGTCCTTTATGATGCCCCTCTCCTGACTAATATCCAAAATTCTACAAAAGCCAAATTTGCCAGCAAGGCCAAATTCATGTCCCATCACTAACTCGTTGAAACAATTAGGCTGGCTTGAAATCCCCCACCATCTCTCATTCACCCAACTTAACTACAGCACGCAAAATAATCCACAGACCCACATGCTGTCCTGCTCTGTCAACTCTACTTGTCAAATATCAACCCAACAGGCAGCTAAGATCT
This sequence comes from Protopterus annectens, assembly GCF_019279795.1. Lineage (NCBI taxonomy): Eukaryota > Metazoa > Chordata > Ceratodontiformes > Protopteridae > Protopterus > Protopterus annectens. The sequence goes on along the minus strand of NC_056732.1, from coordinate 1,405,885,418 downwards.
GTAAATCATCTACTTCTAAAAGTAGAAAATCCCACCTTACCTGCTGCTCAACTCCACTACTCCTTCACCATTGCCAGACTATGGAACTCACTTCCACCCACTATAAGGAAACAGGCAGCACCACCACCTTCAAATAAATACTAAAAAACCATCTTAGCTCTTCCTGGCTATGTACCTGCTCTATAACTTCATCTCTTCCTTCTCCTTATATGAAAACTAAACTCATGCTTTTTGCTACTAGTGACTGATAATACTTTCTCCGTATTTTTTTCATCACTTGTTGATACTGGTAAAATAATGCTGATTAATATCTCTCAGTTTATACCTCTCTGATTGAATTCATCTGGCAACCAACTTAAATTCCATCTTTTATGCATATATTCTGTATATATTACTGTAATCAAACCAACTAGATTCCTGCTTTTATGTATATATTCTGTATATATTACTATAACCAAACCATCTAAATTACTGCTTTTATGTATATATTCTGTATATATTACTGTAATCACTGTGTAATACTGTTTCTACTTCTGTACTAATTAATGTTTATTTTTTTTTCTGTATCTGTGTTCTTGTCAGAGCTTTTCTCCCCGGGCCTCTACTGAAAATGAGCTCTTTTAGGCCCGGACTGCCCAGTGGAAATTTTCCAGTAAATGCAATAAAATAAAAATAAATAAAATAAATTACTGGAATGACGTTTTCCATGCCAAATATTTTCATACATTTCTTCAAAAATCAACCCTCCTTTGTTATACTTTCCTTCTGGACCCCCCCCCCCCCCCAGACACATCTTCACTGTGGCAAATCACATTCCAGTCTCCAGCTATAAGTAATAGTCCTTGCTGAAGACTGATTTTATTTCTCCTAGAAATTTCTTAAGCTCTTTTATAGCAGTTTTAGGTGGAATATAATTGCATGCCAGTGCAGTCCTCCTCCTTTGCCAGTAGCCCCTTAGCACTACATATCTGCCATTATTACATGTTTATGCTCTTCGATCACTGTTGAGACTTCTCTTGCAATTAATATGAGTAGTCTTTTCCTTTGTCCCAGGTATTCTGCTGAATAACCATACTGAAATGCCTTCTTTATCAAATAAAAATGTTCAGTTTTTTCTGTGTCTCCTGTAACAAAGCTATTTGCACTCTACATTTTTAATATAGTTCTACTCTCTTTTTTTTGTATTTATCTGTGAGACCATTGACATTTAAGATATTACAGAAAGCATCATTGCATTATAAAGTTACTATTCCCACCTTTTATGTATAACACCTTTTTCTTTAAATGTCTAGTTCCAGCTTTTATGTTACATGCATACACTGTTTGACAGGTTGAACTTTTATACAGTTTCTTGTCATATCTATTGAGCCTATGTCACATCTCACAAAACTTTTTGCTTTATTGAAAGCCTTCAAACAAACAAAAAAAAACCCATACCCCAGTGCCCCCTAAACCTTATTAACAATACTAGCATACAAAACTATGTACATCTTCAAATACTTACAATTTATCCTCCTAATAGGAACAAAAATCCCAAACTGACAGCCACACTCACAGACTTGAGTTAGACTAAAAGGTTAAACATGCTAAGATGTATGTGCTTCTACTAAGTGCTAACTGGTTTTGTCTATAGCTCTGCCAGCTGGGAAAACCCATGAATGTTTTCAGAGAATATTATGTCCTAGCTAATTTCTCTTAGTTTTTTTCCTCGCCCAGTCACACTCTACCAGTCTGTAGCCAGTTTCTCTTCATCAGAATATCTCCATGAAGACATGAGAACCAGGCAGCCAGTTTCTCTTTGTCAGATTGTTTCCATGGAAAAATGAAGACCAGCGGCAGAATTGCTGGTGACCATATTTGTATTTGCCAGAAAAAAGCCTCATAATATTCAGTATTTTTTTTATTACTTTCTAAGCCACGGTGGTGCAGCGGTAGCATTGTCGCCTCACAGCAAGAGGTTCTCTCATTTGATTCTCGGCTAGAGCGCCTTCTGTGTGGATTCTGCATGTCCTCCCCGCAGTCAAGTGGCGTTTGAAAGACATGCGTGAGTGGGCGTGCCTTCATTGAAGTTTGGGCGTCGGGCTGGCACCTCAGCACCGTAAAAAGTGGCTGCCAATCATTAGCGGACTGGAGTTCCGCTGTGGTGACCCCTAACCGGGAAAAGCCGAAAGAAAAACAACAACTTTCTTTCGCTTAAAACTTGTTAATAAATCAATCTAAGGTCCTTAATCCCATCATTTCCCCATGCAAGAATGAGAAAAAGCACATTATTTTTTCTTTTGTCATGCTCCTTTAACCAAGCTTTTTTTCATTGCATTGCCTACATTTCTTAAAACTGAACAAGGAGAAAGAAAAGAAAAAAAGCAGCACCTGTTTACAATCCCCTTTACACTTAAAATAACTGAGAAAACTTTACTTTGTAGCATGCTAAGAAAACCATACACCACAAAAATAGTGCTAGTAAAAAAATGTCATTACTTACAGTTAACTTTTTCCATCCTCTTCCCCTCCCCTAAGCATTTTATGAACATTAATGTCATGAAGTAGGGCATATGCTTTAGAGTCCTCTCCAAGTCCAACAGATTTTGAAAAACGTCCAATATTTCCAGATTTTCTTGTTCTGTCATATTTCATACATATAGTTATTGAACTGTAATCTCGTATTAAGTTGCTGGTTTTATTACTGTTTATCTCCTTCTCCCAATTACTGTCTCTGCTTCATTTCCACTGTACTTTTGATTCTTCTAGTCACAGGTACAGTCTCTCTGTAGTCTTTATTATCTGAAGAAAAAGAAGCAGAATCTGTTAGTTTCACAGCACACTTTTTGTTGGACAAACTTTTGTATTTCCTGCTTAGCATGTACTTCATCAAAAATGATTTTGTCCCTCCAGGGAAGGATACATTTAAGACAGCTGGGTACAGCAGTTTGATTCTCACACCTGCATCCCAACATTCCCTGAATAGTGGAATAAATTTGCTTCTCTTCTGCCTTGTGGGTAACGAGTAATCATTTTCCACAAAAACTCTGCTGTCTCCCACTTTTAACACTTTGTCCTTCTGCCACAGTTTTGTCAAAATCAACTCCTCCTGTTGGTAGGATTGACTCTCTGCTATTAAAGGTCTAGATTGCTTCTCATAGCCAGGATTGGAGCATGCACACAATGTGCATTTTCATCTAACAACTCCTGCTGTGGAGTACCAGTTCAGTCTATTTTTGCTTTCATAAAATTAATGCAGTATGTTCCTTCCAGCTTCTCTGGTTTAGCTGAAAATCTCAGGTTTTCCCTATGTGCTCTGTCCTCTAATTCTATTATTTTTTGTGACATCTCTTCCTGAGCAGTTTCGTATTCAGCCAGCCTTTTCTTCATTTTGACCTCTGATTTTTTCAGCTTTATCACCTTATCTGAATATTTGTTTAATGCTTCTACCATTTTTTCCACCCTTTTGTTGTTTGTGTTGATATACTCCATCAGTGTTTTGTTTTAATTTAACTAGGTTTGTGTGCAGTTGTCTAATATCTTCCTGTAGGTTAAGGAAATTCATGTATGGAGGTTGCATTGCTTTTTGCTGAACAGCTGCAAAACTTTCCCATCAGTGTTTCTTCCTTACTTTTACAGCTGTTTTTTTATAACTCAGCTGTACTTGACCCTTATCAGACCACTGAGTGCAATCCTTCCTTCTGTTTGTACTTCACCAGACACCTGCAGCAACTGGAGAGACCACAGAGGTTTCTAACCAAGAGAATCCTGGGCCTCCAAAACATCATCTATATGGAAAGACTGAAAGCCCTGTCACTGTACTCTGTATGATACAGGCTGCTGAGTGGTGGCCTGTGCCTGGCCTACAGAGCAGTCTGTTATCCTGCCGTAATAGAAATGCTGCACTTCAAAAATCAAATGGGACAAGAGTTGATCACTCTAGGGATCTCAGCCTAACCTGTGACATTAACAGAACATGTGGGGGAGACAAATATATCTCCCAGAGACTGCTGCTTCTCTGGAATAAGCTCCCACTTCAAGTGAAGCAGAGCTCCTCAATGACCCTGTTTAAGTACAAACTTGACAACTGGATGGTTAACTGTAAATTCACCCCAGGGGTGGTACCCACGTCCTTCATGGACAGGGGCAATCGGGGCTGATCATAGATAACCTCTGCTAGCAATGACCACCTAACTATGGTCAGTTGGGGTACACAGGTATTTTTGCAAGGCTAGGCTTGTAAAGGCCCTAGGGCCATTAGCCTAGTAACCTCCTATGAACTATTGAACACGCACTTTTTTTGTTATCTGAAATACACTTAATTTCCTGTTTCTTATTTTTCCATATCTGATATCTCATTTAATGCATGTAAGCCTAATCTACTTAAAGAACCACTGGGACCAAAAACATCTTAATCACTTGTATCTTACAGTCAATGTCCATAAATAACAGTTTTTATACTCTTATCTTTAGAGAATCTTCTTCCCACATTTCCTTAGTTTTTTCAACACCCCTTTCTCAACCATATTCCAGTTATCTCACGTTGCTGTGTAAAGGGGAGCACTGTATCAAGTCATGTTAAGGCATAGTTCATTACTATAGCCTTTGTTTTAGCTTCATTTCCTGTTATACTACTAAAATATTTCAGCTTATCAGGTATAATTTTTATATGATACTATGTATGTAGTTTATTTTACACTAAACCCAAACAAATGTTCGCTGGAGAACCAAATAAGAGCATCGAGACCACTGAGTAAAAGTACAATAGTTTATTACAGGCACCAAAATATAAAATTTAACGCTGTCCACTACAAATACTTTTTCGAACTTCTTCATCAGAATAACAAACAGGAATGATAGCTCACAAACTCATTATATAGTCTTCATTCAATTAAAATTTAAACAATTGTCCAATAAAAATAAGCAATCAATAAACCTGCATAGATTACCTAAAATAAGTAACAAATACCCATGTCCGAACAACCCTATTAAAATTGAATATCATAAACATTAAAAATGTTGTGTACATAAAAATAAATGTATATAACTTTTGTGAATAATTTATATACATACTACTGTGAATAAATAAAAATTAATGTAAGTAAATAATTGCATTTGTAGTAGAACCAACGGAAATACAATAATAGTGCCATCTACTGGATTTTTGTGGTAATTAAAGTTTCGCAGCCCTTAACTTAAGCACTGGAATGATGGATATCACATCGTTTAAACCAGGATGTTTAGTGGCATCCAAAATAATCTGCCAAAACAATTCCCTATATTCTAACTTGACCTCCAACATACCACCTCTAACTTCTTTGGGAACTATTTCCAATACGTAGAAGCTAAAGGAGGCCTGTTGGCATGTTAAAGTGTGACAAAATAGTGCATTATTTGCATTCTGTTTTCTAATTTCATAATGATGTTCATAAATTCTCAACTTTAACTTCCTCTCAGTCTTCCCTACATAAAATGAGTTACAGGAGTTACAAATGGCCAGATAAACAACGCCATTAGTATTACAGTCGGAAAAGTTAGTACTCATAATCTGCCTATTTCTACTGGGTATATGTATACTGGATTTTTTGGCTATGTGTGGGCATTGAGAACAAAACCCACATTTAAAAGTTCCTACCCTTCTAGTTCTAATTCCAGTTTTTGGACCACAACCAAACTCAGATAATTGTTTAAAGTTCCAGTCTTTTCGATAAATTTTAGAGGTTGAATGTGTGTTAGATCCAAATCAGATATCTGTCTAAATCTATCCCATTCTCTAATGACAGTTTGTTTAATAACGCCTGAGTCCCCAGTGAAGTCCATAATATATGCCTGTTTCCAATTGTTAAAAGTGTGTGGGAGGTCCTGATTAGGGAATATGTCAGATGTAACAGAATCCTCCTGACCCAAAATAGGTGCAAATCTCCCTTTTCTTCCTTCCACCACTTCCTGAACAACGTTTAGAATCAAATTGTCTGGGTATCCTCTATCCCTGAACATATCTGTAACAAACTCACATTCCTTGTTAAAATCTTGATCATGGGAAATCATGCGACTGATCCTAACTAATTGTCCCTTAAGTAAATTTTTCTTCTGAAAGAAGGGATGACCGCTGTTGAAGTGTAGGTAGGAATTAGAAAACGTCTTTTTACGATGTATTTTTGAGGAAAAGGCATTATTAGTCTTGAATAGGGAAATGTCCGGGTATATCAATTCTTGGTAATTAAAATTAAACGTAAAATCCAAGAAATTGGTGGTTCCCTTAATATAGGAAAGAAATTAAAAAAATATATCCTGGGAGTCAGTCCAAAAAATACAAATGTCATCAAGGAAATGTTTATACAAACATCAACAGCTAGCAAATTGGCTGCTGGCGACAAATTGTTTCTCCCACCAGGATAAAACTATGTTGGCGTATGTGGGGACACATTTGGCTCCCATAGCTACACCTCTTACCTGCCTAAAAAACTCTCCTTGAAAATACATAAAATTGTTTTTAAGAATGGCTTCCATGAATAGAAGACAATTTCTAAAATCATTGGAACAAAAGGATCCACTTTCTCTCATACTTTCTTCCAACCACTCCAATCCCTTGTCATGTGGTATTGAGCCAAATAAATCGACAATATCCAAGGTTACAAAAAGTATGTTAGGGGAATGTAGGTTAGGTTTGACTTGCCTAAGAAAGTCCCAAGAATCTTTTAAAACTGTTTCACTTTTATTCGAAAGGTCCTTCAGTTTGACATCCACAAATTTGGCTAAGGAGGTGGTAATAGGGTCCTTATGGGATGCCAAAAATTGACGGAACCCTTGGATATTTATTTAGCAAAAAATTAAAGATGTCAATATTAATAGAACCTTCAAGCAACAGGTCATTCAACATTAAATTAATTTTAGAACTAGCAATGTTAACCTCATTAACAGAGGCTCTGGAATACTTTGAAGTATCATTTAACAATTCTTTCATTTTGGATTCATATACTATGGTATCCATAAGAACTGTCCCCCCACCTTTGTCTGGCTGCATGATTCTAATAGACTTGTTGGCCTTTAAATCATTTAATAAACATCTTTCTTCATTTGAGAGATTGGAATTAACTCTATGCTCACTAACCGTTTTTCTAATTTCCCTTTCTAATAGATTTTCCAAATTTTTAAGTTGTGGGTGTAGGGGGGATTAATAGTACTTTTTTCTTAAACAATGGGACCTCAGTATTATAAAAATTTGTGCCCTGAAATATTAATGCCAAATTATTTTTCCTCAGAAAAAGTTTTAAGTCAACAATAGCCCTAGGTATACTAAACTTCCTAGTGGGAATGAACTTAAAACCTTTAGAGAATAGTTTGAAATGGTCAGAATTGATATCCAAAGAACTGTAATTAAAAATGTTGTAATTTTGAAACTCAAGAACATTACCTTGCTGACAAATGTGTGTGTTAGTGGATGAAGCCCCTATCTCTTGTAATTCCCCCTGTAGCTGTGGGAATTGTAAAAGACTGGATTCTGGTTCTGAATCCTGTCTGACCTCTGAAGCGGAGGTGGATAATCCAAAGGGTCACTTCTGTGGTTATCGTATGATGCATCCGGTTGTACTATATCATGTTCACCATGAACCTCTTGAACCCTGTTGTTCCTACTTGGATTCCATTCGTGGGAAAATGTGTTAAAGGGTCTGGGTTTGGGATAGGCAACCCATTCCTGGTATTCCCTGATATCCCTTTCCAGTTTACTTTGCTCTCTCTTCATATTTTCAATACAGTCTCGATCAATTTGTGAAAAAATGTTATAGTATAATGTTTTTTCAGACAGTTTTAAAAGATTCTTGGGACTTTCTTAGGCAAGTCAAACCTAACCTACATTCCCCTAACATACTTTTTGTAACCTTGGATATTGTCGATTTATTTGGCTCAATACCACATGACAAGGGATTGGAGTGGTTGGAAGAAAGTATGAGAGAAAGTGGATCCTTTTGTTCCAATGATTTTAGAACTTGTCTTCTATTCATGGAAGTCATTCTTAAAAACAATTTTATGTATTTTCAAGGAGAGTTTTTTAGGCAGGTAAGAGGTGTAGCTATGGGGGCCAAATGTGCCCCCACATACGCCAACATAGTTTTATCCTGGTGGGAGAGACAATTTGTCACCAACAGCCAATTTGCTAGCTGTTGGTGTTTGTCTAAATATTTCCTTGATGACATTTGTATTTTTTGGATTGACTCCCAGGATAGATTTTTTAATTTCTTTCCTGTATTAAGGGAACCACCAATTTCTTGGATTTTACGTTTAATTTTAATTACCAAGAATTGATATACCTGGACATTTCCCTATTCAAGACTAATAATGCCTTTTCCTCAAAAATACATCGTAAAAAGACGTTTTCTAATTCCTACCTACACTTCAACAGCGGTCATCCCTTCTTTCAGAAGAAACATTTACTTAAGGGACAATTAGTTAGGATCAGTCGCATGACTTCCCATGATCAAGATTTTAACATGGAATGTCAGTTTGTTTCAGATATGTTCAAGGAGAGAGGATACCCAGACAATTTGATTCTAAACATTGTTCAGGAAGTGGTGGAAGGAAGAAAAGGGAGATTTGCACCTATTTTGGGTCAGGAGGATTCTGTTACATCTGACATATTCCCTAATCAGGATCTCCCACACACTTTTAACAATTGGGAACAGGCATATATTATGGACTTCACTGGGGACTCAGGCCATTAGAAAATGGGATAGATTTAGACAGATTTCTGATTTGGATCTAACACACATTCAACCTCTAAAATTTATTTATCGAAAAGACTTGAACTTTAAACAATTATTTGAGTTTGGTTGTGGTCCAAGAACTGGAAGGGTAGGAACTTTTAAATGTGGGTTTTGTTCTCAATGCCCACACATAGCCAACAAATCCAGTATACATATACCCAGTAGAAATATTCAGAGTATGAGTACTAACTTTTCCAACTGTAATACTAATGGCGTTGTTTATCTGGCCATTTGTAACTCCTGTAACTCATTTTATGTAGGGAAGACTGAGAGGAAGTTAAAGTTGAGAATTTATGAACATCATTATGAAATTAGAAAACAGAATGCAAATAATGCACTATTTCGTAACACTTTAACATGCCAACAGGCCTTCTTTAGCTTCTACGTATTGGAAATAGTTCCCAAAGAAGTTAGAGGTGGTATGTTGGAGGCCAAGTTAGAATATAGGGAATTGTTTTGGCAGATTATTTTGGATGCCACTAAACATCCTGGTTTAAACAATGTGATATCCATCATTCCAGTGCTTAAGTTAAGGGCTGCGAAACTTTAATTACCACAAAAATCCAGCAGATGGCACTATTACTGTATTTCCGTTGGTTCTACTACGAATGCAATTATTTACTTACATTAATTTTTATTTATTCACAGTAGTATGTATATAAATTATTCACAAAAGTTATATTCATTTATACTTATGTACACAACATTTTTAATGTTTATGATATTCAATTTTGATAGGGTTGTTCGGACATGGGTATTTGTTACTTATTTTAGGTAATCTATGCAGGTTTACTGATTGCTTATTTTTATTGGATAATTGTTTGAATTTTAATTGAATGAAGACTACATAATGAGTTTGTGAGCTATCATTCCTGTTTGTTATTCTGATGAAGAAGTTCGAAAACGTATTTGTAGTGGACAGCGTTAAATTTTATATTTTGGTGCCTGTAATAAACTATTGGACTTTTACTCAGCGGTCTAGTCGCAATTATTTGGTTCTCCAGCGAACATTTGTTTGGTTTGAGTTTTTATTTTGGTTCGCCTTTCATCTCTTCCTTAGTTTATATTACACTGTCTGCAAAAAAAGGGTATTTTTTCATTAGTATTTCTACATTTATATTCAGTTATGTTTTATGTCTCCAAATAATGGCTTTAAATATAAAGCACAAGGTAATACTGAAAGTGGACAACCCTGGTTTGTTCCTGTAGGACGGCTGGACACAACAGCTCACCACTATACTTCACCCTATCTTGAGTTCCACATATATTAATGTTTTCCATGTTTATGGAAATACAAATGCCTCAAGCGATGTCTTCATAAATTCTTAAATTAGTCTGTCAGCTGCTTTTTTTTTTGCACCCCATACCCCTATTAACATTAATATATTATTCAATGCAACCTTTTGAATCATAAGGTTCTGTTAATATTGTCAAATGTGTGCCTACATTCTACAAACTCACACATCAAAATTTGTTATTCTTGACAATATCTTTGTCATTCTTTTTGCCACAATCATCATAGAAACTTTGTAGTCATGATTCAGAAGTGAAATGGGTCTGTATGACCCTGGATCAAGGGATCTTCACCCTCCTTTTATTATAAGTATCACTACTGCTTTTTTTCAAATCAAGGGTAAAGCAAATTCCCACTCAAAAAATATTGTTAAAAAGTACTAGGCAGGCTTTTATTGTCTCCTGCTTCTTGTTTCTCCACCCTTTTATTGAAATTCCATCATTGCCAGAGACTTTCCCTGTATTCTGGTTTCTCATTACTTTCTTAATTTCAGTTTTCACTGAAGAAGTTGTAATTGTTTCCATTTCCTGTATGTTACTATCAACCTGTACATCTTGTTTCTATAGCGTATTGTAATAGTTTATATATATATATATATATATATATATATATATATATATATATATATATATATATATATATATATATATATATATATAATTTTCCTGGGTCCACTTCTACCCCTACCATTCTCATAATTTCTGATTTTTAGTTATCATCCTTTCAGCCTTTGGCTGTATTAAACATTGAGCCAACAGTTTGCTTGATCTAGGGTTAATGTCAAAAAATAGTATTATTAAAAACATTTTCTAAGTAAACTGTTTTCCATTTTCTTTCTTTTTTGCTTCTATAAATCCCTTAGTTTTATAAAGTTCTCTAAATACCGACTGTGACTATTTCATATCCCGTTTTTTATCACATTTTTAGTTTTAAGTTTATATTTTGACCAATTCTTTGCAAGCTCTTTACTGCTTAGGTTAAATCTAATATCATTTCAGTTACAGTTTGTTGTCCTTCCTTATTACTGTTACAGTATTCCTTTCTAAAGGAATATCCTACTGATGACATCTGTATGTCTAACCAGCATACCAAAGCTTTAGGCCATTCCAGGATCATACATCAGATGTATGTTTCTTTGTGCCTTATTCTCAGAACTATTTTGCCATTACTCTGGATGCTACTTTTTGAATTCAGTCTATCAAGTCTTTCTGTGCTTTGTTCCAGCTACAGCAGATAAGTATCTTATTGGGGAATTGGGGTTAATGTTTTACCTGTCAACCAGAAAGGGGAAATGTGGTAAAGATAGAGACAAGTGCCTTTTCTGCTTAAGTGCAGACCATGATCATACTCATGCTATTTGTTAGGCTTTTGTACCCAAGAACATGTGTAGCCATTTGTTCTCCCTTTCTGTTTATTTTGTGAACCAACATCTGAAGTTACTTGCTGAGGGATCCATGGCTTCTGAATCTGTCTGACTGGACATTCAGTAACTTCTTAAGAAATTGAAAAACAAACATTTAGAGACTTCTGCTGTCCAGCCTCTGCTGGATGTCTTCGGCAGGTTGAATGAAGAACCCAAAGACCTTCCAATTCCAATGCCAGACCCTTTTGTCTTGAATCAGTTGTACCCTGACACAGGTTTGGTTTCTAGCTTGTCTGCCTAGGTCGAACTTACATCTGCTACAGATGAGAAAGGAACCGCAGCTGATTATTTTAGAAGGGCCTAAGGGGACTCCCCAGATGCCTGTTAGAGAAGAGGTTCCTGGTTCTCTCATTAAAGTTAGGCTTATACCTCTCAACCATACCGAATTGCTCGGTATTTACCGGTTTTGAGGGCAAAATAATGGGGTGCCATGAATTCCCGAGTGGCCCCTTTAATTCCCGATTTTATTTATTTTTTTAATTTACTTATTTTTTTGTACTGCAACTTTAAATTTATGGCTGACGTCATCACGCATCACCAGCCTACCTGGGGCATGCGTGAATGACATCAGCTTCATTGGACTGTTATTTTGAACTGTTTTGGAGGGAAGGGAATATAGCAGACAATTGCCCAATACCGAAGCCAACTACATGCCGCAGGTCAGGTAAGAAAAATGTGTATTTTAGTTCAGCAGAGAGTAGTTCATCAGTGCATGGCGATTTAGGGTGTGTGTCCGCTCTATGTAAGTATCTGTATTTAAAGCAGCTCTGTCCATGTGCATAAAAACAAGCAGGTAGCTCCGCTTTAAGTATGAGTAAGCAGCTCCGGTTTATATTAGAAAGCTCTGTTTTGCAGAGATGTGTATGTATAAACATCTCCGGTTTATGTTAGAAATCTTTGTAGCATTTCTGTTTTAATGTGTGTGAGAAATGCAGGTCTGTTTTACATTTATCTTTGTAGCAGCTTAAGCAGAAGTGTGTGTGAGAAATGTCTGCAGGTCCGTTTTACATTTTATATAAATCATTGGTGTGTGTGTGGTTTAGATTAGAAATCTTGCAGCTCCGTTTTAATGTGTGTTGGAGAAATCCCTGCAGGTCAGATTTATCTTTGTAGCAACCTTGGAGAGCAGGTCCGTTTTACATAAATCTTTGTAGCAGCTCTATTTTAATGTGTGGTTTACATTAGAAATCTTTGTAGCAGCTCCATTTATATTTTACAGAAATCTTTGTACTAAGCAAGCAGCACAGGTCCATTTTACTGTCTGTGTGAGAAATTCCTGCAATAGCAGCTCCGTTTACATTTTACAGAAATCAGTGCAGGTCCATTTTACATTTTAGCAAGATGTGCAGGTCCGTTTTACATTTTAGCAAGCTGCAGGTCCCTTTTACATTTAAGCTCTAGGTTTGTTTTACATTTTAGCAAGCTGCAGGTCCATTTTACATTTAAGCTGCAGGTTTGTTTGCTGCAGGTCTGTTTTGCATTTTAGCAAGCTGCAGGTCCGTTTTACATTTAAGTTGCAGGTACGCTTTACATTTAAGTTGCAGGTCCGATTTACATTTTAGCAAGCTGCAGATCTGTTTTACATTTTAGCAAGCTGCAGATCTGTTTTACATTTTGTGTGTGTGTGTGTGTGTGTGTGTGTGTGAGAGAGAGAGGGAGAAAGAGCTGGAAAGTTTTCTGCTGCTGAACTATACAGCATATTCTTTTTTGTCAGGGGTTGCCCAAGTTGCTTTTCTGACGTGTGTGTGTGTGTGTGTGTGTGTGTGTGTGTGTGAGTGTGCGTGTGTGCGTGTGTGTGTGTGTGTTACACAGAGAGCTGGGAGGCTTTCTGCTGCCGATCTGTATAGCACATTCTTTTTGTATCTGGGGTTGCCCAAATTACTTTTCTGATATCTAGGGGAAGCTCAGAATCTTTTCCTTGGTTTGAGTGAGACTCCTTGTGACAAAGACTGAGAGCGTTTGATATAATATATATTTTGGTTACAATGCCAAACTCTAAATGAAGAACAATAATTTGAGTAGCAAATGTATGCAGGCAGACATTAGTATTTTCGAATTTTCAATTTCAATTATATCAAGTGAAAAGGGCATATAGTAAAAACATTTAACTCATCAGCTTTGACTCTTCATCACAACGGCTCTTTCTTCTCAAGAAGCTGAAATTGAGACCCATATTCTTAAAAGATAAAACTGCAAATTTATCTTCTTAAACTAAGTTTCACAGACAACTCAGTTTTGATTTATAGCATATTTTGGTTCTGTTCAGTTTGTGTTTGGAAGTTGGTATCCCACAATTCCATTGGAGTGGGTGGGGTTACATAATTGTGCATGCAAATTTTAGGATAATTGGTGTACAGATTTGTACCTACTTTTCATGGCCTTTGTCCAGATTTTTGATGTTTCCAGGTTGAAAGGTATGGTCAGGCAGGGTTCTAAACCACCTAAGCTTGTTACGACTGATGTTCCTCTGAAGATAAAACTGAAGTCCAAATATGTAGCTCCTGGGGCCAAGGATCCCATAAAGAGTGGTAGGGTTTCACTCAGGGTCTTTTTAAGGCCATTATGGTCTTGAAACCCACAGTGGAGTTATCTGTGCCTTCTGCTGTTCCTTTTTTCTTCCACTCCCTGTAAAAAAAAACTTGGGGAGTTTGACTCTGATGAAGATGTGGAGTTGGATTCTGAGAAAGAGTCCCCAGTGTATTCTCAGATCCATTCCCCTGCTGGTCTAGGGTCAGATAATGTGGATACTCTTTCTATGGAGTCTCGATTAAGGAGCTTTCTTTTGGTGACACCATTGTACAAAATAATGGCACCCTTTCAGTGGGAGATTTACCAAATTTCTGAAGTCCAAAACTTTTATATTATGCCCTTTTATGAATGGATTCTCCCAGGGTGTCTGCAGTCCCTCCTGTGTTAGAAGCCACAGCCTGATAGGTTTTACAATGGATAAGAATCCCTTTTCTGAGCCTGCTGTTATTTCTCTCACTGTTGTAAACTTTCCAAATTACTGTCTTCTAAACTTCTCCCTTCTGGCAATTTTTAGAGCTATGAATAGAAGCAGGAAAAAGTTTATACCTTAGCCACCTTGAATGTCAGAGGCATAAACTGCCAGATCCGTATGGCCAGGTATGTCTGGCTCTTTTATCTAAATTTGGGGGTGTTTTGACTGATTCCGAATGAAAGACTTCTGCTGCTCCTTTATTGAGCTCTGCTTCCCAAGTGACTTGCCATTCTATCAACTGCAGTTATAATGTTGCTGATGCATCTTCTAGGACTGCTGCATCATGTTCTGTTTTACACATGGTACTCCTGGCTTAGGTTACAATCTCTTTCTGATGATATAAAAGCCACATTGTTGGATTCTCCCTTGGCCTTGCAGAATCTGTTTGGTTCTGCAGCTAAAACCTTACAAGATAAAGGGAAGGTTATAGAGGACCTCAAACTTCCCCCCTCCCTATCCCTAGGCAAATAAGTTCTTGTAAGTCTTTCTTAATGCATACACAACAATGCCTCCCTTGAGAGGTATGAAGTTTGTTTATGAGCAAAACCTCTCAGGATTCTAGGGATCAAAAGCCATCTTCTTATGACAAATCTACTTTTATTTGACGTTTATCCCTCCCTGCCCCTTGGCCAGATTCCTCTTTCCCTCCAGTTAATTCAGTCATACCCCATCTGACAGCAGATCACCACAGATTCACAGGTTCTTTCCATAATACAAAAGGTTATTTCATGATTTAAAAAGCCCTTCCACCCTTTTCAGGGATTCTTGAGCCTCCACTTTGCAAATTCCTCATTTTCTTCCACTTCTTCAGGACCTTTTGGCTGAACTAGTCAGTCTGTTCCTCCCTTCCAGAGACAGAATTTTATTCTGGATGTTTCTTGTTCACAGGAAGGAGGGAATCTTGGAAGCCCATTCTGGATCTCTCCTTAATCAAAGTTTTCTGAGGCATCCTCTCAAAATGTTCTCTTCCCAGTCCCTGTTCTTATCTTCACATTTCTATTCACTCTCTCTTCAGGAAATGTTTACAGTTCTCCATTTCTTCATCATATTATCAGTTGTCTGCTTTGCCTTTTGGTCCTACTACAGCTCCAAGAGTCATTATCAAATGTCTAGCTCGAGCCTTAGCATGCTGCAGATTCTGTGGTATCCAGATTTTTTCCTATTTGATTACCTTCTCATTCAAGCTCCTTTCCAGCAGCTTCAGAATCATGACTTGACAATGCTTTTGCAGCAAAGTGTAGGTTTCACCCTGAATCTCATAAAATCTGTAATACCTCCTTAGCAGGATCAAGTTTTCCTGTAATGCAGGATTCAAACCTTGGCTATGATGGTTTTTCTTCTTCTATCTTCCATGATCGCCTTCTTGACAGCTTTCTTTCATTCCCCTCTTCCTTTACAAGTGGTGTCTGCAAGATAGTTTGCTCTGGGTTACATGACTACCACCATTCCTATGATTTCTTTCGCTAGACTTCATATGCAGAAGCTTCAATGGTACTAAACACAATCTGGCTTCAACATTGTCATCCTCTGGAATTTCCCATTCCTGTTTTGTCAGTTGTAAACAGGAATGTCAGTAGTGGATTCATCAAATTTCTATGAATCCAGACCTGCCTTTTGAAGCACTTTTCCCCACTAAGGAGCTGTATACTGATGTTTCAAATCTGGGATGGGAGCTTCTAACACTATCAGGATCCAGGCAGTGTGGTCTCTCCAACAACTGGAGGGACCACTTCAACATCAAAGAAATGAGAATGCTTTGTTTTTGGCTCTTAAAGCCTTGCATTCCCTTTGGGTTCTGGATCCTCTCCAGGTTTACACTGACAATGCCACAGTCACATGGTGCATGTACAAGGGGGCACAAAATTGTACCGTGTTTGCAGACTAGCTGTTCTTGTTTGGGAATTTGCTGTCCACCATCATCTGATCCTTAATGTGGTTTACATTCCCTCAGAGAACAATCTTGTGGTAGACAACCTGAGCAGGTCCAGTGCAGACCCTTACAAATGGATGCTTCACAGACAGGTCTTCCTGGACATTATCTATCCGAGAGGTTTGCCTCCCCTCCAAACAGACACATTTCCAGGTTCTATTCCCAGATGCCAAGTCCTCTGGCTTGGAAAGTGGACACCATGTCTTCTTCTTCTTGGAAGGGGATGTTTCTGTATGCTTATTTCCCTCTTCCTCTGTTGCCCAAGGTTTTACACAAGATCATGTAGGACGGACCCAAAATCTTGTTGGTCACTCCCTTTAGGACCAGACAGCATTGGTTCCCCTTCTGTTTCATCAGGCCAGGGGCAAACATCATAAGTTAACTCACAAGATGAATTTCTTCACATAGGACGAGTTCTCTCATTCACCCTCATCTACTCACCCTGCATTTTACTTTTTTGGTGATAAGGTTTTGGTACGTTTTCAACACCTGTTTTCTGAGGACGTGGTTTGGATTTTGCAGGAGGCCAGAAAATACTATGTTGTTAAATTTAAAGTTTTTCTCATTGGTCTCTGTGTCACAGACATGAATATTATCCTCTTTTACAAGCAAATTCTTTCTGTTCTTGCTTATCTGTATGAGTTGCTTGATTCTGGCCTGACATATTCATCAGTTAAAGCTCATTTGTCAGCCATTTCTGCCTATCTGCCCTTGGATTTGCCCTTTTCCTCTAGGATTGAAGTTAAACAATTTCTAAAAAGTGTTCTTCACACTAGGTCCCTGGAAAAGCCCATTTCATCTTCTTGGAACCAAACTGACAGCCTCATTTTGATCCTGCAGCTTCCTCTACTTTGCAATTCTCTACTTGGAAGACTGTTTTGTTGGTGCACTTACTTCTGCCATAAGGTTCTATGAACTCCAGGCTCTCATGACAGTTTCCCCTTTTTTGATTTTTCACAGGGATTGAGTTCCTCTTCACACCAATCCTCTTATGCATACCTCTCAAGTGTACCTCATTATTAGGAACGTACCTCATTTTGGGTCTTAAAAAGTTCATGTTCCTCAAAATTCCACATCAAAAGTGTCTGTCACACATTCAGTGTTAGGAATTTTTTAACTGATATTCATGATAAATAGAAATAAATCATATTAATTCATTAGAAGATCTTTTTTATAAGTAAAACTAGGATGTTTTAATCATCTTATGACCTTCCTGGTTGAAGTTGTTAGTAAGCCATTAGTAGGTGTTCCACATTTTGCCCATTTGTTTCACATTATGAAGGCTAGTGTTCCTTATTTTGGATATGGAAGGTTGGGAGCTATGCTCTTATGTCCAAGAAGATCAATGACTTGTCCTCAAATCAGTCCATTTACCTTTCTTTCTTTTACTATTCATTTCAGAATTCTGGTGAGAAGATTTTAAATATTTTTGATTTGCATAGACAGCTCAGGTATTAACTGGGTAAATCTAAAGATGCTAGAAAATCTAAGCAGCTATTTGTTTCCTTTCATTTCAACAAACTGCATTTGGATGATGTCCTTCCATTTCACTGTTGTGGTATTCTTAACATGAGGGATCCCCTGCCAATAGTGGCCAGACGTCCGGTCGGTATACCAAAGCCTTTAGGTTGTTAAGGGTATGCTGTACATCACATATATGCTCCCTGCACTGGATGTAGGGCATAAAGGTGACATGCACATGTATCATCCTCAGAACTTCTCTGTCACCAGTCTGAATGCCATCTTTGATGGTCGCTTGCTGGTTTACCGAGCAGTTTTCAAATGAGTGCCCCACTGAATTTTTTTGCTTATCCTTTTCTTTTGCATTTGTGTTTTATGGGGATTCATGTCATCCACAAAGGGAAATGCCAGTGTGGGAGAAGATTCCCCATAAAGACCCATCACGAGCAGTGATTGTTTTGTTTAGGTGCTTCTCACATCCTTCCTGTACTATTTGTCAGGCTTTTGTTCCAAAGACCTTATGTAGTCATCTTTCATCTCTAGCCATCTATCTCTCTCTTTTTTTTAACCCCTTTATTGAATTATCACTTGTGACATAGGCAAATTTACATTTATAAAAAAGCAACAAATTAACAAGCATTATACTTTACATATATTGCTATATATCACATAACCTAAGCAACATTACATAAAGTATTCAATTCCTGACCTTTTTATTCTAAACAAGAAACATCTTTATTAAAAGATCACTCACCACATAAGCAATCTTGACAACCAGCCTCTAAAGCTTTTAGCGAAAGACACTATGGAGGGTACTTCCCGGTCCAAGGGTCAGCCATCTTTGAAAAAGAAAGCCAAAAAAGTCAGGTCAGATTGTTCAGCTGTGACACCTCTGTTGGACATCTCTCTTGAGGCTGGTGAAAGCCCAAAGGATCATCCAATTCTTATGCTGGATTTCTCTGCTGTGACTGGTTCAGAGGCTGTCATGGATCCAGCATCTTGCATTGCAGACATCTGCTTCAGGAGTTCAAGGAGAACCATGGCTGATAATCACCAAAGGTACTGGGGGGGGGGGGTTGTTCACATACTGTTGAGGGAGGAAGTCCCAACTACAATAATCGAGTGTAGGGTGACATTGGAGCCTTTTAATTTTTATAAGGTGGACGAATCCTTAAAAAAGAAGCAAAAGACAACTCTCTCCTGCTTCTAACGACCCTCAAAGTGAATGGCAGAATTTTACACAGGGCTTGTTCAATGCTCTTATGGCCTTAAAGCCTCCTCAGGAGGTCTCTGTCCCGGCTCCCCCTTGGTCATTTTTTCCCTCAAGAGAACTAGAGAACAGGATTCCTCTGAGGAAGAAGAGGATTCTGATGAGGAATTCTTGGCCTATTCTATTCAGATTCCTTCCCCTTTGGATTATGGCTCTGAGGAAGAGGAGTCTGGTAGCCTTGAATCTTCTTTTGAGGAGATTTCCTTTGGGAATACTATTTCCAGGATGATGGAATTCTTTAAATGGAATTGTCCCCAAGTGTCTGAAGTTGAGAGAAGGTACTGTGAGCTCCTTCAAATGGAGTCTCCTAGACCCTGTGCTGTTCCTTCTGTTTTGGCTGCTTTATTGCATGTCTTTTCTTCTGCGTCTCAGGCCCCTGACTCACAACCCCTACTCCTAAAAAACCTGATCAGTTTTATAAAGTGCCTGATGACTGCAAATTCCTTTTTAAGTATCCATCTGCTGACCCTTTGGTGGTCTCTGTGGCATCCAACAAGCCTTCTAAATTACTACTTTCTAACAAGCTATGAACATATGAACAAGCTTCCTCCTTCTGATAAGGACAGCAGGACTATGGAAAAGCTGGGTAAAAAGGTTTATACTTCAGCCTTCCTAGCCTTTCGAGCTGTTAATTATCAGACTCATATGATCAGATATATTTTGGCTGTTCTTTCTCAGGCTTGCCTTGTTATTTCTGACCTTCCTGATTCTGAGGGAAAGACTTATGCCTTGTCCCTGTTAGGGACTTCTTTGCAGGTGGCTCGCCATTCCATTAAATGTAGTTACGCAGTAGATATTTCTTCTAGGGCTGCTGCTTTTGGCTCTGTCTTGAGGAGGTATTCCTGGCTATGGCTTCAACTTCTGCCTGATGATATTAAGGCTAAGTTGATAGGTGCCCCTCTGGACAACAAATGTTTGTTTGGTGCTGCTGATGCTGATTTGTTCAAGCTCCTGCAGGAAAAAGGCAAGGAGTTACAGGATCTGAAACATATTTGTGTTTTCCCTGTCCCAAAGTTTCAGAAAAACTATCCAAATAAAAAGGCTTTTGTTAGAAGGCAGTCTCCTCCTCCTCCTCCTAAAGGCAAGAAAGGTGTAGGAGGGCTCCCCCTGTTAAGTCTACAAAGACCAAGACCCTTTCTGCACAGAAGCCTTCCTTTTCTGAAAAAAACAGGTGCTGTATGACTGCCCGGTTCTTCCCAGCCACATTCCTCTTTCACATCTTTTTCTCTCTCTCCCTGTTTGGTTAAGCAGAACCCAAGATTCCTGGGTTCTTTCCATCATTCACCAAGGGTATTCATGGTTTGGAAATCTCTTCCCCCTCTTAGGGGCATTCCTCAAACACCAGTGTTTTTTTTTCTGGAGGTGTTTCATACTCTTTTGACTCAGAGAACTATTTGAGAGGTTCCAGCTGCTCAAAGGGGCAAGGCGTTTTATTCCAGAATGTTTTTGGTCCCCAGAAAAGAGGGCACTTGGAAACCCATTATGGATCTTTCTCATCTGAATACCTTTCTGAAGGTTCCTTCCTTTTGAATGTTATCCCTTAAGACTCTGTTCCCTCTGCTGCTCCCTCAGGCTTTTATGTTTCTCTGGATCTCAAGGATGCTTAACTCTATATCCATATTCATTCCCTTTTCAGTGAGTATTTATGTTTCTATGTTTCTTCTAGGCATTTTCAGTTCTCTGCTTTGCCCTTTGGCCTCTCTAGTGCCCCAAGGGTATTCAACAAATGCTTAGCTCCTGTGATTGCTTTTTGTAGGCTCAAGGACATTCAGGTCTTTCCTTATTTATGTCTCCTCTCCAGAGATTCTTTTACAGCACATTCAGTTTGCCATCACTCTGTTGCAAAGTCTGGGGTTCACTGTAAATTTTCAAAAGTCCTTCCTGTCCCTTTTGCAGGATCATGTTTTCCTGAGATGCAGGATCCAGACTGTTCATATGCTAGCATCTCTGCCTCCTCCCAAGGCTTTAGCTATGATCTACTTTTTTCAGTCCCTTCTTTCTCTGGCTTTGATTTCAGCCAGGAAATTTCTGAGGGATCTGTGATTCATGGGAACCACCATCTCTATGCTTCCCTTCACCAAACTGCACATAGGAAAGCTTCAGTGGTATCTAAAGTCAGTTTGGCTTTAGGATTCTCATCCTGTAGAGTTTCCAATTCCTCTTCCTCCATGTCTCAAGTTGGAATTTCAGTAGTGGATTCACCAACTGACTTTGAGTCCAGGGCTCCCCTTTCAACCCCTGCTTCCCTCTCAGGAACTGTTCACAGATGCCTCAGGTGGGGTTGGGAGCCTCCTTCAAAAACTTAAAGGTGCAAGGCCTCTGGTCTCCTCAGTAACAGAAGGAGCACATCAATATCAAAGAGATGATAGCTCTTCTGTTGACTGTAACTGCTTCCATCCTCTGTTTTCTCCAGGCCCTAAAAGATCTTTAAGATCACATCACAATGATGTGGTATGCCAACAAACAAGGGAGAACAAAGTCCTATCTTCTTTGCAGATTGGCACTTCATGTTTTGGAGCTAGGTATTCAGTCCCAAGTGACACTTCAGGCAGTATAAATTCCTTCAAGTCAGAATTTTGTGGTAGACTCCTTGAGCAGGTCCATAGCACAATCTCACAAGTGGATGCTTCACTGGGATGTGTTTCTGGACATTATCCACTAGTGGGGTATTCTTCAAGTAGATCTCTTTGCCTCCCTGCTGAACAGAGAACTTCCTCAATTTTATTCCAGGACAGCATGTCCTCTGGCCTGGAAGGTGAACACCCTATCTTTTTCATGGGAGGTGATGTATCTTTATGCCTTCCCTCCCCTTCCTCTCATTCCAAAAGTCATGTGCAAGATAAAACAAAATGTTCCCCAAATGTTGCTGGTGACTTCCTTTTGGACTACACAGCATTTGTTCCCTCTTCTTCTGGATTTAGCCAAGGACAATCATCACAAGTTACCTCACAAGGTGGATCTTAGACGGGACAAAGGATCTCTCATCCATCCCCACCTCTCCACTCTTCAGCTGACACTGTGGGTGATAGGATTTTGATTCCCTACAGGCACCTTCATGCTTCAGGTTCTGCAGGAGGCCATGAAACCCTCTCCTAGAAAATCCTACTTGTCCAATTGAAGGAAGTTTTCTGTTTGGTGTTTTTTTTATAACTTGGACCCACTTACTGTGGTTGTTCCTTTGGTTCTCTCTTATTTGTATGAATTGCTCAATGCTGAGTTGGCATATTCTTCTATTAAAGTTCACCTCAGTTATTTCTGCTTGTCTGCTTTTAGCACCTCCTTTGGCCTCCAGGTTCGAGACCAAATGGTTTCTTAAAGGCATCCTTCATTTTAGACCTCCCAGGAAGCCTATCCCTTGTTCCTGGGATATTAATTTTGTTTTGGAAAAATTCAGCTTCCTTACAGAATTGTTCTTGGAAGACTGTTTTTTTGTTAACTTTTACTTCTGCCATATGGGTGTCAGGGGTTCAGGCACCTAGCCAGCATGACATTTCCCCGTGGTATATTTGGTTGGGGACACATGGCTGAAATGACATTGAGCTGCAGAGAAATTTGACTTTATGAATTCCCTGTGGGCAAACAGAAGAATGCAGTGCCATACCCACAACTTCAACAATCAAATGCACAGGGGGGAAATAATGTCCATGGCCCACAAAGCAGCATAAGATAGCAGGCAGGATGGCAGGCATCAACAGCAGGCTAGCCAATTGGCATGTCAGTGGCAGTAAAAAAGCAGTGGGACAGTTGTCAGCACCTTTATAAGCAGTGCATGTGAGCCACTACCTCTTTCACAGTATCTAGAGAACATTACCTAAAATGCATACTGGAGCATAAATGGGACTACAGTAGCATGCAGGACATTCTCCATGATGTAGCACACTTCTACATGTTGTAGATACATAACTATGTACTGTACACTGAGCACAACACTCATTAGTTCTTCTGCCCCCATACACTTGGTTATTAAAGCTGTGGGCAAGGCAGTGTGTGCTTCTCTTTGCCCACAGGGAATTCACAACAGCCATATTTCTCTGTAGCTAAATGCCACTTCAGCCATGTGTCCCCAACCAAATGTACCACAGGGAAATGTCACGCTGCTTAGGTGCCTGAAACCGGGTGTCAGAGCTTCAAGACCTTATGGCTGTTTCTCCTTTTTTAGTTTTTCATAAGGATAGAGTGTCCCTTCATACTAATCCTTTTACAACTAAGGTGGTGAATGAGTTGTCTCTTAATCAGTATATTCATTTGCGTACTTTTTTCCCCTTCTCCACTAGTGAGGAGGTGTTGCACACTTTGGCTGTGCATAGACAATTCAGATTGTATTTGGACAAAACTAAAGCTTTTTGAAAATCTGATCAGCTTTTTGTTTCTTTTCATCCTAGATCATTAGGTTTGGCATTTTCTAAGCAAACTATTTCCTCAGATTTCTAAAGCCATTTATTTTTGTTATTCTTATGTTAACAGCCTTTCTTCTTCAGTCAAGGATCACTAAACTAGGGCTCTGGCTTCTTCTGGTGCTTTTTTCAAGGGTTTGGATACTAATTTTATCCTTGAGGCAGCTAACTGGACTTATGTGCATACCTTTACCAAGCACTACAGGTTGGATGTCATATTCAGGGCTAGAGCTGGTTTTGCTAGGGACATTCTTCATGGGTTCCTAGAATGCTCTGCTGGCCCTTCTTCCTGTCCTTTTGCACTCTCTCTCATGTTAAGATACTACAACAGTGAAATGGAAGGACATAGTACAGTTTTGTAAAATCTTACCATAACAGTAGATGTCCTTCTTTTCACTGTTGCAGTATTCACTCCCTCCCTCTCTCCTCCCCCTGGTCTTTTGTCCCTCTGGATATGTATGTTACCCTCTGGTATCCAAGGGCTGGTGTTCCTCCTGGGGCTTACCTTTATTCCCTACACCTAGCACGGGGAGCATACGTGTGTCATACAGCATATTCTTAACCTAAAGGCTTTGGTATACTGGCCAGATGTTGGGCTGCCCTTAACAGGGGATCCCTCATATTAAGAATACTGCAACAGTGAAGAGAAGGACATCTACCATTATGGTAAGATGTTACACAACTGTACTTTTTCAATCAAACATCTCCTTTTGCATTTCTAAGACCATTTCTTTTTGTTTTATTCTTCATGGTAAGCAGCTTTCTTCTTTTTCTGTTCATGCTCATTCTACAATGGTGGTAACCACTTGTGTTTTTTTCTTTTTTAAGAGTCTGGATGCTAAATCCATTTTGAAAGCTGCTACTTAGTCTTCTGTGCATACGTTTACTAATCACTACAAGCTGGATGAAGTGTTTTGGGCCAGAGCTGGTTCTGACAGGGCTAGTCTTTGTTTTTTTTTTTGTTTTTTTTGAGGATTCTTCAGATGCTTCCTCCTTCCATCCTATTTGGTAGCTTCAGTAAGGAATACTGCAACAATGATAAAGACTTAGTACAGTTGTGTAAGCACCTGAACAGAAGATGTCCTACTTTTCACTGTCGCAGTATTCTCTCTCTCCTTCCCTTTCTTGGTTTCTGTTTTCTTACCATCTGGTAGAGATGGCCATATTTCTCTTCTTTCTGGATGCACATGTCCTTTCTTTTGTTTCTCTTTGGTTATTCTGGTTCTCCTGGGACAATTCATTTCTGAGGACTAGGCACCACATACATCACGTATGTACCTTTCATCCCACATACAGAACATACAGCATCTGGAAGGGCCTAAGGTTTTTGGTATGCTGGCTTCATGAACAGCTATCCTTGGTAGGATATCCTTTTAGTAAGGAATACTGCAATAGTGAAACGTAGGACATCTACTGCTATAGTAAGTTGTTACACAACTTTATTTTCCATCCACATATTAAATGACTTCCTTTTCAGAAGAAACAATACAAAATGACAATGATTATCTGAATATGCTTTCTCATGCTCAAAAAAAAAATTATTATAGTTGCATGGTATGACACCATCACTGGGTGTGTTTTCATAATTCAAACCATATTACAGTATTTTTGATATGTATCATTTATCTTATCTTATGCAGGACCCATACTTCAGTGAAAATGTATATATTTCAGTTCACTTTCTTATTGTTGCATGAAATAAGGCAAACTGCATGTATATATTTCTCTGAGTATCCACCCTCTGCCTTTATTCTATGATATCTTGGTCCTCCAGAAACACCTTCCTTATTTTCTGTAATGTACCAGTCTCCTGCTACCAGCATATATCCTGACAAAAAGTTGTAACTTCTCACATAATATTCATTTTGGAAAATCCACAGAGGTTCCTCACTAAAAGAATACAAGGTGTAAGTAAAATGTCCTTTGCAGACCACTTCAAGGCCCTATCCCTGTATTCTGTCTTCTACAGGCTTTTGATCAGAAATCTATGCCTGGCATACAGGGCATTGTCAGACCCCACTCTGATGGACATCCTGCATATCCACAAAATAAACAGCACAAGAATTACCCATTCTAAAGACCTAAACATTGCCTGTGATATAAATAGGACCTGCTGGACAGATACGTATGTATCCCAGAGACCATCCCGTCTATGGAACAGGCTTCCCATCCATGTGAATCAGAGTTCCCTCCTAACCCAATTCAAGTGCAACTTGGACATTTGGATGGGAAAAAAGAAATTCATCCCTGGTTTGGCACCTATGTCTCTAATAGACACAGGTTACCTGTAAATAGTTACTCTCCCAGGCCCATGCTTAAACTTATTAAGGGTATCAGATCTTATCAAAGATTTGGGGTGCATGGCTAGGCTTAAAAAGGCCCTTGTGGTCATTAAACCTAGTAAACACCTATGAACCTATTATATCTTGTCTAACTGCTTTTAGTGGAACATATAATGCATCCAAATTCTTATAGCCTGCCAAAAAGTCTCACCACAATAAATCATCCCTGCCTGTTTTTTACTTGATCCTCAGTCTTTATTCCTATACCATTTTTCCAGTTCAATTTATTTCAATCACCTATTCCAGCAAAGAAACTCCAAAATTTTCTTTGCAAAGCATTCATGTCCTCTATGACAGGTATGTTCCTGTAATGTTATCTGTGCTTTACTATGATAAATATAAGTCAGTACCTTCACATGTGTTTTCTTACTTATAAGCCCATTGATATTTCAAACCAGTATGTCAATGTGTACCATGCTATAGCTTATATTTTATTTTACTTAACTTGTATTCTTTCTGTTCCTCTTTTAAACTGATTCTTCATGGTCTGTTTCTATTAATTGTGCTATTTTATATATTTTGTGTAATACTGTCCCAAATTAACTTGATGTCTTATTAGGACATACAATTCCCCCTACATAAGAAATAAAGAGCATACTACTTACATGCATATTTTTGCAACACAAATGTGAACACAGTAGTGTAAATCTTCCAGTGCTTTCTAATTACTCACTTCTGATTTACTCCTTTGGGCTGATGAACAGCTGTTATAAATCACTAATCTGTTTGTTTCACCTTTGTGCAGCATTTTGTCTGAAGCTGTCTGTCATTGTGTTTCATTTCTACAAATTGTTCATCTTGCACTCAGCACTTATTTTTTAACATATGTCCTTTGATCCTTCACTAAATATTTCAAATGTACCTATGTTTAAAAAGTCAGGTTTTACTATCCAGACACAGCAGCCTGCTACAATCCACCACAGCAAAATAATTTCTAACAGCACCAGAGATAAGCCTGTCTACATACAGAGAACTTTTCACTCTGAAATCACGTAGCAAATGTGACAACAGAATGAAGTAAATTAGTTAATTTTTCAGTGGTAGTTGCTGATCTCAGGCATTTTAAAACTGATACTTGGAGGGTTAAGGAATGGTGTAAAGCTACGTCCCAAGCCATCATCACTAGACAGTAGAGGGAGTACGATCTTGTACCTCCCTGCTTATTTATGTACCACATGACTGTGGTATTGTCTGTTCTCACTTGTAGAGGAACTGATGACCATAGATGATGAATAAATTTCAAGGCATGGATCCTAGTCATCTACTTTTGTTATCGCTTTAGTCTGTCTTCACGGAAACTGTTCCACAAGTAAAATCTGATGCATCTATAGTGAGAGATTAGTTTAAGATCCAAGGAGAAAGGGAGACCTGGGTTCACCTGAATTTTTTACTCCACCAATGCAGTTCTGTTTTTGGAAACCCCACTGTATCCTTCCCATGCGTAACCTGGCTAGAGGAATCATGACAATCGCAGAAGCCATGAACCCAAGAAATTCTCTTGCAGAAGTCTGGGGCTGACTGGAGAAGCTCAGGAAAGATTCCAGATTAAAATACACCTTCTTTGTGTCAGAAAGGCCTGTAGAAGGAAGGTATCTAGAAGGCAGCTGAGAAGCACAATCCTGTGAGACAGAGACAAGGAAGATTTTTGCAGTATTTATCTGGAAGCCTAGACTGGTCAGAAGAGACATTACCTGGATTAATTATTTTTACCATCTGAATAAAGAGACTGCAAAGATAAGTAAAGATAAGTAAGTTTTCCAAATAAGGAAATATGCAAATGAAATTCAGTTTGCAATGAACTATGACTAGGCAAGACATTTCATGAACATCAATGAATCTACACAGAACTAATAATGTGACCCAGAAACAGAAAACCTTAGACATTTCTTGAAGCCTGTGATAGTAAACATCTTTTTTAAATCCAGTGTTACCTTATAACTCATGGGAGGAATGAAGGGTAATAGGTTCTGTAAGGTCAGCATTTTGAATTTTGATACTTTCACATACAAGTTTAGGAATTAAAGATTTTAGTACTAGTTTCCAAGATGCCTCTTTCTTTAGTATCAGAAACATTCTCTAGTAGAAGCCTTTGTCTCTGATGTACAGCCTTTGTCTCTGATGTTCTATGATTCATTGGGTGTATAAAGACTGAAGAACATGAAGAAAATAGGCTGGCTCAGATGGTGGGAAGTAATTCCCCTGAAATGAGGTTTTGTATTCAGTGCCATCTGTAACCCTTCTGCACTTTTGCACCCAAGATTCTGAGGCAATCTTTTGGCAAGCAGGGATATTGAGGACTAGCTTCTGGGACAGGTTTGCGGAGATATTGGCTGGAGGTGAGGAAGAAGGGAAAAATGCCAGCATAGTCATTTTGTACTGTTGGTCTGTCCTCTTTTCTGAAGGGACCTCTGTTTCTTATTATTTTCCTCTTTTTAGCCAAATATGACTATTGCTTATTTGACTTTTTGTTGAAAGAGGGAAGGCTAAAAGGTTCACATTGGGTGACATGAAAAATCTTAGAACCTCCCTGAATCAAGTTCCATCTTTCATTCAATTGTTTGACAGCCTGGGTAGCAAAAGAGTCAAACAATACCTCATTGTCTAAAGCAGAATCTAAGATTTCAGACTATACCACATTAGCAATATTTTGGTTATATACCAATGTACATCATCTCAGCACCATAGTGATAGCAGTGGCCCCAGAACAATCTCCAAAGCATGTTTGGATACTTGGTACAAGGTAGAAACAATCTGATTCAGAAAAGAGCTTTCTTCTGTAGGAAGTGAGGTAGTAAATTCTCACATACTATCCATATAACAAAACATAAATGTCCATATGTATGTTTGATAATTGAGAATGCTGAAAGCTGACATGGCAGACAAAATCATTCTCTTACCTAGGTGGTCCAACACCTTGCCTTCTTTGTCACCAGGAGAAGGGTTAGTGTTCAGGATCAAACTGTTGCCAGCAGTGGATATGGTCTGACATCAGGTGAGTGAAAAGAAATGTATTAGTCTGAGGCACTTTATACATTTCATCTGCTTTACAGAGACTGTCAGATGGGTATTAGGATGACTACAAGGAGAAATCAAAACATCCTCTAGGTCTAGCACAATAGGAGACATTGCACAGGAATGAGGAATATCCATTTGTAATACATCAGAATGTCTGTTCACTTCATGGAGAACATCTATTTACTCCTATAAAAATATCTCATTCATCCTTGCTATGGTCTGATTAAAAGAGAATTCCTCCATAAGAGGATAAGAATTGATATTTTCCTCACAGTCAGATTGTTGGGTTTGTAAATCTATAGGAAAAGGAAGACTATGTCATAATTAGAATAATCAAACCCAGTATCCTCCAGAATTTCTTTACAGGGGATACCTACCTGTAATGGCTTCTGGATACCAGGATTCATACTATGTAATGCATGCCTTGCTAAAGATAATAATTGTTTTAAACTCTAATTACTTACTAAGATAAACGATGTTTAGTCTTTTGTTTTTTTTTTCTTTATAGGAGTCTGTGTGGTAGAAGACCTATTCAAAGGAGTGGTGTCTGACTGGTCGAATGGGGTCTTGCCTTGGTTACCCCATGAATGTCTTCCAACCTTAGAGAAGATGGTTCTCCCATGCCAGGATCAGACATTGGAATAGCCAAAGAGGTTGAGGCTGACCCCTGGTTCATGGTAGCCAAAAAGACTATACCAGAAGAAGCTGGAGAGTTAAGTGAGTGGTTTGAGGAACAACCAGTGGCCATACAAGTTCACCAACTATTTGCTAAGGCCTAGTCTGTGCCCACAGCACTGGCAAGGTTTCCTTGGTAAGTGCTTCAGTTTTTGTAGGTACAGCAGATGCAGAACCAGTAGAACAGGTGTAAGTATCCAGTGCTGTAGCCAAGGAGGAGATGCAAAAAGTGGCATGCATTGCTGAAGCAAGTCATTCAGAAAGTAAACTGTCAATGAGTGTCCACATACAGCACACTTGCATTCACACCTCTTAATCCAAGCCCCCTTCACAATGTAAGAACACATGCAGCACACAAAATTCTTGTCAGTGCTCAATTTAAACTCCTAAATACACTGACTGAAAAACAAAATAGCATGTAGATTGTCACAAACTGAACATAAGCTGTACACTGATAAACACATACCTGGGTCTGAAGGGATAACATTTGAAATTTTGGACCTTCATAAAAAGATTGACAAAGGAGAGATTTAGCACTTGGCTTCACATTCCTTCTTTTTTATCATCAGAAAAAGCCTTGCATAAAATCCTTGGCAATTTGGCAATAAAGTTCTGCCTCCCTGTAATATCATTTGCAGGACTGGTGAAAAAAAGATATTTGGTTTACTGAGCAATGAGGAACTCCCTAGAAGGGAGGTAGGGAGTCCCATTGTTAACTGTATCCTTGCTGTATGTCTCAGAACCAATACCAAGCTATTAATAAAATGCAGGGATAAAGCATGAGCCGCCTAACTCACTACCAGAGATAATTCTACCCTCACTAATTATCAGCAGCTTAGAAATCTAGCTAAAAAACAAATCAGGAAAGACAAACAATGCTACTTCCTGTCCTGTCAACAGTTACACTAAAACAACCCCCAACAATTCTGGCAAAGCATCAACTGTCTTCTCAACCCTGGCCACTCCTCAACACCAGCCCCTACCTCCTCATACAACTCTTGACTCATTTTCTACACAATTCAACTCCCATTTTATTAATACCATTACCTGTCTACTAGCAGACCATCCCAGCAAACCTCCTACTCTCCCCTCTCCAACTGTAAATCATTCCACCGTTTTCATTTTTCTCCCATCCAAACTAGCTACATAAAAACACTCCTAACCAAGCTAAAACCCTGCTGTGTCACTGCTGACCTACTTCCAAATGAAAAGCAGCTCCCTATAGCCTACCCCATATCAGTCCTGATCAACTAATCCATATCTGAACACTACGTCCCAACTCTCTGGAAAATATCCCATATCATTCCTCTCCACAAAGGTGGGACATCCAGAGAACTTACAAACTATCACCCCCAAGCCATCCTCTCACCCCTTGCAAAAATACTAGAAAAATGCATCCACAATCAACTCCTCCACCACCTTCTAACCCACAACCTATTAACCAGATCCCAGCATTGCTTTAGACCTAAACATAGTACCAGCACTGCCCTATTATCTTTCACCAACTCCAACTGAAACTGAAAAATATTTAAGAGTGAATGCTATAAGTACATTAGACACTACTCAAGATTTTTGGATGATATTTTCATCTTATGGGATGGACCTGAACATATTATTGAATTATTTATTGATTATCTCAACAGTACAAGTCATTATTTAAAATTTACACATAGTTATAGCACTGAGGGTATTACATATCTTGATACCTTTATTTCTAGCACTAACAATGGATTTAAATCCCGCATCTACATAAAAAATACGTTTTCTAATAATTACTTAGAGTACTCCAGTAATCATCCTTACAAAACTAAGAAGAGTATATTTAAGGGCCAGTGTATATGTGCTGCAAGGATGACATCTACATTTAGTGAAATGATAGATGAGATATAATTAATTAATGAGTTATTTAGGATTAGAGGGTATCCTGAGGAACTATTGAAGGAGATGAAAACGTATGTAATTAATGAATGGGGGAAAAAATATTTACCTGTATTAGGTAAACAATTAGTTAACAAGATTACAGTTAGTGAAGGAGAAGCTAATTACAATAGAGCATGTATTGTGGAATATACCCCTCAGGCTAAACAAATTAGAGAAATTTTAAGTAAACATTGGAACATACTCACTGTGGATAAAGATATAAAAAATATAGTAGGTGAGACTCCCCTATTTGTGTATAAAATGGGAACCAATATGAAGTTGATTCTAGAGAGGAGTTATGTAATGAGGGAAATAATTCAGCAGAGAAAGGGAACTAGGAAATGTGGAAGCTGTGGACAATGTTATGCCATATTAGAAAAGGAGGACATTATACTGGAGAATATAAACAAGACTAAAGTACGTTTCCATAATGGAAATTGTAATACTAAAAATGTTATATATATGGCTAAATGTGTAATTTGCCCAAGCTTCTATATAGGAAAGACAGAAAGAATGTTCAAAAAAAGAATTTATGATCACATTTATGCGATCAGAAAAAATGATAGTACCAATGCACTTTCCAGACATGTAGCTACATATGGGAGTAATCACGAATTCCGATTTGCCATTTTGGAACAAATAAGTATGGCAAATCGAGAAGGCAACAACAAAGCCATCTTAGGAGAAAAAGAAGTGTGATGGCAAATTTTAACTGATGCCTCGACTACACCAGGTTTAAATGATTATATTACTATTAAGCCCATGCTACAGAGATTCACATAAACAAAGGCGAACTCTACACCTTAATTATATGAACCAACAGTACACATGGTATGAATTGTTTACGTTTTTATGAAAAATACAGGATAGATATTGAATTAATTTATTTGTTAGTATTATATGTTATGGATTAAATAAATGTACACATTATTAGTTATAGGTTAGTATTTTAATTAGGTTTTTTATTACTATATGCACTTTTCGCACATATGCAATGGTTACTGAGTTAAAAGATTTTATGGCAACATACTACATGTATTCAGGTAAACTATATTATACAGGAAGCTATTATAAGTAGTACATGGAGTTATAAAAGTTTTATTTATTAGATTAAAATTATTTAGTATTGTATGAGTATTTATATATGAATTGTGACAGGAGTTTTTATGTTTGTACTTGAGGCTATTTATTACAATAATCAGATAGTTGTTGTTGTGTCTTTCGGCTTTTCCTGGTTAGGGGTCGCTACAGCGGAACTCCGGTCCACTAATGATTGGCAGTAGATTTTTACGTGCCGAGTTGCCGGCCCTGATGCAAAAATTTCAATGAAGGTACGCCCATTCATGCATGTCTCCATACAGAAGACGCTCTAGCTGAGAATTGAACAGGACAACATCTTACTCTGAGGTGACAACGCTACCGCAGCACCACCACCGCAGTACAATAATCAGATAGTATTTATGTATTTACCAACTTTCAGCATATGTATACAGATAAGACTAGTGACAACTTATATATAGTATTATAAATGATTTATTTCTGTATGTTCTAATGTTTAGCAAATATATATAGATCAGACTTGCGACATACAGCTCATTCTGCAAGCTTTTAATTTAGTATGTCCCTTTAAGATTTGAATATGTGTTTGACGCCAAAAAACAAATAAAAAAGCTAATTGATGATTAATGAATTGATTCTGAAGAAGTCCACATTGTAGTGGATGAAAGCACTAGATCTGTTATGTTGTTGGAATCTATGTGATTTTAAGTACAATAAATTGGTGGTATTATTGCTGGTTGGAGTGAGCTACATCCTTCGGTATCCTATTAATAGTGTTTATATTTTTGAATTACGTTGTTGCAGTCTTTAAATACTATTTTCTTTAGTTGTTTTAAATGAAGGACAACTTGTCTCCTCTATCTTCCTTGATATGTCCAAAGCTTTTGACACCATCTCACACCAGCTACTACTAAACAAGCTTTCTTCCTTTGGTCTAGACCCCACATACCTGAACTGGTTCCATAGCTATCTCTCCAATCATCGGCAAGCTACCAAATGGGGAAACAATCTTTCCCCCCTTCTACCCATCTCTATCAATGTAACCCAAGGTTCCATACTTGGCCCACTTCTCTTTAGCATATTTACAAAAGACTTCAGCTCCTCAACGAATCATGCCACCATTGTCCAATATACCGATGACTACGCACTTATCTGCTCTGCCTCCACTCCCCAAGAACTCCAGGTAAAAATGCAGTCTTCCAAGACATAGGAAAACATCTAGGCGAGCATCAACTTATTCTAAACCCAAACAAAACCAAGATAATAGTCTTCACAAATAAGAAATCAACTCCTTACCAACCCCCACTCTCAATAATCTCCTCCAATGGAACCAAGTTACTTCCCTCTAACCAAACTAAACTTCTAGGTGTAACAATTGATGCACATCTATAATCTGATAAACATATTTCACTGACAATCAAAAAAGTGCATACCAAATTAGGCACCCTCTATAGAGCAAAACCATTCCTAACCAACAGCACCAGGCTGGCCACTGCCCGGTCTCACCTGCACACAACTCTCCTCTATGGCTCTCACATTTTCACTAATCTGCGTAAGACTGACCTTAATAATCTAGAAGCTTGTTACAACAGAATAGCAAAATTTGCCACCAGTCATCCATATAGGACTCACCATTGCATAGCTCTCTCTCAGCTAAACTGGCTTGAACTCCCTAACCTTTTATCCCTCAATCAACTGACCTTAGCCCATAAAATTATTCACCAGCCCAATAACCTCCCTGCACTGGCTAACCTAGTACAACCAAACTGTAATCCAAGACCCCTCAGACCATCAGAAAAACTAATGTTAAATGTCACCCGCTCCCACAACCTTCATGGAGGCTCCCTCTACTCTTACAAAATTGCCAAGCTATGGAACACACTTCCTCAGCCAATCACAAAATACCCAAACAACCATGAGTTCAAAAAACTCCTAAAAGAGCACCTAGCAAATCACTAGCTTTGCTCCTGCCATAATCTAGGTTAATATCTTCCAAGAATCCCATGACTGTGCCCTCTCTTTTATGCTGCCTCTTGTGTTGTGTTAACACACCCAATAACACTCACTGCCACAACTAATGAAAATGAAACCGTACCATCCCCAACCCACCCAGGTGGGGGTTATGGCCTCCACAACCCCCCTTAACTAAATATAACAACTCTGAGATCACACTACATTTGGGAAAGGTCAAAGTCCACCTTGTTGACCAACAGGTTACTTACAGTGGGAATGGATTTGTCGATCCGGTCGTTCTCTGAAGTGAAGTTTCGATGCTTTTGTCTCAACAATTTGGTCTTCAATATTGTGGGCTTTCAATGTTTTCAGGTAGAGTCAAAAGATACAATAAGAGGGTCAACAGCAGGTTGCGGAATATCCAAGTATAATAAATCGTAATATTTTTGCTGGGAAGTAGAAATTTCATTCTGTATTCATTGAAATATATTTTTCATTTTAGACTCAAAGTGACACTTCTTTCAGAATCATAATCTTCAGATTGTACAGAAAACACTGCAGCACAACATTTACCCTCCAATATTTGTTCTGACTGAAAATCAGAGCCAGAAAGAGAAGGGAATTTTGTTTTCTGCCAGAGGAGGAATGAGACAAATGAAAAGCAGAAACTGATTCCCAAGCAAATCCCAGAATGGCTTCCCTGTACATAGAAACTGATGCAGAAGAGGAGATATTTTTATTCATCTTTCTTTTTTCTGGGAGTCCCTGGACAAAGATTGCCCAAAGCAGGCACACCACTCTGGGATTCACACTGTGCAGTAGACCTTAACTCACTCCTTCCCCCAAGACCAACAAGGAATCTTGCCCACACAGGACATCTTTACAGCTGCTGATAATGTGAATAGCTCTTAGTCCTTAGTGGCTGTAAGCGTAACACTAGAGGGACCAGGGAAAACAATAAGCCATCTAAGGAACCAAGTCCAGCCACAACAGAGTAACCCATCGTGGCTGAGGCATAGAAGAAACCACCCTGACATCCAAAGATTCCCTAATAAGTTTCTTCTTCTTGCTGGTAAAAGAACCATGGAGACTGGTAATTGCTCCATAGGTACTTCTGAGAAAGCACTGAAGATGGGTAGTTGAGCTTGGAGGGGTCAGTAATAGTTACCCACAGAAAAAAGGTAGTTTTGAGGTAAGAAAAATCATTGACAATCCCCACAAAGCACTAAGTCCTGTCCCTAACACACAATACTGTGCAACACTAGAAATCTAATAAAAACATTTTCTTTTTTACACAGTATGTTCACGCAAGCACTTTGTGTAAAACTTCCCTGACAAGTAATGACAGTCCCTAAAAAACTAATTCCTTAGCTAAAAAAACATACAATTTCACAGAAAAAAAGCATTAGTTTTCCATTGAAATTTAAAGCAGTGAAAGTTTTTCTACAGTAGAGAACTTATCTGCCGGCCTTGAAGAATCTCTAGCCGAAAGTCAGTACCACAAAGCCCACAGAAAGCATGCACTTCCACATCAAGAAAGTTCTAAGATTTTTGGCTTTCTAACTACTTTTTTATGTGGAGATGTCCTGGGAGACAGAATGTGAAGAAAGTGGCCTAAAGCTTTGAAAAGCTGGCCAGTTGGTCTTACCTTCAGCAGGATTTAACTCTAATATCTTAGGCTACTGCAGCAGTGATCTAATTTTGAATATCAAATTTTACACTCAGAGATCATGGTAAATGATATTAAGCTCAGTTTGTTATAGATTAATTATAGGGGAATAAGAATTAAAAGAGCTGTAATTGTATGGACTATGCTGGGTATGGAAGTGATGTAACAAAGCAGACTTACACAAAGCAATAACTTCCT
Organism: Protopterus annectens; assembly: GCF_019279795.1. Classification (NCBI taxonomy): domain Eukaryota; kingdom Metazoa; phylum Chordata; order Ceratodontiformes; family Protopteridae; genus Protopterus; species Protopterus annectens. The sequence continues at coordinate 1,405,849,073 of NC_056732.1, read as the reverse complement.
TTTCACAATAGATAAATACAATATGTGTATCATAAAGAATGTTTTTCAAATGTGGGTGGTGAAAATATGGAACAAGATTCAGATTAATATGTTACAATCAGTGAACTTGCCAACATTAAATCTAAAGTAGATACTTTTTTTAAAGAGAAAATGTACTTGAGATAAAAAAAACTTGGAAGAGGGTTGTTAATATGACCTCTTAAGATCTTGAGCCTAAAAGAGCATTGAAACATTAATGTATGGAATAGATTCATGAAAGCTCTTACCAGACCTCTCAAATATTCTACTCTATTATTTGGAAGGATGTTTGCAGTCAATGTCTTTTGGCCACCCTTAGTAGTACTTAAGGCCAGTTACAATAGGGTCAGACACTGTTTGTTTTGTAAAGAAACATATTGCTTAAGCTCTTTTAGGAAGAGATGGCTGATATTTGGGCTCTAAGGACTGCTCAGCATGTACAGCCTCAGAGGAAATATCCAAAGAAATGTAAAATTACTTTGGATCTGGAAGCTTTAGTTGCGTTGTACGTCTATTTTTGGTGACAGAACCTCTTTAGTGGCCCATTTGGAATTCTTTCCAGTAAGTTTAAGTTCTCTTGAACTGAAGCAGCCTCTGGGGGACAGTGAGAGGACTAAGTATTCTCAACCCAACCAATCCCTACTATTGATCTTCCTTGGAATGTAAGAATAGGGGTAAGGAAAAGAGAGACTATTTATTTATTTATTTATTTTTTTAAGTTGCAGATGTCTCAAAGGTTGATGGCTTTGTAGCTGATGTAAACTGGCTTGGTATTTTGAATCAAAATGAAGTAATCTTGTACATGTAATTTGTAATCAAAAACAAATGCTATGAGCAAAGAGATGTACAGCTATCATTTCCAAGCTTATATACAATCTGAGCTTGTGTTGGTGCTCTGTACTTTCGAATCTGAGCCACTACTTTAGCCCAGTATTTGCAGATCTATTCCTCCTCGTAGCTGTAAAAATTTAACTTTTTTCACTATCAAATAAGTGGTTAAAACTCATGTGCTATCAGGCTTTGCATCTTAAAATATATTTTTTCTATTATGAAATGGGTAGAAAACTGCATTCTGATTGCCCAAAAACATACTTCAAGGTTTTTTATTCCAGAGTATAGCATCAATTTAAATCCATATATTTAGAAATGTATAACGTTTATTTAAAAAACTGTCCATTTCAAAATCCTTAGTGAAACACTTCAATGGGATAACAGCACCTCTCATGTGGTTGCATCCCTCAGTTCAATATACAAGTTGTTTTGCACCTAATATTGGGAAATATCTCACATACATAGTCTGCATGCATTAATACTTACCTGTGTATACCTGATCAGAAAATAACACAACTTTTACTTTTTTTTTTTTTTTTTTTTTTTTTTTTTTTACTTTGCTTTGGTTTGGTCTGACTGGATTTAGTTAAAAAAAATTCAGCAGAGGTCCAGGGCAAACCTCTTAGAGCATGAAATCTGGACAAAGCCATAAATAATGGGGGAACAAAGGCCCAAAAATAGGACAATTTTTATATTTGAAACTCAAATGTTTGTCATTATTTCCTGATTTTAATCTTTACTGACTTGCCAATGAGTTGCCTAAAAAACACAATTTTATGAAAAATAAACCAAAAATATAAGGCAAAAATGTGGATATTCTGTGAAAAGCTCCAACATATTAAAAATATTTTTAAACAGGCATTCAGTCATTATATGTGAACAGATATTATATAATATTAGCAATTACAAATACATTTGCTAATTAGATTACATTCATATGAAATACAACCAACTATTACAATAAGAAAGATATTTATGCATTAATAGATGTGGAACATGAGCAACTGAAAAGGTGTACTAGTGGGTTTGTCAAATAGATTATAACTTACAGGATTAGTGCTTTGAATTTCAAAGAAATGGAGGTGAGGGCAGAAACTTTTAACTTTGGAGATAATAGGTGAGGTATAAAGCAGGTTCACAGATAATTTTATATAAATGTCTATCATAATGTTTATACTATAAGTATAGAGGGTGTAGTGAATATTGCCACCAAACTATGTATATGGCTGATAGAGTCTAGTAAAACTTTGAAACATGAGTTACAGCTCATTTCATTTTCTTTCCTTGTAATTTCTTGACAAATCATTGAGCTGTGCAGGTCACTTGCAAAAAGAAATGTATAGTTATTTTGTGAACCACAGATTGATGGTGTTATGAGGCAAGACAGTATTGCACAGTCAGATGGCAGACATTTTAGTTTTGAATGCCAACTCAAGTCTATGCCTGGGGGAGTACAAATAAATTTGTAACTGTGGTTCATTGTCACCCTAGTAAAGGAGAGGACAACAGAAACAAACTGCATGAGGAGCAGCAGAAATTATTTAATAGGGTACTAATGTTACTAGCTGGGCAATCTGAAAGGAATAGAGGTAGAAAGATATGGTCTCAATAACAAATAGAGGATGACAAAGCTGCATTATGTATTTCCACTAAACACCCTTTTTACAACTATTGACAGGCATGTTTGTTACACATTAAGATTCTGATAATCAAAGATCCAATATCTAAGGAACTTATGTAGTTCAAATATTCACTAGATAACATTTTTAATTAAAGCTTTTATCACATGTAAAATAACTTTTGTAACAACATGAGAGTTTGTAAATCAAATCATACTGGGCACCAACCCAGGATGTCTACTGCGGTCTGGAACTAGGAATGAAGACTTCAATGGGATAAAATGAGTTCAGCAAACTTTCAGGTGGGTTTTGAAGTTTTGTTAAGACAAACAACTTAAATTTTTCCATTCTTGTTTCCATGAACTGATTACGAGAATATTCTGGACTATCAGTGGGACGAAGTAGAGACAGGTACCTAATAAAATAAATAAAATGAACATTTACTTTGAAATTCTTTACAAAACCAAGAAAACATGCCCTCAGCAAGAACACTAAGGCAAAGTTATTTATTAATTTATTTTATTGACATTTGATTACTGGGAAAGTCTGACTGGATAGAAGACCATTTTCAGTGGAGGCCCAGGGAGAAAAGCTCCAAATTATTACAAAACATTTGAAGAACAATAATTTTACAATCTTCAAAAATAAAACAAAAACATATGCAGTTTAAATAATTGTAACAAATTAGACATAATATAAAAATATTGGTTAAGAATCAATACAAGGTATATGACAATTGTTTAATATTTAGAGAAAGTTTAGATAATTTGTAGAGAAATTAAAGGTAAGTTAGTGTAATATAAATAGGAAATGCAATATGAAGTGAAGAAAAAACAAGCTTAGGTTCATAGGTTCATAGGTAGGTACTAGGCTATCGGCCCAAGGGCCTATGCAAGCCTAGCCAACAAGGTTCCCTGGCTTACGCCACTCAAGAAAGCTATTTTCCTGTGCCACTGACGAGCAGAGACACAGAAGTGATCCCCGGGCTTAAAGTATACTTAGAAAAAATCAGAGAATAGCATTAGATAACAGTAAGGAAGTAAGTGAAGAAGGGAAAGTAAGGAGTTATAAGGAATGAAAAGATACTTGTTCACATTTAAGGATATAGGTTATCCTACTTTTGAGCAAGAATAGCACCAGATTTTAGCTAGGAAGTCTTTCAGAGTGGTTTTGAAAGATGGGAGGGTGGGTACAGACTTGATGGATACAGGTAAGGAGTTCCTTCTATGATTATAGACAATACCCAGCAGATTTGCTAGGTTTATACACAGACAGGAGTTTTTGGTCACTGGATCATAATGACCAACTGGGAACATACTTGTGTTGAATGTTTTTTAGTGCTGGACAGACAGAAGGACGGTGGATAATTTTATAGGTAGTAAGAAGTTGTGTATATGTTATTTAATGTGGTAGTTCTAACCAATTTAGACTTTTCAGTGTTATACAGTGGTGGGTTCTGAAAAAGGTATGTGCTGCAGATTTAGCAACTTTGTTATAACATTGTTCAGGTTTCAGTTTTTGTGAATCCTGGAGATTAGTATGGATGGGAGCACCATTGTTATGTAACACATATATATTTAACTTACTGGCTATATAATGCTACACAGCAACATCCTTTTGTTATTCCTGGTACTATACAAAATACTCAAAAAATGTTTTTCATTTGTCCATTATGGGCCCTTCACAGGTTTCTCTCAAACTTTTCTCTATCAGTCATATCTGGGTGAACCTCCTGACTTCTTATGAGGGCACAATATTATGTCTGCTCAAGTTCAGGGCTGGGGAGATCAGGCTGTATGCAGAGAAAAAAGTCTTTATCTGTGCACTGTTCAGATGAGGTGTCTGAGATAAATACTTCAATGAGTCTTTGATTCATGTCTCAGATGCTACTAATTGTTTTTATTCACAAAGCTTCCATAAATGTCTTTATACCAAGCAATTATGTGGAAAAGAGAGGAACAATGTCTCACCTCAAAAACAGGAAGCAAAGCTTATATAAATTAAACATTTAAACAAATAAAATGATCACATAGAAAAGCCACAAAGACAAAAGACCCAGTCTTCAATGTGTAATACATAAAACTTCCTATAAAGAGGGCCTCTGGGAAATACCAGAAATGATCTTCTAAAGACATATAATTGTTTTAACTTCACGGCTTCTGAATGCCCACTGACTTTTTTACTTTTTAGAAGTCTTCATTGATGGATTTAGGCCAACAATGCCAAGCTTCACTAGCTGTAGATTTGACATGTCTTTACAGGCTCGCCATTCTAGCATAATGGATAGTTTGTCCATTTTTTAAAAAAACATTTAGTGTATAAAAGGGCCAATGTCTATAACATTAGTGGTGACTGCAAAGTTCCCATGTAAGGACAAGAAGCAAGTACAAATGGCATTAAGCACAGCCTACTATGATTTAAACTATTTTCAAGTGAGATAGTTAGCCCTTCTCAGGCACATTTCTGTAAGGATGTGTCTTCATGAAATTGTCTCTCTGTTACCGGGCAAGTGGAATTATGATGTGCCAGCTCTTTTCACTGTCTCATTAAGTAGGACAAAAAAAGAAGTTATGTACTCACCATAACGTTCCATGTGAGTTGTTCATCTCGCCTTCATTCTTACAGATGGGTTCTGAGCTGATCCTCGGCTCCATGTCAGTCCACTACAAAGCTCGAGGTTTACAGACAGTTCGAGGCCAAGTCCATATCCCATGATGCACCTAGAGTTCCCTCAGATCTTGTTTGCTGCGTTTAATAATACCATGTGCCATTCTTATCACTCTTTAGGAGAAAACCCATAGAAAGATTGAGAAACCAGGATAAAACTAGTATCTCGGTCCTCGAAAAACCCTGGAGGGGGTAGGAGGGTGGGAAGTAAGAATGAAGGTGAGATGAACAACTCACATGGAACGTTATGGTGAGTACATAACTTTTTTATGTGAAGTTGTTCTATCTCGCCATTCATTCTTAGAGATTGGTAGCGTCCCAAGCACCATCTTTCTTGGGTGGCTCATGGGAGTATGTTTTTCAGGACAGTAGACCCAAATGAGGCCCTGTCCCTGGAGGCCTTGTCAACTTTGTAATGAGTGATAAAGGTATGAGGTCTTGACCAAGTGGCTGCTGCACAAATGCTGTCTATAGGAAGCCTAGCAGAAAAGGCAGAAGATGTGGACACTGGTCTGGTAGAATGAGCCTTACTTTTGTGTTGTAAGGGCATATTAGTAATTGAATAAGCAAATGTGATACAATTAGATAACCATTTAGACAGTGTTGTTTTTACCACTGGCATACCTCTTCTGGAATCTGAAAAGGAAACAAAAAGCTGTTCTGATTTTCTGAACTCTCTTGTTCTATCCAAGTAAAATCTAAGCTGCTTATGAACATCAAGCTTGTGCAGCATATACTCTAAGTCGTTGATGTGTTTGGGAAAGAACACTGGCAAATCTATGATCTGATTAAGGTTAGTTTCAGTACAAACTCTGGGTAAAAATAAAGAATTTGTTTGCAAAGACATTCTGTCAGCATGGAAAATCAAATAAGGAGGCTTTATGGACAAGGCCTGAAGCTCTGACACTCTACAGGCAGAAGTGATGGCTACTAAAAAGACAGTCTTCCATGACAAACATTTCAAATCTCATGAGGAAGCTGGTTTGAAAGGTGGGAGAATAATGCATGAAAGCATAACATTTAGATTCCATGGAGTATAAGGGGATTTCACAAGTGGTCTGAGATGAAAAGTCCCTTTGAGAAAGGCTTTGGATAATTTGTGTGACATTATGTTTAACCCTTCAAAGCCAAGGTGAAAACTAGATACAGCAGCAAGTTGAACCCGAACTATTGCTGCTACAGCTCCTTTATTGAAAAGCGTAGTCAAGAACTCTAATATGGAGGCAATAGGGGCTTGGTAGGGATCAATGTTATTTTGAGAGGCCCATATAGAAAATCTTCTCCATTTGCTAAGGTATAGCTTCCTAGTACAGGACTTATGAGAAGATATCAGTATCTGCTGCATTTCATTTGAGAGGTTATGAAACCTGGCTATGTTGGGAATTGGAGCAGCCAAGCTGTCAATTTCAGGGTCTGAAGAGAGGGATGAAGAGCCCCTGATGAATGCGTCAGAAGATCTGGAACTGGGTCTAGAATCCAAGGGTCTTCCAATTGATGAAGTCGAAGGAAAGGGAACCAAATCTGACAAGGCCAATGAGGGGCTATTAGAATGATGGTCCTTCCCAGGGCTTTTGCTTTCTGCAATACTTTGGGTATCAAAGAAATTGGTGAGAATAAATAGAGGAGACCCGGAGGCCAATTGTGTACGAGTGTGTCCCTTGGGGCTTCTTCTGGAGGGGGAATCAGGGCAAAGTAGCGTCTGCGTTTTGTGTTCATGTGGTTGGCAAAAAGGTCACAGCAAGGCTGGCCCCACCTGCAGAAAATTCTCTCTGCTATCTCTTTCTTGAGGCACCACTCGTGAGGCAACAAAATTGCCATGCTCAGTTTGTCTCCTATCACGTTGGATTTCCCTGGGATGTGCGCTGCTGACAGAAAGTGCTGGGTGGATGTAACCCACTGCCATACTCTTAGGCCCTCATGACAAAGGGGGTAGGACCTGGTTCCTCCTTGTTTGTTCAAGTACCAGGCCACTGACATGTTGTCTGTCTGAATCGCAATTGTTCCCAGAGGAAGAGAGGCCTGGAAGTACTGCAACGCTAAAAGTAGGGCTCTCCTCTCCAGGACATTGATATACAGATGTGTCTCCTGTTCAGTCCATGTGCCTTGGGCTGTTCTTCCCTGAAAATGCCCCCCCACCCTATCAGGGAAGCATCCGTGGTCACTGTGGCTGCTGGTGGGGGTAGGACAAAAGGACAACCTATCGTTACATGAAGAGAGGTCAACCACCACTGAAGATCCTTTTTGCATGTGTTTGTGATCATTATGAGATGATACTTTGGGAGCTCATGGTAAGACCATTGATTGAATAACAACCATTGCAGAATACGCATGTGCATGCAACCCAACAGTTTCGCTAATATTGCAGCTGCCATCATGACTAACAATTTTAGCACTTCTGATGCTGGAGCCTTGTCTTTGGATATATTGTGAACCTGCTGAGAGAGTAGTAAAACTCTTTCTTCTGGAAGTCTCAAAGTGGTGGTGGTGGTGTCCAATTCTGCTTTGATAAAAACGATATGTTGCGATGGAGACAAGGCAGATTTTTCCGTATTTATTGTAATGCCCAGATGACTGCAGAGAGAATGAGTGGTGTCCCTGGCTTGCATTAACTGATGCCTGGTGGTGACGGTGAGGAGCCAATCGTCTAAGTACGGAAACACCTGGAATCCTAAACACCTCAGGTGACCCATGACCACTGCCATACATTTGGTAAACACTCTGGGGGCTGTAGTGAGACCAAAGGGCAGGGCTCAAAACTGGTAATGATTGGCTCTACGCCAGGAGCGCAGATGATCCCTGGATGGTCTGGCCATTTTTATATGGTAGTACGCATCCCGGAGATCTATCGAGTACATCCCATTGTCTTTCCCTAAGAAGGGAAGTAGCGACTGAAGCGTGACCATCAGGAACTTCTCTTTCTTGACAGATCTGTTTAGTCTGCTGAGGTCTAAAATAGGTCTCCAGTCCCCTGTCTTTTTTGGAACTAAAAAGAATCTTGAGTAAGTTCTGGATCCTTTCTGGTCTGTTGGGACTGGCTGGATGACTCTTTTTCTTAGCAACATTTGGACCTCTACTATTGCTTGTTCCCTGTAACTGGGTGGAACGTCCAGGATTTTTGTTGTCAATGGAGAGGGAGTGGTGAAAGGAATGAAATATACTCTGGAAACTATACTTTGTACCCAGTTGTTGTTTATTTTGAGCCAGGCGTTTGGATACAAAAATAAGCGACCCCCGACTGCCTCCAGAGCAGGACAGTCAGACCTCCTTTCAGGAGTGCTGGTAGGGCTTCCCAAAGAACTGTTCTCTGTTGCCTTGGCTTTTCGAACCCCCTCTGCCATGAGGGCAGCGTCTTCCATTATTGCCCCCTCTTCTATCCCTGGAGAGGGGTTCACCATGTGTGTCCAGAAAGGCTCCTTGGGCTTTTTGGAACCACATCTTTCCTCCCCTTTGACCCTTGGGGTAGGGTCTGGTAGGGATGGAAAAACAGACTCCAACGGCAGACAGAGTCTTTCCTTCCTGCTCACACCTGATCAAAGTTTCCTTAACTTTGGGCCCAAAAAGGGACAAGCCATCAAAAGGGGTGTTGACAAAGGATGACTTAAAGGGCTCCGTGAAGGAACACAAGCACATCCAGGAACATCTCCTAAGAGGAATTCCTGTACCCGCTCATTCCATCAGCTGCATATGAAATGAGATGCATGGACGAGTTTACTATGAAATTGAGGGTAGCAAGCTGGGAGGTGACTTTGTCTGAAGCTCCTGCAGCTACTTACCCTGAAGAGTATCTCTAAGCTCTTTTAGGAGATCTCTTTGCAGTCTCGTAAAATGAGTAAGATAGTTCAGTGAAAGTAAAGCAAAAGTCATTGAACTGTACGTGCGCTTCCCATATCTATCCATGATCCTAGAATCTCTATTAGGAGGATGGATAGAGGAAGAAGTTTCTGACATCTCCTTTTTGGTGGCTGCTGCCACCACCATGGCATCAACTGGCACTCCCTTGGTAAGAAAACACTTTTCCTGGGGAGCACAAATAAATTTATGAGGCCTCCTAGGGGCAGGCTCCATGGTGTCCAGATACTCCCACGCCCTTCGTGAGATCAGCTCCATGAGCTCATCAAAGGGCGGAGACACCCAAGAGGTGGAGGGCTGAGACCCAAAAGCCTTCAGGAGAACTGACTCACCTTCAGCAGGGTTGGTGGACAGCCAGTCACCCCTCTGCCTAAGGATTTCTAATATCTCAGCAAATGAGATATCATCAGAGGGGAACCGTGGGGACCCTCTGTTTCATCCAAGTGGGTATCAAATGTGAGAGACTCCTGTGGGGAGTCTAAGTGCTTTCTCTTACAGATTCTCTTCCTGGGAACCTCATCAGTGGGAACTTCTGGTGAGGTCTCAGAAGAGCAGGGGCCACCCAATGGGGCTTTCTTAGGCTCTGGGTCTCTACGCTTAGAAAGGATATGTGAAGGAGAAGTGGACGCAGGTGCTTTTGGGGAGGAGGTAGCTGGACCTGAAGTTGTAGATGTCTTAGGAGATATAACACTCCTCATGGCTTTGAAGGCACCCCTGCTCCGATGAGAAGGGGCTGCTGGATCCAAAGAAACCACTGATCCCATCGGCACTGGCACAGTGGACTCCAAACCAGAAGTAGGAGCCAAACTCATCTGAGCTGAGTCCCCGAGAGGCAAAGTCGGAACCGACATGTCTGTCCAACTATCCTTCCTGGACCTGACCTGACAGGAGAGTGTTGGCTCCCAGACTCCTCGATCGGCACCGAGGAAGTCCGAGTAAATGGAACTGAAGGCACTAGAACAGGCATCAGCTCCGAAGGCTCAACAATCATCAGTTCCAACTCCTCTGGCTCCTAAGGACCGGTATGGCTCGGAGGAGGAAAAGAAGTCAATGGCATTACAGTTTTAGGCTCCGAAACCACCTGGGTCAGAGTCGACAAAAATTTAGTGGACGCCAGTGCCTGCAGGAACCTCTGCACCACATGATCCACATCCAAATCGGACAGGCTGATCGAGGACCGAGATGAATGGATGGATGGAGGTACTGACTGTAGAATAGGTGATTTTTAGAACTTCGGACTGGGGACAGGCTCCGAAAAGACAAGATGCTCAGCTCCGATGGGTATGGAGCCGACGTTGACTCTTTTTTAGATTTTTTTTAACTTCCAAAAAAGAGGAAGAAGTCTTGGAAGACTTTGAAGATTTACTAGAAGTACCCTGGTCACTCAAGGCTTCCTGAAATGACAGTTTAAAAAGTCCTCTATCTATAAGTTTTCTTTTTCATTCCTGGAGAACTCTGGAAAGAAAAAGAATGACAAATGGAGCAGCTTTCCTGTAAGTGCAAGGCTCTGAGGGAATACACACAATTAATGTGACTATCTGTCACAGATATCTTCTGCCCACATTTTGGACACTTTTTAAATCCTGACTTAGGATGCTTATCCTGGTCAGCCATAATCAGGTATACAGTTTACAACAATAAACTACTATACTTTAAGGAGACTAGCCACACCCAAAAAACTAGCAAAGTTAAACTGGTAAGCTAAATTATCTAAATAAGCCCTAAATAACAAATGGGCTGAATAACAATGCACTAACTATTCAGAAAATACACACACACACACACACACACACACACACACACACACACACACACACACACACACACACACACACACTAATTATTTAACTAGAAGTTATACAAAGATTTAAAGGCACACCAAAGGGAAGGGTAATATTAAAGGCCTATAGAAAAAAATGAGGCCAAAAAGAGAAGAAATATCTCTACTAACGACTATAAGGCTAACACTATTAAACACTATCAAATACTAACTCTAAATATTTTTTTAGAAATATTTTTAGAAATATTAGAAATATCAGAAAGAATTATACTGGCCCAAGCTGTGCAAGGAACCTCTGATCTATTGCAGTGGCAAACTATATCTGAGGTAACTCTAGGTGCATCATGGGATAGGGACTTGGCCTCGAGCTGTCTGTAAACCTCGAGCTTTGTCGTAGGCCAACTCTCGGCTCCGAATCCATCTGTAAGAATGAACGGTGAGATAGAACAACTTCACATCGATCCTTTCATGAATGGCTTAACAGTTTGAATTGCATGCTTTCACAATCCTTGGTATATATTTAGTCCGACTCTTAAAAGTAGAAGAATATATATAAAGGGTCAGATTCAGTAAAGCCTACCCTAAGTGTACAAGATATAAAAACATCTCTACCACATTTGTTTGTGCTTTCTAGTCACTCAGAAAGATTACTCTAAGTGTACATGCAGTCTGCACTCTGTGGTAACCTTTATGAATCCCTGTTATATATTTAAAGCTGCGAGAAAATCAGTAGGAAAACTAAAATTAGGAGGAAGGTGTGAGTTATGCCTCTACTGTCTGTTCACTAAGAATGGTGTACACTTAGTGTAGGTGTTATCGAATTGCTAATAACTTATTCCTCAAAAACGTAATTTGTCAAAGAAACTGTACATATTTAAATAATGGGTAGTTGTTACTCAGCCATGACTTTGTATTCTTTTGTTGTACTGAGTAAGATACTAACAAAATGCAGAAGATACACTTGTCTTTATTAATCTTATGAAATGTTGTTTCTCAAAGACCAAGTATCAAAATGTAATTTCATATGTCAAATATTAAATCTTTTTTCTTACCTGTACAAAATACACTTATCAAATGTAAAATCATGTTAAATATTCTTGTCATTCATACATGTATCAATGTAATACACATTAGTCATAATGTAATATGCATGTTCTGTGTGTGCATAATTCTTTTTACCATTTAGTTTGCTTAATTATACCAATAATTTAGTATTTATAGTCAGGGTAAATTGCATAAATACAGGAAAAAAACAAGTGTTAAACTCCTGAAATAAACTGTAAAACTGTATTTCTAAATGCTGAAATAAAAATACTAGCAGAGTATCTTCTTTTTGATAAACTTAAATTCAGTTGTGCTTCAAAAATGAGTATGTCAGAATGTCCCTTATTAACATTTCCTCATACCAACATACAACATATTTCCTTTTATTCTTGAATAAAGCTATTTGTTATCAGATGTACACACACACACTCTTTTTCCAGTAGTCCCATGACCATGTCTCTCAACTTCTGAGAAATAAATATAATAATTCTGTAAAATATCTTGATGCACCAGATTTCATAGCAATGTATGTACTTAAACAAAACTAATCTCATTAAGAAAATCAGTAAACCTAGAAACAGCTAGGCCTAATCTATGCCTAAATCACAGCAGATGATCACTGCATATCAGTTCTCTTAACATTACACTCATTACCATTGTTACACATTTGTAGTCATACAATATGTCCCAAATTCCATGTTCGTGTATTTCATCTGTTTTCCTTTATGTAGTGACAACCTTTTTCTTATATTCTCCCTCAACAGGGTTTGAAAATTAGTACAGTGCATTACCAAGCACATGTAGAAAACTGAATGCAAATTTGCCATACAAAATGCAATCTTTTGTAGCTGTTTACAATTTTAGAGAAATAACGTTTTTGTAAGAATCCACATGCATATAAGAAAGTCATGTTGTGTTCATAGTATACTATTTACCAGTAACAATAGCTTTAACCCACTTGAAGATGTGTTTATGAATTACCATTGTGTATGGATTATCACCTTTGCAAGAATGAAGGTTTCCATACAGTTGTTTCTGATTTTTCTTATGCTGATAAGTTTCTTGTGAACTGTAAAACATGATAAACATTTGTTGATAATTTTCTGACACATTAACTCTTAAAAGAAGATGTTAGCATTTGGATATACTATGTACTACAAAATACCTAATTCCTTATGTGTCAGATTAGCAACTGCTGCTAGTCAGAAATTAAATCTCGAGTCTTTTGATGAGCATAGTAAAACTTAACTATTACTTGGCCATTACTGAGAACATAAAATGCATGCTTCGTAATAAGCATTACTTCATCGTGTACTGCATACTAGCTCCATGAAAAAGGATTATAATAATGCACTGTGCAATCCTCATGCATGTTGTGCACTGAAGTCTGATCATTTCACAGTTACTATGTAATCCCATTCCCCTGCTATTCCAATACAGTTCAATCAAACCCAAAAGCAGTGATCACAATTGTGACACACAACTTTATATCGTGTATATATATTTTTTTCCTTTATTTTTTTAATTCTTCTAACTGTATGCAGTGGTCCTGCATTTACCTTCCTTTACTGACCATGCAATTTGTACTGCTTTAATAACAGCAAACACCTCAGGTATTCAAGGGAAGTCCTTAAATTTTCAATCCCTGGTGATATTTTGTTGGCCACTAACAAATATTAACATTGTAGAAGCTTCCTACCTCTTGATGCCTTTAACTCAATAAATGCATCTCTAATACCTTGCTAGTCAAGTCTTATATAGCATTTTAAAACTCCAACAGCCTTAAACACTCAATAAAATATGATCCCAATCCCCACTCTTTTTCCTCACACCTCAAATGTTTTCTGGGAACAACAGGTAACATATTCATTCTACCTGGGGTATAAAATAATACGTGCAGACATTTCCACTCACATATTCTGAATCTTCTGGACATACCTGGGGCTTTCAAAAAACATGATTCACTTTTCCCTTGTTATCTGCACACCTGTTCTTTCTTCCCATTTTCTCTTCAAAGCTTCTGGCTGCCCATGGCAGCTGTCATGTAGGCACTTACATCCCATATTTATTATTAATTGCATGTCTTCATGTCTACTAGTGGATACATTGGTTCTGTTATAAATTTGAGTAACTCCAGTATCTCTTCCACTTGTCTAATCTCTCCCTGTGCTCTGCAATCAGTTCCAGATATGGCTGGCATTCTCTACCTGACAGATTAAAATGATGTTAAGTCTGATTACACTCTATTTTCTGCCTTATGTAGTTGCTCCTAACTTATTCCCATTGTACCCAGCCACTTCTCAGCTTTCCTTCTGGATGCTACTCATACCCACTCCTGTTGGTATTATTTCTTTTCTCCAATTTCTTATTTGTCTAGTCCTGAGATATGTCTCTGACATTCTGCAGACATAATGTTCACTGTGGTTGCTACCATCATTACTGGAAACTGTCATAAAATACATCCATTCTTTTTCTGAAGTCCTCCCTTCCAATTTGACATTATTTTCTGTGTAAGCATATATCCTCTCATTTGTATAACATATAATCTTAGTTATGTGCCCTCAAAATAGCCCTTCAGGTCTGGCAGGGCCAAGCCTCCTTGTTCCTAGAGCAACTTCAATTTATCCCATTTTACCATCCCCATATAAATAGTTTAAGCTCCTTATCTAATGAAGACAAAATGTCTTCCTCTGGAGTGTAGAAACAGGCTTGCTCAGTGTAAAGCACAAGAGGTACCAGGGACATTTTCATTACTTGATTGTCCAAGTCCATATTAAACATTCTGCACACCCTAATTATCTGAAGTATCTTTAACTTCATTCTCTCCCAGATATCTTTAGTTGCCAGTGCTGAATCTTTCCCTATCCATACCCTCCAGGCACCTCATTTTGTCACATCTTCACAAGTATGGGCAATGCTGTACCACATCATGAGTGGCCACATAACTTAGTGCTATAGCTTTAGTATTATCTTCATTTACAACTTGCAAAATTATGAAAATGTCTTAAGGTTTTGAACAGCCTTAGTACTCCCAGCTCAGGCTCACATAAATAAACTATTATATCATCTGCAAATAAGGCTAATTTATGTTGGGTGCCATATCAGTCATACCCCTTAATCTGAGAAATCCTTATTTTCACTGCCAAATATTTTATGTATAGGGCAAACAATAAAAGGGTAAATGACCCACCCCACCTTGTACCTCTAGCCAGCTTAAGGCTGTCTGAGATCATGCTACCATCTTTATCTAGGCTTGAGATCCCTGTATATTTTGTCTATTAGTTGAATAATCTTAATAGCAGAAAATGAGTCTTCATTACACAGCACCATATAGGCTCTGCCTACTCTATCAAATGTTTTCTCAGCATCCAAACTGACCAAGGGTAGGGTTTGTTTATGTTGCTCCACTTCCTTTTGAGTACTCAAGGTCTTACTGATGTTATTGAAGGTTTGCCAACCGTTAAAAAAACACAGCACAACTACAACTCCCTTGGCAAGACCTTATAGTTATGGCTGAGGATGGAGATATGCCTGTATACTGCTGGATCAGTATAATCCTTCCCTTCCTTTGGCAAAACCCAAATGCATTCCTCCATGAATCTGGGATCAGTCACCCTTCCAATATTTTGTTAAAAAGTACTGCCCATATTTTCAGTATTTTTATATCCCCTGACTTCGACTTGGATACATTCTAATCCTCAGAATTTTCCCATTGATTTCCTTGCAAACCCTAGTTTTATTTAACCCTCACCTATCTGCTTATGGCACTGTCTGGCTTCTCCATCCCAGCTCTCTCATGATGCTAACCTACGTGATCCCTTTCTGACTGACCCATTTCTTCACCTTTATATAACTTTGTATTTTGTCATGTTGATATAGCCTTCTATAGAAGTGTTTAAATATATCTAGTATTTCACAAAAATGTAGGTAAAAGCAGAACAAAATGGAGTCACTAGCCAATATATATTCACAAAGGAAAAAAAAAATATCTCCAAAACACCAAATGCATTTTATGATAAGAATAAGCCTCATAAAATGCCAAAACTTTCATGACCAGGTCTTTATCAATGAATAATACAGCGGATAAAAAAAATCACTTAAATACCACCCAAAACACTAATTATGTAAATAATCATTCATTAGTTGCTCTAAAAACTTCTTAAGGTAAAATGCAGCCCTATAAATGTAACACATAAGGTATTCAACAACTGATAAAAATACCTATATTCTCAATCCAAACAATAGTAATAATGCATAACAAAATCTTACATCTTGGAAAAAAATATTACAGACACAAATTTGTAATATATTATATTATAATGTTTTACTTTTCTGTTTCAATACAGGTTTAATAGCAGTTATAGCATTTAGTCTTGGATTCATATCAGCTCTAAAAAAACAATGAATTATAATGAGATTTTTATGCTTTATTATTATTTAGGTTATTCTTACAATAAAGTGTGTTTATATCTAATATTTCTTTAGGTTGCATGGTCAACTTACTTATACTTGAGCACATCAACTTAACTGTCATCCTGCATGCATTTTGTTGCTTTACTTTTCTAGCTAAAAGCTTCAGGCACCAAGAATGCTGTTAAAACGTTTTGTCTGATGACTTCCATGATGGCTGCACACTGATCAACAACATAACTTCAGCTCTCCCATTTTGAAAACAGAAACTGAGAAAAAGGAGTGCCACTGAAAAAATGGTAACATTCAGTTAATGGCTAGTACCAGCAAAGAAGGAATTTGGAAAACCTGAAAGAAAATCAACCAGAAATAGTGAAGAGAAAACACTGTCTGTGAAGGATTCCACAGCTATTCAGCAAAAAAGCAGTTCAAGCTTCAGCTTTGGTTCAAGAGATGCTTCCAGTAATTTAGAGGAAAAATAAATAAATGAAATGTACTCATGAATGTTAAAAATAAATGAAACACTGAAGGAATATATAAATTCAAACACCAGAAGGCCGGAAAATGGAAGAAGCTTTGGCTAATGATTCAGATGAACTGATGAAACTGCAAAAATCAGAGGATGGCATGAAGAAAAAGCTGGCTGGATATGAGGTTGCTCAAGAAGAACTGTTTAAAAAACAGAGTTGAAGGCAGAGTGCACAGAGAAAACCTGAGATTTTCTGCTGTACCAGAGAAACTGGAAGCAACAGACTATATTAATTTTATAAAAGCACAGCTAAGGAACTTGACTGGTGTTCCACAGCAGAATTTGTTAACTGAAAAGAAACACCAAGTGTATGCTCCAAACCTGACCATGAGAAAGCAACCAAGACCTACATTAGTATAGATGCAATCATACCAGCAGAAAGAGTTGATTCTGACAAAGTTGTGGCAGAGGGACAAAGTATTAAAAACTTGAGACAGCAGAGTTTTTGTAGACAATGATTATTCATTGGTCGCCAGGCCGAAGAGACGCAAATTTATCCCAGCAGTCAGGCAAATTCGAGAAACAGGTGTGAGATTCAAGCTGCTGTATCTGGCTGTTTTCAAAGTGTTTCCTCCTGGAGAATCAGTCATTTTTGACACAGAACAAGCTAAAAAGGAAATAGAAAAAAGTTTATCCAACAAAAAGTGTCAGCAAGCAGAAGAGGACTTAATTCTTCTTATGGTAAGGTTCATACAGAGATTTTGCCAGTGTAACCTTTTCCAGTGTTCCAAAGAAAAATGCTTGAGAGACAGAAAAAAACACAGGAGTTGACTAGAACAATCAGCTGTACCCTGGACTTGAACCAGAGTCCAGTACTGGGGGATGAAGATGAACAAAAAGAGGATCAGCAACTCTGAACTTAGTGAATCAATGCAAGAATATAAATCATCTAATCACATTTGTGAAATATGGCTTTGCAAGAAAAAAGTGGCTGAAAAACACTTTACTTTTGTTGACTTTGTTAAACTTGTGGGTGGACTGTACATTTAACCCACTATATTAGTAATGTTTAGAAAGACACTAAAAGGGGAAACTAACTGTAAGTAAAACAAATTTTGTTCTTATTGGTGTTTGTATGAAGCATTCCATTACATAAACTGCATATTATATACAGTAAAACAGTTTTGTGCATTGTGCAGTCAGGGATATTTTTAATCTGGGAGTCTTTTCAGTGACTGCTGTATGTGTTAAAGATATTAAAGTAAACAAGTACTTTTTAGTGGTAAGAAAAAAGAAGTTATGTACTCACCATAACATTTCATCTATGTTGTCCATTTTCATTTTTCCTCAACAGCTGGATTCAGATCTGATCCTCAGATCCAACTCGGCCGTTATTATAGCTCATGGTGACCATAAAGCTCCGGAGCTGCTCCCTTACCCAAAATGCACCAACCCCAAACATACCTCAGATCTTATTTGCTAAATTAGAATAAGTAAGAAATATTACTATTAATTTCTAGTTGCAGAAAGCCATTATCTAGAGCTCAACGGAAGGACCAGAGGAGTCCTTAAAAACTCTCGTTCTTCCAGAAATCATTATTGAATGGTCTGGGGGTGGTGGGAGGGAAGTTGTGGAAGAATGAAAATGGACAATACAGATGGAATGTTATGGTGAGTACATAACTTCTTTATCTGATGTTGTCAATTTCCATTCATTCCTCTACAATTGGAACGCAGTCTCAGGTGGACTCTAAGGAAGGATATTTCTGAGCACGGTTGAGCCAAATGCTGCTCTACCTCTTGAGATCAGATTTAGTTTATAATGAGTAATAAAGGTATTAGGATTAGCCCAAATAGCAGCTGCACATATGTCATCCCTGGAATGCATGGATAAAAACACTGACAGAGCTGTCATGGATCTAGCCAAGTGGGCTTTTAAAGGTTTTGGTAATGAAATACCCAATATATTGTAGACAAAAGATATAAAGTCGGGAAGCCATCTTGCCAAAGTTACTTTTGTAATTGATTTACCTAATTTGTCATCTGCAAAGGAGATAAATAGTTGATCAGATTTTCTAAATTCTTTTGTCCTATGTAAGTAGAAGTGTAACTGTCTATGAACATCTAACAAGTGTAACATATATTCTCCTTTGTTTTCAAATTTTGGAAAGAAGACAGGCAGATTAATAGACTGATTAATGTTGGATTCTGACACCATCCTTGGAAGGAAAGAATAATTGGTTTGTAATGTTACTCTATCCCTATGAAAAATCAGTTAGGGAAGTTTAGAGGACAATGCTTAAAGTTCAGATATTCTACTAGCAGAGGTAATCGCCACTAGAAAGATAGTTATCCAAGTCAGAAATTTAAGAGTGCATTTTGCTGCTGGTTCAAAGGGAGAATTATTTAAGGCCTGTAGTATTAAATTCAAGTCCCATGGTGGAGTAGGGTTTTTATAAGATGGTCTCAACAGAAGAGTGCCTCTCAAAAAGGCTGTACAAATCTTAGATGAAGATAAGGAATAATTCTCAAACAAAATATGAAAGTTAGAGAGTGCTGCCAACTGAACTCTAATAGGTTCATAGGTAGGTACTAGGCTATCTGCCCGAAGGCATTTATAAGCCTAGCCAGAATGTGTTGGCTTTTGCCGCCCCCTTAGATTAGTTCCCTGTGCCTCTGTCCAGCCACAGAAGTGATCCCCGGGGTAAACTTTCTGTTTCGCATCCACTCGTCAAGGTTTCTTTTGAAGAGTGTTAGCAAGGAGCTCTGCCTAATGTAGATTGGAATCTTGTTCCAAAGCATGGAAAGTAGATGGGATAGGAATCTACCCCTCCAGTACGTCCTATTTATTGTTGTGGTGAGGTTTAGATCCCTAGAGTGTGTGGCTCGAGGGGATAAGGATTTCTTTAGTTGGAGCATGTCCATCAATTCTGGGTTGGACATGGCCTTGTATGTCAGGCAGAGATCACCTCTGAGGAGGTGGTATGCAACTGAGTACAGCTGGAGTTTCTTCAGTCAAGCTGCATAGGACATCTGTTTGAGGCCAGTGATCCTCTTGGTGAGTTACTTCTGTGGTCTTTCTAGCTGTTGCAGGTGTCTTGTAAGGTACATCCCAAATGGGGCGTTGTACTCTATGATGGGTCTGATGAGTGATGAGTAGAGGGGCACAATGACCTCTTTTGATCTGGATGCAAACCCTTTTGTGATTAGGTGGGCCATGTAGAAGGATTTTCTAACCACTTTGGCAATGTGATTATCAAAGGTGAGATTACTGTCTACATGGGTCCCCAGATCCCTTATTATGTCTTCCACATTTAGGGGACTACCACCTATGTGGTAGTTTGTGTGTACTTTGTTTTTTCCAAAGGGGATGACTATGCACTTTTTGGCATTTAGCTTGAGGCCATGATTTTGACACCAGGTATCCGTCTCAGTGAGACCCTTTTGGAGGATGTCTGTGTCAGCCGGAGAGTCAATTATAGCCCCTAGTTTGCAGTCATCTGTGAAGCCGTAGTCCTCCTATGCTTGCCTTTACCTCTGAGAAGTAGAGGCTGAACAGGAGGGTCCTAAGACTGAGCCCTAGGGAATGCCACTTGTAACCGGTTTAGAGTTGGACCTAGCTCCCGCAACTCTCACCATGTGGGTTCTGTCCGTGAGCTAGTTGGCAACCCATCTTGTGACGTAGGGGTTTATGTTCAGGCTGGTGCGCTTGTCTATAATACCAGAATGGGGAATGGTGTTGAAGGCCTTAGCGAGGTCTAGGTAGACTGTGTGTACCACCTTTCCCTCGTTATAGCCTTGGTAACTGTCTCAAAGAAGTCCACCAAGTTTAGGAGGCATGCTCTGCCCTTAACAAAGCTGAATTGGGTCAGGTCCAGTGTTTGGAGGTTCCCAATGTCTCTGTTAATGAGTTCCATGATGATGCGCTCCATAGCCTTGCAGACCAAGCTAGTCAGGATAGATCCCAGAGTTTGTTGTGGCTCCACCTTTGTGGAGCGGAATAACCATTGCTGTGCGCCACTCTATGGGTATGTAGCCTGTGGAGAGGCTGAGTTTGAACAGTGTGTTTAGGTGAGGGGTTAGTTCGTCTTTGAGTTCATGTAGGATGCAGCCTGGGACACCGTCCGGTCCCATTGATGCTGTATTTTTGGCTTTGGAGAGGGCTGTTTTAACCTGAGTGTCTGTGATTTCAGGGACTCTACATTCTTCTGGTATGGTTATGGGCCCTTTTGGGGGTGAGAGGGGGGTGATGTTTGCGCTGAACCTGTCTGCCAGGATGTTGGCGATATCGGTAGGTTCAGTGTATTTTGTGCCATTCTGCACTAACTCCGAGCAGATCTGAGCATTGCCAGTTAGATTCTTGACATAGCTAAAGAATGCCTTGTGGTTATCTTTGGAGTCCTTGGCAATTTTTCTTTCAAAGCTCGCCTTGGATGATTTTATGAGGGATCGTAGTTTCTTGCTGACACTGATCAGGGATGTCTTCACTTCTTGGGATTTTACTCTTTTCTGTTCTAGTTTCCTCCTTCTACTGTATAGCTTATTTATGGCAGGAGTCCACCAGACTGGTTTCCTTTTCTTGGAGAAGTAAGTCTTGGTTTTGCTTGGGATGGCATGATCCATGTTTTCTTGTAGGTGCCCATAGAATGCATTAGTAAAGGATTTTGCAGCTTGGACAGCATTATCCTTCAGCATGGGGGCTTTGAAACTTTCCACCTCGGTCTTAAGTAACGTGAAGTTTGCTTTTGAAAAGTTTTTCACGGTGGTTTCCTTGTCCGGGGGTGGGGGCGAAATGTGGACATCCAAAGTGATTTGTTTATGGTCAGATCTAACCAGCGAGGAGTTGACCTCCGATCGGGAAAACCAGTCGCCCATGTTGGTGATGACCAGGTGCAATATGTTGTCACCTCTGGTGGGAGTGCTGACCAGTTGAACCAGGGTGTTTGAGTTTATAAATTCTAGGAAATGTTGGGCAAGGGGAGTTAGTACTTTGATGTTAGTACTTTGATAATGGTTGAGAAGCTAGCTCCTTCATTAAAAATTGTTGCCAAAAAATCAAGGCACTCTGTACAGGGGCTGAAAAAGGGTCAATATGTTATTGATGCACCCTAAAAACAAACCTCTTCCATTTACTTCTGTAAAGTTTCCTCGTAGAAGCTTTATGGGAAGATAAAAGTATATGATGGACAGGGAAAGAAAGCATAAGTTGCCTGGCTATTAAAGGAAGTGGAGAAACCATGCTGTCAGCTTTAGTTTTGAGGTATCTGGATAAATCATGCACATTGGGTGCGGCAGGAGGTCTGGTATTGGATGCAGGATCCAAGGTGGGTACATAAGATGAGGCCACAGAAAGGGGAAACAAATTTGTCGAGGCCAGTAAGGTACAATGAGGATGGCTGCTCTTCAACCTGACAGCTTTCTGTAGAAATTTGGGGATCACGTGAGTTGGGGGATAAGCATAGAGGAGACTGGGAGGCCAGTTCTGGAGCAGAGCATCCATTGGTGATTCCCCTGGTAGGGAGACCAGGGCAAAGAAGCTGCCACACTTGTTGTTTAGGGGAGAAACAAAAAGATCACAGCAAGGCTGGCCACACTGGCAGATAGTCATTTTTACCACATTCTTGTTGAGGGATCGCTTGTGAGGTAGTAGAATGGACCTGCTCAGCTTGTCTGCTATCACACTGGACTTCCCTGGATGTGCATTGCTATCAGAAAGTGGTTGGAAGAGATCGCCCATTGTCACACTCTGTTGGCTTTTTAGCACAAGGGGTAAGACCTGGTTCCTCCTTGTTTTGTTTATACACCAGACTACTGACATATTATCTGTTTGAATCACAGTCCCTGAAGGGAGACAGTCTTGGAATGCTTGCAACATTAAGAGTGCTG
Source organism: Protopterus annectens (assembly GCF_019279795.1). Classification (NCBI taxonomy): domain Eukaryota; kingdom Metazoa; phylum Chordata; order Ceratodontiformes; family Protopteridae; genus Protopterus; species Protopterus annectens. The sequence continues at coordinate 1,405,826,500 of NC_056732.1, read as the reverse complement.
TTCTCATTTCTAGGACATTGATATGCATGTTGCCCTCTTTGGGGGACCAAGTGCCTTGGACTGTTTTTCCCAGGAAGTGCTCCCCACCCAATCTTGGATGCGTCTGTGGTCACTATGGCCTTGGACTGAGGAAGAATGAAAGGACGGCCTTGAAGAACTTGATCTGATCAAATCCACCACCAAAGTTACCTCTTGCATGCTTGAGTGATTTTTATTTGGACTAACATATGTTGATAAAGAACTGACCATTGAGTTGCTAGCATCCACTGAAGAATCCTCATGTGGAATCTCACTAGAGGAACTTCAATTATGGCCTTTCCTTGATCGTACGGTTTGTAGAATCAATTGGGTTGAAATCGTTGTACTGTGAATTATCTTTTTGACCTGGAATCTGATAGTCTGTACACTTGCAAGAGGAAGAGTAGCTGTTACTAATACCATGTTGAAAAGTGTTCCTATACACTCCAGTATCTGAGAAGGTTCTAACTGAGATTTGTTGTAATTTATGGCAACTGTCAGAAGGGAGCAAGTTTGGAGTACCTGATGTCTCACTCTTATGAGTAGATGCTTGGTCGGGGCAGTAATGACCCAGTCATCTAGATACAGAAACATCCAGAATCTTTGCAGTCTAAAGTGAGCTGTTACCATGGCCATGCATTTGGTGAACACCTTGGGAGCTGTGGTGAGCCCTTCAGGGCTCTGAACTGGTAATGACTGGCTCCCAGCCAAAGCTTAAGCACCTTCTGAACTGTCTGTTCATTTTTATGTGACAGTACTTGGCTTGAACATCTATCAAGTACATTCAGTCATCCTTGCTTAAAAGGGTAAACTGGACTGAACCATGACTATCTGAAACTTTGTATGACAAAGTGATTTGTTAAAATTGCTGAGATCCAAAATTGGTCTCCATTCCCTTGTTTTCTTTGGAACTAAAAAGAATCTCAAGTAAGTTCTGGATTCTATCTGGTCTGGTGGGTCCTCTTGGATGACTCTTTTTTTTTTCTAGCAGCTTGTGTATTTCTAGTGCTGCTGTTTCCTCTCACTGGGTGGAACATTGGGAAACTTGCATGAGGATGGAGGTGGAATGGAAAAGGGAATTATATAACCCCTGGAAATCTTCTGCACCTATGAATCTTTTGTGATGCCTAGCCAGGATCTCTGGTGCTGGGATAAACAACCCCCATTTGCCTCCAGAGAGGTACAATCTGGCCTCCTTTCAGGAGCACTGATAGACTCTGTCAAAGAAAAAATCTCTAGACCCTTGGTTTTGTGGGCCATCTCTGCCACATGGGAGGCATCTTTGATTTGAGTTCTCCCCTCTGCCTCTGGGGGAACTATCAACACGGGGCTCTTGGAAGGACTCTGGGATTTTTTGAACCATATTTTTCATTCTCCTCATTGGTTCCTACAGAAGGTCCTTTGAGGGGTTGAAAAACCTACTCCAGCTGCAGAGAGATTCTATCTATCCTGCTCGCACCTGGAGAGTGTGTCCTTCACTTTGGGGCCAAATAAGGTGGTTCTGTCAAAAGCAGCATTAATGAAAGAGAACTTGAAGGGCTATGCAAAGTCATACAAGCACATCCAGGCATGCCTCCTAATGGAAATGCCTGAACCCACTGCCCTTGAGGTACCCTCAACTGCATGAGAGATAAGCCTCATGTGGACGAATTTGAGATGGACTGAAGGGTTGCCAATTGTGAGGCCACAGAAGCCTTAATCTCAACAGTAGTGGTTCCAGAAAGGGATTTTGATAGTTCCTTATTCAAGTCCCTCTGAAGTTTTGTAAAGTATGCCAGGTAGTTCAGCGACCTGAGGGCAAAAGTCATTGAAGCACAGACATGCTTCCCAAATTTGTCCAAAGCCCTAGACTCCATGTTAGGGGGACGGACAGCAGAACTCTGTTTGGCAAGTTCCTTCTTAGTGGGAGCTGGCAAAACCATAGCATCCACAGGTACTCCCTTACTCCAAAATTCTCTCCATATAGGTGGTGCCAGAATGCTAGCTGGTATCTTGGGGAATAGGTTCAACTATGTCAGGCTCCTTCCGCACCCACTTAGAGATCAAATCAATGAGCTCATTAGCAAACAGATTTACCCAGGAGGTAGATGGGCCAGATCCAAAGACCTCCAGGAATACTGATTCCTCTGGAGAAGGATTGTCAGAGAACCAACCACCCCTCTGCTTATGGATTTCTAGGATGTCTCTGAATGAGACATCTTCAGGTGGTGATCTTGGGGATCCTTCCCCTTCATCAAAATTGGTATCTTCAGTGATAGATTTCTGTGGGGAATCTAACTGCCTCCTCTTGTACTTCCTCTTCCTAGGGACTTTCTTGGTGAGATGTTCTGGTGAAATATCAGAAGAGATTGTAAAACCCTGCTGGGTGGCCTGGAGACTTTGGGCTGGCTGTCCCTTTGGCATAGAATGATATGGCTTAAGACGCAGACACTTCTGGGATCCAGATGGAAGATCTGAGGGGGGTGAGTCCATCCATCCATCCTGCTGGGGCAGAAAACAATCTATATTCACTACCTCAAAGGCAGATCACTCTGGGAAGAAAGAAGACAACAGATTCAAGAAGCCAGGCTTCTGGCTCATTGCTTCCCTCTGCCACTAAAGCAATTTCCTGGAGGCAGAAGTCAGAGCTTAGCTGTCAAATGCTGAGGGTCCGAGGGGCAGAGATAGCTCTGAAAACTTCTGAGTTGACTCCAATGCCTTGGACCCGACAGGGGCACTTTGGTTCTGAGAGTCATCTGGATCCAAAGATGTCTGAGCCATTGCACTCAAAGACAGCTTCAGATCCAAAGATAGAAGTATCTTTGGATCCAAACCAGATGGTCCTAGATGGCTTGGATGCAGAGGTTCCAAAACAATTGGTCAGATCAGAGAAGAAGCTGCCATAGGCAGTATGGTGGATGGATGAGCTTCCTGACCTGAAGGGGTAGGAGTCAGGAGAACACCCATCTGTATCTGCACCGAGAGGAATTTCCTCATCATTCTGTCCCTGTCTTCTTTAGTCAAACTTCTGGAAGAGCAAGATGAAGTGAGGGGAGTTAACCTGCATCTATCTAAGAAGTGGGAAGGCACTATTGAAGATACTGGATCTAATAAAGGTGAGTACACAGTCCTAGGCAAAATTCTCAGATCAGAAGTGGTAGGATCTGAAGACATTTTGGTCAGATTCATCGGTGGTTGGATCAGTGTTGACTTCAGATCCTACTTGAGTTTATTTCTGGGTAGCTCCGAAGATGGAGTTGACAATATAGAAGGCCTCTGAGACCTGGTCGAATGCTCCTTAGATTTAGATTTGGGGGATTGAACCCCAGAAATAGCTTCACCAAAAGAGGAAGGAAGTAGCCCTTTCAATATTAATTTGTTCTTCCTGTCCGCTATTGCTCATGGATCGAAATTTTTGCAAATGCTGCAGTCAATCTGGAGGTGATCCAGGCCCAAACAGTAGACACATAAGTTATGGGTGTCAGATAAGGGTAATTTGTGACCACATTTTTGACACGTCTTGAAACCGGGAGATGCTTTGTCAGGCATACTAAAAAAAAAAAAACTAACTGAAAACAGTAAAGAATGTGTTTTTATATAACAGTATATATATATATATATATATATATATATATATATATATATGTATGTATGTATGTATATATATATATATATATATATATATATATATATATATATATATATATATATACATATATATATATATATATATATATATATATATATATATATATATATATATATATATATATAAAGAGAGAGAGAAAGAAGAAAATATGAGGATACCAGCTATGGTAGCAAAGAATACATGAAAGTGTAATAAGGTGAAAAGGGGAAATGAAACAAATACCAACTATGGTGAAATAGAACTACACAAATTGGAAAGAGAAGGGAGAAAGATAAATATTAAATTTAAGTAGAGATTACTTATTGCAAGAAGTAAACACTGAAGAACTCCGGTTGACCACGTCTATTCGTGAAAGCTGCAAACGAGATCTGAGGTATGTTAGGGGTTGGTGCATTGTGGGTAAGGGAGAATCTTGAGAGCTTAATGGTCACCAAGAGCTATACTAACAGCCAAGTCAGAGCCAAGGATCAGATCTGAACCCACCTGTTGAGAAATGAATGAAAACTGACAATATCAAATTTTAGGTTTTATAGGTTCATAGGTTCATAGGTTCATAGGTTCATACTAGGCTATCTGCCCGAGGGCATTTACAAGCCTAGCCCATAGTTTTGTGGCTTACGCCACCCCTTTAGTATGGGGAACTATACCCATTATTTTGCTGTGCCTCTGTTGAGCAGTGACACTGAGGTAATCCCTGGGGTATATCTGCGATCTCCCATCCATTGGTCAAGATTTCTCTTGAACAAGGCCAGCGAGGTGCTCTGCCTCACATATACCGGGATTTTATTCCAAAGCATAGGGAGTCTTTGGGTGATGAATCTATCCCTCCAGCACGTCCTATTAATAGCCGTGTCGAGGTTTTACAGTATAATGAGAGAAAATAAGCAGGAGAAAAGCAAGTTTAATTTTCATATGCTGTGATCTTGGGCTGGTGGGGTGTAAAAGTGCATTGATTATATGTAGTTATTTTCTCTCTTTATTTTATAAGGGTGAAATGAATGTCTAGATTACTACCTTTGGCTTAAGCAGTAAACAGGTGTTTTGTAAGCAATAAGATAAAATGACAAAGGCTATGAAAATACTAAGCTTCTTACAACTGCAAAGATATTAGCTTCCACTGGCAAATGTTTAGTGAAATTGAAATGTCTGCAGCTGAGGGCTGCTGTGCATTCTCTTCTGTGAAATTTACAAAAAACTCATTGCTGACGACATTTTTCATTCATGGAGACAAGCTCTCTGCAAGGGCAAGCGGTTAATCCTGGATGGAAGATTGGCATAATGGTTAAGGTGTTTACCTTACAGACACAAGGTGCGGGATTTGATTCTGACATGGGGTAATTGGCTAGGCTTAAAAAGTGGCTCACAAGGGCAGTTAGCTTAGTACTAACCTATGAATCTATCTTGAGAATTCTGAGTATTCTTTGCTGACAGAAATGCAACATTTAAAGCTACAATGGCAAGCAGTTCAGTGAAAAAAATAAGTTTGAAATTATGGAAAGTGAATAAGGGGTAAAAACCTCCCTAGCACCCTTAATAATTTAATGCAGTTAACAGAACAGTGTACAATTTAGTTTTATTTATACATAGCCAATGCACTTTTTCTTAGGGTTTAAAGTTAATGTTTTCTGAAAGCATGCACATTGTTTTTCATATCTGGGAGGGGAAGAGAGATAAGAAAATAACAGACAGCAATCCATGTAAGTGGGAGCATAGGCTGTAGCATGAACTTTAGCATGGGTAACCTTAGTTTCAGATTAGATAATGCCTGTAGGTGCTGACATCAATTTCGGGCAATTGTTTCTTTTTTGAGGGTAAAACTTCATGTTTAGAAGATGTACATAGTTTTGTGAGTTTGTTCCAAGTTAATAGGGGATGGGGTGTTTTGTATTTAGTTTTTTGTTTGAAGGTTTTATTAAAAATAAAAGTTATGTACTCACCATAACAATGCACCTCTGTCCATTTTTATTCTTCCTCAACTGATAGGTCCTGGATCTGACCTCAGATCTGACTCAGTTGCTTTTACCAGATTCACAGATCCAACTCTCGAGCTCCTCCCTTTACCCATAATGCCCTGTCACCCTACCATACCTCAGATAGAGATTGCCACCCCAAAAACATATGCATGAAGCCAAATTGATATAGAAAGGAAGATAGAGGCATAGAAAAAGAAGGCTGGAGCTCAAACAGAGAATAATCAGGTTCCCAAAGCAGCATCTCTTAGGTCTCACCAGAAAGAAAGGGAAGTGGGACGAAGGGCAGGAAGTTGAGGAAGAATGAAAATGGACAACACAGAAGCATTGTTATAGTGAGTACATAACATTTGTATCTGATGTCATTTTCATTCATTCCTCAACTGACGGGACACAGTCCCCAGCTAGATAAACCTTGGGTGGTCTTCACGGAAGGATGTTCTGGAATACCAAGGAGCCAAATGCTGCCCTATTCCTGGACAGCAAATCTAACATGTAATGAGCAATAAAATATGAGCACTGGGCCAAATGGCAGCAGCACAAATGTCATCTGTAGAAGTGCTTGACTAAAAAGCAGAAGAAGTGGCTATGGACCATGTGGAATGTACTCTGGGGAGGCTTAGGCAAAGACAACTTTCTTTCTTTGTAAAGAAAAGATATACAATCCATCAACCATTTAGCTAGAGTCACTTTAGACACTGCTTTCTCCAATTTATTCTTAGAAAAAGATACAAATAAATGATCATCTTTCCTGAAATCCTTGGTTATGTGAAGATAAAATCTAAGCTGTCGGTGTACATCCAAAAGATGTAGCATATATTCACCCTTGTTTGAAAATTTTGGGAAGAATACAAGTAGACTGATAACCTGATTAATGTTGGATTCAGAAGCCACTTTAGGTAAAAAATAGGTTCATGCATAGGGAAATCCTATCTCTACGAAAAATGAAACAGAGAGAGATCTAGAGGAAAGGCCCTGGAGTTCTGATACTCAGTGGAAGAAATAGCATCCAGAAAAACTGTTTTCCAGGAAAAGAATTTAAGATCCATCTTTGCTGATGGCTCAAATGGAGGTTGAGTCAGAGCTTGTAGCATGAGAATCAAATCCCACAGGGGAGTAGGATACTTGACTGGAGGCCTTAGTAGAAATGTGGCTTTAAGAAAAGCTTTGCACAATTTTGAAGAGGCCAAACAGGAGTGATTTTCACCTGAATAAAAACTGGAAATTGATGCCAACCGAATTTTGATAGTTGAATAACTCACCCCATTGTCAGAAATGGAGGCCAATAAATCTAGGACTGTGGAGACTGGGGCAAAGAAGGGATCCAAGTCTCTCTGGAGGGCCCAGATTTAAAATCTCTTCCATTTACTTTTATAAATTTTCCTATTAGAGATATTTGGAAAAGATAAAATGTCTGACTGGGGAAGAAAGCATAGACTGTCTAGCCATCTCTAGAAGTAGAGAAACCATGTGGTCAACTTGACACCATTGCTATTCAGATGTGTCATTCTTGACAAGTGAGCAAGAAGGTCTGGACTTGGGTCCAGTATCCAAGGTGCAAGAGATGAGGTCACTGGAAGAGGAAACCAAACATGACAAGGCCAGAAAGGTGTTATTAGGATAACTGTGCTCTTCAACCAGAATGCTTTCTGTAGAAATTTGGGAATTAAAGGCAATTGGGGTAATCACAAAGAGGAGACCAGAGGGCCAGTCATGGAGTAGAGCACCTCTCTGTAACTCCCCCAGTGGAGGGATCAGACCAAAGACCCTGCTGCACTTGAAGTTGTGGGGAGAAGCAAAAAGACTGCAACATGGCTGGCCCCACTAATGAAAATCCTCTCTCCCACTTTGACATTGAGAGTTCAGTCATGAGGCATCAGAATGGACCTGCTTATTTTGTCTGCAAGCACGCTGGATTTCCCTGGTATGTGCACTGCCATAAGAAAGTGGCCAGAAGAAATCACCCATTGCCACACTCTCACTGCCATTGCCTCTCGACATACAGGATAAGATCTGGTTCCCCCAATTGTAGACATACCAGACAAATGACACACTGTCCATTTGAAATGCAATCATTCTGGAGGGGAGAGCATCTTAAAAAACCTGCAACACTAGGAGGACTGCTCTCATTTCCAGAACACTGATGTGTGAATTGGCCTCTTCCAGAGACCATGTACCTTGGACTGTCCTTCCCAAGAAATGCCCCCTCCCCAGCTGGGAGGCATCCATGGTCACTGTGGCAACTGGAAGAGGGAGAACTAATGGACAGCCCTGAGAAAATTCATCTGAATGGATCCACCAAATAAGGTGTTTCTTGCAAACATGTGTGATCCTGACTGGTGTGTACAAGGGCTGCTGAAGAATAGACCACTATACTGACAGAGTACACTGCAGAATCTGCATATGAAATCTGGCTAGTGGAACCTGAGTAATTGCTGCTACCATGGGCCATAAGGCTTGCAAGACTAGTCATGCTAGAGGAGAAGAATATGAGATAACTTCCATAACCTGGGATTTGAAGGTTTTTACTCTTGTTGGTGGAAGTGACGGTATCTGATTGACCTTGTCTAGATGAGTACCAATGAACTCAGTAAGTAGTCCCTTCCTTGTATAAGTAGATGCCTTGTTGGAGCACTCAGGAGACATTCATCTAGATACAGATACACCCGGAATCCCAGCAGTCTCAGGTAAGCTCCTACCATTGTTATGCATTTGGTGAACATCCTGGGAGCTGTGGTGTGTTAAAGGGCACTGCTGTGAACTGGTAATGACTTACTCCCAGCCAGAAGCACAGATATCTTCTGGACTGCATGTTCATTGTGATGTGATAGCATACATCCTGAAGATCTATTAAGCATATCTAATCAACCTTTTCCTGCAGGGGCACAATGGACTGAACCATGACCATCTGGAACTTTGAATATTTCACAAACTCATTTAGTTTGCTGATATCTAGGATGGGTCTTGAGTCCCCTATTCTTTTTGGCACTAAAAAGAATCTTGAGTAGGTCCTGGATCTTAACTGGTCTGGGGGGACTTTCTGGATGAGTCTTTTTTTTTTTAGCAGCTTTTCTTTTTTCCAGGGCTGCTGCTTTCCTCTAATTGGGTGGAACATAGGGAATCTTTTTTCATTTTTATAGGGATGATTTATGAAAATGGTATAAAGTAACATCTGTATATAATCCTCTGCATCCAGATATCTCTTCTGATGGATGCCCAGACTTCTGGGTTCAGAGACAAGTGCCCCTAAATGGCTCCAGAGAACAACAGCCAAGCAACCTATCAGGAATACTGGTAGGGTTTATCTGAGAATGTATGCCTGAAACTATGGTTCTGTGAGCCATCTGTGCCACAAGGGTGATGTCTTCTGTTAGAGTTCCCTCTTCTGCCCTGGGGAGAACTGTCTCCTTATGAGTCTTGGAAAGGCCATTGGGCTTGCAAAACCACATCTTCTTACCACCTCATTGATTCTGAGAAAAGGATCTTTGAGGGGTAGAGAAATGGATTCCAACTGCAGACAAGGTCTTTCCATCTTGCTCACGTCTTGATAGCGTTGCCTTCACTTTGGGGCCAAATAAGGATGATAAACAAAGACTTGAAGGGCTCTGCAAAATCACACAGGCATATCCATGCATGTCTCCTAACAGCTATGCCTAAATTTGCCACCCTTGAAGTACCCTCAGTGGAATGAAATAACAGCCTCATGGACATGTTGGAAATAGTCTGAAGGGTGGCCAGTTGCGAAGAAGCTTTGTTCTGGTCTTTCACAGACATCTATTGGATAGTTCCTTGATCAAATCTCCTTGTAGTTTGGTAAAGTGCACCAGGTAATTCACTGACCACAGTGCAAAGTTGCCGAGGCATTAATGCATTTGCCAAATCTGTCTAAGGTCCTAGATTCCCTGTTAGAGGGGGTGGACAGATGAGGTTTGCTCCACAAGCTCTTTTTTAGTGGCTGCCACCATGACTGGCATTTACAGGGAATCTCTTGCTCCAGTTGTCTCTATCCTTCAGGGGAGCTAAAAACTTATCTGGACACATGGGGATAGGCTTCATAGTATCTGGCTCCTTCCATGCACATCATGAGACTAGGTCTATTAACTCATCAGCCAGTGGGACCACCCAAGACGTAGCTGGGCATACCTGAAAGCCTCCAGAAACACTGACTATTCCTGGGAAGGGGATTCATAGGACCACCCACCTTTTTGCCTGAGAAGTTTCATAATCTCTCCAATCAGTGAGAGATTCCTGGGGAAATATAGGTGTCTCCTTTTGCACTTTCTCATCTGAGGGATCTTATTAGTGGGATGGTCTGGTGAGGTATCAGACGTGATTGGGGAGTTAAGAGGAAGGACTGACTTAAGGCTTGATTGGGTTGGCTTTCCTAGTGGTATAGACCTGAGAGTGTCAGAGCTCAAATTCGAAGGAGGAACACAAATGGGATCCAGTGGGGGGGGGTGACCTCTCTCTCAGTAAAGAGAAGGCCCTCTCCACTCCCTCAAAGGCAGAAGGTCCATGGGAAACAGCAGCTGGCTGGACAGGAGCTGAAGCAACCTGTGTTTTCACACCCTGAATCCCCACAGACCCCTGTCTTGAGGAGCGAGTCAGACCACAGCTACCCTGTGTGAAGGCTTCAAGTGGCAAAAACAGCTCTAACAGCTTCAGAGTTGACTATAAACCCCTGGAGCCAGCACCAATGCTTTGGCTATGAAAGTCATCCTGCTCCAAAAGTTTGGAACAGGGTGACTCAGGAACGTGGTCGGAGTGGAAGAATGACCTGTCTTTGTATCAGACGAGGACACTTTTCAAGATGTCAGATCAGAGAAGAAGATATCATTGAGGCTGGTGGAGGCCAGGCTCAATGGTCCAATGGGAGATGGATCCAGGATCACCCCCATCTATATCCCATCTCTGAGTAACTTCCTCATCATTCTCTCCACCTCTGCTTCAGATAGGCTCCTGGAGGACCTGAGACTGGAGCTGGTTGAAGGTGGTCTGGAGAATCTCCTTGGTGGTTCCTGCAAGAAAGTGGAATGGAGCTGAGGATATATTGGTTCTGGAATGAAACATGGAGACCAGATCCAAGGTGACTTAGCCTTTGAAGAGCTAGGATCCGAGGAAGTCAGATCAGACTGTTTCAAAATTTTGTCTGGAGGCTTAGCTGTCCGAGCTGATGTTGGAGAACAGCCAGAAGACCACTTCCTTGAGTCTTTCTCTTTAGCAGCTGAGGGGTTTGAGCTCAATGTTGTACAATTGAACCCCACACAAATTGGGCATCAAGTGTCCAAATGGGCAGTACCCAGACAATAAAGGCATTCCATGTAGGCATCTGAACTGGGGATCTTATGCCTACAGGAAGTGCACTTTCTGAAGCCGGTAGACCTGTCAGACATCTTGCCAAAAAACAAAGAAAAAGAGTCAAGAAAAATAAAGCCTGTTTTTTTTTTTTTGTTTTGTTTGTTTAAAAGGGATGAGATGGAAGTGAGGGTACCAATAATGGTACTGAGAAAAATACCCTCTATTTAGGCAAACAGGAGAAGAAAAAGGAGTACCAACAATGGTAGTTAAAGGTTTACCCTAAACAGGTGGAAAGGTCTGAAAGAAAATGGTCAGGCTAATGGAAAAAAATGAAAACTGTACAAAAAGTTTAAAGGACAAAGGGTGATAAAAATCAATAAAATAAAATTCTGAAAAACTCACAAATAAGACCTGTATTGAACCCTGAAGCTCAAGAGCACAAGATCTGCATCTGAACAATATGGCAACAAATGAGATCTGAGGTTTGCTACAGCAACGGGGTACTATGGATAAAGGGAGGAGCTTGAGAGTTGGATCCGTGTATCTGCTAAAAGTGGACAAGCAGGATTGGAGGTTGGATCTGAAACCCATCATTTGAAGAATGGATGAAAATAACAACATCAGATTAAAAGTCTTGAAAAATGTGACATAGGTTTAAATGGAGATGAGACAAAACAATGGTACATAAGATCAGCCTGCCAAACGATAGTATATGCATGTAACACATAAACTTAAAATACACATTCAAAAAACTGTCATGTATAATAAGTGGGAAGAATAGCTTTTTATCATAATGGATATGCTGTCCATATTATCCTATAACATGAATGGCTTTACAGATATAGGTAAAAAGGAAAGATTATTAAATCATATTAAGAAATGCAGAATGCAAATAGCAGTACTGCAGGAGACATGTGAAAAGAAATAAACATGTGAATTTGAAAAAAAAAAGATTTTAGAATGGATAATCAGCAGAATATCAGGGACATAGATTCATAGGTTCATAGGTGTGTACTAAGCTAACGGCCCTGGAGCCTATATAAGCCTAGCCCAAGAAGATTCCCTGGCATCATGCCACCTAAAGTTAGTTCCCAGTCCCCCTGTCAAGCAAGACCACTGAAGTGATCCCCCTAGCCTGCTCTGTTTATTGTGGTAATGAGGTCCCTGGAGCATGTGGCATGGAGGGAAGTAATTATTCTAATTGTTAGAGAAGCTCCAATAGTGATATATGAGGAAAAAAAGACAAAAAATGGTAGATGTGTGGTTGTAAGGGGCTAGTGGCAAGGGAAGAAGATTACAATGGCATGTATTTATATTCCACTGAAAACTGCTATTATGGAGCTTAAGAAAATTTTAGAAGAAATAATCAGCTTTCAGCAGGGAATATTATTTATAGGTGTGGACTGGAATTTGATTTACAGTAGTGAGACTGCATCAGGGGGACCTAGAAGGGACAATATAACAAAAGAGGGAAGATCTCTGAAGATATTTCTGAACATATTTTGCATGGAAGATGTGAATTCAGTACTAGGAACTCAGACAAAATTTACTGATTATTCCCCAAGGTACAATGACTAGGCTAGACTAGACAGAAATTATATTTCACAGGAACATGTGCATTTAATTAAAAGCTTTGATACACATCCAATAACTATTTATGATCATTCCCCAATAAAAACTAAGATACAAATGCAGGCTAATGAAGTAAAAATAAGACACCAACACTTTCCCACCTACCTGTTAAAAAGAGAAGAATTTATGTACTGGGTTGTGGAAATGATTTGAAACTTATTAGGGAAGACAGAAATATCTTTAGAAGTTATAGCTAGTGACTGGGATAAAATGAAAATGGACTTTAAAAATAGCGTTGAAATAAAAGAGGAAGAGATATGGTTAAGAAGTAATAGAAATTACTAAGAGGGGCTGACAAAGGTTAAAGTATTGCAGTATAAATGGAATCTCACAGGAGGAGCAAATACAGAGTGCTAAAGTTGAAAATAAGGGAATATCTGTATAAAAAAGCATGTGTTTAGAAAGATTGCAGTTAAGCAACTATTTTTTGATAACTCCACAGCACAAAAACTTTTAGCACAGCGACTCAGACAACAGAACATGGAAAGGGTTGTTGCCAAACTTAGGGAACTTATAACAAGAAAAAAAAATAACCAGAGATCCTGTAGAAGATTTAGAGATATTCTGAAAATTGTATGCAAATTTTTATAAAGTAGAGAAATGTGGAAATCAGAAAAGAGTACAAATGGAAATATTTATGGAAGACTTAATTATGCCAAGGACAGAGGTAGACAAAGCTCAACAACTAACAGTTAAGACAGGAGGTAATCAAGGACACCCACACCTCCAGGTTAGTAGCAACACATGAAGCATCGAAGACCATACAGGTGCAACTAACCATAGGCAAAACTGCTATACAAGTGGTAGCATGTTACAGACCACCCTCCCAATCTCAGGAACCCCACTCAACCTTCCTGAAGACATTGGAGGATATGAATGTATCACAAAATACCATCATACTGGGAGACTTCAACTACCCAAACATAGATTGGGTACATTATTCTAGCCCTAACACTCTAGCCCAAAGGTTCCTGGAATTCATAAATTCAAATGCACTGGAACAACTAGTCACCTCTCCCACTAGGGGAGATAATATACTAGACCTGATCATCACAAACATGGGGACAAAATGCTCCACACCGGAGGTATACCCCTTACTAGTGAGATCTGACCACAAACTAATCACCCTGGATATACACATCCCACCTCCACCCCCAGCACAAAAGACCACAGTGAAAAACTTCTCAAAAGCAGAGTTCACTCTTCTTAAGACTGAGATGGTATCCTTTAAGCCCACTGGGCCAGTGGATACCACATCCCACAATGCCGAATCCTTCACAAATGCTTTCTATGGACATCTCCAAGAATGCATGGATCATGCAATCCCAAATAAATCCAAGTCCCTCTCCACCAAAGGCAAGCATCCTGTCTGGTGGACCTCAGCCATTAACAAATTGTATAACAAAAGAAGGAAGCTACTGCACAACAGAGCAAAATCCCATAAAGGGAAGACATTTCTGATCAACACTAGCAGAAAACTACGTTCTCTTATAAAAACATCCAAGGCCAACTTTGAGAGAAAAATCGCTAAGGACACTAAAGATAACCACAAAGCCTTCTTCAGCTATGTTAGAAACCTGGGCGGAAACCCTCAGATATGCTCAGAGTTAGTTCACAACAACAAAAAATACACTGAACCCACAGATATTGCCAACATTTTGGCTGACAGGTTCAGTGCAAATTTCTCCCCTCCCTCACCCCCAAAAGAAGAAATACTTATCCCAGCTGAATGTAATCTCCCTGTCATCTCAGATGTTCAAGTGAGAGCCACCCTCAACAAAGCTAAAAACACAGCATCAATGGGACCTGACGGTATCCCGGGTTGCGTGCTACGTGAACTCCAAGAGGAGCTAAACCTGCACATAAAAATGCTATTTAACCTTAGCCTTACTACAGGATATGTACCTGAACACTGGCGTACAGCAACAGTGGTCCCACTCCACAAAGGGGGTACCTCTACAGACCCTGCGAACTACCACCCCATAAGCTTAACCAGTCTAGTCTGCAAAGCTATGGAAAGAATCATCATGGAACTCATAAACAGAGACATTGGGGACCTACAGACACTTGACCCCACCCAGTTCGGCTTTGTGAAAGGCAGATCCTGCCTTTTGAACCTGGTTGACTTTTTTGAAACAGTCACTAGAGCCATTGACCAGGGCAAAGCAGTCCATACAGCCTACCTGGACTTGGCTAAGGCCTTCGACACAATACCCCACTCAGGCAACACAGATAAGCTCAACAGCTTAAACGTAAACCCTTATGTCACTAGATGGGTTGCAAACTGGCTAAAGGACAGAACCCATAAAGTTGAAATCGCTGGAGCAATGTCAGACTCAAAGCCAGTCACAAGTGGTGTCCCACAGGGATCTGTCCTAGGACCCCTCTTGTTCGGCATTTATTTCTCAGATGTTAAAATAAACATGGGAGGGTTGTGGCTGACAAAGTTTGCAGATGACTGCAAACTAGGCGCCATAGTCGATACACCAGCGGACACATACATCCTGCAAAAAGGCCTCACAGAAACGGACAACTGGTGCCAGAGTCATGGCCTTAAACTAAATGCCAAAAAATGTATAGTCATCCCCTTTGGGAAAAACAAAGTACCCACAAATTATCACATAGACAGCAACCGACTGAGTACGGAAAAAGTAATCAGAGACCTAGGGACCCAAGTCGACAGCGACCTCTCATTTGACACCCACGTTGCCAAAGTGGTTAGAAAAACATTCTACCTTGCACACCTTATCATGAAAGGATTCACATCCAGTTCCAAGGATGTCATTGTACCCCTATACTCCTCCCTCTTCAGACCCATGATTGAGTATAATGCCCCATTTGGTATGTACCTCACCCGGCATTTGCAACAGCTAGAGAGACCACAAAAGTACCTCACCAAGAGGATCAAGGGTCTCCAACATATGTCTTATTCTGCCAGACTAAAGAAACTCCAGCTCTATTCAGTAGCATACCGCCTGCTCAGAGGTGATCTCTGCCTAACGTACAAGGCCATGTCCAATCAGGAACTGATGGACATGCTCCACCTCAAAAAATCCAAATCCATCAGAACCACGAGAGCTAAAGACTTAAACCTCGGTACAAGTATGAAAAGGACATGCTGGAGGGATAGATTCATAACCCAGAGGCTTCCCATGCTCTGGAACAAGATCTCAGTTCATGTTAGACAGAGCCCCTCACTGACTCTCTTCAAGAGAAATCTTGATGAGTGGATGGGAGATTGTAAGTTTACCCCAGGGGTCACATCTGTGTCATTACTAGACAGTGGCGCAGTAAACTAATTCTATTCTGTGCATTTTTGTACCATTTCATGGGGTGGCGAAAGCCACATCACTATGGCTAGGCTTACAAATGTCCCAGGGCAGATAGCCTAGTACTAAACTATGAAACTATAAAAACAGTGATGTATACTCAATCTTCAGGAAAGTCTTTAAGAACAGGTGGTATTCCCATGGAAGTTTGGAAATTAGGAGGGAAGAAAATAATAAAGATCTGGAAGATTTTGTTTAACAGTATTTTAACATCTTGGAAGAAAGCTGTGGTGGCTGTGTTACCTAAATATGGCAAATACCATTCAGAACCAGCTTCATATAGACCCATTCCAATTTTAAACCATTCTTATAAAGGATTTATGCCTATACTAGCTAAAAGAATGGCAAAGGTGTTGCTAAATTTGATAGATATGGATCAGTCTATTTTTAGAGGTAAGGCAAACATTTGACATTATTACAACAATGATGATACACAGGGAAGCCGACTGTAAGAAAATATCTCTGTTGTTGGTGAGTCTTGATGCAGAGAAAGCATTTGACAGAGTAAGCTGATATTTTATGAGTGTCTTGATACAGAGAAAACATTTGACAGTGTAAGCTGGGATTTTATGACTAGGGCATTGGAAGCATTTGCATTCCCTAATACAATAATACAGTTACTTACATTGATATATGAAGGATCAGAGGCAAGAATTAAAGTGGGAGAGTTCCTCTCAGATAAGTTGTGTTTGAACAAAGGAACCAAGCAGGGCTCTCCACTTCCCCCTCTTTGCTATTTGCTTTATATGTAGAGCCATTGGCAAAGAAAATAAGGGTCTCAAAAATACAAGGATATAATTAGCATAGTAATCAAGAAAAGTTGGCTGTGTTTGCAGATTAAATTATTTTATATCTGAGGAATCCAGAAAAGAACATCACAGTGTTGTGGAACATTTTGAGACAGTTTCAAGTCTTTTTGTGATATAAAATTAATGAAGATAAAACAAATAAATTATGTACCCAAACATGAAGTGGTTCAGCAGTACCCATATTTATGATCTTATGATAAGATGAGGTATTTAGGAGTATGGATTAAAAAGGCTTCTGCTATGGTAGCTGAGGATATGTAAGAAGAGGCTAAACAAAAGATAATATAAAAACTGAGAATCTGGAAATGCTTGTTTATGGAGATGGATAGTAAGATAAAAGCAGTGAAAATGTTATAAGTCTATTTAATCTTGTATATGTCAGACATACTTTTATCAACCTGAGGAGAAGTTGTGGACACTAATTAACAGAAAAATTAAGGAAATTATCTGGAATGGAAAGGGGGCAAGAGTTAAGTAGGATAAGTTGATTATTCCAACAGAACAAGGTGGTTTAGGTTTACTGGATTTGAAGGGATATTTTATAGCTACACAGTTAAGGCTCATCATATAACACAGGCAGAAGGTTATAATTCAAAGTGGAAAGAGATGATGATGAAGCAAGGAAGAAATTCGGGAAAGAGAGACAGTGTGATTTTGGATATAGATAATTAAGGATAATAATTACAACCATACAGAACATTATATTCAGAAAGTAGCAGAAAGTATTCTAAGAACTAAGCCAATATAAGAATGGAGAAAAGAGATTTTGTCAATACGATGACTGCAAGCAGGGGTACAGAAAATAGGCAAGAGGAGACTGGAATTTACTGGAGAAACCTGGCAAAGTACCAATATATTGGGAGCATATAACTTGAGAAGATTGACTGGAAAAGCAATTTAAAAGAAAACAATGGGAAGAAGTGTATGGCTCCCAAGTATGCAACCAAGTCCAGAAGGTTTAGGATCTTTGCTTGAAAGTGTTTTCATACGTATTTTTATATTGCAGACTACAATGAATTTTTCATCAGGAAGACAGCTAATGTTGAGGTGTAATGGAGAAGAAAGAGATAACTTGGAACATATGTTTTGGGAGTGTGATGACTTTAATGAGTTGGCAGATTTAAAAAATTCTCTACAGAGTACTCTTATCAGAAATATTGAGGTAGCAAATGGCTGTCAGTAAAGAAATTATTCTTTTCAGCTTAGATACAGGATCTGAATTGCCTAAATGTAGTAAGGCCTTATTAAGTTTAATTCTGTTGGCTGCTAAAAATGCAAATACTAGAAAATGGAAATCAAAGTCTACAAAGATGTATTTGATATATTAAATGTTATAAAAGAGATAAATGAACTGGAAGAGGGATCTTTAGAAAAGGGAAAGAGCAAATGACATAGAAGTAAATGGAAACTGTGAGAATAATACATGCATAATAATGTTCAAGAGGAGGAAAAGTGATGTTTAAGGGAAGGCAGGAATTCAGCATTTTTTTATAACATTGGACTGATGATAGTAGCAAAAAAGCAAAGAAAGTATATATGATACATATTGTATTTAAATGGAAAAATGTTAAAATGGCTTGTTTTCTGTTAATCTTCCTTTGCCTATGTCTTAAGTGACAATTTATTAAAGGTGGTTTAAAAAGTTTTATCTGATAGCCTCAATTTTATATTCATACAGCTTATCCATAAATTTCTTTATTCTTTATTAGTATTTTGTAACTGTCTGCTTACACCCTTATTCAAATCTCCTTTACTTTGTAAGTGATTCTTCCAAAGTATCTACCATCTAGTCTATCTTTTTATCAGCAGGTTGGGAATCTCCAACATTTTTTCCTGGAGATATTCCCCCTCACCACCATCTTCACTATCAAGGAAATGTGATCTGGCATGATTATTGGGTGTGTCTACATTTTGTATACAATGTGCATATTCTCTGAAGTTATGCAGATTCTATAAAGTCTTGTTCAGTTAATTGTGTCTACATTTCTCTACCATGTGTATATTCTCTGAAGTTTGCAGATTCTGAAGATAAAAACTGCAAGGAACCACCATGAAAAGTAAAAAAGTTTTAATGTTGAATGAGCGCTTTCACGCACACACAGGTGCGCTTCATCAGGTTACAAGTTTGCAGATTCTATGAAGTCTTTTTTTAAACTAGAAACAATGTTATTAAATCATGTATGATACAGGCAATCATACATTTATATAAATGAAAATAAACCATAGCAACACAATCTCAGTTGCAAACATTATACACTACAAACTGTGTCAACACAACTGTAGCAACACACATTATACATCACTTTTAATATAGCCTGTCATTGTCAGTAACCCATGGCATAGCTCATTCAAATCCTGCCTTCTTTTAAACCTCATTCCTCCTCTGCATATAGTGATCCCACATTTCCCAGTTTTTCCTAAGTAATTTGTTCCTGCCCTTTTCTAAAGATCTCAGTTCCAGTTGTTTTGTCTCTGTTACTATCTTCTCTACTTCTAGTAAAGTTGGTTTAGACTTTGATTTCCATTTTCTAGTAATTACTTTTTTTTGGCAGCCATCATAATTAGACTCATCAGGCAATTCTGCATTAAACAGAAGTATCTCCACTTTGTGATTTTTGACTGGCTCGTATGCCGTCATAAGAGCCAATCAAAAAATTGCACAGCAGAGTCTCTTCTGTTCAATGCGGAACAGCCTGCTGTTTCGCATTGAGCAGACGTGTCTCCACTTTGCGATTTATGATTGGCCCGTATACCAGTATAAGAGCCAATCAAAAATCACAAAGTGGAGGCTGTTTCACTGGGATTTTAATCGGCAGTGCAGGACTCGGGATTGGGCTACTGATCCTGGGACAGTCCCGCTTAAATAGGGATTCTGGCATCCCTGTAACAAGGAGGCAAATGGAGGCTGAGAAAATGAAACCCTGGATCATAGAAAGCAGCTCATTAACAGCTCTTAGCCTTAATCTTCTGCAATACTTGCCAAACAAAAAATAAAGTGTGTTCATATGTAGCTATTAGTCATGTGGACCAGGACACCACTGGGAAGCCTAGCCCAATTTCCAAGTTGCCACAGAGCACTGTCTGGTAAGCAGCTTTATCATAGTCAGACATTAGGCATATGTAGGCTGAGGGCTAGTTGCTGCATATCTCCCACCTTACTCAAAGTCAGTATTCTGGATTTAACATCCTAGCAATACTAGAGCTTGTCTTTGTTAACCTACTCAGATCCACAGATCACATAAAAAAATAAAATTTGTCAATGTGGGAGTTTTGCCTTGTCACAGCAAAAATAGTCACAAAATATGTTTCAACAGAAACAAAATAATATATTTCCTTTACCCTATTAAACAGTACAGGTTATTCACCTTGTCTATCCATATGTTAACAAGAATGTATCTGTTTTATAGTCAATGTCAATGGATGGAATTCAGAAAGGGTCACAGCCAGGGGTAAGCCTAAAACAGGCTGCTACCATTGGCGATGGCCATTTCTGATTCAGATGCAGACTCACCACAGTGATGCTACACAATTGGCGAGATCTCCATGATAGGCCAGCTCCATGGCTGTGCTACATGCTAATGAGGCATTTCTAGGGAATGGTGATTGCTAATTAGCAATGTGCTGCTAATTAGTCATGTGCTTGAATTTGTGCATCCAAGTGATTCAGTGAATTTCTTGGCTGTGTAAATTAGAATAACCAGCTATGTTAATGAACTCATCTAAAAATCTGCAGTCCACCATGATGTCAATGATGGAGACCATATAAAAAACAAGATCAGGTAAGTGTCTGTAGAGAGGTAGTTGGGAGGGGTATGTGAGTGTGCGTATGTGTGTGTGTGCCTGCATGTCTGCAGAGGCATAAGTGGTCTCAGGTGTGAGAGAATGTGTGGTCTCAGGTGAGACAGAATGTGTGTGTGTGTGTGTGTGTGTGTGTGTGTGTGTGTGTCTGTCTGAATGTCTGAATGTGTGTATGCATGTGCATGTGTCTGCAGAGGTATAAGTGGTCTCAGGTGTGGATGTGTGTGCACGTGTGCATCTCCAGAGACATAAGTGGTCTTGGGGGGGGGGTTGTTTGTGTGTGTGTGTGTGTGTGTGTGTCTGGGTGGTTACAATACAGGGGTTAATTAGGGCATAAAAACAGTAGGTATGTTTGAGAGGGAAAATGGATGAGAGTTTCTGTGAGTGCATATGGGTGAGGGGGTGTCTAATCTACAGTGTGTGTGTGCCCGAGTGTGTGCATGTATGCATGTATGAATGTTTGAATGTATGTTGTGGGTGTGCGAGTGGCTGACTGCCATATCTCTAAACACTCCCTTACTAACAAGCAAAGTATGTAATACCTGGAGGGAGACACACCAGGAGCTGTTAAACATAACTCCAAGTCATGTAAAAAGTATATAGAGCAACAGATGTTTCAGCACAGAACCTTTTCCAATCAATAAGAAGTATGGCAGGAACGCTACACATCCAGGATACTCCTTAAAAATTGCCCTAAACCACTTACGATGTTAATAGTACATAAGGATTTACAAAGCATGCTTTGAAAAAATAAGACGTATGAGGGAAACACTAAACTCCAGGCAAACTCTTTTCATGTTACTTAAGATTATGTAAAAGGTTTATAGAGCAACAGGTTTTGCATCACAAAGCAAATTCTGAACAATAAGGTGTATGAAACTGTAATGGTCCATGAGTTACAAGGGACAGGGTAGGTATGAGAGAGGAAATCAGGGACATTCTGTAAAATCAGAAACACTTGAGAGGTGTGGGGTGTGATGCTGGTACACCTCTCAATGGCAATACTCAAGAATTCTGGACAAAGTCAGGAGGAGTACTAGACAACATCAAGGAGATTTTTTAAATATTACTCTAAGTCATTTAAATGTTAATACAACAACAGGCAACACAATACATTTTCTGAACAATAAGAAAAATTAAACTTTAATATCTGGAATTACTGATTGTAATAATCTGTGATTTACAACGGTTAGGGAAGTGGCAACATCAGAGACATTCTGTAACTCAGGGACATCTGCGAGAGGTTTGTGCTTGAATTTGTGAATGAGTGAATGACGGGTGCCAGTGCCAAGATGATGCATGAGCCAGCAAAAGAAATCACTGCTTTAAAGTGATGATTTGGCACTAGTGATAAACCATGCAATTCAGACTCCTGACAATTAGCCAGTAATGTGGTCTTTCCTCATTTCAGCTAAACATGTCTTTTGAAAAACATTTTCCCTGATCATGGAAACAACCCCTTTTGGTCATAGCAGTTAGCACCCAGAGTGGGTTTCTTTTGAATCTCATTCAATGTCTTTTAAACCTTAGTTTACTACAACTGCTTTATGTAACTTCTATTCTAGGTGCTCTGTGTGTACTAGTTAGAATGTCTGACAAAATGTATGGAACCTATAAATAAACAATTCTCTTTCCTGAGTCAGCAAATGCAGCCCATATGCATTTTAATTTATTTATTTTGGTGAGCAAGATAGAACACTGATCACACCATGACCCACTGTAGGCTCAGCCGAGGTTACATTTAAATAATGGCAACAAAAATATAATGAATACAACCAATAGCAGAACACAAGGTAATATAAACTGGTCACAAAGAGAGAGAGAGATGGGACCAGATTCCAAAAGAGTTGCTCTCAATGTAAGTCTGCCGTGATTCCTAAAGGCTATATAAGTCTGATGTGATTCCTAAAGGCTTGCTCTCAGTATTAATTACTTTCTTTGGTGTAAGGCCTATGTAAAAAAAGGCTTACACCAGCAGACAGATTCCAAAAGACCTGCTCATCTTTTAAAATCATTCCACTATGTACAAACTTTGCATCATGTCAAGGAGTACATTTTACTAGAAGAAACGTGGAATCAGAAGAGCACCAAGAAAAGAATGAGAAGCAGGATTAGTCTTGGAAATTGTAAGGGATAACCCAGATTTTCAGAAGACAAAGCAAGAGATAAGTAATGGTAAAGACAGAGAGTCCAAGCTCACAGAGGGACTGTGGAAATGTAAATGTAAGATGACAGTGAGCAAAGAGAAAGAGACACTATGTACACATTTCAGGAAGCAGACACATAACCTGATACAGTAGTGGCAGAAATGTACTGAATGGATAAATGTTGTTACTGATTATTCTCAAAGCTAATTTTGTTTTCAGTGAACATGCAATAAATAACTGCAAAATAGTGTCTATATTTTATTTTGTAAATATCTGGTGCCTTGGATGCAAACAAAATGATGTGTTGCTTCTTTCTGTAGCAACCCCCCTCCAAAATAATGTCTGTGCTGTTTAGTAAACAGTGTATATAACTATGCAAGATGGGACTGTAAAATCAAGTTTTTTTTAATAAAACCTTTTTCCCTTTAGAAGGCCAGATTGCCATGTCTTTAAAATGCTTACTGTCACTAGTAGTCTTAACATTTGTTTTATTACTATTATCTGTGACATTTGGAAGCTTAGGAAATTAAATTAAAAATTTGTCTAACCCCTGTTAACATTGAGCTCAAAACCCATGAAAAGTCATCAGAGTTTGTGTAGGCCACTTGTGTAAGCACACATTTGTAATAATCTTATGAATAACACTGGCATTAACGTACCATTATGTCAGTTGCAGTGTCAAATCTGCATTAGTCAAAGCAGGAAAATTTGCTAACTGTATTTATCAAGCTATAAACTTAAAAATTAATTACATTTTGTTATTTTTCATAATGTTGTTTGTCTTTTTGGCTTTTTCCCGGTAAGGGGTCACCACAGCGGAACTCCGGTCCACTATTGATTGGCAGTAGATTTTTACGAAACGCCGAGGTGCCAGCTCGACGCCCAGCCTTCAACGAAGGCACACCCAATTACGCACGCATGTCTTTCGAACGCTACCCAACCGCGGGGAGGACATGCAGCCTCCACACAGAAGGCACTCCCAAGCCACACCGGGAATCAAACAGGAGAACCTCTTGCTGTGAGGTAACCGCCGTACCACTGCGGCATTACTGTTATTTTTCATAATGTGACATACAATAACTTTGTCTGAAGAACTACATTTCCAAATTCATGAAGTTTTTTAGTTTTGTTGCACTACCTCTGTAAATGTGTCTCTGTGTATGTGTTGAGGAAGTTATAAACCATAAAATGTCTATTATGTTATGTAAAGTTACCCATTGAAACTCATATACTCTGCTAAAATGAGGATGAAACAGTAGCATACCATACTGTCTCTTAGACACTATAAAAACATCTGTTGTTTATCTCAGGATTCAAAATCAAGTCAGCACAATTGTATACATAGAAATACAATATCCTGTTGCTATTTCATATCAAAATTTGTATGCAATTACAAAGGAATTATTTGTACTACCTAAACAAAATCTGTCTGGCATTTCGGAAATATTAACTACTGGCAGGCAGTCATCAGCACATACCTCTAATACATATATAGTGCATGTCACATTTAAAGGCATTATTAGTGTAAAAAGATTTGGTGGTGCAATGGTTAGTGTTGTTGCCTCACAGCAAGAGGTTCTCCTGTTTGATTCTCAGCTGGAGCGCCATCTGTGTGCAGTCTGCATGTCCTCCCCGCGGTCGAGTGACACTAAAGACATGCAGGTAGGTGCGAGCGTGAATGGGTGTGCCTTTGTTGAAGGTTGGGCATCGTGCTGGTAACTCAGCACCATAAAAATCCACTGCCAATCATGAGTGGGCCGGAGTTCAACTGTGGAGACCCCTAACCGGGAAAAGCTGAAAGACTTTTAGTGTACAAAGATTTATTCTGTAACTTCCTATGACACATATGTGTGAAAATGAGAACTAAATAAATTTGGTGTCATTCATTGTGAAAATGTCTCTCCCTTAATGTTTAAATTTTTTCCTTTAAATGAAAAAAATAATAAAAAACACTATTAGAAGAATAACTCAAAATAATAATGTCTGTCTTAACTGTCTCTCTCCCTTGCGAAGAAATGTAGTAATGCCCAACTTCAGTGCAGTGTTGAAGGTTATAGAGTTTGAAGCTTGTTGAATCAGTCAGACTGAATGAGAAAAAGTGGCTTAGCAAATCTGATGGCTATTCCAAGGGTACACTCAAACTATTGAAATCACATCAGTGCAGGAGGTTCTCTCTTTTATTTCTCTGGAAAGATGGAAGCAGAAAACATCTCTTCATATGTTCATAGGTATGTACCCGACTAACAACCACCAAGGCCTTTATAAGCTGAGCAGTGAAATCCATCCCAATTGTGTCTCTACGTGTCAGGGGCCTTTATTAGATAGGGGTATGTTAGAATGTTTCTAGAAGTTATGTGGGGGGTATGTCAGTTTGGTAATTTTTGTTTGTCTCTATCAGAGATATGGAGGCCAGACTATGTGTGAATTTCCCATTCATTGGTCAAGGTTACACTTAAATAGGGTTTGGGATTGACTGCCTCACATGGATGAGAAGCCTGTTCTAGAGCATGGGATCCCCTGAGACACATATCTGTCTTGCCAACATGTTTCATTTATGTCACAAGCAAAATTTAAATCCTTGGATTCTGATGGTTCTGATGTTGTTCCACTAGATTCAAGCATTTAAATTTTGCTTGTGAGATAAATAAGTCATGTTGATGACACAGATGTGTGTCTCAGAGGATCCCCATGCCCTGGAACAGGCATATGAAGCAAAATTCATCTCTAACCCTATTTAAGCATAACCTTGACCAATGGATGGGAAATCAGAAATTCACCCAGGGTCTGACCTTCACGTGTCCGATAGACAAAGGCAGACAGTAATGCCCAATTCAGTCAAATTAGTGTATACGTTTTTTTTTTGCCTATGATTTCAGGTTTAAAAGCCATGTATTTCAGTTATACTGAACAAAAATCGGTTATTTTTAGCTACTGGTTATATTTTCACTTATCTCAACTTTTTGTCATACATTATAGCTGTCAAGAGATAGTGTTGTGCAGTACAATACTGCTTTTGCTTTCCAGACAACATCCCTTTGTAGGAAATGGAACTGCGTCACAGATATCGAAACATTATGGAAATGCAGTGAGTCACTGCACAGATTAAACATATGAATTTATATCATATTGACCACTACTGCAGCAGTCTTAGCTGTATGGGTTATATCTTGCCAAGAATATAACAGCTGAACAGCTTCCAAAGCTTCAGGGTACCTCCCATGCACCCAAACTGTCAGGCAGCTTGAGCTGAACTAATTAAAAGACAAATTTGGGTGTGAAGCCCTTAAGAGCGGCTGCCGAAAAGTATGCTCCTCTGTGGCTTTTGAGGATCGACGGTCAGCTTGTGTTTTCCTTTGCTGGGCAAATAAGTTCGCTTTGGGGGGGAAAAAAACCTTCCATTTTTCTTAATTTCCTCTATAGGAAATTATTCTAAATTTGGGAAGTGGTGTGTTTTAATAGACTGTCTTGAAACTGAAATATACTTTCAAACAGAGCACTTGTTTTTTTCTGTCAGTTTAAAAGTGGTGGAAAGTAACTGAAAACATTTTTTTTTTCTGTGGAGAAATTGTGTTTATTTTACTTTTGTTGGGCTGGCATGGTGTTTTAAAGTGCTTTTTACTGCACTTTTCTGTCAAAAAAGTATTTTTTGTGAACTAGTAGTATTTACCAGCAATTGCTGCTTGTCTTCCTCAGGGAAAGAGGCAACATTTTCAACTTGGCCACTAAACAGACTACCAGTCCCACTGTTGGTCCTTCTTCCAGCCACAAAAAGAAAAAAATTAAACAAGCAGCCTTTGCCACCAAGGGCTAACAGTTTGCCTCAGTCGCAGGTGGGTGACACTGCTGTGGCCATTTATTGTACTTCAGGCCACCCATCTTTTACACTGGATCCCTCTGGAGTAGAACATATAGCCACTTTGGACTGGGGGTTACCCATGTTCTTTGTAACCATTGGTGCTCCTTCAGTGGACAAGGGAGAGACATGCTTGTTGGTTCTTGGAGAAGGAACAGGGAAGGTTTCCCCTATTTTGTCAGAATGCTTTGCCCATCCCTGGGGAAGCTGCTGCTACTACTGCCAGTAGCAACACAGTTGGCCCCTTGTTTCCTATAAAGAAACAGAAAACCAGGCATGTGTCTACTCCTCAATTTTATTTGAATAGTAGTAGCTTACTGGGTCTGGCTCAGGGTTTAATTTAGGCTGTTCATCCTTTTTGTAAAGTACTTTCTGGTAAAAGAAAGAGGGATTACTCTTTTCCCGAAGAGATTCAAGATCCTGAATCTGAACAAGAAAATACAGGGACAAATACAGTTTTTCCCTCAGATTTCTGATTCAGAATCAGAGGAGACCTCGGTTTCTGATTCTCCTTGTCAGGGTTTCTCTTTCTCTGAGACTATTGCTAAACTGTACCAATTTTTTCAGTGGGAGAACACTGAGGATTCTCAGTCCCTCAGAAAATACTATGATTATTACAGATGGATATTCCAGAACCTACATCCATTCCTCCTGTTCTATCGCTTTAGAGGATGTATATGTTACTGCCTGCAATTGTCCTGATAGTCAGAAAAGGCAGACAGGATATTTAAGGCTCCTTAGTCTTTTAAATTTTTAACACTATTCTCAAACCTGACCCAACAGCTATAGTTTTAGTTGATTTCACTTCTGCTAAGAACTTAGTTAATTCTAATCCTATTTTTTGATAAAGATGCATTGACATGCATGGGGAAAAAGTGTGTATTTCTACATCTTTGATTTTCAGAATTCTGAATTGTCAGACTCGTATGTTAAAGTTTGTTCTGACAAATTGTGAAAGTATGAGAAAAGTTTTATCTGCAGTTTATTCTTGTGAAGAAAAACATGCTTTAAATAACTTACTTTTTTTTTTCAGTTGTGCAGGTCATCTCTCTTTATTTACAGTATGTGTATGACTCTGTTGATAATCTTTCAAGGCTATGGCCATTTGTACTATTTTAAGGAGGTCTGCATGGCTGCATTTTCACAGCATCCCAGATTATGCTAAAAATTAAATTTTAGATTCTCTTTTGGATAGAGATTTAGTGTTTGGCTAACTTCTGCTGAAGTGATCAAAATGATGAAAGGGGCATGGTGATCCAGGGAAACTCTAAGATTTTTCAGTCCTTCTTTTCCACATTTTCCATGGGATTTTTTATCTCCTTATCTAATTTTGGCAAAAAACAGAATAAACAGTCTCAATAAAGTACAGGTGAACAGATGTTTAAGAAGAAATGGCAAGGATGTTCCAAAAAGAAGTCTCAAACCTCCCAAAACCAAAAACAGGCCAACAAGTCTGAATGACTATTCGAGAGACTTTGTGAACCCCTTCCACCCTAGTCCCATTTTCCTCCCAGAAGGTCTGAATCTCCATTTTTCTCTTTGGCAACAGATCACTTCAGAAAAATGAATTCTGAAAATCATTCATCAAGGTTACAGATGGCAGTGGGAGTAAATTTGGCCCTTCTAGGGGGGGGTCATTTCTCATTCTCCATATCAGACTCATTTCCACTGGTTCTTCATCACATGCTGTCCCAAGGAGTGATAGAACCAGTTCCTACGTCCCAGGTGCAGAACGGGTTTTATTCAATCATGTTCCTACTGCCAAAGAAAAAATGCTTGGAGACCAGTTCTAGATCTTTATTTTCTAAACTTGTTTGTGACAGTACTCAAATTCAAAATTATGTCACTTCATAACCCATTACCTCTGCTTCCTTTTTCAAGTTTTCTGGCAACACTAGACTTCAAAGATGCTTATCATCGCATCCCAATTCATCCAGACTTCAAATATTCTTAAAGTTGTGTATGTCTGGATCACATTATCATACATACACTGCACCAAAGGTGTCCACTAAGTCTCTAGTTCTAGTTATAGCTCATTGTAGGCTACAGTGTAGCCACATTTTTCCATAGTTCAATGAATTGCTTATCTTTGCAGAGTATTTTTCAAAGTGTCAAAAATCTCTCTCCCTTTCTTAGGTGAAGTAGCCCTTACACAAGCTGGGATTCCAGGAAAAATATAAAAAGACTTTCTTCACACAGGATTGTGTTCCTGGGATGTCAGCAAGACATGCCTAAGTTCAAACAGCTTTTATTTCACAGGAAAAATAAATCTATATTTATATCTATTTCTAAGGTTTTCCACTTAGACTTCAGTCACTGTGAGGGAATACCTCAGGATTTTGCATCTCATGGCATCTTTGATTCCTAAGATACACCTGAAAGACTCCACATGAGAAAAATCCAGTGGTATCTGAAGTCTTTTTGGTCCCATCATCAACACCCCTTATATTTTCAAATCCCAGAGATGGGGTTTGTCAGAAGAGAAATCTTTTGGTGGAGACGGCAGTTAACCTTAAATCCAGGTCTCCCTTTCTCCCTCCCTCCTTGCTTCAAAGCGTCAGTCACCACAGACACTTCACACTTTGCCTAGAGAGCAGTTTCAGGAGGGATAAAAGTGTAAGGGGTTGGGACAACAAGGACAGACACAATTACATGAATATCAGTAGATGCTTGTCCTGATCCAGGTGCTTCACCCGCTGAACAACCTTTTGTCCCTGGTACCTCTTTAAGTGGTTAAAGAAAATACCACAGTCACACGGCACATCAACAAGCAAGGGAAAGCCTCCTTTGCAGACTAGTCATGTTAGCTTGGGATATAGCTTCACAGCACAATCTCACTCCACAGGCGTCCTACATTCCATTACTGCAAAACTGTGTGGCAGACAAACCGTTCAAGACCAGGACAGATTCTCATGAATGGAAACTAGATAGGATGTCTTCCAAGATATGATCCATCAGTGGGGAGTTCCTAAATTAGACCTCTTTGCCTCTTCTCTGAGCAATCAATTGGCAAGATTCTGTTTCAGGACTCCATTCAAGAAAACCTGGAAGACAGATGCCTTTTCTTTTTCTTGGAACAGAAATGTTCCTGTGTGCTTTTCCACCCTTTCCACTAATATCCAGGTACTTCTGAAGATTCAGAAGGAATCCCCCACAATCACTGTGGTGACTCCCATCTGGCCCAAGCAACTGTGGTTCTCCCTTCCTTGGGAAATGGCAAGGGGCAAATACCACAAGCAGCCTCACAAAATGGATCAACTCAAGCAAGAACAGGGGTATTTGATATACCCCAACATCAACTTTAGTTGACTGCCTTTTAGGGAACTATTTACTGAGGACCTGCAGCAGATACTAACAGAGGAAAGAAAGCCTGCTACTAGACAATCATATATTATCAAATGGTAAAGGTTTTCTAGTTGGTGCCTACAACATAACTAACATCCATTCAGGGCTAATTGTTCACTGGTTCTACAATATTTGTGTGAGTTAATATCCTATGGCCTTTGTTATTCATTTGTCAAGGTTCATTTATCAGTTATTTCAGCATGGCTGCCCATGGAACCCCCTCTTTAAATGGAGTCTCATGTAAAAATGTTATTGAAAGGGGTTTTGCATAAGAGGCCTCCAATAAAAACGGTGGTCCCTCCTTGGGATCTTAATTTTGTGTTAGAGAAGCTAACACTTGCTCCATTTGACCCATTTAATCTGGTTGACTTAAGGTTCTTAACATGGAAAACATGTTTACTGATTGCGCTGACCTCTGCAAGAAGGGTATCCGAGTTGCAAGCTTTTATGGTGAGTCAACCCTATCTCGTTTGCCATAGGGACAGGGTTTCTTTGAAAACAAATCTTTTTTTATTCCTAAAGTGGTATCTAAGTTTACTTTAAGCCAAACTATCCATCTCCCTGTTTTCTTTCCTGAACCTAAAAATGAGGCAGAAAGGATACTTCATACCTTGGATGGCCTCAGACAATTCGGGTACTATCTTGATAAAACAAAATCTTTCAGTTCTTCAGATCCATTGTTCATTTGTTATGAAGATAAAAAGAAGGGACAACCTGTGTCAAAACAGACTACAGTAAAATCCCCGATATCTGGGACTCTGGCAAATGGCACTCTCAAGCAACCGGCATTTGATTGGCTCGTATGCCGGCATACAGACCAATCAAAAATAGCAAAGCAGAGCCTCTTCTGTTCATTGTGGAATAGCAGGCTGTTCCCCTTCGAACAGAAGAGGCTTCCCTTTGGGATTTTTGATTGGGTTGTATGCCAGCATATGAGCCAATCAGAAATGGCAAAGCAGAGCCTCTTCTATTCAATGCAGAACAGCAGGCTATTCTACATTGAACAGAATTGGCTTCCCTTTGTGATTTTTGATTGTCTCGTATGCCGGCATACGAGAAAATCAAAAATCCCAAAGGGAAGCCTATTCTGTTCAATGGGGAACAGCCTGCTGTTCTGCATTGAACAGAAGAGGCTTCCCTTTGGGAATTTTGATTGGGTCGTATGCTGGCATACGAGACAATCAAAAATCGCAAAGCATATCTCAAGCAACCAGAACATACACTTAACTGTCATCTACCAATCTCCACAGGTGCCGGTTAAGTGAGACTTTACTGTATTAACAAATGGTTATCTAAGTCTATTACCTTTTGTTATACTCACCACAACAAAACTGTTCCAGGCCAGGGTAAAGTCCCATTCTACCAGGGCCTTGGCTTCATCTGTGACTTTTTGGAAAGGGTTAGATTCTACTCCTTGGTCGTCTGTACATACTTTTACAAAACACTATAACTTGATTGTTCTCTAGGTCCAGATCAAACTTTGCTTGGACCATTCTGCAGGTTCTCCTGGACTCTTCTCCTTCCACTTCCCAGATGTAGTTAGCTAAGGTAATCTATCCATATAGCTAAGGCTACTGCAGCAGTGATCAATATGATTAACATAATAGAGTTGTGTAAGTAAAATTTACTATAACAGTAGATGTTGAAATGATCACTGCTGCAGTAGCCACTTCATCTTCCTTTTTTTTTACGCCAGGGTATGGACATTTATTTTTTCTCTCTCTCTTGTCATAAAAGCTCTGGAGGGCTTTGTGCTCAAACTTGTCCTGACAGTATGGGTACGTGGAAGGTGCCCTGAAGCTTTGGAAGCTGTCAGGCGCTTATATCCTTGGCAGGATATAACCCAAATAGCTATGGCTACTGCAGCAATGATAATTCAGACATCTACTGGTATGATAAGTTGTACTTATACAACTGTTCTTTGATGGAGATATTCTAGTATCTAGCATAGCCTTATGAAATACTGGAGTCACATGTGGAACACAGTTTGCATAGTTTGCCTCATCTCATTTTTTTCAAAAACAATTCTGTAAACTTGCTGAAAAACGCAGGCACTTACATGTATTTACTTTAGCTGTTACCAGTCAACTCTTGTGAAGATCTGAAGCATGCTTGATTTATGGATATTTCAGCTTTTACAGGCACAGTTCATATGACTATTACCCTTAACTTTACAATGTTTCACTTCAGGTTTTTACTGTGAAAGCTTCTCAATAAGTTATAAACGACATACATATCTCATTAACTTTACATATCTCTTGCTGTATAAAGCTAGTCATAACCATTTGTATGCTGGTTTGATGGTGCTGGCGAAGTACATTTCATGTCACTGCATATTTTCACTTAATTCAAAGAATCCTGTCATGTAGTTTGACCATTTAATAATTAGTATAAAAGCTACAGAGATGTCATTAAAGTAGAAGCAACTAAAAACAGTATAAGTAACTTTATTAGATTCCACGGTTTTCTGAAATGTACTTTGTCAAGCCTTAGAATTTTACTTTTTTTTGTTTGTCACTGACCACTATAACCCCCAGCCACACACAAACATACAGAATCTGAGGTCACTGTTGAGCCATCAGGTTCATTGAGTTTATGGACTTCTATTGTATGAAATATTCACATATTTTGTTTTATTTCTGCTACATCCTGTTGTGTATACTTTCATAGTTCCTCTTGATTCCACAACAAACCATATATTTGCCACAACTGAGCCTCCAATTGAAATAAATACTGATGTGAGTCTCTAATACATAGCTCAGATGAATACTAATTTTAACTCTTAAAGCTTTTTCTATACTGCACATTTCTACCAATCTGTTATATGGAGAACAGATGAACAATTTCTCGGCTTGAAAACAGGGAGCAATGATAATATAAATTAACCTCAGTCTAAAATAAACTATTTACAAATGAAAGAGACATTATTTTAGCACATTTCCATAGAGGGGGGGATAGTTTTTTCTCTCTCTATTGCTAGGCTAATGGAATTATGATGTGCCAGATCTCAGTAAGCAGACATAATGCTCCTTTCACAAATCTCATATCAGCTTGAACTGCATTCTTTCACAATACATGGTGTTCTCAGAAGAAAGTGATGTCCTTATATTCACTGCTGCAGTATTTATTACAAATGGGATTCTCTGCCATGAAGCCCACTGTCCAGCCAGTTTACCAAAGTCTATTGTTGCTTAAAGGTACGCTGAACGTCACCTACACACTCCTTGTGTAGCATAGGGCATAAAGATGACATTCAGGTGTACCATCCTCAGAACCTCTTTGCCGCCAGTCCAAATGCTGTTTTTAACTGTCGGTCTGTTACCTCCATCTGTTTTTGCCATTTTTCTGTTTATTGGCTTTCCGGTGATTACTCCTGTTTGCTGAAGTTCTCACTGTTGCAGATAAGTACTCTGTTGTTTTTTTTTTTCTTCTTTTTTTGATTGTTTTGTAGTGTTTGGGGTTAATGTCATCCAGGAAGGGTAAATGCCAATGTGGGAGGCTGATTTCCCATAAAGACTGCCACAATAAGTGTCCTTTTTGCCTAGGTGCTGCTCATGACCATTCGTCTTGTTCAATGTGTCAGGTATTTGTCCCTAAAACTCTTCACAGTAGGCTTTCTTCCCTTTCATTGTATCTTGAGAACCAGCATCTTAAGCTTCTTGCTAAAGACACTATGGATGCAGCTTCCTGCCCTGAGGGTCAGCCGTTAGAGAAGAGGAAGGTGCTTAAGTTAAGACTGGAATATTCTGCTCTCCAGCCTCTGCCGGGAGTTTCTACAGAGGTTATTATGAACCCAGAGGCTTGCCTGGTTGTTTCGTCAGATTCTTATACCATGCCTGGGTTGGAGGCCGGTGAGGATCTGGCAGACAGTACATCCGACGAGGCTTTGCAGGTGTCTGTTTTGGGTGTTCAGGGGGAACCACGGTTGACTGTTTCTGAGGGGTCTAGAGGGGTTCCACGGTTTCTCTTTAGGGAAGAGGTTCCTACTACTGTTGTGGACTGCCGTCCTGAGTCTGGACCTTCTCCGGTTTCTGGCTTGGGTGTCCTCTTAAAAAACAACAGAAAACTAATCATGTTTCTTTGGCTCCTAGGGATCCACAAAGTGAGTGACAGGCCTTTACTCAGGGGTTGTTTAGTGCTTTATTGTCATTAAGGCCTCCTCAAGGGATTTCAGTTCCTGCTCCTCCTTGGTCCTCTTCTTCCTCTAAAAGGCCCAGAGTATTGAAGTCTTCTGAGGAATAGGTGGATTCTGATGATGAATCCCTTGCATATTCTACCCAGATTCCTTCTCCTTTAGACTACGGGTCTGAGGTGAAGGACTCTCATACTCTAGCTAATCCTTCTGAGAAAATTTCCTTTAGGGACACAATCTCTAGGATGATAGAATAATTTCAGGTTTCTGATATCCATAAGAGGTACTATGAGTTACTGCAGATGGAATCTCCTAAAACTGCGGCCATTCCTCCTGCCTTGGCTGCTTTATTGGATGTTTTTTCCAATGCCTCTAAAGTGCTGGATTCTCTACCCTCTTGCTCCCAAGAAGTCTGATAGATTTTATAGGGTGCCCGAGGATTGTTCCTTTTTGTTTAAATGTCCTGCTGCTGACCCCTCTGTGGTGTCTGTAGCCTCTGATAAGCCATCTCAATTACTTCCTTCATCCAAGTTACTGCCTTCTGATAAGGACAGTAGAACCATGGATAGGCTGGGTAAGAAGGTTTATACTTCGGCTACCCTAGCTTTTAGGGCTGTTAATTATCAGACCCATATCTCTAGGTATGTCTTGGCTCTTCTTTCTCAGGCTTGTCAGCTTCTTTCTGCTCTTCCAGACTCTGAGAGTAAATGTTCTGCTCTTTCCTTGCTTGGGACTTCTCAGATAGCTCATCATTCTATCAAATGTAGTTATGATGTAGCAGATGCCTCTTCTAGGGGTACTGCTTTTGGTTCAGTTCTGAGGAGATATTCTTGGCTTAGGCTTCCACCTTTGCCTGATGATATAAAGGCTAAGTCGATGGATGCTCTTCTGGATAACAAACTTCTCTGATGCCCTCTTCTTTGCTACTGCAACTTCTTTCTTAGCTTCTTTGTTAGCCAACCAGTAGTCCTTCTTAGCCTGGTCAGTCTTTTCTATCTCCCACTTCTTCCTGCACTCCTTTTTTCTTTTTATGACTTCCTGGGGTTCTGCATTCCACCACCAGTTTTCCTTATGTACCTTATTTCCATACCTGGCTCGGCCACATATCTTTTCTGTAGTCCTAACACATGTTGTTTTTAGGCACTGCCATTCTTGTTCACCTCCACCTATTTCCTCATTTTTTTGGGGTGCTAGTGCCCTGAGCAATTCCTTGAACTGTTGTACTTTCTCTCCAGTCAACTTCAAGATCTTTAGCCTGGTCTCTGTTGACCTTAGAGTCTTCTCTGACCACTGCTTACAGCTGATTGTGGCAACTAGTGGTTTATGCTGTGTGCCACCTGTTTCACTGGGAATAACTTTGCAATCATGGATTCTACCCAAAGTGCCTTTTCCTTACTAGGAGGAAGTCTACCTGAGTTGCATGCTGGCTACTCTTGTATATGATCTTGTGACTGTCTCTCTTTCTGAACCATGTGTTGGCTACTGTTAAGCCATTTGCCAGACAGAAATCTAGAATGGCTTCTTCTTTATTCCTGTTGCCCCAACCATGTGGACCCAGGCAGACCTTATTTCCTGTTCTGTCTGTCCCAATGTGCACATTCAGGTCACCCATTATAGGTTCATAGGTAGGTACTAGGCTATCAGCCCAAGGGCCTATGTAAGCCTAGCCAACAAGGTTCCCTGGCTTACGCTACCCAAGAAAGTTATTTTCCTGTGCCACTGTCGAGCAGAGACACAGAAGTGATCCCCGGGGTGTATTTTCTATTTCCCATCCACTCATCAAGATTTTTCTTGAAGAGTGCTAATGAAGATCTTTGCTTGACATAGAGGGGCAGCCTGTTCCAGAGTGTGGGAAGTCTCTGGGACAGGAATCTATCCCTCCAGCATGTCCTGTTTATTGTGGTGACAAGGTTTAGGTCCCTAGGGCGTGTAGCTCGGAGGGATTGGGATTTCTTTAGGTGTAGCATGTCCAACAGCTCTGGGTTTGACATAGCTTTATATGTTCGGCAGAGATCACCTTGGAGTAGGCGATATGCTATGGAGTAAAGCTGGAGTTTTTTGAGGCGGTCAGTATAGGGCATTTGTTTTCCTGCTTTATCTAGTAGGTCCTACAACTGCTGTCTGAATGCACTCTTTTCCTCACTATCACAACCCTGCTGTGGGGTATAGGCTGAGATTATGAATACTGCCCTATCATTACACTGGAGACTGATTGCCATGAGTCTGTCATTAATTCTGATGATATCTCTCACTGCCTTCTGAAGCTTCTCTCTCACCACAATTCCTACACCATTTCTAGCCTGTCCCCCTCCTGAGTAGTAGAGCCTAGATCCCAAGGCAAGTGGCTTTACTGCACTGCTCTTCCATTTTGTCTCTTGGATACATAGGATGGGGAGGGGCAGATCAACAAAGTTGCTGTATGCAGATGATGTGGCATTACAGGCAGACTCTGAGCTAGAACTTCAGCAAAAGATAGAAGAATGGAATGCAAAACTGAAGGCACATGGGAATGAAACTAAGCACAGATTAGACGGTGGTAATGGCAGCAAACTGGGGAAATCAGAAGAAGCTGAGAATAGAGATAGAAGGGAAGATAGTGGAACAGGTAAACAGCTTCAAGTATCTGGGAGGGGTGGTTGAGAAGAAGGGAAGTCTGAATGAAGAGGTCAAAGCTAGAATCAGAGGGGCTGCAGCTAGAATCAGAGGAGCTGCAGCCAAGTGGCATAGAGTGTCAGGTGTAGTCTATGACACAAGGATGCCAAAGAAGCTGAAAAGTAAGGTGCAAAAGACAGTGGTACAACTGGTAATACTGTATGGTACAGAAATCTTGGCAGTACAGGTAGAACAGTTGAAGAAGCTAGAGGTGATGGAAATGAAGTGCCTGAGAAGAGTGGTAGAATGCACACTGTGGGACAGATGAAGAAATGAGGACATAAGAACAGAATCCAAAGTAGCTCCAATTGCAGGAAAGATCAAAGAGAACAGACTGCGGTGGTTTGGACATGTGCAAAAAAGCAGAAGACAATCTGTTGAGGAAGATTTGGGACAGGCAGGAAGAAGGTAAGAGGATGCGAGGATGTCCAGCAAAGAGGTGGATGGATTGTGTGAAAGAAGATCTGTGACAGTCAGGCATGAGTGTTGAAGGAGGCAGGAGTGTGGCACTGAATCGAGAGAGCTGGCGACAGTTAACATGATACCCTGACCCCATGTAGAAAAAATGGGAAAAAGGGGGCTGATGATGATGATGTGCTGCAGGTCCTGCAGGAACCCAAGAAACCTACTACTAGGAAATCCTACTTGTCTAAATGGAAGAGACTTTCTATTTGGTGTTTTTCTCATAACCTGGACCCTTCTGTAGATGTTCCTTTGGTTCTCTCTTATTTGTGTGACTTGCTCAATGCTGGTTTGGCCTTTTTTTCTATTAAGGCCCACTTATCAGCTCTTTCTGCTTGTCTGCCTTTAACTCCCTGTTAGCTTCTAGATTTGAGGCTAAGCAATTTCTTAAAGGCGTCCTTAATATTAGACCTCCCAGGAAGTCTGTTCCTCCTCCCTGGACAAATTGACTCGGGCTCCTTTTCAGCCAGCTGATTTAGCTTCCTTGCAATATTGTTCTTGGAAGACAGTTATTTTGTTAGCTTTTACTTCTGCCAGATGACTGTCTGAGTTGCAAGCCCTTATGGCTTGTCCACCTTTTTTGATATTTCATGAGGACAGGGTGTCCATGCATACTGATCCTTCTTTCATGCCCAAGGTGGTTAATGAGTTGTCACTTAATCAGTCTATTAATTTGCCTACTTTTTTCCTCTATCTGCATTATGACAATGAGAGGGTGCTGCATTCCGTCGATGTGCATAGACAGCTCAGATTTTATTTGGATAAAACTAAAGCTATCAGAAGATCTGACCAGTTGTTTCCTTTCATCCTAGGTCTTTAGTTTTGGCTGTTTCACAGCAAACTATTTCCACTTGGATTTCAAATGCTATTTCCTTTTGTTACACTCTTCATGGCAAGAGCCTTCCTTCTTCTGTAAAGGCTCATTCTACTAGAGCTGTGGCTTCTTCTGGAGATTTTTTCAAAGGCTTAGATGCTAATTCTATTCTTGAAGCTGCTACCTGGACTTCTGTGCATACCTTTACCAAACATTACCAGCTGGATGATATCTCCAGAGCTAGGGCTGGTTTTGCCGATGCCATTCCTCATGGCTTCTTAGAGAGTTCTGCTGCTGCTTCCTCCTCCCAAGTTTCGTCTTGAGCTTTGGCACTCTCCCATTTGTAATGAATACTGCAGCAGTGAATGTAAGGACATAGTACAGTTGTGTAAAATCTTACCATAACAGTAGATGTCCTTGCCTTCACTGGTGCAGTATTCACTCCCTCCCTCCATCCCCCTAGTTTTTTTTCCTTCCTGGATGTGCAGGTTCTCCTTGGTTTCCCTTGGACTGCTGTTCCTTCTGGGGCAATCAGTTTTGAGGATGGTATGCCTGAATGTCACCTTTATGCCCTATGCTATGCAAGGAGTGTGTAGGTGATGTTCAGTGTACCTTAAAGCAACAGTAGACTTTGGTAAACTGGTCAGATGGTGGATTTCATGGCAGGGAATCCCATCTGCAATGAATACTGCAGCAGTGAAGGGAAGGACATCTACTGTTATGGTAAGATTTTACACAACTGCACTTTTTTTGTACAATATATTCAGTTATATATTCAAAGATGCCTAGCATTTAGCCTGACTCTTAAAAGAAGTGCAAAAAGATGCATAAAAAAGAGACAGATGCACATTACATAATAATCAGTATCTAACAGTGTCTACCTCTGGGGATTGTGAAGTGCAGTATTACACTCAAGCTCACACACACTGCACAATATACCTGTCATGCATCCCCTTTTCTTACTATTGCTTTTTCTGTAACCCCCCTGGCTTCCACTAGGGGTTATTGGGACTACAGTACGTTACACATCCTCCACTGGGACAGGACACAATGAAGGCCTTTCCATCCAATCTATCAGCCCATTCCCTTCGGAAGACTTAAGACTATTTCAGATGATCCTGGTTCACCAGTGGCACAAACAAATGTCTAGCCACTATGTCAGTTGTCTGGCTATGTAAGCAATCAAGGAGTAGGATAAGGTCTAGTATTGGAGTCATTATGCTTGTTAAGCAATGGAAGGCCCATTTTTTCTAACAATGCCCACCCTAGTATATATTATTATACTTTTTGTTTCTTAAGAGTT
This sequence comes from Protopterus annectens, assembly GCF_019279795.1. Classification (NCBI taxonomy): domain Eukaryota; kingdom Metazoa; phylum Chordata; order Ceratodontiformes; family Protopteridae; genus Protopterus; species Protopterus annectens. Next base: position 1,405,787,310 of record NC_056732.1, on the reverse strand, counting down.
AAATCATAGTTTTGGAAACAAATACTTCCTCACCTGGAAATAAATTTTCAGAATAAAAACAAATGGTTATATGCATCTGCATCATGTAGTAATTAAATAACAGAATGCCATCATATATAAACATATGTGTTTGTTTTATCAGGAACGGGGGAGATGACAGGTTTCATCTGAAATGACTATGGATTAAGACTAATAAGATTCAAAAGCATACATGCTTGTATAATTCTGCAATATATTTAAGTACTTTAAGTTCTCCTTTACCTTTGCAACTGTCTCTCCTGTAATTTGTTTCAGTTTACAAAATAAGACAAATTACTCTTCCCTCCACTGCTTCTTTTTTTACTTCCCATTCCCCTTGCTTCATACTTTCCAGCCTCTACCTTAGTGTCCTCATCCATTTCTGGGTCCATCAGCCCCCCCCCCTTTTGTACCCCAGGCTAACATAATTTTTTTTTTTTTTACGGAACCTATGGGCATCCTGGGAGGTTATTGCCAGTAACTGCTTCCGCGAGGGGGAGGGATTTTCTTTTTTTAATTTTTTTATATTGACATACCTTCTTGTCCCTCCTCCCCCTTCCCTAAGCCCATTTTGGATAGAGGTGGGCAAGCCTGGTAACTTTGAAGATGAGCCGAGCCATGGCTCTGGCTTGGCTTTTAGAGCTCATTAAGACCAAGCTACAACAGATAGTCAGAGTAGAAGCTAGGATAAAAAAAAATCCTCTGGACTACACACAATCACATTGTGAAGATTCACTCAAATGAATGAATACTGGCAACTGCATGCTGTAACAGTTTGCATGTAGGCAGCCATCCCTTCACCCTGCCATAACTACAGGCCTGGTGACATGAAAAATATGAAAAAAAAAATAAATGTAATAAAACATGTCTATTAAGTGCACCACTCTATATGCTGTAAGAGAAATGTTGTTATTGTGGCGGGTGAAAAAAAATACAACCATTTTCCTTCCAGTTTAATGGCCTTTTTAGTGCAATTTATTTTCACCATGTCTTGAAAGAAATGCTCAAGCAATTCCCTAGGAAGAAACTGTATATAATGCAAAACTGGAATGACAAAAGCCCTGTGAAAAGCTGGATTTGTTAGCTTATGTTAAAAGCCATATTTCAGTTACCTAAAGCCAGCAAGCAGTTAAATAGTACTCTTAATAACCTATTTTAGAACAAAATTCATGTACTATTCCAATGGAATGTGCTTCTTCTGAGAAGGTGAACCGAACCACCTTTGTGAAGCTGTCACAAAATATAATAATAATAGCCACTTTGTTCTTTTGTCAGATACTGCCTGTCCAACAATACATATCAGCCATTAACTGTTCTTTGGTCTTATGCCCCCTGAAAATGATAGCCATGTTCTGTACATTAATTTCTCACTGAAAAAAAAAAAAAACATCAGAGTGACAGTAGCACAAAAAACATAAGCGTGACTGTAGCACTTTACTATTTTAACTTGCTGTTGGTAATCATATACATTGCCCCCCAACAAGCCTTATAATTTTTGTCAGCAATAACGCCCATGTTCTTTCATATACTTTATGCCTCTACACCCATTTCCCAAAGATTTAGCCACCTTCTGTGCACATCCTTAAATGCTTTATGTATGGGGAAAGTGAAATAAAAATGTAAATAATAGCTACAATGTCAGAATTTCAACATATTGCTCTTGGATGCTTATACCCCCCCCCCCCCCCCCGCAGTACACACACTAACCAAACCATTCATGTCAAGGTGTGTTTTGCATGAATTGATTGTACTCTGGCTTTCTACAGCAGGTCCCCTCCACCCCCCCAAAAATAAAATAAAATAAAACAAGACAGCTGCTTTTAATGCACATGTCTGATATGAAAGTTTTCCCTAAAGAAACTGAAAGGCATGATAGTATGAGTAATAAATTTTAACTAACTCATTGACACAAACTGTCCATACTCTAGCCAGAACATGTTACTAACCTATACCTTGTCTTCCTAGCCAGAAAGCATAACTACCCTACTCTTCAACTCCTCCCCAAAAGATAGTCACCATTATGTATTCTTTTGATGTTAGGTTTTAATGAAAATGAAAAAGGAATAAACAGCATTTTTTAACTTACACATTTCAGACACTGTACACTATTCCCCCACCACATTACAGCAATAATCATTATATTGGCACTCTATGTATCCTTGACTTTCACCAACCCGCTCAGTTGTTGTGGTTGTCTTAAGTTTTGGTGGCTTTGAGTTGTCCGTCTGTGGTATAAAGTTGATACTGGACACTCCCCCCAGTCACATTACATCAGCTCATTCTACTGTTTATAGTGAGAACTTAGCAAAAGCCCACCCCTTTAGCTTCTGAACCTAGAATTATCTCATTTTATTCTGTCTCTTCACTTTCTACTAAAAAAAAAAAAAAAAAAAACTGCACCTCTTTCTACTTTATTTTGCTGTTTGCCATACTTATTGCTGCTTGTTGGTAGCCTCACTAAATTGATGACAGTATTCTACTGAATCGCTGCTTTATTAATGCTGTCTGATACTGTTGTGATTTGTGAGCTATTGTTTCAAAGCAATCTACTGATTAACTATATTTCATTGCTATCTACTGCAATTCATTACTGTTTAACTGCATTTTACTGCATTTCGTTGCTGTTTAACTGTATTTTTTCATACTGCAAGTTCTATTTTTTTTTTACTATAAGAGATTAATCTGTGCTTCATTGTGAGTTTTTTCTTACTGAGTTCTTAACGTTAAAATTGAGTAGCATAGTCTAAATACAGGTCTACAGCATCCAGAGCTTCAGCTGCATGGTTTTAAACCCTTTTTGAGGTATTCCAGCTATAAGCTAACTGTTTTTTTTTTTGCTGAAAAAAAACAAAACAAAAAAAAAAAAAAAAAACAAAAACAAAGTTTTACGCTTGTTTTCAGCCTTTCCTGTTACTAGAGTAGTCCAGATACAGATTTGCTGTATCCAGGACTGTTTTGTAAGTTTCTGAGTTCCCCAGACATTCCTGTGTTAGAGGGAAGCCTTCCAGCTTATCAGTGGGAGTGGTAAGCACTAGGTAGCCTATCTACAAGAAGAGGAGTGGTTTCTCATGGCATGTCTAAAGGTCAGTTTCCTGTGCTTTCTCCTATTAACCTGGTAAACTTGGGGCATTCAGAGGCAGTGTAGCAACTGTCTCATGTACACAGACAATCCTCTCCTCTTACTGCCCAACACTCAGACTTGTGAGAGATGCACTTATATCTCCAAACTGGAAGCCATCCACTCTCCAGCCAAGACCGGAATAGCTGGTCAAGAGGAGAAGGTCAACCCCTGCATCACACCACCTGGAACATATAGTCCTCCAAAACACCCACCATCACACCCCTCACATAAAACACAAACCACACACCCACCTTCGTGGAGGCTTTCAATAGAAATCTACCCAAACAGAAGAGACCTCCAAGGCAGAAACGCACTCGACCACCACAACACAGTACAAATCACAAGACACATAGCTCACCTATACAGTGAGCCCCTAAGCCCCTAATGCAAAACAGCTTGCCCAATACAATAATCATAGGTGACTCAATAGTGAGGTACACTGATGTCCTACTCACTAGGTTGAATAAGGAGAAGGTAACAGTTAGCTGTCTATCAGGTGCCAGAATCTGGCACACATAACACACGCCACTCAGGTCACTCCACAACAAGTACAAGTATGACTCTGTCATTGTCCATGTGGGTGTGAATGACCTGAATGAAAAGAGACATGATGGAGCTCTCAGATTATGTGGCCCAGGCAGGTATGACTCTAGCCCTGAGCAGCATCCTACCATTGCCCAGAATGATACCACAGTTCAAACAGAAAATGATTGACTTCAATAATTGGCTAGGTTTCTGGTGTTATTCTAAAGGGATCCAGTATCTGTCTGCTTGGGATGACATGATTAACAGACGTCAATGCTTTGCCAGAGATGGCCTGCATCTGTCACCCCTGGGTTTCCGGGTACTGGCTAAGGCTCTTGCCACTCCTATAGTGCCTTTTTTAGGCGGTGTTCCAAAGATCAAATTACCAGCATAACAGCTATAAATAAATGCAATCTGAAGGTCATGCTGCTCAATACTAGAAGTCTAAATCTCAAGATGCACTCACTCGAAGCACTCCACAAAATGGAGAACATCGACATTTGTGCTGTAACGGAAACATGGTTTGAAGCAGCAGAAAGCACCCCTGCGCTACCAGGCTATAACTCATTCCACACCTTTTGGCCCCAGAACATGGACAGAAGCTCCAAAGGTGGTAGTGTCTCCATATTCATAAAGGATATGCATACATCCAGACTAGTAGCCCAGCATAACGCATCTGAGATACTCCAGGCACAACTAACATTGGCTAAGACAGCGATTCAGGTCGTAGCCTGCTATAGGTCCCCAACCATGTCCCAAGATGCTTACTCCAGATTCCTAAGCACCCTGGAAACTACTAAGATTCAACCGAACACTCTCATACTAAGTGAATTCAACTACCCCTCCATCAACTGGGAAAACTACTCATGCAGCAATGCACTGGCCCAATGCTTCCTGGAATTCATCAATTCCAATGCCCTACACCAGCTCATTCTTACCCTGACTAAAGGAAGCAACATCTTTGACCTTGTTATACTAACATGGGCAACCGTTGCTCTATATCAATAGTCAATTTCTCCCTGGTTAGATCCGACCAGAAACTAATCACCATGGAAATCCACATCTCACCCCTACCTCCCACAAAGCTATCCACCATAAAAAACCTCTCCAAAGCTGACTTTGGACTCCTAAAAACAGAGATGGCTAACTTCACAGCACCCATGCCAATAGAAAATAGATGTATGACTGCCAAATCATACACCAATGAACTGTACGAACACGTACATAAATGCATGGAACTAGCCATACCCAACAGAACCAAGATGCTATCCTCCAAAAAAAGGAAGCCAGTCTGGTGGCCCCCTGCCATTAATAAACTCTACAACAGAAGGAAGAAACTGTTGCAGAAAAAGGTGAAGTCCCAAGACTGGAAAAATTCCCTTATTAGCCTCAACACAACACTGAGATCCCTCAGAAAAACATCCAAAGCTAGCTGTGAAGGCAGAATTGTGGCAGACACTACAAACAACCACAAAGCCTTCTACAGTTATACCAATAATCTCCATGGCAATACCCAGATTTGCTCTTAGTTACTGTACAATGGTACCTCCTACACTGAGCCAACAGATATTACCAACATACTGGCCGACAGATTCAGTGCCAACTTTACCCCCCCCCCCCAAAGGACCAATATCAATACTGGAAGAATGCCAGGCACCCAGCATTATTGGAGCACAGGTTAAAGTTGCATTGTCTAAGGTCAAGAATACAACTTCCATGGGACCTGACAATATCCCTGGCTGTGTTCTACATGAATTACAAAGTGAACTGGCACCACATCTGTGTGCTCTGTTCACTTACAGCCTCACCTCAGGCTTAATCCCAACTGAATGGTGCACTGCTACAGTCATCCCTCTCCATAAAGGAGGAACGACTACAGACCCCGGAAATTATCGCCCCCATTAGCCTGAGGAGTCTGATATGTAAGGCTATGGAGCATATCATCATGGACCTAATTAATAAGGATACAGGGACTCTCCAAACTCTAGATTCCATGCAATTTGGTTTTGTGAAAGGTAGATCATGCCTGCTCAAACTGGTTGACTTCTGTGAGCCAGTCACCAGAGTGGTGTATGAAGGTAAGGCAATTCATACAGCCTATCTCGATCTGGCCAAGGCCTTTGATACCATTTCTCACTCAGGAATTATTGATGAACTCAGCAAACTAGGCATCGACCCCTGTATCATTAGGTGAGTTGCAAATTGGCTCACAGATAGAACCCACAGTGTGAAAGTAGTGGACTCCAAGTTGGACTGCCGATCAGTCACAAGTGGAGTCCCACAGGGATTGGTCCTGGGTCCTCTCTTGTTTGGCATCTACTTCTCAGAAGTCCGGGCCAACACAGAGGGACTCTGGCTGACCAAATTCGCAGATGACTGTAAGCTGGGAGCCATTATTAACTCCCCAAGTGATGAAGACATCCTACAGAAAGGCCTCACTGAGACCAATGACTGGTGACAAAACCATGGCCTTAAGCTTAATGCCAAAAAATGTGTTGTCATCCCCTTTGGGGAAAACTCAATTCCCACTAATTGCCACATCAATGGGAGCCCACTGAACACTGAAGATGTTATAAGAGATCTGGGGACACAGGTTGACAGCAACCATTCATTCGATCACCATGTTGCCACTGTGGTCAGAAAGTCCTTCTATGTTTCACATCTCATTACCAAAGGTTTTGCATCCAGGAAGAAAGAGGTCATCATTTCTCTCTACTCTTCCCTCATAGAGTATAATGCCCCATTTGGCATGTACCTCACTAGACACCTGCAACAGCTGGAGAAGCCACAAAAGAACCTCATGAAGAGAATCCTAGGCCTTAAACACATGTCCTATATGGACAGACTCAAAAAACTCCAGCTATTCTCTGTTTCATATCATCTACTAACAGGTGATCTCTACTTGACTTACAAAGCCATGTCTGACCCAGCTCTGTTAGAAATGCTACATCTAAAGAAGCCCCAATCCCTCCACACCACATGCTCTACAGACCTCAACCTCATTACCACAATCAACAGAACATGCTGGAGGGACAGGTTCATAACCCAGAGACTGCCCATGCTCTGGAATATACTTCCTATACATGTCAAGCAGAGCATCTCACTAGCCCTCTTCAAGAGAAATCTTGATGAGTGGAAGGGAAATAGAAAGTTCACCCCGGAGATCACTCCAGTGGCTCTACTTGATAGAGGCACTGGGAACTAACGACTGGTGGCACAATGCCAGGGCACTTCTATGGGTAGGCTTGTAAAGGTCCCAGAGCCATTAGCCTAGTACACACCTATGAACCTATGAACCCACATATTCTCTCCTAAACAGATAACCATTTCCAGTAATAACTGCCTCTGCTCTTACAAATAAAATATAAGTACCAGGCTTATTCCAAAAAACACAGAAGTAAACAATAGAATCCTGCTCATGTGGCCCTTCTTGATGTCAGTAATGTTCTCAATGCTATCCTGATCTCTCTCTTGCTCAAATGGGTCCTCTCACTCCATGGTGGCATTCCAGCACTTTACAGTGAAGTAAACAGAGACCCTTATCCCAAAATAAGTTAGAAAAGTTTTTATAAAACTTTTCTCAAATGCCATGTGACATATCTCATAGATGTTTCTATATCACCATCTTTGAGCTTGCATGCCAAACTTGAGTGTTTAAATTTTCTTCCTTTCCACACTGTTGCTCCAAACGGGATGGAGTTCAAGCCAACCACAGTGTTCAGATATGTAGACAGGACCTAACAGAAATCTATGTCAGCCTGCAGGTCTGATTAGAATTCTAACAAAAAAAAACAAAACAAAAAAACTTGCAATTCTGACTTGGATTGTTCTCAGCTCTTTAACCAGGTAGATTCAAACCTGTGTTGAGCTTATATATGTCTCTGGCTCACCCACTACTAATCTTGGCATCATCCTAGGGCTACTCCCCCCTTCATGGGCCATGCCTCCCTCCTTAGGGAACACTGAAATAAATATTCCCTTACTTGCATGCACCTCTTCCACTGCTTCTTTGAGCACATAATGACTTGCTTGTTTATCTGAATGTCGAGCTGCAGAATATTTATAGGAAAATACTAACCATGGAATGCAGTACTTCAAATTACTGCTGAATACCTTATCAGAATGCAGTTTAGCTTCCATCCTGAACATAAACGCCTGCCTCAAAAGCTGAGGTTCAAATATTTACCTGTCTGGTAAGAAAAATACAAAGGGATGATATGTAACTAAATGAATAGAAGTGTAATAAATCTGTATATTTATTATTTTATATATATATATATATATATATATATATATATATATATGTGTGTGTGTGTATATATATATATATATATATATATATATATATATATATATATAATTTATTTATTTATTTGCAGTTGGTTTACCAGGATAGTCCATTGGGCCAAAATAACCCGTTTTCAATGGAGTCCTGGGGTGAAAAGCTCCATAAACAATTAGCAAGGTTACAATAAGTTATTTAGTTTCAATTATACAATTCCTATGGACTTGGAAATACAGCAGACTAGTGTACAAACATACAAATATTACAATCTTGTATCGCTGAAAGCAATTTACAATATAGAAACTGAGAGGCTTTTACAACTTAGGGTGGGTTACACTGGAGATATCTTTCATACATTCAGGATGAGTAGCTTAATACAATGAAGAGAAAGGTATATGAGCTGACATAGAACCTTTCAATATAGAAACGGAGAACCTTTTCCATCAGAGGGTATATTTACACTAAGGTACCTTTAAGTATTCAGAAAAAGCTAATACAAGCAAGAGCAAGATCTATGAGTTTAGGAGAGTAAGTAGAAATTCTCATTATGAATAGGGGAGGAGAAGTGAAAATCCTCAGTATGAGGAGATTATGTTGGGTGGGAGCAGGAGCATTCCCACTGGGAAATTAGGTGTGAGTGAAGGGATTTTTTGAATGAGAAGTGATTTGTGATGGTACGAATGGATGGGGGTAAGGAGTTCCAGAGACGAGCAAGACTGTAGGATAAAATATTTTTTCCAGGGGAACGAACTGGTTTATACAGTTCAATTAAGTTTTGGTTGTTAGATCTTAGAATTCTATCAGGGAGGTGCATTTTGAAGGTAGACGAAAGGGATGGGCAGAGGGAGGGATTGAAGATGAGTTTGTGTGCAAAAGTCAGTTGGACGTAAGTGAGGTGATTGGGTAGTTCTAACCATTTTAGTTTCTGGAGAGCTAAACAGTGGTGTGAGGAGGACTTATGGGAGGTAGCAAACTTGACAATTTTGGTATAGCAAGAGGAGAGTTGTGTTTTGAGAGAAGATTGCAGGTTAGTTAGAAGTGGGGCTCCATGGAGGAGGGATGGGATGAGAAATGTGGTAGATAGGGTGAGTTTGGTGGAGGGTGTAAGATAACGATTCTGTCTGTAGGGCATGCCGAGTTTTTGGTGTTTTTTTTTTTATATTTAGTTGAAGATGGGAATTGAATTTAAGCTGACTATCAATTTGGACCCCAAGTAATTTGGCCTCAGATACCAGTTCTAAGGGTGTATTGTTGTGACTAGTAATAGTGAAATTACTTGGATTGAAAAAGGTAGCTTTAGAGGGGGTGAATACCATTACTTTGGTTTTGGAGGCACTGAGTACAAGGTGATTTGTTTTCATCCATTGTTCGGTGGTTGAGAATGCATCTTGAGTAAGCTTTAGCAGTGTGGGGATGGAGGTAGCAGAGCAGATTATAGTTGAATCATCTGCGTATTGGATAATTTTAGTTGAAGGGATAGAGTTATGGAAATCGTTTATGAATATATTAAAAAGCAGGGGACCCAGTATAGATCCTTGGGGAACACCGATTGGGGTGTTGATGAAAGGGGAGGTGGCTGTTTTCCATCTCACTGCCTGATATCTATTGGATAACTAGCTAGTGAACCAGTTCAGAGAAGAGGGTGACAAGTTAAGCTTGGAGAGTTTAGTTATATTTATTTATTTGCATTTGTTAACCGGGTTGGTCCAGCTAGGTAAGAATTACCCTTTTTCAGTGGAGACACGAGGGGAAAAGCCCCAAACAGACATACAAATACATACAAATAGAGACAAATTAACAATATTACAGAGGAAAACAATATTATGGGTACAATGGATAAGAAAAACAAACAATGAAAGTTTGAGAATATGAGTAAGGTAGGCCAGAGGCATGCATGCAAAAGATTTATGAAAAGGTGTTCTGAGCAAGATCTCTGAATTAAGTTAAAGTAGGCAAAGAAATGATGATTTAGGTGTGGAGTTAGTAGTGTGGGAGTTTTAGGTGGGAGCATGTGAAGGACATTCCCATTTGGAGGAGAGATGGGAGAGAAGCATGTATTTGAAATTGTTGTGGTTAGGTATATTACGTAGTGGTGTGGGGAGATTGTTCCATAGTTTGGCTATAGTGTGGGATAGTAGTAGTTTACCAGTTGGGTGGATGGGTTTGTGTACATGCAGGAGGTTTTGGCCTGTGGATCTCAGGGTACGGGTAGGTGTGTAGGGTGTTAGAGATTTAGCAAGAGAGGGGCATTCTGCTGGTTTAAAGATGAGTTTGTGGGCTGTTGTAAGTTGTAGGTACTTTAGGTGGTTGTGGAGTTCTAGCCAGTTTCGGGTGTGTAGGGCGTAACAGTGATGGGAAGAGTTCTTAGAATTGGTTGCAAATTTGCAGATTTTGTTGTAATAGGCCTCAAGTTTAGCATGGAGTCCGAGTTGTAGGTTGGAGAATAGGGGAACACCGTACAAGAGAGAGGGGAGAAGGAAGGTAGATGCAAGGGTATGACAGGAAGATAGAGTAAGGTAGTAGTTGTGTCTGTAGAGGAGGCCGATTTTCTGGTGGGTTTTTTTGATTGCTGAGAGGATGTGGGAGTCAAATTTTAGGTTTTCATCGATGGTAATGCCAAGTAGTTTGGTACTAGGAACGATTTCAAGAGGGGTGTTATTGTGGCTTTTGATGGAAAATTGGACTTTGTGTAACTGGGAAGTTTTAGTGGGAGTAAATATCATTAGCTTTGTTTTGTTGGCATTTAGGGCCAAGTGATGTGATTGCATCCATGATTCAATTTTGGAGAAGGCTATTTGGGTATTAAGTAGAGGTTTGGAGGGGCAGGAGGCTGAGCAGATGATAGTGGAGTCATCTGCGTATTGGATGACTGAGGCTTCAGGGATGGAGAGGTGAAAGTTTTTAATGAATAAGTTGAAGAGCAGAGGGCCAAGTACTGATCCTTGGGGAACTCCTGTGGGTGTAGGTAAGAAAGGGGAGGTTGACTCTTTCCATTGTACAGCCTGCTGGCGCGTGGAAAGGTAGCTGGAGAACCAGTCTAGGGTTGAGGGAGATAGATGCAAGTGTGAGAGCTGGGACAGGAGGAGGGAATGGGAAATAGTGTTGAATGCCTTTGAGAGGTCAAGAAAAAAAGAAGATACGTATTTGTCACTCTCATGTGCTAGGTAGACTGTTTCGAGGAAGGAAATGAGGGCTGTCATGGTGCTGTGGCCTGGGCGGAAGTCGTGCTGGGTGGGAGAGAGGAGTTTGTGCTGGATTAGGTAGGGCATGAGCTGGGAGTGGATGGCTTTCTCTAGAATTTTAGAGAGAGGAGAGAGTATAGCTTGGGTCTGAAGTTGGTAGTGTCTGTGTTCTTACCACCTTTGTGGAGAGGAATTATGTATGCATAACGCCAGATGGTTGGTACATAAGATTACTGAATGGATCTATTAATGAGGATGGATATGGGATAGGCTATAGATTCGGCTGATATTTGAAGAAAATTTGCTGGAAGGTTGTCAGGGACATTGCGGCATGGTTTTAGCTTTTGCAGTAGTCTTTTTATAGTATAGGTGGAGACAGGTTTAAGTGAGAATAGCGGTGGAGGAGGGGGGTGAGAGAGAGGTTTTGGGGTGCAGGGTGAGGGGTTAGTATTGATGGATGGATTGGGGAAAGTAGAGGATAATTTAGCTATACAATCAATGAAAAATGTGTTGAAGTTAGTGGCCGTTTCAAGACTTGAGAGGTTGGGATTGCGGCAGGGGTTGGAAGTATTACCAGGGTTGAGTATTGAAGAGATGGATGTCCAGAATTTCTTTGGATTGTTTGAGTGTTTGTATTGCAGACTGCTGTAGTAGTTTTTGCGATCTTTTGTTATTGATTTTTTGGCCAGGTTACAAAGATATTTAT